>NW_026099575.1:18505785-18620796 GCF_025091365.1 Daktulosphaira vitifoliae | reverse complement strand
TAAAATCATTGAAATAAATAAAGATATTAGAGTACCTTTGTTACCAGAAGTCAATAAGAATGTAGAAATTAATAAAAAAATCGAAATCAATAAAGATATTGGTGTACCATTGTTACCACCAATAAATAAAATCATTGAAATAAATAAAGATATTAAAGTACCTTTGTTTCCAAAAATCGATAAGAATATAGAAATTAGTAAAAAAATCGAAATCAATAAAGATATTGGTTTTCCTTCATTACCAGAAATCGATAAGAATATAAAAATTAGTAAAAAAATTGAAATCAATAAAGATATTGATGTTCCATTGTTACCTAAAGCAAATAAGGATATAGAAAACGGTAAATGTAATTATGCCAATGAAGATGTTAATGTTCCATTAGAACTAGAAGCAAATAAGGACATAAAAATTAGTAAAACTCATGATGTTTATGAAAAAGTTAATGAATCTTTGATACCAGAAGCAAATAAGGATATAAAAAACTGTAAAACTCATGATGTTTATGAAAAAGTTGATGAAACTTTGATACCAGAAGCAAAGAAGAACATACAAATCAGTAAAACTCATGATGTTTATGAAAAAGTTAATGAATCTTTGATACCAGAAGCAAATAAGGATATAAAAATTAGTAAAACTCATGATGTTTTTGAAAAAGTTAATGAATCTTTGATACCAGAAGCAAATAAGGATATAAAAAACTGTAAAACTCATGATGTTTATGAAAAAGTTAATGAATCTTTGATACCAGAAGCAAATAAGGATATAAAAAACTGTAAAACTCATGATGTTTATGAAAAAGATGATGAATCTTTGATACCAGAAGCAAAGAAGGATTTAAAAAACTGTAAAACTATTGATGCCAATGGAAATATTAATAAGTCATTAGAACCAGAAGTAAATATGGAGACAGAAAATAGTAAAAAAATTAATAATAATGAAGAAGTTTCCATTAATAAAAGTATACATGATCACTGTCACAATGTTGGTCCTAATTTGTGGTATTGTGATACTGATTCAAAGGAATATATTATATCCTTAGAACCTTAGATAAAAAATATAATTTGTATATGTTAGTTATATATTTTTTATTAATTATGTATGTATTTTGTATTTGATTTACAATTTCTATCATTTTAAATAATTTTTGTAAAAATTATTTAGTATTTTATTAATATTTTCTATAATTTGTTTGTAATTAGTATATTTTATATTTAAGTTTAGTGGTATATTTTATGTTTTTTTTTGAAAATTTGTGTAAGAAAATTTATAATTTAACGTTATGTCTTTTTTTCTTTTATTCTTATTGACGTACAAGTATTTTTTTGTTGAGTCTATTTAATGATAATAATTAAACACAAAACATTTTTGTATTTCTTTTTTACAATGTGATATTACAATTTTATGATCAATAATTTATGTTCTATCTAGCATAGGAAGTATTTATTTTAAATACATAATATTCAAATATCTTGGATTAAGTTTCGGATTAATAAAGTAGCGTCCAGAATATATTGATATAGTTTTATCTATAGAAATAGGTTAAACTACTATTCTGTCACATGACTATTATATTAATAAATCTCCATTGTATTGTAAAATTGACAAAGTTATTTTAATTTATTTACAATATTTAATTGTAGTTTTTAATAAATAGAACTGTGAGTACTCTAGTGCAGTAACTCAAAATTTGTCAATTTTAAGCTATACATGTATCTAATATTTAAAACAACACCTTTTACAATATAATAGTTTAATATGTTATATATTTAAAATTGATGTAAATTATAGTTTATAAATATTTATTTATTCAAATCTAGTTAAAATTTAACGTAGAAGGAATTCTACATATATTGCGTACTATTAGACATTTATTATTTATGAGGCATTCATTACTATATATTTACTATCCTTTTTCTATAATTACCATTTAAATATTTATATTTTTAACTATTAATTTAATAAACATAAAAAATAATTTTACTTAATTTAATAAGAAAATTTTACATACCTGATCTCTGAGGTACAGTAGTAAAGTAATACATAATTATCTCTAGGCTTCAAAACTATTCTCCCCAAAAATAGGACTATCTTCTATATTTTTTAATAATAAGTATAAAACAATGTAAAAAACTAGAGAAAAATAACATAGACACTGGAAACGCGATATAATAGGAATAAGTAAGAATGATATCTGATAGTGAATAACATCAATATCATAAAATACTTTAATGAAAATCTGTTAATTTTCACAATAATTTGTATATTTTTAATTTTATAATTGTTATATTTTAAAATTTTACTCAAATATAAAAAGCTTCTTAAATTGTTTGTGTTACATTACATACTATACATTGAAAGTTACTGTAATCGTTTAGCGAATTTGTTTAATTGTATTATTAGGAATTAAGTATGACCTAAGTATAGACTAACTACAAATTTATATGAGCGATTTACTATTTATTTTATTATTTAATGTTTTATTATAGCACCCTTTGCCTTAAAATGAACATAAATCGTATTTATTTACCAAAAACATCTATTGGATATATATCAGTGAATATGATGAATGCAACAGTGTAGGTGTAGGTGTAGATTTCGAATTGTAAAAATTATGATCTTTTTTATATTGANTGCAACAGTGTAGGTGTAGGTGTAGATTTCGAATTGTAAAAATTATGATTTTTTTATATTGATGACACATAGTAGAACAATTTTCGGAACGGTTATATATTTTTTATATTGTAGTACACATCAAAACCTTTAATTTAATATAGGGTAAAAGATATAAGACGTTCCGGAATATTTTAAAAAATTGAACTGAAAAATATTTTACATATGCATGTGGTCTCTTTTAAACCCATTATACACTTATGTTTTTGAATGGATATTTATGAGAAATATACCAAAAGAATACTGATTATCTTTTTATTATCCACGTAAAATTAGGTTCAATATTAAAAAAAAATAAAGCTGTAAAATGTATAAGAGAATTTCAAAGTGACTTTTTTATGATAGCGTAATTTTAAGATTCTTTTATAAAAAATTATTTATTTATAAAATAAAGGGGTTTTTCATATTTGGCGTTGTCTGGTTCAGATAGATTAAAATTAGTATTCTTAAGAAGAAAATCTAAAAATTTACGTACGATCTATTTTGATGGAATTTTTATTCTATTTTTACAGATAATTCAATCGACAGTGATCTTACACGTTTCACGAATCTATTATTAAATATTAATTTTGTAAATGGGTAACATTTATTTAATTTTTTAAGCGCATTAAGTACATACAGAAAGTCTCAGACCTAACTAACTTTTGATCTAATTATCAATTTGTTATAAATATAAATTTTTATTATATTTGTTGTGTTTTTAATATGAAAGACAACATCAAATAGTTACATAGAATATAAGTCTTTGTCGAGAAACAATACAATTGTTAATGGTGTGTGTGCCGGTAATCGCACTCGCGAGTATAGACAATCCTGTTTCTGTTTCTAATTCTACTATTTCATTAGAATTTTCAGTTAAAACTTTAGTGTATGAACGGTTATCATAATTTTGCTAAAAACTCTTAACATTTATGCACATAGGAGCCAAATGACCTTTTAAATTGCATAAGGTACAGTTGTAATCCTTGTATCGACAATTACTTAGTAAATGCTTGAGCGGCCACATTTTCCACACTTTGATTTATCCGATGGTTGACGATTGATCTGTTTATTTTGGCGAAGTTGCTTTTGATAGTTAAGTTCCGATTCATGGTGTTTCCAAGTATTTTTTTCTCTCATGGTAGCTTCCTAAGTAGTCGCTATGTTCATTAGATTCACATACGTGGATTTTAGATCAGATGCATCTTCTTCTATTAACCGGTCTTGTATTTTTCCAGGACTCATTCCTACTACGAATATATTTCGTATAACAGTGGTTAATTCTGACGAGAACTTGCATTTCGATCCAAGATTTTTGACACAACATCCCATTCTGCCATCGTTTTATCAGTACATTGTTTGGCCAGGTAAAATGTATGCCTAGCCGCGTAGTAGTATGATTTAACCGGCTTGTAGTATTGATTTAGAAGCTTTAACAATGTACTGTATGTTTGAGTGTCTGGTGTGCTAGGTACATAAAATCTAAATAAAATTTTATGAATTTCTTCACTGACAGACGATAGCAATATGGCTTTCTTTTGTTCTACATTTTCGATTCCATTCACCAAAAAGAAATTTGTCAACTTTGACTAGAAAATGGTAATATCCAAATGTACCCGAAGTACCAATAACTTGATTAAAACTCACTGTTGGTTTCGTATCAGTCATTTTCACTGCACTTTTTTTTTTATGAGGATTTATGATTTATATTTAATAGTTATTAAAATCACTTATTTAGATAGTAGATCTAGACGATAAAGAAAATGTTATCAATTCATCAAAATTTATTTAATAAAAAATAAATAAATATTTGGATAATTCTTAAAATGATTTTACAAATTTTAAATCTTATTTATTAATAATTTAATGAATACCCAATTATATGAAGTAAAATGCAATGAGATCAACATATATTAATATCGTTAATCGTTTATTCGTCCATTATAATTAATTTACAGAAAGAAGTGACTGAAAGTGACCAACAGATTAATTATGACATTCACATCACTTAATTGATTTAACTAAAGATAAATCCGATCGAACGATTGCTAATTTACCGGGCGGCGATATACTTCTGACAATATATATATATATATTGTATACTATTCAGTATATAATATACACTGTATAATATATTATATTGTTAATGTGCATGTTATACAAATTTATTAAAAACTAGTAAGATAAATAAGTATTGTCAAAGTTAGTTTATCTCACAAAATAAAAGTTCGGTGATAAATTCATATTCATAAAATCGGATCTGATACGTATCGTCAAAATATAGTTAACGTTAATTTTTAAAATTTTTCATTATTTTATTTTTTGTTTCTGTATCTAAATATTAGTTTTAGTAGAAAATCAGAGGAGATTTTTTTTTAGACGATTTTAGTTATACATTATTATTTCCTTATATTCTTTTCAATTTTTAATATTCAAAAAGTTATTGGTAATAATAAATAATAATTCCAAAAAAAACGATAAAATTCAAATTTTAAGCTGAAATTCTCTAGTGTTGAAGTTATCGGGTCCGTTTGAAATTTTGCAAATAACATTTTTATAATAATAGGAATAAAAATAGTACTGTCACTCAGAAGAAAAAAAAAAATCAGTGACAACCTATTATGCTGTCAATATATTAACAAAAATAATGCGAATTTTTTTAAATTTCATTTAAAATATTGTTATTATATTAAAATGAAAAAATATCCTAGTCCCTCTATACAAATTTTTGTTCTCTAATTTGACAAGTATTTTAATATAATTCATTTTTTTATTAATTGTTGTTTTAAATTTTTATTTATTGTGAAAAAATTATAATTTTTCACATCAAATAGGTTTTACAATGAATTTACAGTTTTCCTCTCCAAAAAATTGCCTTTTGCTTAAAAAATATAAGGATTTTGTTACAATTAAAATTGTTTAATAATGAACAATGAAGTTCAAATTTATTTTGATGATATAAAGTTGACCTTTGCAATGATACAAAACTTACGTAAATACTATATAGTGTTAAGCATAATTCAATCATTTTAAATGTATTTTGCTTTCCGCTACATACTTCCTCGTGACTTAAATAGTTATCATTTTTAGTATATTGTAATCTCAACGTATGTACATTTTTATAGCACCAAAAGATATGTGATAAACTATATAAAATAGATTAAAATTGAACTCAACATTTACAATTGTTGGAATGTGTCTTAAAAATAGAGTTGTGAAAATTGATTTTTAAAAAGACAGTTCAAACACCTCACTGAAAGAAATATAACGTTCGAACATCAATTCAATGTTTTAATAAGAAAATTAGTGGGCGCAAACATTAGTCATTATGTCTTAAGTTTTAAAAACTTTTCATTTTTCATGGTCCCATGATTTATTTTGCTTATTTACTGCGATATGTCACAAGTTTAAGTTATATTTATGCACCAAGTTACATTAGTTAACAAATTTTATTTTCACACAATAAAATGTAATTTATTTTAATTTATTCAAAATTCTTATATAATTATACATTATTGTTATACTGATAAATTGCTAAGAATTAATATACACATAAAACCATTGAAACAAACTGAATACGAATAATTTGTGTGGGGTGTAAATGTCACATAACTTTAAAATCATTGCTATGCACATTATATCTTAAAAATGTTTCCGCTTAATTAGTTATAATTTTGGTCATTATGATAGTTTAAGTTCTTTGCCGGTAACGAGCCATGAGGTTTATGAATCAAAATAACTAATATAGATTATGAGAGAACATTCTTAAAATCCATACTCTTACTAACTCTTAATAGATGTAAATAATACATTTCATGTACTGAAAAATATGCAAAGAAATAAAAGGGTTAGTTACTTACATAGTAAATACGTGTTATCTTGACTCTATGTAAAAATTTTTCAAAACGACGCTAATTAAAACCAAAAAAAAAAAATTGTCAAATTTTCCAGATATTCCAAAGTTTGTTTTTGAACAACGCAACGGTTAATTTGAACAAATGTACGACACGCAACTGATCGCACACGAACCACCAGACTATGATGATGTGCTTCACACGGTATTCGTTTACCGCCGCGAAAATGGTACTGCCCGTCGTCCGCCGTGGCGCCGCGCCGGTGTCGAATGTGTGTCCGCCGCCTTGCCATCAGGGGAAATCGTCGTACGATAGCCGCTCGTCGACCGACAGGGTGCGTAGCCCTTCACCACCAACCGCATTTCATCCATTTCGGCCACCGCATACTCGAAAAAACGGTATGTACAAGCGGATGCATCGAATTGGCTAACTGATTTTCTTTTGATTAGATTTTGGTCTATCGAGTGGTTGACGATGATCCTGAACTTTTTAATAACCACAGCCCCACTTTATTTATATTGTCGAATGTCATCCGGCAATTTATCTAAGCTTTTATTGTCGCTAATTATCTACTAACAATCATGTTGTTCCAGACTGTCGTAAATCTGACAATGGTCGAGCACAAAAGGCAAGGAAAGCAAATAATATGGCCAGATTAATCTATTTCATTACGTGAAAATAGTTATATTTATCCTACTGAACATTTTATCACAGCCATAAAAAAAAAACCATGGGCATATGATAGACAAAGAAATATTATGAATGGCATCATAGAAATGTATTATAAAGCATTAGTGCTTATGAACAATGTGCATAGGTATGAGTGGTATGTATTGCAAACGGGGACATTAGCGTTATAAAAGATATAGGAGATGGTTATTGCAGAGTAGTCTCTCAGACTATTATATTCATATTATTACATGTTAATTGCTTAAATGAGATACACTTCAACTTGCACTGATTTCATGTTAATATAACGACGTTTAAATAGTCACATATAAAATATATTTTTATATTCTAATTATTTTTTCTTGTAATTAAATTTTCATTTATACAGATATTTATATGCATGTGTATGTGTAAATAAAATCTTAGTATAATAAATTGTAAAATAAAACTCAAATTAATATTAATGTTCAAATGAGAGCTATAAAAATATCATAGTATTGTTTTTATTCCTTTGATAAAACTAAATGCATAGTGTGTTAAAATAAAAATAAAAGCAATAAATGTTTTTTCTAATAAATCTATATGATTTACATGAGTGAATAAAAAACATTCTTAAAAACCACTATTACTTATCATGAAAACAATTTTTATTTTTTACATTTAATTATCAATTGATTCTCAAATATAATAATATATTTCCATACCAATATTTAAACCCCAAAAATTAAGAATATATTAATAAAATTTATTTAAAATGTGTGTATTTTATGTTTATTGGCATATTTCTTTTTAAATTTAACACAAATTATCAAATATTATTACCTCCATGAAATATTCTCATGACTATAATTATTTATCTCACATGATAATTTTTAAAAATTGTGATATGAAAAAAAAATTGCATTGAACTAAAAATTTTAATTGATTCTTCTTCTATACCACGTATTTATGATTAAATAATAATTTGGAAAATTATTGTCCATAAAGAATCTGAATACATTTATTTTTGAACATTAATTAGGTTTTTGTATAGTTTTTAAAAATTAAATTAACACGATTTCTTAGTTTATAATTTATCAGAAAAATAAAACTAAATTTTTATTTCGAGATGTTGAACGAAAAAAGAAAATTTTATTTGAGCAAGAAATTATCTTATTAAATACACAAGTAGGGCATTCATCTTACTTATCATAACCATCACTTTTTGTGTACTCATAATATTATATGATAAATTATAATGTCAGGTCAAAAATAGTATTGTTATTAAGTCTGAAAGTATAACTGTTTTGCTGAAGGGATTAGGGAGCTTGTAGTAGCTTATAAGAGTGCGAATTCCCTATAGCAGTGGTGACTATACAGATTACTCGTGGATCGATCTCGCTGTCGGCATAAAACTGCGACAAGAAGGCTCCGACCACAATTACAACGCATTCTATATTGTCTAGAAGACCGAGTAAAGATTTGGTTTTTACATTTAACTGTATGTAAAACCACTGTTGTCTATGTTAATTTGTCAAATAAAATTATAGTTTCAAAACATTAATTATCGATTATATGATGGCTTGAAAATATCTTCATATTTTATGCAGTTGATGCATTAAATTAATAGAAATGAGTATTATGTTGGTGAAGATATTTGTGCATTTCTTTGATAATATAATATTTAGTAATCTACAAAATTTGATAATATTATTATAGGATTTTAACGAAATTGAACTGTATCAAATAACTCAAAACCAAAATTATAAACTATTAAAAATAGTTATTAACGTACTAAACAAGGTTCTTTCAAATTAAATTCTTATTGATCATTTTTTACTATGTCATTTATTAATTTATTGTTTTTATCCTCAAATATAAATTAAACCCATGTATAAATTTTAGGAAGTAATTATTATTCAATTTGCATTCATTTAAAATAATTAAATAATATATTAAAATAATGTAAATGACATAATAATAGCTAAAGAATCATTTTGCTAAGAAAAAACAATATAGTCTAAAATTTATAATTATTATTCGTGTGATATTATTTAAAATTTATAATTAAAAGTCTGGTATATTATAATTTTATCATTGTAGTATACAATTAGAATTATAATGTATAATATTATAAATACAGAGTGAGTAATCAAGATATGACAAATCCAATAACTTTTGATACAATTATCATTCTATTGAAATTTTTTTTATAATAATAAATGCTTTCATAGATTACTTTCATATGTTTATTAATTAATTTTTTATTTGTTTCATATATTTATTACTTATAAGAAAAAAAAATACAGTTTCTTTATTTTTATTTATAATTACGAAATAGCCAATTTTTAGAATTTTACTTACATAGTATATTAATAGATGATTTCTAATGATGATTTTAGGTCGAGTTCACATAATTAGTAAGGTTTGAATTAAGAGCGGCGAACGCCCCAGAAGCCTCAAGTCTAAGAGACCCATCTCGAATTTTACTAGCCTAGTTATGATTAGTGCCGGAGTTTTTCTGGTTTTTATTTTTGCGTATCACTTTTTAAGAAAGTGATATTTTCTACAGGGGACCCAACTGAAAGTACCACCTCTGAACCCATATAAATCTTAACCCGGTACTGTAGTATGTACATATTCTATAATTGTTATCGATTTATCAACATTTTTTGTATGAAAAGGGCTCAAAAATAGCTATTTCAGATCTTTTATTTTTATTAGTTGTAAATTATAATAATATACTTTAAACAAAGCCAAAGATAGCAATAATTATTTTAAAAATATAAATCAATGAATTGATAATTGGATTAAAAGTTACTGGATTTGTCATATCCTTATGACCCATACTTTATGTAATGTATATAAAATTATTTGATGAGAGATAATGCATTGTAATTATTATATTAAATAATACTACGAATATATTCTATACAAATATTTTCAACGGTTAAATATAAATTGGACAGGATAAAATCTATTTTAAAATAGTAATTTATTGATATACATTATTGAACCAACTAAGTCCTTAAAGTCATGTATTGAGCAACACATTTAAAAAGGTCTTTAAACGGTGTTAATGTAACATCAATAAAACTGATTAATGGATTTATTGCTGCTTCAGAAACATTACAGACATGACTTCTTATTATGTTATTATTCTTTAGAACTTCATAATAGTTTGTTAATTCTAAGCCATAAGATGTTACCGTGCTCTCTATATTATCTTTGATTAAATAATATTTTTCCCCTGTAATTTGACTGGGTTCCAGACTCCAAACAAATAAATTTAAAATATTAGCCGATGAATTCGTTTTAGAGAAGGGGAATACTATTTGCTCAAATACGCCAAGTTTTGTACGAATTTTTATGATATCATCAATAGTTAAGCTATTATTGTTGACTTGAAGAATATTTAACATATAACCAAATACTATAGACGAAATAACGTTTAATACTAATACTTGATATTTAGATAACGATACAGAATCAACTTCACTTATTACTTTTTTTCGAATAGTTGCAATGTCACTAGAAGTACCATTCCATATTATTTGAAACTGCTCAACACACTTCAATGGATTCCATTCACTATTTGTCTGGTAATTGTCAATTAGAGATTTGTACGTTGCATCCGACAGATTAAAGCTGCAATTGTCTATTAACTGATTATCATTTAATTCAATAGAATTTAATGTCTTATAACACATATCAATAATTGCGTTTCTATAATCATGAGGACGATTTACTTTCAAATTTTTCAGAGTTGTATTTTCATAGTTAGACAAATCACAATTATTGATCACATAATTTTCTAATTGATTAGATATCAAAATATTTAAACGTTTAAATTTATCTATCCGAACCGATGAAGGATTATATTGCTTGGCATTTCTTTCTAAAAAGTTTTGTTCAGTTTCCACTGAAGTTCTTGATTTCCATCGAACGCTGTTAAGGTATAAAAGAGTTAACACCAAAGCATTTTGTATGTTTTTATTTTCTTCATTAAATGTCGAAAATGCGTTTGAAAATATTTGCTTAGAAATCTTTTCAAATTTAATGCCTAAAACATCTCCAATACTAGTAACATAAGAGAAGCAACTTGATCTCCGATTTTCAGAAACTATATTCGTACACATGTGAATTAATTCACCATTAAAATCTAAAAACTCCAATAATTTTTTTGATAGTAAACAATCATTTGTATTATGAGAATTATTAATTTTAACACTTAAATTGTATAATGCTTCGTTCGTTTGCAATGTCTCGTTCTGTAATAATTTAAAACTCAGACTAGTATGTTCTACTTGTTTTCCAATTTTGAGAATATCTTCAACAAAATCATTTAAAGATTTTAAATGAAGTTCAGGATTATTATTTTTTGTCAAAGCATCAGTGTATACTATACTAGTTTTCTTAATCTCTATATTTAATAGTCCCAATACGTCTTTTGTGAATTTTTCATAAGTAAGATGTTCAGAGACATGATTCATCAAATTATTAAACATATTTAATGGTATTACCAAACCTGCCGGAAAACGAATACTTTGTATTTTAATTATACTATTTTTCATTGATTCCCAAAAGGTTTTTTCATCAATGAGTTTATCCTGTGGATGTGCCACATTTTCATTATTTGAATTAAAGAGTTTATTTATAAAATTCATACCCATTGAGACCAATTTTCTCGGAGAACTTGGTTCTTCAATGTTTTCTATCATAGTGCTACAAGCCACTTCAACAGCATGTGTATCAATAGGATGATAATTTAACCAATTTTTTTGAAGTGTTTTTATAAATTGATTTTTACACATTATTTTGTCTTTCGTTTCCTTAATGCTTAAACATGCCTCTCCAATAGCTGGTAAATCTGCTTTACATAATTTCAACCAATTTTGTTTCAATGAGGAGAGAAAAATATTTGGGCATACATTTTTAAATTTTAATTCGTTTGATATAGTCAAATAAGCTAACAAAGCATTATGAACTTTAGTATACAAAACATGAGTTAAAGCTTTTATTGATAACATTTGTAAATTAGCTAAGCTCTCTAGTTTGTTTTGAGATTTCAGTTCATTAAAAATTGCCCAAGCTTCTAATGTTTGCCCAAACCAATGGATTTTTATCGGGTAACCATGAGCTTGATAATGCCCTAGTGTATTCCATATTAAATTTAAATCATCAAAGAAAAAACTCTGTTCAGATTCTTTATTCAAAATAAATTTTGATTTAAAATTTTGAAATTTCATTATTTTTTTGTTTATGATATAATTATGTGATAGAATGGAAACCGCTTCTTTTTCTTCATTTTTTTGTGAAATATTTAATTTTAAATGATTTATCAAATTTGAACGTAATGAAGACTTTAGAGGCCAGCAATTTTCTATATTGAAAGCTTGGATTACACTATCAGACGAAAATAAAAACTTCATAATATTATCAATCACATTGTGTATTTGTGATTCATCATGATCAGAAATGACTGTATTAATCTGTTTGGCGTATGTAGTACTATAAAGTTTGATGTATACTAACGCTGCATATATTTTATGAACATTAATATTAGGCAATAAAAGTTTATAAGCATACAAAAAATCGTCCAACATTTGAGAACCTATAAGACCAATACTATTAATATGTACTGAAATTTCGTTCGTACAATTAAAAAGAACTTTCATGTCATTATTATCTTGTACTTTACACTTTAATATAGCGTCTATAACCAAATTGATCAAATCTCTTATATTTTTAGCATACTTACAACTCATAATGGTTGTTAATTGTTGAAACATTATATCAGTAGAATTTTTCGTAAGAACTGCTCCATCGTCTGTAACTGAATAAATTTCATCAATAGTGATGACATTGTCGCCATCAATGTAATTAACATTTTGCATCAATCTCCATCCCGGTTGATTTATGACATTTTCTAATTGATTAAATAAAACTTCTGTTGATAGCGAAAGAAGAATAGAATTCAACAATAAAAATAAAATTTTTAATAACATTATTTTATAATGCGATAAAATAAGTTAATTTAAATCCGATTACCTTAATTTGTTTTAACTAAGTAAGTTGAATAAAAAAATTTAATATAGATTTATATATCATAGTTCTTAAGATATTCTATAATTATAAATTAGACATGACGTGAATTTCAAAAAAATTTACGTCATTTAAATATGTGAAAAACAATAGACGTAATTTTTAGAAAATACCTTTGTATTATTTTAATGGATTGAAAATTGAATTCAATTAAAATGATTACTTATTACTATTCTAAATTTTGATATATAAAGTGCACCAAAAAGAAATTTTACACGATTAACCATACAATTTGAATTTTATATAATATACTATAGAAATATAATATAACATTTTTTTATGAAAATATGTTTTTAATGTGCTGGAATTAATTCTAATTTAATGTGTTTAATTCTATAAAATAATACTAAAATAAATTATTAGTGCTGGATTTATGAATTTCTGTAAAAATTTAACTGTAATGACTTTTACTCACAAGCTTTATTAAGGTTTCAGTTATTATTTAAATAAATTACTTATTCTATTGTTATCCATCGGATAAATGTATTGTTGAGCACCCTAGTTAACAATCACCAAATTATGCTTAATAACTCCTTTCAGAAAGATTTTTTAATTTTTGAAACATGGTGTATTTGTAAATTTAACAGTTTTAAAGGATTATTATATTTTAGATTGAAAAACACAGATGGTATATGAGTTTACTTTAATAAAAAATAACTACGTTGCTTTGTTTCGTATTAACAGTTTTTAATTTAATTAAACATTTTATTTTATTATTAACAATTCAATTTGTAATTAGAGTTAGCTAAAAATAGTAAAATACCGTGATCTGGTCTTGTATAAAATAATTTTAATGATAATACTGGAATATTAATGGAAATTAAATTGATATCAAATAAAAATTATACGACTATAGTTATGCCATTAAATGTCTATTTTACTAATTGCTTTCCTCTCTAAAAAAAAGCATAATAGGTCAGTTTCAATAAAATACAAGAGAATATTTGTTCAGTTTTACACGCACAATATAATAAATAAATAATACAATAAGATTCAATATTTTTAATTCATTAAACAATAACATATATTAAATTTCTTTTAAGCTTATAATTAATATAGATAAATAAGATTTATGATGCGGCTACATTTATTATAAATTTAGTACCATGTATTTCGATACACAGTAAAAAATATTCTTATAACGGAATAGATCTTTTTCAACAAATTTTTTTAATGGGTCAATTATATCAAAATTAATTTTCCTAACACCATCGAAGAAAATTTTATTATTTTTCAATATTTTGTAAAATTCTTCTAAATTAACACCAAACCATGACAGCATATTTTCAATATTATCTTTGATAATACGAGATTTGTAAATATAAACTAGACAATGATTGGTAAGTAATTTAATCATATTAAAAATAATTCTAGGTGAGTTAGATTTAGATACTGAATAAACAATATTATCATATTGATTTATAATGTTCTCTAATTCTTTTAATATCTCTGGATAAATATAAGTCTTATTAACATTAATTGCTTCCAAAAAATTTAAAATAAAGCCAAATAAAATTGATGTCAAGGCTTGTTGAACCAATATTTGGTATTGAGAAAATTGCCATGAATCAGTATCCTCCATAATATGATTTAATATATTTTTAAGAGTTTTTCGTTTATTTCCCCATGAAAAGGTTAGTTCATCCAAACATATTAAAGCATTACTTTTGTGTTTCCGACTTAATATGAGAGCTGCGTATGAAGCAGTTAAAAAACTAAAATCACAATCATTATTTAGTTTTTGTGAATTACTTGGACTAATAGTTTTTAAAATGGCATATAAACTTTCTAAATAATTTTCAGTCGATTCATATTTAATAATTTGTATTTCCTGAAAATTATTATTTTGAAATTCCTGTATTGAGTAAATATTAAAGATAAAATGTTCAAGTTGATTTGTCATCATGGAATATAATTGAACTAACTGTTCTATTTGAATTTTTTTAAATCCTAATTTTTGTGTTGATTTATTTACATAATATTTTGTTAGAATTATTTCTAATTTTTTAAAAAAAAGTAACAATAGAACAAACGCATTTATGATATTCAAATTGTTTGAAAAATCAACTACTAATTTTATTATTATTATTTGGCAGTTGTACTTTAGTATTTTTCTTACTACATCCAAATCCGAAAAACAACTTACGTTTAATATTTCTTTATTGAAACAGTTTGAAGTGATGATTTTACTTATTTTTAATAATTTAATAATTCCACTTACAATGTAATAAATTTGTTGTAAATCAAAATTTATAGCATTATTATTTGGAACAATCAATGAACTTAATCGTATACTCTTCTCTTCAAATACTGAGTTTTTCAAAATAGTATTTATTAAAACCATTTCTTCAAATTGTTCTGATACGGAAATTAAATCATTAACGTACACTAATAATGAATTAATGTTTGAATTATTAGTGTCTCCATCCCAGTAATTCTCGCCTATCTCACTTAACTCCATTTCAAAAAATTGAGTAGTACTTCTACACGTATCTTCTATATGATTATTTTTTACACTCTCTCTAATGTAAAAATTAAGATTTGATAAAGTGGCAACGATTTCATTAGGAATATTTAAGTGCTGAAGTCTCGATATTTCATTTAAAATACTCTTATTAAATTTTTCCTTAGATTGCATTTGATATTCAATTGACTTTTTTCTGTCATGAAAACTATTAGGTAAGACACTCATAACAAAATGATTTAAATTTGCGTAAAGAATTTTAAATGGCTTTACAAAATAGTCTTTAACATAAGTTGCTTTTGGTAAACAAATGGTTTTTATCAAAGATAAAATTTTTCTGAAAAGGGCTTCCTTTATTACCCTAAGCGATAATGACTGAAGTGCAATAAGATTAGTTATTTTATGATGAAATTTTACTTCTGCAATTACCGTTTGTATATTTTTTTTCTCATTAAACCACAGAACTTTATTTACGTGTTGCGTATCGAGCATTTCCCACAACAATTGTACATTTGAAAGAGGTGCTAGGGGTATAACAAATTCATTAAATCCTAACGCTATATAATAGGTTTCTATTACATGTTTACTAGTTTTGTTAATAATTTCTAGAAGATATTTAGTTTTATCTAATGGATTTTTTACTACATCTTGATTATTTTTAGATTGTATTTTATTATTATCAATTAACTTTGTTGTATCTGAAAGAATATTTTGATACCAACAGCATTCCAATGAAAACTTATTTAATTTATTTTCGAACAATAAAATATTGAAATTTAATTCTTTTAATATATTATGTGACAAATGTGTCATTTGTGTTGATCTATTTAAGAATAGATGCATATTCACTAATGCTGTATACAAATCTTTACTATCAATTTTTTTTAGTGGTAAAAATTTATAAAAAAAAATTAATGAGTTTTGCAAAAATAACATCAATGGACTAAGTAATGCAATTTCAGAAACTGTTTGTGTCACACATTCTTCAAAACTATTTAGCTCGCCATGCTCCTCTTTTTTTCTACATTCTATTATGACTCTTTTTGCTAAATTAACAATTAATTTCAATTTTTTAGTATACATACAACCTAAAATATTTGAAATTTGACGTGCTTTTTCTTCAAATGTGATTTTGGATGCACTTGAGTTAATTAAAAAATTCATTGTTATTAAACGATTGTCATATTTTACCTTAATTTCATTCAAACCTTGCCAACTTAGTCGATTGGAGATTAACTTATCCAAAAGTCCCTCACGACTTTTGCTATCCAACATTTCAGCATTTATCGATGAGTAAAGTAAAAAACATAATAAAGAAATAGTATTCCAAATCATTTTATTATAAAATATTTACTTTAAATATTGAAAGTTAAAAATCATAATTTTTACTGTAGTGAAAAACTGACACAATTATTGAGTTTCAATTATTTTATTTAGTTAAAAAAAAAGTGGGAATCTTATGAAAACATTTTATAGCTTACTTTTTCATATAAAATTTAATCATCCTGTTTATTTTAAAATGAAATAATTTTGTATTCAAATACATTTTTATATTTGTTTAAAAAGGTTGTTCTTCTCAAAAAAAACATTTTATAAGCTAACAGTTAAAGTAATAAATTAAATACATTATTAAATTTATGTTTTCAAGTATAAAAATTAATTTTTAATTATTTTTATTTTATGAATACTTTATAGAAGTATTGGTGAAAGCTACCAATTTTAAATTGTTTCTTCAAATTTAAAAATATTTCACACAAATAATATACTTTCTCTTAAATATTAATATAAGATAACACGAATCATAAATTTAATTTCAAGTGTTTAGTGACGCATTTTATATCATTCATGTATATATTAAGTATTATATCAATATAATTTATCAATGATTGTATTATATCGTCTATATCACAATCCCTTTCAAATGCATTTTGTTTAGTTATTTCATAAAATGTCTTTAGATCTGCTCTATATGACAATAGTTTATTTTCAATAATTACTATAAGAATGTTTGAAATATATTTAGAAGGTTGTTCAAAACTTATAAACAATCGAAAATGGTCAAACAAATCTGCAAGGTCATCAAATTTCGAAAAAGAAAATAATTCACCTTCAAGTTGTTCCATCTTAAATAATATTGTATTGATTTGCTGTGAATTTAATTTGCAGTTATAATTGTGGTTTATACATTGTAAAATATTTAATATGTAACCAAGAATTAAAGATAATATTGTGTTTTCTATTAAAACTTGAAATTCCGAAACACTTTTTGCTGATAGATCATTTAAGACTTTTAGTCGAATTGAATAAATATCATTGTAAGAACCTTTCCATTGAAATTTTATATGATTTATAGATTCTACATGTGTTTTTTCTTCGTCTGTTAGATCAAAAAGTTTACCATACATTACTGCGTATAAACTGAAGTCACAACTATTAATATATTTTTGCGACTTATTCGAACTTGATACATAATCCAAATCTATATTATTTAATATTTTTAAACATTTGTCAACTAAATGGGATATTTGAAAATCTTCTGCCTTTATTTCAGCTTCACAAAATTTTTTTAAATTTTGTTTATTATAGCAGTTATTTATAGAATACAGTTTAAATTGATTAATTATTAACATATTAAGACGTTTAAGC
Source organism: Daktulosphaira vitifoliae (assembly GCF_025091365.1). Classification (NCBI taxonomy): domain Eukaryota; kingdom Metazoa; phylum Arthropoda; class Insecta; order Hemiptera; family Phylloxeridae; genus Daktulosphaira; species Daktulosphaira vitifoliae. Next base: position 18,602,429 of record NW_026099575.1, on the reverse strand, counting down.
TGTTCAATTATAACAAATCTCTGATCACCCTGATTAGTACTTAACTTTATAGGAAACTCGTTAATATTATTCGTGTATAAAAGCATTAAAATTAAAGCGTTAGTAAAGTGAAAGTGTTGACTTGATAAATCTTTGTTCAATATAAAATTGGTATTTTTAGATATTGATTGGGATAATCTTTCTAGCTCATGTATTACTGTACTTAACCTCAAAGAAAACATTGTAGGTGATTCGATATATCTTTCTAATAATTTATCAATGTAATTGAAAAGTTCTATTAGTTTAAATGTAAAATCGCAAAAATTGTTTTTGGGTAACACTTGATGTATTATTTTTATTACATTATTTAATGAGTGTTGAGCGTGGTCAGGATATTTAAATAAAATATAACTCTTTACTAAACCTTCTACCATTATTTTCATCTTTACAAACTCGTTTATAAAATTATCCAATAAAAGTAAGTCATCTTCAACAGTCTCACTCAATTTTATGTTTAAATCAAGTCCCGTGGTTTTTAGACGTCGATTTAAAAGATCTACAATTTTTTCATTTATCTGTTCGTATTTTTCATGGGTAGTTAAATCTGTAATTAAAATATCCATAACAGTTAATGTAATTTGGATGTCTTCGGGTAAAAGGAGATTATTTTTAAATTTAAGTAACAAGGATTGAATTTCTTTCCAGAAATCTTCTAAAATGTTATTTGTTTGTCGACTTTTGGTTAAAACTGATGTAGAAGAAGAACTCTCGAAGAAAGGAAAATTAAAAAATTTTTGCAGTGTTCCTAGATATGATGCTTTTTCAAATTTTATTTTATTTTTTATATTTTGAATGCAGTTTAAAATTTTTGTATAAAATATTTGGGTTATTACTATAAGAGTAGATTTTTGATATAATGCTATACCAGCCGTATCGTAACTTTTTCTTATATCATTTTTTACCTCTGAAACATCTTTTATCTCACCAAACCAAGGTATAACATTTGGCAATCCTTCTGGGCAGTTCTCTTGCATAATAAACCAAATCAAATTTAATTCTTTAAAAGTTGAGCATGTACATACTTTTGAATAATTTGTGAAGCCCATTTCAAAATAAAGTTTTATCAAATCCCTATTCATATTTAAAATGTTATCTTTCAAAGTATCAATTAACAATTTTGATTCTTCTGAAGTACAAAGAATTTCATTATCTGGGATTTTATAAAAACAATTATTGACTTTAATGTCATCTATATCACAATATTCAATATCATACATTTGTAAATAGCTAGTAGCCAATGATAAAATCCAATCCATTTCATTGAGCTCTTTATTTATAGTAATTTTATCAACAATACCATTTACACTTTTAAAAGTAGGTGTTAATTCAGATTTCCTGTCAGTGTACAATTTTAATGTTAATAAAGCTTTATAGGCTAGTCTGATGTCTAGAAATGTTGGACTAAGATGGTATAAAAACATTAGAGCATTAAGAACGTGAGTTAACGATGTGCTTACAGCTCTTACACTAGTTATAATATTTTCTGCACAATTGTAGTAACGATCTATATTGTCACTTTTCTCATCATGCCAACATTGCATTAAAAACTTTTGTAGCAAAACCATTAGATCTTTTATTTTTCCTGAGATCATGCATGTATAGATAATCGATATTTTTCTAACAGCTTCATCATAGTTTTCATTAATAATATTTGTATTGTATTCAGTTACAAAATTATTACTATCCAAAATTTTAGTATTTTCTAAAACTTTCCATCCTGGGTAAGCAAGTAGATTTTTTAATTGAGTTATTCGGTCGTCCACGCACATTACAATGTTTCCATAAAACAATATTAATGTAAATACTTCGACCATAAGCATTTTAATGAAAAATTGAAATTTGATCAAGCTGAAATTCAAATTTAAAGAATAGTTAAATTCAATATTACAATTTTGATGCATAGTACTCATTTTTAAAAATTTTATACGAGATTTATCAATTATAGATTATTAAAAATTAACAAATCAAACTATTTGAGCCTAAAAATTAAATAAGTTGTTTATGATATGTTAAAAGAAAAAACACTTAACGTATAATTAAATCATAATATACATTGAATTATGCGTAAACTGTATTCATTCCTCAGTTTTTACTATATCAAATGAATTTTAGAGCGCAAAGGACAACAACCCACCCCAACAACAGTTACATTGTGTGCAAAATTTATTCTATGGAGGACAAACAGGCGCCTCACTGTTTGTAACAGTGCCAAACTTTCATCTTAAATCTAAAATTAAGTAAAATTGTTTATATGTTATTTTGTTAACACTAACTATTATCGAGAATTCTATACCTTTATATCGTCAGTTAAATATCGTATTCTAAGTAAAATCATTATTATGGATAATTTATCATAAATTAAAAAAAATAGACCTATATAAAAATGTTCTAGTTATGTCATGTTAATCAGAAAGTGTTTTAGTTATAATACAAATGTACTTAGAATAAAATACATAAATATGTATAGAACGATAATTGTTTTACATGTTAATAACTAACCTAGAATAATAATAGCAAGTATAACAATAAATAAAAAATTTTGTTTCTCACTAAAAATATAAATCAATTTAAACATTAATTATAAATCTGTATACCTGAGGTAACTGTAACTTATGTCATGCTTTGTTAAAAATGATTTGAAACTATTTTTAAAATACTTATTAAAAATGATTTCAAAAATAGTCTCACCTCACTTTCAAAGCATAATGTAATTTAAGATGTGATTTTCCCTCTGATGTATAAAAATTATCAATTCTTTTTGTTGTTAATAACTTGTAATATATTAGTATAAAAGTTATTATTCATAAATCATTTTCTAAATTATATTATTATCTAATAAATATAGTTCATTAGTTAAATAACTATTTGTAAAAATTTAATTAATACCGTCATAAGGTAAAAGGGATGAACGTAAAAAATACTTTTTGATTGATAAATTGAAAAAAAACATGTTTCTAAAATAAGATAAAAGTGTGAAAATAAAATATGCGAACCATACAATTTTTATTTTTTGATTAATTAAGTATTCATGATATAAAAATCACTTGCATAGTAAATTCAGCAAAATAAATTCATTGTATAATTTATGACATATAATGCGTAAGACGAAATAAAATGCGTGTATGACTTTACTACTTTATACTCTATTGTGTTAAAGTTAGCGGTTTTTATAATAAAAGTGCTCATCACAAAAAATTTGTAAATAAATAAGTCCTAAATTAAACTATTCTTGAACATAACCGTGTCCAAGTTCGAATTTTTATTATTTTAATAAATAAAATTGAATATCTTAATTTCATCATTTTAGTCATCACTTTCTTAGTAAAATTTGTAATTAGGGTATTTATTTATTAGTAGCACTCCTATAATGGATTTTAATATGATATATGTGTGCAACGTTTACGTAACACAAACTATTTGCTATTAACATAGAATGTTAAACTAAAGTTTGTCCTGTAGGAGTCTAAAACGTAGGTTTTTGTTAATTATAGTATAACATATTATTTATAACTTAGGTGATATTCACAATTATTGTTGAATTTTATAATATAACCTTATAATGATAGCAGATAAAAATATTACTTACCTTCTAGTATATTTTATTTAAAACAAGTCAAATATATAAATAATTTTTAAAAACTTAAGTTTATATAAGCTATTTTATTCATGACCTAAGACATAAATAATCTATATAGATCTTAAAAAAAACGTTTGCAATATATTATTGAAAATTCTACAATTAAACATAAGTAAACAAAAACTTGATATAAATTGAGATTATAAGTATTAACATTATTTTTCTTTTTACCGTAAACATTCACAAACAGAAAAATAATCATTTGCGTCATAGAGCTTAAGTAAATTACTATTCAAATATATAGAATTATCTCTACAAATATTTAGTGGCTTTTACAAATGCTTAAAATTTTTTGTTATACTCTTTTTATACCTAAAATATTAGTTAATAATATTATAAGTTAATCAGATAATTACATTTAGACATTTTACGCTTATAATAATTTCATGTCAGTCACTCTAAGTTTACCTTACATAGAACTTCTTACTCACTTATTATTTTGCTGTGAAATATTCAATGCCCGCAAGCATTAAATAGGGCTTACTTATATAGTAAACTACCCAGTATAATAATTCAAACTATAAACAATATCTACAAAAGTTATTGTGGTTAAAGAAATTTTTCTTAAGTTTTTTAATTGAAAAACTTAAAACAGCTTCATTTGTTTTAAATGAATAGATATATTAAAATACTTTATCTTTATTAATTTCTAAATTACGATAAAATATAACGTTCAATAAATAACACTAAGTTTGTCAGCATTCAAAATTCACCTATTGACTGTTTTAAGACTCATTGGGAGGTGACAATTAAAAATTGTTTCTTGGTGTAACACGCAAAATAAGATTTATAAACTTTGAAAGAAAGATTTTACGCACCTGAAAAAAACTTAGTTTTCCTGACTAAACTTATTTTCAAACTAAATGTAGATTTTACTGAGAAAACAAATATAGTGAACCGACTAGTAATCCCACGGTAAGCTCAAATACACTTACACACATAAGTAACAAAATTGAAACAGATATACATATACAAAAACATCAACGTTAGCACGCTAAGCAAATTAATAAAAAATATAAATATAAACAAAATAATAACAAAAATGGAAAATAACATTTTGATCGGCAAAAACAAGGCAATTCGAGTACAATAACAGTTCTGAAGTGTTACAGTTTTTAATTAAATTTTTAGTTAAAATTTTATAAACATTTTATTTTTTTAATTATTAGTATTTGCTTATATTAAAATTTATATATAGTTATTATAAATAATACAAGATGATTCTTTTAACGACAGGCACTCGATTTCTCATAAATAATAATTACTTTTGAAATTTTTTATGATTTATCAGTATTAATTATTTTTTTAATTTATCCTTGATATCTTATAAGGGTGTTAACTTTATTCTTTTTAATGGAAACTTACAAATTTAACCAGCTTATAAAACAAGGAATATAATTAGGAAAATTACTGATCGTTAACAAATTTTAGACAAATATATCGTAAGTTGTTAACATTTTTAAGTATAGATTGAAGATATGAAGCAAATTATGTTATATTTATCATTACTCTGCTGCACTTCACTATCCGCTATGATATAAAAATATTAATAACCTTCGGAGTACTAATTCAAAAGTTGTTATTGACCAGTTATTNACTAATTCAAAAGTTGTTATTGACCAGTAAAATTACTCATTTTCTGAACTTTATATTTATTTATTTATTAAGCTAGTTAAATATGTATTTTCCATTTATAAAAAATAGTTAAGACTCTAATAAGATATAATTAAATGAATGGATGAATTAAAATAATACTTAACAATAAATAAATCGTGAAGTATATAGAACTAAAAATACTAAAAAGGATTAATACTAAAAAAAACGGTAGCACAGTGGGGTCAAGGCACAGTGTGGAGGAGGCATAGATGGGACAAGTATAGATGATATTTGACAGTGATTAAAATCACTATCATAAGAAACGCTTCGATGCAAATCTGTAGATAGTGTTTCATTTAGAGAAATTGGTGGATTATTCCAAAAGGAACATCAACTCTTATTTCTTTAATTATATCCTGATTAGCAGTTCTTTGATTTTAAAATATAATATATGAATAAATACTAATTATAATTATTAAATTTAGTATACAATTGATATTCAGTAATTTAATATTGTAATTTATACGGAGAAATTATAAAAATAATAAAGAAGTTATATTTTGCTTTACTTTTACGTGTATAAAAATTTAAAGGGCTTGATACAATAATTATCAATAAAAATTATTTGTTACTATAAATGAATGCACTGGACTTCAAGGAACTTTCATCAGAAGCAAAAATATACTTTTCTAAATCAAATTTTCGTGTTGTTTTCAAATCTGCAATTAGACTTTATCTATCAGTTCTAATTTTTTATATTATTACTAATTACATATATAAAATAATTAAAAGAAAAAAAAATTGTTTTCAAATTATTACTGATTTGATTTTTAATATGTTAAAAATGATCAATCCAAATTTTCATTTNGCAATTTTAAGTAAAAAAAATTGAAAAAATATCGAAAATTAGCGATTTTTAAATTTGTAATTTTTTGGGGGATTTCCCCCGTTTACGGGGAACGAGGGAATTTTTTTCAATTTTTGAGGGTAATGTCTTCGACTAGATACGATTTGTGATCTTTTGACATATTGTTCATCAAAATCGGTCCAGCGAGAGCTGAGATTGAGCGTTCACAGACACAAAAAAAAAAATAAAAAAAAAAACACATCATAGTAAAATTAATACCTTCTCAGCTTCGCATCGAAGCTAAAATATCATTATTATTTTAGAAGAAGTTAGAGGTTGCAGTAAAATAATTCGATCTAACAAATTGTGTTACAATAATACTTAGTGCGACATCTAGTGGTTAACAATTCTCAATATTAATTAAGTCATTATAAACTAGAGTTCAAATGTCTGTACTATAAAAATCGATACTAAAAACAGTTTTAAAAAATATACTGACTTGTTTTCTTAGGAATTTTTTTTCATAATGAATCATCAATAATTACTATGTTTATTTTCATGACAACCGTTGCATATTATGAATATTAATTAAATAACTAAAGCTCATAATAATTTTTTTAATAGTTATTACATAATTACAAATTTGCATTAGTTTAACCAATGAAATTTCTATTTTTAAAAACATATTCAATAAGTATGAATAATTTAGAACAAAAAACATTAATATTATCAAAGTAATATTAATTTTGAACATCAAAATTTTCAACTAATTAAAAAAATTCATAGTATATTACATAACTATGATAAAAAATATTATTATGTAAAGGAATTAATTAAAACTTAATTTGTCTTTTCACAAATGAACCATGTCTATCATGCACATCTACAGTTCTTAACACAATAAAATACTTGTGCCCTTGTGAAAATCCTGCAAAGTTACATTGCATCGATAGCATCAACGTTTCTATATTTAAGATATGTTTCCACTGTCGTTTATAATCAACCCATGCAAATATTTTGTAAAATTTGATTTTTACGTGATTATTATTTAACTTTAAATTCCATTGCAATCTGAAATGTTCACTGTCTTCTACTAACTCTAGTATTTTAGGGGTTGGTGGGGGTTTTTCCTGCCAGGCTGGGCTTTAATACATTTTTTAGGGGGTAATGGTGGTGGATGCTTCATAAGTTTTTGGCGATTAATATTTGCTTTGAGATTTGTGCATTTTAATTTTTTTTGGTGTTCAACTAAACTAGGCTTATTTGCATAAAGAAATAATCAAGAGAATATGGAGTCTCTGTATTTTCTACATTCACTTGGGAATACAAAGAAACTGTTAAATGAGAACTACATGTATCATTTGATTCTTTTTGGCTACTAACGCTGACATTTTCCACATAATTATATTACAAGCCAAAGAGTATGTCTGTTATGTTCGTCAATAGCCCTTACAGCGAAATGATATTTACAGTTATATTCATTCATATGTATCAAATAACAAAGGTACCAGGTTTTTGCCACGTAGAATCATATGGAACCTGGTTGGTTTCTTTCCAAATATAAATTTCAAAACCCTTTATCTTTGGAAAAGACAAGTTCAACTTTAAATCCCAATTTAGAGTAACAACTAATCCATCACTTTTAGCTTTGACTTTAGGTGCCGGTGTAACTTTTTTCCAAAAATGGCTTATTAAAAAATGAAGGAACGGTAGGTAGGGTCAATCCATGCCAAATCATCCAGAAGTGGTTGCACGACCATCTCATATTTTTCTTAAATTTTCAGGGTTTATTATTTATGCTATAATTAGATTAAAACAATTTTTTTTTTTTTTTTTTTATGACCTTCCGATTTTTAGGGCTATTTCAATGTAAAAAGTGTTAAAAATAGCTTTTTTAACATTAGCAATTGTAGTACATGATGAAATTCAAAGATAAATGATATGTTCCGTTTAATGTCTAATGATAATCTAATGTCTTATATAAGGTGATTTTGAAATGTATGTACAGCAATGGTATTATGTTCCATGTGATCACTAATTATGCATATACATCGACACTTAATTATATTTTCTATTTTATAATAATAAACAAAGGGATGAAGAGTGGCTTATTTATTAACCAAGTGGAAGCTTTGAATTTCATCATGTACTACAAAATTATAATTTTCTGAAAAATAATAATAATTTTTCTTCTTCATTATTATGATCAGCAAATGAAGATTGTCATAAATCAGTGTATGGATCTTTTTCTAAAAATTTAATTAATCTTGCTAATCTATATCAGAATAAGATTATCTAATTAAATATTTATAAAGACAAACAACGCAAAAGTATTAGATTTAAAATTAAAAATATCCACAATACAACCTATAAAACCTATACACAATTCTTACAGAAAAGTTTATATGTAATAATTATAATATATAATAGTTACATTGTATTGTAATATATTACATATACAGTAATATATAAAAAAATTATAAAAATATGGTTTGAAAACAACAAAAAAGTATCATTAAATTACATGATTTTGAACGGATTTTTACTGATTTTCTAATGCTAAATTTTACATGTTAAACTTTTTTCTCAAACTTCAAATTTATATGGTGTATTAAGAAGATATATAACTAAAAAATTTAAAAAAAAATTNAAGAAGATATATAACTAAAAAATTAAAAAAAAAATTTTTTTGAAATTAGGTCCCCCAACAGAGATAATGCACCTAGAATACGTGTCTTTTTATAAAATTTCTAACTTTGTAGGCCTCTAAATCCCAAGAAAATTGTTTTAAATATTTGAAATTTAGTTGAAACATAGATTATATACTATACAATACCACATTTGAAAATCACTATAAAATAATAACTTCTTAATGGTTTTAAGTGAGCTCAAAAACGCCAATTTTCTCAAAAAAAGCACCATTTTTAAAAAGTCATTTAAGTTTGAAATTTCACATAAATTTTTTTTTTTTTTTATGTTAACTTTAAGTTATAATAAGGTCAATCCTAAAATTTTAAGTCGATTGAGTTAATATTGAATAATCTGTGTGTTTTTTAACGTTCTGGCTATTTTTTACATTGAAATAGCCATAAAAATCGGAAGGTCATAAAAAAAAAAAAAAAAATTGTTTTAATCTAATTATAGCATAAATAATAAACCCTGAAAATTTAAGAAAAATATGAGATGGTCGTGCAACCACTTCTGGATGATTTGGCATGGATTGACCTGGTAGCGATGATGGATAAAAGAACTTATTTCTTCCAAAGTAAAGTTCCTTTTCCTCATTACTATAAATATTAGACTATCCATTTGAAATATAGCCTTTTAATTTTTTAGCCGATTTAATTTTCGTCGTACAATGCGTTTGGTTTTCAAATTTTTGACTTCTTGAATAGCTTACGCAATCTATTTTTAATAAAAAAACTTATAAAATATTTAAAACGAAACTAATTTTGTGATAAAACTTGAGAAAAACATTTTAAGAGATCAAAAACTTCTCAAAAGATGCACTGCAATAAATCATGGTATAATTTTTTTTATACCTGCATTCTATGTTTATTAAACTATTGTGTAATTATAGAAACAAAAGTGAAAATAAACAAGTAAAATAAACAAACAAGTTAAGTAAATATGGCCAATTATAATTTTATATATTAATAACTTTATTTCTGATTATTAAAATTTTTAAATCAATTTATTATTTCAAATTGTTTTATTCAAGTCCAAATAATTATTTTTGAAAGATAAGTGTGCTATCCAAATTTAAATTGTAAATTCATAATGCCTTACATATACAGTGTTGATCTTATCAATAAAAAAATCCTATAGATTTTATTATACAAAAACTATATCTACTTATTTTTTTCTGCAGTACACATAAAAAATAAAAAAAATAATTTTATTATTGTTATTATACTTTATATGATAAAAAAATATCTAAATTTATAAATTTAACTCAATAGGAATATAAAATTACGCGAATACGTTTTTTAAGCTCAACTTTAAAGTAGTTCTAATGAAAACACAAATATAAAATAATTAAATAAAAAAATGTTTAAGTATTTAAATTATCTATTTATTTCAAAACAGATGATTTTTTAATGTTTTCATTAATTAGTTCATTGTTTATTAACCTTTAATTTTCTTTTCTTTTTCAAATTTAAAAAAATAAAGACAAATAATTATTTCACAGTAATCCTAGATTAAATTTAAGAAGAGTAACCATAAATAAATTACTAAATAAACTAATAAAAAAGATATCTGGTATCTTAGCATTGTTCCTTAAATCGATATGACAAGAATTCGTAGAAAAAATGTTCTCGTCTAAATCATTTTCTTATTTTACAATTAATCTAATGGCTAAAGAAAAATATGTGTAAAGGAATTCCCATCTGTATGATAAAATAATTTCGAATTTGCGTGGGAATGTCCTACGCGCACAAAATCGTTTTCTATCGACTGTTTCAACCTAGTCGGCAATTAACAGTGATAATGACTGCCGTGGATTAAAATAATTATATATTCTAAAATTCTTGTGCTTTAATTAATTCAATGACTATTCAAGGTTGAAGATTAACCATGATGAATGCCTTTGTGTGTTTTAAATACAAAATAAAGATTGACGGGAAACTTGAGTTATGGAATTCCATATCTTGGTATTTATCAGTAGCATATATGTACATTATTCAAAACAATATACTCAATAAAGTAAAAATTTTCATAACAAAAATTAAGAAAATAAAAATTAATATAAAAAATTATAAAAAATTATTTATATTATATATACAAATTTTAAAATATAAGCAACAATTTCATACAAATACAAATTCACAAGGGTATTACAATTTTATGTCGATATTGTAATCCTTTTAAAAATTATAACTTAAAAAAAATAGTATTCTGTAATTAGAATTTATGAAATTGAATTAAATTGTTTAATAATTAAGCATTTATTGTTATTTATGTCGATAATTATTATCAACGATATGATTTTCAAAGTCCTAGGCAAACATTATTAACAAAGAGCCCAAAAACTTATTAATAAATGTTTTATTTTATGGTTATCACTATTTTGTGCAAGGATCTAAAACACTGATAAATTGGAGGGCCTTAAACGCTCTCTTAACTCATCAAACTATAAATTTGTCCTTAATTGGATAACAATTTTTAAATTAATTGTTGCTAATTCAAATTTTACCATCCAATTAATGAAATCGAAAATTCTTATTTATTGTTTTATAATTTATGTGACTCATAGCTGTAACTATTCTTTAAAATTCATTAATGATTCACTTCAAATTACAGTTTTGATCGATCTAATAATAATTATTATGTTATTTCAATCTTAAACCTGGAGGCATTCTAAATTGGCTATGAATATTTTTTGACATTCCTAAATATCTTAATAATTTCTATAATTTTCTATTTGAAAACTAGTATTGTGTTATAAAATTACTTTACGTACTTTTTTTCATTATTTCCTTTTAATAAGTAATATGTTTTAAATTAAATGCTATATGAATACGTTATTATTATTAGCCATATTGTATTCTTAGTTGATTTTATTGAATTGTAGCTAAATCAACAAATTACTATTTTTTTTAAGTATAAGCATTTATTGAGATCATTAAATTATTAATATTAGCCAAACATATTAAGATATTATTTTGACAATTGAAATAAGAAGTTCGATAATATGAACTATCCAATAACAGTAACAATATAAGTTTAAATTATTCGTATGAAATCAAATTTTATGTTCTCTTTACTTTGTATTTCACGGGTAAACATTTTCTATGTTGTTAATTAAATATTTTCTCCCCATTGTTGCCGTATAGTTGACACGTGATAAGAATAAGTTTCGATATCAACTAAGCACCAGATTTTCATTTAAAATTTGAATTGATAAACCAATGAAGTCTAATAGTGTCAATATTTAGTGTTTTAACAAAACAATTCAAAAAAAATTCTACTATACCTATTTCGAATTTTATTTAAATATAGACCAACGTATTTTCTGTCACAAATTTAAAGCTTAGAAGTTTAGAAAATGAATATGCTACCTACTAATTATTAAAGTAGATTTCAAATTATGTGTGATCGGAAAGTACATATATTTTAATGCATATAAACTAAGGTATTATGTTATAACTAAAAGTATATTTTTATGATATTTAGTTATTAATTATTCATATTTAATTGTTAATAAGTACTATTAATCAAACATAATGAACGTTAAATTCTTTGCTCCGTTAATTTTGTCTATTGAATTATTATTTTAAGCAGTTGAATAGGAAGTTTATATTCATCACTGAGATTTTTAATTGCGAGTTGGCGCTCCTACAGCACATGAATGCTGAACGAATAAAGAGTATCATTTTCAGCTAGTATTTATGAAGGTACTGCAATCATAAAACGATATGGACATCAGAAGGTTATGAGTCCATGGCATACGTTCAATGAATGATTTTTGATTTTATTTAGGAATGTGGAACGGAAACTATTGCAAGAAACCGCCGTCGGTATTATCTTAAGAGCGATGAATAATTGAGATAAAAATACTTTTGGTTTGCGGCCGGATTTATCAAATTTCATACCTATGATAATTTATTTTTATGACCTGTTTTAGCCAAATTTCAACAGTTTTTTCATACTGTTATTTGATTGAAGTGATTAATTCAAGTTTAAATAATAATATTTAAATGGTCGAGGGCCTTTGGCCTTTAAGGTTTTTAAAGATTTGAACTATTTGGTAGGAAATTTTGTCTTTGATAAATTACAGATTTAAGAATAAACTTTCTTTTGTATTACAATATAATTACAATTATCAAAACTACATGATAATTTATAGTATTTTAATAAAGAATCGAATTAAAAGTAATAGTAAAGAAAAGGGAGTGTGAAGTTCTGACCGAATCGAGCCAAAACAAAACGAACAATAATAATTGTGTGGAATAATAATAATTTTCGATAGCAGTAATAGTAACTGACGATGGCCGTAAAAGAAACGAATTTAAAATCCACTTCAATATTATTATGTATAAAGATTTAGGTACAAATTTACTAACTATAGGCCAATAAGAAGTGAAATGCAAATTAAATTATAGGACTTACAAACACTCACGTATTTAAATATTTTAATAATAAAATATGTTATTTTGTAGATGTATTAAGTACGTGAGCCAAATAAAACGTTTCAAATTTTATTGGTCACTATAATAAGATAAGCGTGTCGTTAGATAGGCCAAATTAGATTTATTACATTATAGGAAAACTTGAACTTAATAAAATAATATATCATTATTACAAAATGTTTAATAAATGTTCAATACTATTAGCAATATATTATAATGTAATAACAAATATATATATATATATATATATATATATATATATAGGGAGAGAGAGAGAGAGTAATCAAAGTGTTTTCATTGAAAAATTCATTTTTTATTATTTTTAAGTATTGTATAATGTTGCATTTAGTTTATCACGCCGTATGCACTTTTTTTGTCTCATAAAATTTGTAGTTATAAACAATCTTGATTTTTTTTAAACTAGGCAAACATTAAGAAATATAAATTTAGTATTAATAGTGATATTCAAATTCTATTTATGAGTAATGAACTGAAACAAAATGAAAAATAAAAGCGTTCTCTTATCCCATTGATGAGATAAGAGTTCAGTTAGTATTCAGTAAGTTTTAAGGAGCAAATGAACAAATAAGTTATTTATTTTTTATTGAAAATAACAAAATTATGACAGCGTTTATTGAATTTAATTATTTTGTAATTAAATATCATAATATTTAATTATAATGCGTAAAAAAAGAGTTAACTATTTAGAATTTTTTTTCTCAAAAAATGATATTGCTTAATAAATGTCTTATTTATTATAGCTTGAAAAATATTACAAATTATACGATAGATTATTCAAATTTATAAAATCATGTGTAATCTCATTTGTTTCAAAAAATATATTCTTTTAGCTACGTTGAACTTTTACCCTAAATCTAATATTTTTCTTACGTGACAAAAATTGTGTCATTACTCAACATTGATTAATAATAATTTGCTGTATCCAACCAAAAAAAAAAAAATCAAATATTATAAAATTATGTTTTATTTTTATTTAATAATATTCATAAAGAGTGAAATATAACATAAAAGTATGAAAATGTTTTATAATCTGTATACAAATATAATCTATATAACTATAACTTTTCCCTTAATTTATTTTCTCTATTGAAAACATTTATTTTTAATTTTGTAAAAATATTGAAAATATTCATCTTAAATCTTTCAGCTTAATTATTGAGTTTAATTTTTTTGGGTACAGTTATGTTATAATAATCTGATGTCAAGGTCAATTATTTATAAATAAATTTGATGTCAAACGATAATTTTTGATTTTATTTTCTACTTATTTTTTGTCATATTATCAAAATTATTTATTTTATCTCATTATAGAATTTTAAGTAGTATTATGTTATTCTTACACAGACAAATTATTATGAATGTGAATTTATACAGACTATTAAAATTATAATATAACACATTATCTAATTAATTCTACTATTACTTCATTGTTTATTAAAAATGTATTTATTTAAAAAATAATGAATATTGACAAAGTTTGAACAAAAATTTTTGAAACTAAATTAATTTTTTTCTCTATTTACTGATATTTTTACACAACAATACAAATAATTTTCTGAACTTTGAGGAATTAATTCACATTTTTAAAAATCATAGCAAATCCAAGTACATAATACAAAATTCAGATATTCTGCTCTGTCCATGATTTTAAAATAATGTTTATAAAGCGTAAAAAACATAATTAAATCTCCAACAAACAAATTATCACTGAATAATTCTCTACTTAAATTATGTATTACTGAACTCTTACCAATAATAATATCAAACAAATAATTATTTAAATAAATATATAACTTTTATCACTTTATAAATACTAACATTTTACATATGCCTTAAAGCATTATTGCTTAATAAGCAATCATTGAAATTGCGAAAATATGTTTTAATTATTTCTGTGATTCAGCGGTTAATATGAAACACATATAATCGAGTAACTATTTAACAAAAATGTAGTCAAATTTGAATAATGAATACAGCGAAAAGAAGTTATTACAAAATAATTTCACAAGTGCAAATAATTGATTCCAGAATTAAATCGAAGATGTGATAAGATACAAAATATTTCTACATTTTATTTACACAAATGCATGTATGTTACACATTTATATATTCACATTTTGTTGTACGAACACGTTGTGGCTATTGTCACACGTAATGATAAGTAATCGATTAGACGCATCACTTTATAGATTGTAATACACACAACCGGATGCTCAAGGTCGGCGGTATGGATGTTCTTCCTTTGGACGAAGAGGTGCGAGTATACATTCCCGAAAGAATGGAGGATGTAGACATCCGTTCTATAGACCTGTCCGACACTGGACGCATCAGTTACAATGACTTTATTGTAGTTATCAAAATTGTAAGTAGGCGAATGTTGGATCTATACATTGTAACGAAACACAGTTGAAGACTTCAATGAGAATAAAAAGTACCGAAATCATACGGTTAAATGGGATCACAGTAGGAGTTACGACCATTACATTTCATACTATCATTTAGTATTTTATTGTTTGTTTTTTGTATTCATAAGTACGGCCCGACCTTGTGGTATACCAACAACCGTATTAGCCTATTCGGAGCTTGTTGGAGTATGATTTTGAGGACCGCTATAACTGTATAAATAATATAACATTAAAAATACAACCTCTGCATTTATTAAGTACGTACAGAAATAACACACTCAAATTGTAGTTAATTCATATAAACGTGTTGAAAAATAATCGATTTTTAAAAACTTCAAGGTATTTTTTTTAATAAGCTCCTGATGGTTTTCATGTAATCATGATTGTATTTCAAAGACAAGTATCACGTGTACAAATATTCCAACCCTTCGTATGACCTTTATCTAGTCGCTTTATATTGTTATTACTTCGTGAGAACCATCTAAAGTCGTAAACTATGTTGATGCAGGACTAGGATGCAATCAGTACAATCATTAATGAAAACAATAGAAATCTCTACGAGACGATCAAGCATCTGCATAATCTCATTAATCACTCGCGTTCCTGAATTAGCCCGTGTGTTATAAAAATATTTACTCCAACAAAGTAAATTTAAATTCAGTATGACGAGAACAGTAAAAAATTCTACTATATTATCTATTACACTATACATCACGTAATATTAAAAAAACTCTGCTAATTCTAAAGAGCACTGTAAAAATAACCAATAAATTGTATCTATACAATCTATTGAAAAATTAAATACCGTTGAGATCTATTACCACACGCCAAAGATTGTTGAACGGTTAACTTTAGAAATTTCACAATTTCCTTTTCAATATTATTTGCAAGCTAAAGTGAAGTATGATAAATATTTTAAAAGCGGCAAATACCAAAGAAATGAAAATAGTAAGTGTAAATATTTTTCAGAAAGTTAAATGGTTGCCTGAGCACTTTAGAAAATTAATCTTTAGATAACACAACGTGACCCATATTTCAACAAAATAAAAAAATGAGACACACTTGAAGGGTTTGTGTATCATTTTTATTTTCGCGTAACAAACAAAATATTGATGTTATGTATTTACAACACCATTTCCATAGTCATATAAGTAATCATGCAAAATATCAAATAGACAAATATAATAATTTTAATTATTGCTTATGTAGTATTATAACAAATAATGCAAGTAACATTTTTACTATTATATAATTTTATTCGTTAGCAAATAAGAGTAATAGTTAGTATAATGTGTAAAATAATCTGAATAAAAAGACCATCACAGAGGGGTCGCGGCACAGTGGTCAAGTGGCATAGTTGGATCAAGTATAATGATATCTGACAGTGATTAAAATCACTATTAAAAAAAAAGCTTCGATGCAAATCTTTAGATAGTGTTTAATTTTAAAAAATTGGTGTATTAATCCAAAAACCACATGATCTGCTATTTTCTTATTAATATCCTGAATGAAAAAGGGATTATTAAAAAATATTATTTCTCATAAAAAAATTTTATTGATCCATACACTTTTCAATAAGTTATAGCATTATAAAGTTAAAAATGAAATCAAACATTTTCACACGAAAATAGCATTCGGTAGCCATTTTCACCACGAAGACAAGTCCAGAGCTCAATTTTTTTTTTTTTCATAATAAAGTATATTACATTATCATTAATTTAAGATATATATAAAAGTGTCAGACTTTCCGGAACATTTTCAAAAGTTAGTTGAAAAAATTAATTTTTTGTGAAAAAGTTGTCATTTTAAATCCCCCCAGTGGGCATGTTAAGGGTCAGTATTTAAAAAAAATATACCAAATGAAAGATAATGATATCATGCATCTATATAAAAAAAAATTATATTGATTTGGTTATTTTTAAAAAAGTTATGGCAATTTTAAGTAAAAAAAATTGAAAAAATTTCGAAAATTAGCGATTTTTAAATTTGTAATTTTTTTGGAGATTTCCCCCATTTACGGGGAACGAGGGAAATTTTTTCAATTTTTGAGGGTAATGTCTTCGACTAGATACGATTTGTGATCTTTTGACGTATCGTTAAAAGAAATCCGTTCGGTGAGAGCTGAGAAAAAGTGGTAATAGACACAAAAAAAAACACATCATAGTAAAACCAATATCTTCTCAGCTTTGCATCGAAGCTAAAAATAATCAACATTAAAATTGACCTAGATATGATATCAGTATATATATGAAAGATATCTCCTCTGATGTGGTTTTATAATCAGCATTATGTTTTATTACCTACTGTAATTCATTTTGATTCTTCACCAACCATATATTTCACTATGAACATACCTTAGTACCCTCGATTTTATAACATGAAAATAATATTTCCATTTTTATAATAGCCGCTTAAATGATCATAAGGTTGTATTTATAAGCGTATGGAACTGAATTTTTATCACAACGCTGTTCATTCATATAAATTCAAATTAATAATCATTAATCTATTAATATGAATAAACCAATTAATATAGTGCTAATTTCAAGGTAAATTTAAATAAACAATAATTAACCAATTAATTAATTTAACATTTGTATATATTACACTTTTATAATCCTTTATTTTAATTTAACAAAGCTAAACACTTAGTAATGATTAATTGATGGGTGAGATATTGCGACCAATAGTAACAATACATCAACAATAGATAACATTATTTCTTAATTTACTATTTTACTATTTTACGTCTAAATATTCAGTTAAAATTAAATAATTACATACATTTTTCAATGATGAAGTCAGATTTGTATTGATTTATAAGTTATAACTAGTTTAAACTTTTTACCATCAACAATGATAAAATTTACATGTTTCGGTAGGAAATGAAGGGCACACTGAAAAAAGTAAAACTGTTTTTGGTTTTCGTTAGTGAATATTTTACAACTTTACCCAATAACAAATAATATTTAATTAGGAAATATCTAGTGAATAATAAATGACAGTTTTGCTGAGTCAAAATATATCGATACTTAAGACAATTTTATGATTAATTGCATGAAAAGATTTTAACTTCAGTAAAATATTAAGGATTGATATAATAAAAATTACTTCTAAAATTATATAGAGATGACAAGATAGCTGATTTTATGACGTTAACAATGAATCATTCAAATTCTTCTATTATGTACGATTATTAATACTTCACCAATATATTGATAGTATTACTTTAAATTATATAATCATTTTTGGAAAAAATACATGTTTATTTTCTTGTACAATACGTTCTCTTATAAACTTTAAATTTTTTGTTTAATTAATTTCGAATATCAGATCAAATACAAAATTAAGCTAAATATTTAGTGTTAATATTTTAATTTNGATTATTAATACTTCACCAATATATTAATAGTATTACTTTAAATTATATAATCATTTTTGGAAAAAATACATGTTTATTTTTTTGTACAATACGTTCTCTTATAAACTTTAAATTTTATGTTTAATTAAATTCGAATATCAGATCAAATACAAAATTAAGCTAAATATTTAGTGTTAATATTTTAATTAAAAAAAAATCTAACCAATACACAATATCATTCATAAGTCATTGACAGTTTTTTTATCGATTTTAAAATTAACTTCGACAGCAAAAGACGTTATTTACATTTGTTATAATTTAACATTGATTGAATCGTTGTGTTGGAAAAATTAATAAGAAGAAACAAATGCTGATGCATTATTTTTTTTGTCCTTTAATTAATTACTCTACTCAGAATGAACTTAGTGTAGTTTATAAGAGTACTATAGTCCTCTCCTTTGACCCGTATTGGTCCTTTTTAATAGGTTATTATAAATATATTAACAGATTAACATGATAATTATTCGACCAATTCCAGAATTCACTATAAAAACTTACTCCTTAAAAAATTGTATTAGCATAGTGACGATGTTCAAATGTCGTTTGGTCACAAAACTATTGTCGTAGAGAAATTAGAGTATAATAAAATGAGGCAAACAAAAAAATATCTTTGTCATATTTTATGTAAAATAATGATTATAATTAATTATATTCAATAAATTATTGGTACTGAATTATAAGTAATTAGGACAAACGCGAACAAAATTAATAAATACTATATTCATACGTTTTTTTGATTGACCGTCAAAATACGATTACAAATACTTCTTGATTACAGTTTAGAAATATTTTCATTCAATTTTTTTTTCGAAACGTTCGTTATTTTCATTCAATTTTTTTTTCGAAACGTTCGTTATGTTACTTATATAAAGTCTATTTAAAATTATTAAGAAATTATTATTTATATGGGCCGTATATTCAAATTATATTGGGCTCCAAATATTCAGAATTATAATGTATTGATTACTATCAACTTATCCAATTTTGAGCATTTTAATGTATCGAGTAAAATATTGGGTTATTCGGTTTTTTCAAATTAGAAGTTCGACAAATCACTAATAATTACTGTTTAGTGACGAGCCTACTATAATTCACCTTCCATAGAATGCGCTCCAGTAGCTCGGTATCTATGTGCATGTTACCCAGCCACTCTGAGGGCATGTGCGTTCCAAGAGTTGTGTCGTACACACATGTGTGTCGGTGTTCGTCCGTTTTGTGTAGTGCCGTGTACTTATAATTTTATAAAAATTAATTAACGGTATCATTTTTTTATAAGATAGCACGTTAAAAATATATTTAAGTGAAAACAATCATTTAAATGCAACAGCAGATATGTGCTAACCAAGGAAGTAATCTAGTTAAAAGGATACACGAATGTAAGTTAATTTCAATTTAATTAAAGACATTTTGTCCATAACTGAATAATTTAGTTCTACAGTAACAGTTCTATAGTATAATTTGTGGCTACACACAAAAAAATATAGTATTCGTTTCAAGTAAAATTAGTAATATTAAATTAACGATATAATCAAAAATATCATAAAGTGTTATTTTAACTGTAATAAAATACTTTATTGGTTTTCAATAACACTCTTTTAAATGTCTAAGGTAACTTTATTTTAAGATCATCAATATTAAGTGAATAAACTACTATATATTTTTTATGCACTTAATTAATATGCCTTATTGTTTAATCTTTATAATGATTACCATTTATATAATTAATAAAAAATGTCTATTACATTTATTTGTAAAAATAATTACTAGAAAATTAATAATTTCTGCCCTAAATATTTCAGTGAAAAGAATCGGAACAATCGGCCTTTGATAACAAGCTATCAAATTTAATTAATTATCCTACAAATTACTTAATTCTTAAACATGATTTAAAATTACCATGAACCTTGTATAAATTTAATTGGTTTATTTTTATTATTATTGTTTTTACTACGATGAAAACTTTTAACTGACAAAAAGTCTAGTTAATCTAATAAATAAATAATTTCATGGTCGACCAAAAAGATTTAACTTAGGAAATATAAGAAATATTTGCGTTATTAGGTTTCATTGCCTGTTGTAGGCTTAAACTTTTCACATTTTAATTGCTTTAACTAAACTTTTGGCCTAATGGAACCCTTATACATTGTAAAAATAATGACTGGAATCGTATCTTATCTATTACTCATATTACATATGTTTATAAAATAAACAAATATCCACACAACAAAATGATACATTTAAGTCTGTATATTAATAACAGACCATTAAAGTTTGTAAAAAGGGTAAACCTGTTAACCAGAAATTATTATCCATGGGTAGACTTAAATTGTTAAAGTTTCTGTATTGTTAATTTAGAGCGGATTAATTGTTACTTTGTTCTGTGTATAAATATATATAATACTTTTATATGTATCTACCGGTTTACTGGCTTGAAACGTGATCTGTCACTAAACTTAGAGTAATTTGAAAATTATTACTTATTATTACTTGGGTACTTACAAGTTTAGATTAGACAAAACCTTAAGTGAAGCATAAATTACCTCTAAAATATAATTTAAAATTACCCTAAATTTCTAATATGTTCAACTACAGTGTTTACACAGTATACAGGATGTTCAGTAAGTTAGGAAACAGTTAAATTGTTACAAACAATGAGTACAATAGAAATTCGTTTCCTTATTTACTGAACACCCTGTATAGGTATTATTAATGAGTATAAAAATTTACGAATAATGAATGTATGATAAGTATCATGCATTAGTTCACGTAATTATTTCAGTTCAAAATAACTTTGAGTAATGCGATCCGACTGATCGGTACTAAAGATTTCAGATTTTTTGTTTTCGTCTTCGAAGGTGGGCAATACAGAGCGGCATACTAGACTGTTAAAGTGCACGTTAATTCTGCCGAAATGATTAAAGGATATTACATGTACGACGGCATTACATCCATTCATTATCTATCAAATATCTGTGGCCGCTTAATTAAAGTAATGGGTTCACTACAATGTTTTAGCGAACTCCGGTCCGTTTAGAGGCGTTCGATGGTTTTCGCGTATACATCTTTGGCGTTAAAGAATAATAATTAGCGCCGACTACAGGAAATACCACAAGCTATAACATACTATAATATTTTTATCGCTTAGATGCGCAAAGAATGCTAATACTCTTCCCTTTCTCGATTGCGTCATGGTTGTATTTTTTTCAAAACGGACATCGTCGTCTACATAGATCAGTTTTCGGTGTGAGTAGTTGAAAAATTAAAATGTTATATCACACACTTCGTGTTCAGAAAACACTAGAGAAGGTGACAGCCGCATAAGCGGCTTCGTGCGGGTATCGAATGTCTGGTCGCCGTATACCTCTTCAACAGGTGGACAGGTACAACGACAAAGACGCTGACCCGGTCCTGAGGAATTCAAATATTATAGCAACGATGTATAAGTGAAGAATTTTTTTCAATCGTTATATTTTTATACGGACTCGAAATACTTGCTACCACGCCTCTTAACCAACAAATATAGTACAAAAACCGCAAATCTCAATGTAATGTCATCTCAAAATGATTCTCGGTTTGAACAGAATCCCTTACCATAATCTTTACACACACAATAAAAACACTTAAAGGTAGTAAATGCACAAGATGTGTAATCACGGTCATCACTGATGTGTTCTTATCGCTGTTCGATTCTAACCACCAACTTAACCTAACCACTACCCGGTTAAGTTGGATTTAGTATCGGCCATCCTACTGCCGCAGCAATAATCCTCGTCACAGAACCATTGTTGCATGGCTTGATGATTGTTCAATCTTCTTTGAATCACACAACACTCTGGTGCTTACACATACTTGTGTGTACTTATATAATAATAATAATGACCACATCATTAGTAGCATTCGTACGATGAAATAGCCGCGTGGCGGTCCACTGACACAACAAAGCGGATATCTTAACCTACCCCCAGAACATCAAACGTATACTCTCCCACGAATGAACGAAGAAGCACACGCACTACATACTTCCACATTTACGATTATAAAACGACGAGACGACTCTGGTCGTGTTACTAGACATATCGAGGTATGAGATCACGTAGGTCCAAACAGTTGCCCTCAGTTTAATTTCACAGTAATGTTTTTTTAACTGTATTTACTCCGGACTTTAAAAACGCTGACTGTTTGTCCCTCTCTATAAAAAATTGAAATGTCAAAGTGATGGTGGCACAATTTTTTTCTAATTTAATGTAGACTAAATAACTGTTTATTATAATTTATATTTACTCATAAAACACCCATTGAAATTGTTGTTTAATCACAAATTTATCAATGTAAACTATATTCCAGCGTGTATGAATATTTTTATATGTATTAATACTTGTCTGTACATGTTTTATGCTCTTTTCTTATTAATTCTGAGTCACTGAAAAATTAAAGACATGCTATTGTTTTTATCAGACTTTATTTTTAGTGTTTTAAGATTCGGGTCTTAATGAAAACCGCACACAAGAATCAACAGGACGTGCACCGAATAAAGAATTACATACTTTTACGTTTCATCAAACGAACCATATAATTTGTTTTTATAAATAATGCAACATTTACAGTCTACATAAGATCGAAGCGTTATAAAATTCAATTTTAATGAACAACGGGTCTCCTGTCTGATAAAACGTTTTACTCTTTTTTATTTTTTAGGATGCTTTTACGACCTTTTTTGATTATGGCTTTAAAGGTATATCTGCATGAAGACCATAGCAAGTCTATCCTCGATGAATTACTGAGACCATATACACGTAAGATAAATATTCCAAACATGTGATTGTGGCCATCAATGAGAAACTTGACTAAATTTACAAGATAACCCATTTGTAATCCATACCTCTGGCTATAAATTTATTTATAAAATAAAACACACGTTTATGTAACGAAACCATCTATGCCTTCACCTAACCGTATTTAGACTTTCATGATCTTCTTTGTATAAAATTACCCCGGGGCGTCCTATTGGCGGCTGTTGTTGGTTCGTACACTGCCGAGGTGTGTACCTACCGGTCGCGTTGGAATGCACTGGTCAAGTGCGAGGCTCTGCTGTTGGGTCTTCAATATTTTAGTCATGACCATAATACTGCGTAAAAAAGTCATACTCGTAGGCATACAATCACTTATACTTATGACAACTCTTTGTCGAGCCTAAATTTATTTCGAAGATTGTTGTATCGAATATAGTGACAAAAAAAGAGCACTGGGTATAAGTATAAAAAATGAAATATTACAATTTTAGTAGCGTTTGTTTGACAAGTAAAAAAACTAAAAAGACTATCTCATGATCTAAAAAATTTTTACATATCCAATAATGGAATACAAATAACTGTATTTAGAATGAGAATACATAAAACATTTTTACATTACTCGATGCCAAAAAATTTTTTTTGAGAATAGCTATACGTGAGAGATGATAATTGTAACAACCTCTAAAATATTTCTATTTAAAGTGAACCACAGTAACATTATAAACGCATCACTGGACACATTGCCTTTGTACAATGCAGAAAAAACACGCTGTAAAAATTTACGATAAAACAATATTTCAACACATCTCTAGAGAAATGAAACAATAAAATAAAAATCTTTTTAGGTCTTATAGGGTCTTGGTTATTTGGAGTGTATTTTTATTGTGGCTTATAACATGACTTTGTGTATTTCGCTAGGTGGTAGTTAACACGTTAAGTGAAAACCCGTCAAAAACAATAATAACAATATAAAAAATAATCTCATCACCGCTATACCTCAAGGCACTGTACCTTTTTCCGAGACTACCGGGCGTTACCACAGGTAGCAATGCTACCACCGCGAGCTGCTACGCCAGTCGTCACAATAAATCTCATTTAAACGCAACAGCGTCCGAAAGCAAACGATTATTTATTTTTACCCCAAGTCTATAAAATTAGAATAACATTACAAAGCGTACAAAGCAATTAAACGAAAATATATCTACACGTGTTTAATAACAATAAACATAAACGTTCAGAATTAATTATTCGAAATCTTCCAACGGCAATATACATGACCAATATACGGTACATTTTAACAGTTAATACATTCGTTTTAGTCGGTATATAATTATTTTTTTAATTTGAAACAATGGTCGTTGTTTGGGGCCTAACATTCGAAATGGTTAAGTCGTTGTTGATGCTTAAGTAATAAACTTCACATTTGTTTTGTTCTATACTTATCCATGCAAACTTTCACCAATTCAAAAAAACAATATTATTATTATTATAAAAACGTATCCATTCACGTTTTGCCACTGTCGATATGTCACTTTCTATTGTTACTGATGTTGACCACGAGGTGACCGCTGAACAGCCACGTTTGCCGTTGTTAATGTAGAACGCGCATGCATTATCGTATTCGTGTGGATTTCCGATAGTTTTTGTATTAATAGTTCCCGTTTAGACTTAAAAACTTAATAATGTTAAATCTAAAATACTGATTCGCTACAGCGAGTAAAGGTGGTAGCATCCAGGAAAATATTCATGCTGAGAGAAAAAACAGCGTGACAAAACCACCACCGGACCATATCGCGTTTCCTACCTTTTGTGAGCAGCACCGATTGACACAAAAGAAAAATTTACTCCTTCAACGGGTCACACGTCATTTGTTTTTATACTTTTATGCTCCTATAATATCGCTTTGTTGTTTTCTTACCCCAGGAAGCTCGACAACGCACATGCTGTTGTACAAGTCTGTAATTTAATATAGAAAAGACGTTATATTCTTATTTAGAAGTATTTACTGCGGAGTTAAAAATGAATTTCCTGTGAGGATTCAAATCAAACTTCAAATCTAATTATAATATGTATATATATTTTTTTGCAACTACAAAAAATCAACAATACAAAAATTGTTTTAGATTTATATTTTTTATAAATAAACAACACTGAGTGGATTTTTAATCTTTTTAAGAAATTAATAATTAATCATCTAGTCAAGCGATTACAACAGACTTAGAGATAAGCTAAAAAAAATAATTCAGAAAACCGAATACAACCAGAGTTGAATGTTAATACACTATTTGTAGTGAAATAGTTTTACAAAACAATAGCTGCATTTTTTTTTTTTTTTAAAGACAAAGACGACAAGATTTACACAAATATGTACAAATGTTTGATGTAGATGTACTTTCACTGATGGGATTAATAATACGTTTAAAAACAATATTCTATTTGTTTGCTTTTAATTACTACCGGGAGAAAACCATCCAATTGTCACTAATCGATTAAAGTGAGAATAAATTATTTCTTTGGTCTTTATACATTTCAATGTAATGTTTTATATCGGTGTTGTTATATAACTCAGACGATTTTAACTGTCACTGAAGGACATTCTAATTCAGGTGAATGAGCAGAGAAATACCTATATCCGACAAATGCTATTGCTATG
Source organism: Daktulosphaira vitifoliae (assembly GCF_025091365.1). Classification (NCBI taxonomy): domain Eukaryota; kingdom Metazoa; phylum Arthropoda; class Insecta; order Hemiptera; family Phylloxeridae; genus Daktulosphaira; species Daktulosphaira vitifoliae. The sequence continues at coordinate 18,575,887 of NW_026099575.1, read as the reverse complement.
GTAGTCCTGAAGAAGAATACAGGTTCTTAAGTTTGTTAGTTAAGTTAGCAAAGTATTTGAGTAAATGTAACAGTTTAGAACTCTTCTACTATTAAAAGATTTATAATAATACCATCTTGACGACGTGAAGGATTTCAAAGCTATTTTAGTTTGCTCACATTTTCCATTAGCCAGACGCACCCGGAGAAACTAATTTGTATTCCTAGTTCACCGCTTCAATAGTCTCCAACGTGCGCTTTGGTAACGAATAGCTCTTTGTTTTTTACAATTTTATTCGTGTGCGTGTGGTATATATGTCAGCATACTATTATTATGTAGTACAAAAAAATGCAATATGTTTTTTTTACGGAGAGCACAATAAAACAATGAGCATAACCGATTTAATGAAATTTTATCAACAATTCACTTGACATCCAAACAAATTAACGAACATTTGATAGTATGTCATCTTTCATACCGCGTACTAGATTATAATATGTAACGAGTACCGAAGACTCTTCCGCTGGGGTGGATAAGAAGATGAAGCAGTACCCCCAGAAGGCAAAAGCAAAACAACCGGTCCGCACAGACCACCCAGCGGAGCTCAAGGTCGGTCAGGACAACGATAGTAGAAAGACCGAGATAATAATTACGGGTCGTTGTTTAGATATACACACATTGGTATATTACAAAAAAAACAAAGCAAGTGGCAATAAATATATGAAAAACAACAATAACATTGGTGGCCGAAGAAGACAGTGGCGCGTTGATTATAAATAATTCTGTGTATATATTGTGTACTCAAGTAAACTATTACACAGTAGTCGGTATACTATCTTAATCACAAAGTAAAATACATACAACTGTAATCGAAAGCTTGTTTTTTAACATTTAAACCTACTCGATAATTATTATTACTATTATTTAACCAGTAGCAATCAACTGCATTTCGAGACATCCACAGCACGAGCCGTTTTCGGCGTTAACAACCGCATCACATGCACTCTTTCAATCACGGCCTATTCAGCGGCAAAGACTCAAACAAAATGTTATTTAGCCATATTTTTGTATGATTCTTATTTTAATAATACCAAATAGGTTGTTTTTCAAATTTCTCAAATTAGTTTATGCCGGATACAAACATTTCAGAGTTAAATTGAAACCATAGCGACGATTGTTATGATAATATATTGATTTAATTTTCTAAAAAAAAAACCCTAAAGAACATAATGAAATAACGAACAGAATCTAGAAATAAAAACGATAAAGTTTGTTGCATAATATTTTACAAATTTCGTATTATTGTCAATAAGCAGAGAAAAGTTTTTTTGTAGTTAAAAAACATCATTGACAAAAACAGAATACTTACAAAATTCTATACGATGATTTATTTATTTTTCTGCATGAATTAACTTATGTTGGTTTATTTCTTTCTATTTTCACATTCTGAAACGCACACTCCCATTGATTTAAACCAAAAATATTATTATTTCATGAGTCGTGCTTTCAATAAATCTTCATAAGAGATAAAAAAATTATATTCCAGTGAATAATTATTTATATGCCAAATGCATCCCACTTAAATTATTCATTCTTATGTATAAATATTTTAAGTTATATGCATAAGTAATTTTCGGCATACTGATTTACAGTACACATTCATTGATATGTAAATATTTTAAGTATTTTACTCGAGTGAAGTTTTTTTTTTTTTTGATGGCACATACGACAAATTACCTATCATTTTAATTTCTAAAGAAAAAACCTAAAGAACATAATGAAATAATTTCTTAAAATTAAGTTAATACTTAATTAAGTACTATAAAATAAATATTTATCGATGGCTTTCGACGTCTCCTCTGCCTCAGTGGGTGAGGTATAATTTGCGATAATCAACAATTATAATTATTCTCATTGTAATTGTACAAATGAACAATACCCATACGCCTTTGAACTTGGTGATTTTCGATTATAGTGAAATTGGAAAGCCAAAATTATAGGTTTAATCTAATGGAGCCCATTTTATTTTAATGAGATGACACTGTGTGGTATGGCGTGGTCGTTTTTTAAGCAGAATTTAATTGGATTTTTCGGAGACACTTTGTTGTCTATAATGCAATGTGCCACGTTTAAGTGTAAAAACTGATTACTGACTACTGTGTAAGCGAGACGCGTAGTCATGTTTTTATTTTGGCTGATAAAATAATGTATAACATTTTTTGTGAATTTATTTTGATTATTATCAGCCAAATTATGTAATTAGGTCGTCATACAACGTTACTTCGACGTCTGAAAAAAATATAAGATTTTGATTTTTCGTAATGACTGACATAAAAATTTTACTGAACGATTCAACTTTATGTTTATATTATGATAAATCGTTTAGCTTGGTGTACATTACACAGTAACACTACTATGACATGACTCATGACCCTAAAATAGTCATTAACATATTATTAAGGGAAAAATATGTATTTAAATGTCATAATAAACTATCGATACAACATGATGTTACCATAGCGGCTATCGCGGCTAGCATGAAATATTATCGTGAACACTTCGAATTTGGTTCACAGTTAAAATGGATATTTAATGTATAAGAAAATAAAAATCGTGTTGAAGAGTACAGAAAAAAATTAATCCGCTCCGACTGGTTTGTTTCATAAATTTTTGTCGAATTTGCCAACTAGAATGAAACCGTCTAGTGCAAACATGTTTTAATATTTTAACACTAGTACAAATACGGTGTTTTGATAACGGTTAATGGTTCAGATACGTGTGTGCATGTTCTTATAATAATGTTATTATTGGCTGGAACGTTATGATGTGTGTGTGATACATTTTTTGCCCGCTCGGTTGTCGATAACCTTTAAAACTTGGTGTGACAGCGAGTTTGAAAATCATTCCATTATCGTGCACAGGTATAATTGGTTTTAAGTGTCAAACTGGTACGATTCGATGACACCAGTGAAAATGCCCATCCACGTACACGTATTTGCTCTTCCGGTTATTAACACTATCGAACGATCTCGACTTATGTAAATCGCGTTATATTCTAAATTTATTCTTATGCTCACTACAAATAGCGTAGGCGGTGCTCGTTAGAAGGATCCAATATTACTAATAATAATAGTAGTATTATTATAATATTTATGCCCGACACAGCTCCGTTAGGGAAACATTCCAAGCGCGCGCTGTTGGCTTGTACAACCGTATAATAATAAATGCATATTATCTGTTTGGAAAAATAATACAATTACCATTTCATGGTAATGTAAATCTTCAATAAGTTATAGTAACAAGTTGCAACGGTGAATTTAATCCTCTTTGCTTATTAGATAAATGCATATTTTTATTGCAGTCCAAAGCGCGCTGATTTATAAATACCAACGGATTTCAAAGAGAGTTCATTCGTTTGACGGTTTTATTAATTTTTCATCAAAAACTAGATCAAAATAGCTCAAATAATAACACCGTAAAATATTTCTCAATAGTTTTACACATACAGAGATAGAATTACATAATACATTTAATAAACTTCATTAAAAAAATTATTGTTGATTAACAATAAACAATTATCTGATGTTTTTACAATGTTAAACACTGCAATAAAAAATTTATTGTAGATAGTCTGCTATAAAATTTTTATTTCTGATCGTTTAATCATTAAAAAGAAATCGTAATTCGTTTATTTATAAATAACTAATAGACTTTTGAGTTTTTAACATACTAGTCTCGACGATTAAATTAAGGAAACGTTGTGTAATGTAATTCAATTTATTTTTTAAAATTAAATGTTCACAGGCCGTAACTTCCTCATTATGTATGAGAATATCTTTATAGCCAGTCGCCGATTAATTAGCTATATAAAAATCATAAAGATCAGTAGATAATCACAAAAACTTCATACTTATTGATATAAAAAAATAAAAAGTGAACATATTGCATTGTAAACATGTACAACCTTTTTCAAAATATATAAGGATATTTTTTAATGAAGGTAAAAAACATGTTAAACGCCGTTATATGACTGCAGCAAAACGCCATACGCCAACCAGCAGCTCATGTAATAATATTACGATTTCCTTTGGTTACCAAATATCTAGTTTGTTATCCGAGATCACAGTATTTTCAGTGTTATTTGATAATGTTTTGAGACTGTGGACTGAACTAAACACATATCAATTTTCCTGTGGTTTCCTTTTAAAAGGGTTGTCCAAAAATCAATCATTTCTTTTACCCATAATCGACACAAGTATAAACACATAAAATAAAAAAACCCCATACTTTTTTTATAATTATAATTTTTCAAATGAGTTTATTTTAAATGCTGAAATGAAAAATATTGCCAGCAAAGTGATTAACGATTTTCTTAAGAAAAAATGTTATAAGTACAATACAATTACGGCTATTATTAGTATTTTTAGTTAAAACTACAAAATTTTCGTATTTTTTAACGTTTATGATTTCCGTGGGTGTGATTTATTCGAAAATTTATTCTCGTGAGTTGAAATGTTTCATATGATTTTGTGAATTCGTTTAAAGAACAGTTATATGCTCGTTCTCTTTATGATGACCTATCTAAGAGATGCATTCTAAGTTGCAAGTGTTGAACTGAAGACTATATCATCGCGTCAAGTACACGTCGCACATATTGGGAGTGATGACTAAATTTAGCAAATGTTCGCGACATGTCTTCGGCAAATACAAGTCGAGGGGTTCGGAAGAACAGGTTGTCTACAGCAAATCATTCGAAAATGTCAGAATAAGCGACTATTCGTATAAATCAAGCGGTCATCGTATTTGCCTGTTGACCTTTTAATTGGACGGTCACACGTCAACAGCCGCCGTCGACGTCTGGACAACATCACAGTATACCACTACGCGTACCCCCTTCTTCATTCCTTGTGTCACCCCCTCATCGAAGTCGAGGACGGATGGATCTCATCGAGTGCCAGGAATCTGTAATCAACTCTACCGTTTTGTAGCCGCGCATTGCATTTCCACAGAGAGGCCATTGAATTTTTATAGTAATATTTTTTTTCTTCATTTCGTCTATAGTCATAGTTACATTTTTTCACCATACTTCAGTTGGACTACTACTGTTTTTTTTTCTCAAATCACGAGGTCGTATTATTTAATTGCAATAACTATTATACCCATAGTTACAATGTGCTTGACCGCGTGGTTCGAATAACATGACTATTTGCGGTTACAGTTCTAGTTACCTCCTGAAATTCGAATAGGAACAGACGCCGTTCATAGACAATTTTCTACCACGTTACTCGTATCTAATGCAGTAGGATGGTCTTTATTTGTTCGGGTTGAATTTTTTATGAGCGCGACCTCTATGTTTGTTTTTATAAAACATTAATGAAAAGTCAAACGTGCCAGATACAATTAACTATTTATTAGAATTGAACTCCATAAACTGCGTTTAATCTTTAAATTCTATGAAGCTTTAAGGAATTAAATCGTGTCACGACCATATGCGTGTCTTACTGCTGTCATCATTTATCACATTATGTACACAGTTTATAGTAAAACATTTTTATAGACGTTTTCGGAAATATGCAATATATGAGTATAATTCACGACATGAAAATTACCTGACAGAGGAAAGTAGCAATAGAATATAATACTTAAAATTCACGCACAGGTATATTTTAATTCTGATAGACATACAACGCAGTCAACTACGTTGTGTATAAACATTACTATGTTATATTTCATCGACATGTCAGCTTATAACAACTAGACTTTGACGTTTCTCAATATTGTTTGTTTATCATCACTCTTAAAAACATATATTAGCATTGTTATGATTATAGTTATTATTATAAGAAATTGTTTTCGAAAGTCTTTTGTTTTAGTCACTCGAGTTTAGACCGCCATTTGTAACAGGGCGATTCATAGATAATGCCCATAGAATCTTGTGTGTCTTTTACAATGTCCTTTTTGGAGTATATTATGTTTTTGAACGATAAATTCAAGTGTGTAAACATTCATACTTTATTAAGACCGTCTAGTGTTCAAAGGTACATGTATTATACAAACTACATACAAGATGATTACGATAGATACACGATCCGCACATGCCAAATGATAGCATATCCATTGTTGGATAATTATTACCTCGTTACTTAGTAACTACCATATGTTTTAACGACAAGCCTCATGTATTTTGCACTAATTAACAGTAACAGTTCTTAGTAGCCCATAGCTATAGGTGTGCTGTTTATTTTATGAGAAAATGAGGATACGTTGTTATCCAGACTGGACTGAACGTTTACTAAAGCATATGGTCCATTGGATACTATTTCAAACATAATCTGAGTGCATTTCGGACATATAAGTATTACTAAGCCGGATGTATCTTACCTATTGAACCTTATAAACACGATGACCATATCTTTCTTAACGTCTCAATTTACACCAGTTACAATGTTTTGTATTAAAATGACGCTTTAAATAAATTCAGTTAAACATTTATTTTATGTTAAAGTAAAAAAACACGTTTTATATTAAATTTCGATCGAAATCATAATGTTTGCTAAGTGAACATTTTTTAACATATATTCCCAATAAAAGTACCCTAATATAAATAGTAGTTTAATATTGCACACATTAAAAAGCATGTACTTCTTTTTATAGAAAACTTCTGGTTAAAAATAAAAATGTTTTTTTGTTTGCAAAAAATATTATTTATCGATATTTTTTTTAAACTAAAAGAGTTTTCTGTTAACAAATTATTTTAAGTTGAATTTCAATAGTATAATACAAGTAGTTCAAATTGTTACAAAGTTAAAGTCTGAAACGGACACACTCGACAATGCAAGTTTCTAGTCACGCTTTAAAGCTAACAGTTTAATTTAATGGCCCTAAAATCGATAAACATTCAAGTGGTAATGTATATTAAAAAATATTTTAACAATCCTAAAAACGATGAGTCATATAGAATTGAAAGTTAAAATAAACAAAAGTTATATGTTTTAAATCGTATCAAAATTTGTAATTTGTAAATACTTGAGTTATTTACGTTATTTATGTTGGTTATTGCGGAGTATAACATTGATAAGAGATAAAAATTATGAAAATTGCACGTAAATAATTGTAAAATATTATTTACAGTATTCATTAACGCAAGAATTTCGATGACCTCGCGATTCTCGTAGTTTGTTCTTTAGTCGAATAAAATTCTGTAAATAAATTTTATTGAATTACTACGGGGATATTAATATATGAATGCTGATTATGCACAAATCTTCAACAATATAAGCGTAGGTGTATTTTGATGGAATTCTATGGATTTTACTCGAACTGCTATTAATTTTAACAAGTAAAATTGTTTAATTTATTGATACTGGTTTGGTATTGCAACCAAATAAGCCATGTACGTTAAGTGCATTATGGATAATACCTTTATATTATATTTAAAATAAATACAAAAAACTGCGTATTGTATTATGTCGTACTCTGTAGGTACACACTTTCAATTTTATTACTTTTCTTCCGGGCACTAGTTGTGTTACAACTTATAGTATTACCCGGAAGTTACCAGTGACCGTTGTTTCTGCTGCTGTTACACTAATAAAAACATAAATAAACGGTCATACAATAATATTATGATATAGTCAACAGTGCTGTGGGTTAGGTCTCTCTCTATTTTGCATTGATATGAGCTCGGGAAGCTTCGTGGGTGGATGTTGTAAGTTTTCACACGACGCCAATAGATAAGTGAATACACTTCTCCATCGCAGTAGTATCGTTCCTACAGTCGTACTCGTTTGTCATATCATTAGTTAATTAAATTTAAATCACGTTAAAAACAATCAACACGCGTGGGAAAATGAACCAACCAAATTTGATTAAGTGCCGCAGTGATAATACTCCACTTGTATAAAGAGTATTCCACCAGAAGGCCAATAGTGTCATTAAAATAATAACATTTCACTATAAAACTACAAAAAAAAAACGTCTCACAAGATATCAAACACTGTAATTAACATGGGTACGATTAATTTTTTAATTTATATAATTAGGTATAGAGCTTGTTAATCAAACTTTTGTGTCTTTAAAAATTAACGGTTATCTTGATTTTAATTATATCCCTTATCACACCGAATTTAACTAAATAAAAGTTCTATTATTATTTTCTTTTTTTTTATAATTCAACGTATAACACAAATTTTAATTTTATCTTAAGTCAAAGACAAGTCAAGTAAGATTTTAGTAGCATTAGATTGCTAATTAATAAAATAGTTATAACTAACAAGTCATATTTTGAAATAATTATATAAATTAATGTATATTGCGATCAAACAGACATACTACCGTTTAATTATAGGGGAAATGAATATCGTTTAACAAAATAAAATAGAGCTTCGCGATAATATGTAATTGATCTTAATCGGAAACTAATTGAGCTTTAGGCGTTCGAGGACGCTCAACTATGGCATATTTCCACTGTAATCTCTCACGGTTTTTTTAGGAAGGTTGTTTATGTGATAATCTACTATTACTAAGGTTTTCGTAAATAGCAACTGAATTAATCACGTTGGGTCACCTGGAATTTATGACATAGTAATAATAAATTGCAATGAGTTACAATGGTATTTGTTACATATTTTATTTCGGTACAATGTAGAAATTCGACTGCACAAATGTGAACACCGTAAAAATTGTAATTGGGAATGTTGTATAATTGTAGATGTTTACACAGAAATAATGAATGGCATGTAATTATTACGCGACAGCACAACTATAACTATTATCATAGCGAGTTGGATATTTTTATGTTGCGAATTCAAGGGATTTCACTAAAAACAAATTTTATGTTCATGGTCCGCAAAATATATAGCAGTTCACGCTCAGGTGCTAGGAGGTGTCATAAGAAAATCCGGTATTTCGAAAAGCCAAAAAACTAAACTACATGAACCCATAGAATGTAATGTTACAAGCAGTATTCTAATGTATTTTTAATATGACCACTAGTTAAGTAATGACTTGTTCAGGTATTTTTATGGTATTTTTTGCTTACTTGTGTATAATTGTACAGCAAATTTATTCTGAATATTATTTACATTTATTATTTTTAAATATAATTAAGTAATTTTACATTAATCGTATAACTATATGAAGCAGTTATACTTATTCTAAAATAACCTATCAGTTTGAGTAAGTAGGGTGTGTATTGCAAGGTAAGTTGTGTGTTTTGCTTTCAAGCAGTTTTTTTAATTAAAACAAATTAATTACAAAGGTGTCGCTCGATTTTGTTGTGTTCATTGACACCAATACGGAAATAGCAAAGAACGTTTTTTTTGCCAACGAAGTACATATTTGATTTATACATAGAAAAACGCGGTCACTTTTCAACTGTACTGAACGTCATAACAATTGATAAAAATAATATTTTATTTTATCGGTCTATGAATATTTTCCCGTTATAATCAATGAGATCGATGTTCCCGTGGGAGTGTCAAACACGCGGGTTGTAAAAGAATTTATAAACGTGTCAAACTGTGACGATGATTATTTTCCAATACAACCGTGTAGTCTGAGCCTACTCGATTAGATAATAACTTAAACAAAAACGTGGAGGCATATGTCGGAGTTAACCGTCAAGAATTAACAGGTCGATCACAGAGTAAAAAATATTTTATTTGAAAACAAAGATCCAAAGCGCTTAAAAAGGAAAACTGGTAGCAGATAAAATAAAAAATCATAGACCACCTACGGTCACAGCAAATAGGTAATTTGCGCGGAGTTATTTGAAGAAGTACTAGCAAAAGAACTATTAGAAAAATCATTATGTTTAGATGCCGACGGTCGAATACTACTTAATAACACTAAATAATCGTTCTTTGAAATAATTACTTCTCGCTAGAAGGTATGAAGTAAATCTAGTATTATGAAGTAATACCACAAGTATTAAACTACTACTGTTGTAAACATGTTATAAATCATAATATTATAAAATATCTGTTTATTTATTTATTATGATTATAATATTAATAAATAATTTTACTTATCACTTTCATCGTGTACTTGAAATTTTACTTAAAAATTACGACAGTGGTTTAATTAAACTAAGGTTTAATTTAAATTAAATTAAGTTCGACCAATTCCTGTTGAATAAAATACTCATATGGCATTTTGTATAAATAATGTAACTTTATCATAAGATCAAACGGTCAACTCGTAGTCTCATTGGGTAATTACTTGAAAATTCAAAAGTGTAACAAATCCCGTGAATATAGTGAGCATTTAATTTTATTGGATTATCCATTACTATCTTATCTGGGTTGCAAAATTACTTGAGATTTTATAAATGGTCAGAGCGCCTTATGCCGTTTATGAGAAAAAAAATTCTGCATAATAATTAACATCCTCCGCATCTTTAATGGCTTGTGATGTCAATAAATTTTTAACCCACTCGTTTATTCCCTGTATTTGTGATTTTTTTTCTTTCAACGTGTTTCAGTCACTTGTTTTACACACCTTTTACTGCAACGACTAGAAATTTCAATACGTAATATAGCTCATAAGAAAAAGTTTCTACTTATGTACTTTTGTGCGTGTAAAATCATCTTGTACAACACTGTCTTTATTTCACGACAACAATAATATTAATTTGGTCTGCCGCAGTCCGTCGGCGACGTGATCTCAGCACGCAAACCTATCCGATGTCATGGCACGGGCGAGTAGAACACGTCTCAGGTCGTTGCAATGATTCGGTGTATACTTATTGTTGTTGGGTGTAAATATGTGTTGAAATTTATGTGTATACAAGTATTTGTGTACACCCGGGGGCCATCGGATCAATGACGAGCAAAGAGAAGCTACAAGGGCAACCGAGACAAAAATAACCAATACATATTGTCACTTTCTGGGACAATGCAATATTATTAAAAATGCCGATGTCAAAAAACTCAAAATGACAATTGTGTATGTGTATATAGCGAAGTAAGAGAACCACGTAAATACAGGACAAAGGTTTTTTTTTTAAAAAAGACGTACGTTACCTCTATTGAATAGTAAAAGCTTTGCCTGTTATGGTACATCAGAGAAGATGAGTTTATATTTTATGACGACACAATTTGATATGACATGTCTCACAAAATAACAGCTGAAAGAATAATAATATCTGTCTTTAAATAATAATTTATCACTTATAAATGAATGTTGGTAAATTGATATGAAACACTTAAATATAAAGATTTAATATTATATAATAAGTAAAGATCAGAAAAGATTTTCACGCTTACATCACATATTCCTTACAATATTCTTCTAATTACTAGTCATGTTTACACACTATAGTCATTTTTATATTAAGTACAGAAAAAAACTAACTTTTCAGTTACTATCTAGCTATAAAAGAATAGTTATTAGTAAAACAACAGTCTGAATTGTTAATTATAAAGAATTTCATTTATAATGTATGATATTCTGTAGTAGAAACCAAGCATAAAACACTTTATATAAAATAATGAAAATGTCAATAACTCTTAGTAAATATTCTAATCAGGGTTATACTCAAAATATGCATCTGCTAAATTAAAGGATGTTTTCAAGGTCACGAAGAAGACTAATCTACGATTTTATAAGATATCCTAAATCTATAAATAAAACTTGTACAAATGATTGATTTGATATTTAACATAATGATTAAATAATTACGTCTATACCGTGTAATATTACAAATAATTGATAATATTGTAAAACTAATGACATAAAACAAACAATAATAATATACAAATCAAATAAAATAATAAAATAGACGTACACTTTGAATGTAAATTATAGTTAATATTATACATTTGTATAGTAAAGCTTATGACGCATAGAGGAAAAATGATTGTTATCTTTTCGTTTTTTATGAAGATCTGCTTTGTTATTTCTCTAATGTTGAACGTTTGTTGTATATCAATAAGTATATTCCTGAATTATTGCCACAACTACTGCAAAAAATATGAGAAATAGTGTTTGGTACGTTTTCTATTACAATTACAACTGCACCAATGCTACAAAATTATAGGAAACAAATTATATTTCCTATATTTGTTTGTAAAAAAACATTGATATTTGGAGCATCTTCTCTGTACGGAATAGTTATTTAATATTTGGCTTCATTAAATTGTATTTAAGATTCTGATAAAGTATTTTATTAAATTACAACTTACATAATTATTAATTTAAAATTAACTTAATAATCATTATAATTATGTTGTTAAAAATGTCTGCTGATTATTTAATTTACTATATAGTACATTTCTTTATTTTGTAAATTGTAAATGTATAGCTTTTTAAAAATAAATAATTTTCAAACAAAAAATTTTTTTTGTACTGTCTTTTGAGAAAAAGGATTTCTATAAAACTACCGGTATATTAATGCAGTCCTTACTTCCTTTTTGATACTTCATTATAAATATATATATAACCAAAACAATACTATCATACATTAATTTACAGTCATGCACCTAACTCTGTATCCTTAATGGTAAATCGATTGTGCGCTCAATTTAACATTGCCACATTTTATACTTACTCTTTTGCAGTGGTCTGTCTGTAGGACGTGTACACGACATGGAGCAAATTAAGGATCCCTTCCGGTTTACTAATTTTTAGTTCAAGAGTGCTGTTGGAACTGTAAAATAGTGGCGCCTGACATTAATGAAACAACGATTTTCAAATAATAGTCGATCCCAAGCATATATATACCATGGGATAGTGAGTTTTAAAATTTAGTTACTTGTCACTATTTGTTTTTTAACCTATTTATTCCATTTGCCAATTTAACTACTTCGCTTAGTCGAAATCTCAACCCTGACAGTTTTATATTCTCTAACAAATTTGGTAGCTTTGAAGCGGTTTCAAGGAGTGCACTTTGCAGAGGTTATTTTTAAGAGTACTAAAATACCTATTGGCGCCTATTTTAAATTCATTCGTTTATTGTTTAAGTTTCAATGTTTCTAATTTGTAAGCCGGTCTCTTTTTATTCTGCTCCCGAAAAGAGTTAATATCTTTGAATTATATTTTTAATTATATTGTATGATTGTGCGTTTAGAATAAAACCGTTTGTCGGCACCATCTTCTAGTTTATATAAGATAGGTGAGTGAGAGGCATTACATCGCGCTTAAACAAGTATGTATAAAGAACCTAAAGTTAGTATAATCGGTCGCCGTTCGCCTCCAGCACAGATCATTCATAAAAATTCTCATTGCATAGTTCTTATGTACATGGAATATTCAAGTAAATTATTCAAGCGGATAAAAATTAACAGAAAGGATTGAAAAAAACACTTATCCTCTACTCAATGTTGATTCCTAGCATTAACCGGAGCCAGATTTCGATCGGCTCATACATGTATTTAAAGCATTCCCAGTAATAATATTATCATCTTATGTGAGTGCTCTAGCGACTGGGTGTCATCTGTACTTAAACTGTCGTCGTCCATCTCAATATCCTAATTTCCTTAACAAGAAACTCTAATTAACAAACAGTACTGACATGTATTTACTATGGTATGATATATATGTGAAAACTTACTTAAACTAAAAATTTTACTTAGCATTTGAAATTTGTCATATCGGTGTAATAAAGATAAGATAATAAATACACCATAAAAAACCCCTTATAAACCATTAATTCTTTTAAAGTAATTGTTTGCTTAAATAACAATGGAAGCAATACGGAAAAAATAAACGTCGTGAATGTAAAATCAATGTATTGAATACATTTCTCATTATTCAATTCGTTTTTTATATTAATGCTAAAAAGTTTTGTACTTAATTTTTAGTTGATTTTGTAATCCCATCTTCCCCTTTAATAGTTCAAAAATAAACTAAATATAGATAATGCAAAATTAATATATGAATGAATTTTATACGAGGAAACTTGTTTTTAATATTTAAGCATTTAGAAACATTTTTTACTCTAAGAAATGTATAAATCAAATTTAAAAATGTTTTGACTCGTAATTATTCTGAATTTTAAATTTAAATGGATTTATTTGAAATTAATAAATAATTATTAATTCTTACACTATTAAGAAGTCACTAAACATTTTTATTACACGAAAATAGTTGACCAAAAAGTTATAAGTATTTATTCAAAACTGATTATCGCCTTATATATATATATTATTCTGGCATTGTAATCACAGTAAAATATTTATTAAAGATCCATAATTTATTTTTATTCAACTTTGAAATAATTTATATACCTAGAGAAGAAAAAAAATAACTTACAAATTTATTACTATATCAAATAATAGTAAACAAAATTATAGTTACTATAACATGCCTCATAACAGCACCTGCTGTAAATGACTAGGACTATTTATCTTTTTATTCGAGTGCTTGGATACTAATAAATTCTCAGAACACACTTGAAAAGAGTTTCGAAGGAGAACAAATTTTCAAAGAGTATAAATGAAAATGTAATTTGCTACCAAATATATTTTTATTTGTAAAAATATTATTTTTATATAATTTGTCATATTTAATCAAAATGTCCATGTTGAATTTATTTGGAGACTAAAGAAAATTATGCAATTAATTTTTTTCAAGCTCATTTCCAAAGTAGATTGATCAATCAGAAAAATTATCTGATAGCTATAACTACCTAGTTTTTTTTTTTTTGTTATTTTAATTTATACTATTTAGTCACAACAGTATAGTAATATGCGTATGGTCGAACCAAAAGCAATCGTTGACTATTCAAAGCGCACAAATTTTATTGTTTATTTTTAATAAACTTTACCGGAGACATAACGGTCATACAAACCTGTTTTTTATAATATTGTTCACAATTGGTCAATCAACAAAATAAAAACAAAGTCAACTCAGCACTAGTGAGATTATTGTCATTTGTATAAGATTATATGTGCAAATCTATATATCCACATAACCGAACTGGTTTAATCACGTACGATGGATATCGGCGTAAAAGAAGAATAATTATTACTATTATTGTACGAGTAATATGATGTGTGTGATAAGTGTAAATACCACAAAACGGGATGAGAGTCGACCCAATGTATAAGACGTATACCAGTCCCGCAGATCTAGAATATAAGTACATAAACTTATTAGACCTTTAATGTACTAACTATAGAATGGTACAGCCAGTTGCATCGAAGATGTCTATTATCAAGTTTTAATCGTGCACGCGTTTAATAATTAGGCCGTGGAAAGCATTGATGATATATATGAACCTCGACTAGAACTTATATATCTTATACGTTATGAGTTAATAAACTCAACGGGTCCTCGACCGCGTTCGGCTTTAGCCAGCGACAGTTTATAGCCATCAATAATAAGAACTATATAAGGATTCGTGTAGGTCGACGACATAAAAGTATCTACAAAGCGTATTAACACTTCAAAATGCATGTGTATTACTACGTATGAACGTGTAACGGTAACGAGCTCTCATTAATTAAACCATAAGCAAACTATTCAAAAGTAAGCAATGAATTAGACTTCGCAGAATTTCAAAGAAGTCCTATAAAATATCAAGAATTTTTCCTGGGATTCATTGATTATACTTAAAACATATTTAAAACGTATGACTCGTTTCTTTACAGAAATAGTTGCGATTTACTATGAGATTGTTTACATGTACACTGTTAATTGCAGTAATGTTATCCTTGTCGATTTGAACTTAAAACGTAAAAACCGGATTTGTTAATTTTTTTTTTTTCGTTATTCTGGGGATTTGACGCCCATGGGTATGTATCAACTGATAAAAATCTAATCTACTAATGAATTGACTTTTCATATAGCAACTGCATTAGCAACAATCGAGAATTTTATTTTATAAAATTCACAGAGTCCATTGAATCTTTAAAAATAAAAATATCGATTGCCATATACAAATATCTAGTTCAGCTATAATTTAAATGGAAAAAACTACCGAGAAAAATAAACCGTTGTAAACTCTGGACGGCCGACAAAGTACTAATACTGTCGTACGCTTCTGTCTTGACGTGTGCGCTAGTCACATTCCTTCTAGAATAATAATTATAATGTTTTCCATGCATCAGGATCATTATTATTATGATAGAAACGTCTCTTCGGTTACATTCAAGCTTCGTGTCTAATGACTTAAAGACGGCGATCGAGCGAATGCAATTTCAATTGAGGCAAATGGGGAACAGAGGGGAAGCCGTTGGATCCAACTAGTTTCTAGTACATTTCTTGTACTCTTGAACCACTACGATGCACATATTATACTGGGGTTGTATTATACGAGTCTTATTTATACATTGATACCTAACATATACGTAATTGTGTATGTGTGAGCGTGTTAGTGTGTATTATAGCGATTTTTTCCATTAGACCAGTCACGAGCCGGCAGATGTTGATCACCTGCCTCTGGTTTGGCGGCTATTTCGACAAATCTTTTTAACGTGAGCACAATAATGTAACCTTATTAATCAACTTGTTTTATCGACTTTCTGCACACTAAACAATTAAACTTGAAAAATTTAGTGTACGTATACAAAATATAAACGTACTGTTTTTTACGTAAATTTGGCAAGTGATATGCTCAAACTATTCTTAAATTTATCATTAGTATAAATTTACATATGACTGTTAGACAAAAAATTATCATGGATAACAAGTTGAAGGTGCAAGAAACATATTAAATGTAGATTTTAATAATCATGAGATTGTTGCGTGGTGATGCGTTAGGAATTACGGTCAAGGAGATTGAGAAATCTCTGATAATATTGGAACTAGATATGAGCTTGCAGATTACACTAGTCTATCAGATTTTTTAGTATATTATGATCTGTATCATTAACTTATATAAACCTATCAAACGACCTTCAATTGTCTATAAAACAAATGAAAGACGGTTTTACAATAGTGATATTTACCATTTTGCTTTAATTTAAAAATAAATACGCCAATAGCTTAAGACTGTACAAAGCCCTTGAAGATCAAAATGATTTGAATATATGTTTTATTTGTGTTACAGGACAATGCGAATGCTTGGACATCAAGTGAGTCCGGATAAAGAGAAGTGCAACGGCCTACCTCTGGTGACGACGTCGGACATGGACGGTCGTTTCTACCAGACGGTCACGGCCGTGCCGGCCATAGTGTTGGAAGAAACTCCTAAATCGGCCGAAGTTAAAAGAAGTAAGTGTAATTTTGTTTTAATTGGTTACTTGTTTGGTCAGGGTTAATTTGAGAAATGTTAGTGTGGTTAGTTTTCGTTGAGACATTATAACAAGTTTTATAAGGATAAGATGATAATTTGAAAAAAAACTATATTTCCATGGAATTTATAATTAAATCTAATATTGTGAAATATCATTATATACGTGACTTTTAAGAGTGATGATTAATGGGCCGATTTTTTACATAATAATGGGTGTTCTCACTGCCGTCGTTGAGTAATAAACAATTAATTAGAATATAAAATCAGATAAATTGGTTTTAGCGAAATTATTTGTTGCCTTCGTTCTGCTATCACGTATTTTCTTATCAAAATTACACACTCCCGATCGGTTTTCACCGTGTAACTTCAACTTAGTATTCTTCTTGTACTTCTAATATAATTCACCTTTACTGCTATAATTTATAATCTCGTGCTTTCCCACCATATTCAAATATTTGTGATATCATACAGTGAGTGATGTTAGTATTTTACTGAGTAACAAGATTGAATCCTCCACTCGATGGCGTAACTAATGATAAATATAACTTCGATCGCTCACGATTTTCGACATACTCTTTAATCCTAAGTATTAACATGTAATAAAGATTTGAAGTATTTTAATCTGACTTAGGCAGACTTCGCCATAATGTTGGCTGACAATTGATAAAAGTGTTACTACATAGTGACGAAACCGTTTTGTTTACTTCTTCTTAACAATATATGTATGAATTCGTATTGACTTTTCACCCAGGTTATCCTCTGCATTACTAACCATCTAAAATATATTTTTTTAAATTTCTCTTACGTGACGGATGTTATAATAATACGACTACACAAAAATATACACCAACTTACAATTTTGACTTGAGATCTGTACAATTTTAGCATATAAATATCATTTTTAGTTTTAACTGAAAGTCGGTAAAGTGTATTTATTTTTTTCTATTCTATAGTCCTACGCAGGCATATTATAATACAAATGTAAATTGTATTTTTTGGCCATTGGACATTGAAAATATTATAAACAAAAAGGATAATGGGTTTCCTGTTAAAATTTCATGCTGCATAGTGTCATTATCTATATGTAGAATTATTGTAAATAAATTGCTGCCATGTATAAAATGGTATTCATATAAAAACGTATCACATGTGATCTCTTTGCGGACATTTAAACGCAATCGTTAAATGTATTTTTTACGACTTATGGAATCCTAGTAGTTCACCAGACACTCAAAGATACAACTTATATAGCATAATAAAATGAAATGAAATAAAAAATTTTTATATAAATATAAAAAATAGAAAACCTGCAATTCCATAAAGTTATTACCGTACTACCGTATACATATGATTCCATGTAAATTGTCTTTGCTGGTGTAAGTATGAAATAATTCTCTCACGTTTTATATGACAACAGGAATAATAACTGAGTACTAATTGTTATTCATGGAGTGAGTATACTACATTATATTTCATAATATACGATGTTACTATTATTTTTTAGCTATATTGCAGATAGTAATTTCTTTATTATACAAACACATTTCGCACGTTGCACTTTCGTTTACATGCGTACACATTAATGAACAAAAATATTTCAGAGATGTCTGCATATAAGCTGACTAAGAAATTACTACATGTTAATTGTTAACGTTTTTTAAACGTGTTGGTCACACACATGTGAAAATCTAACTGAATCATACAACCGTTACTTTAATCGTTTTAAAATCATTTTGCATTATTTAAGTGTTAACAAGTACGTTTATTTTAATATTCGTGAAATTATTAGTACCGTAGCAATTATTATTTTATACCTATTGTCAAAACACCTCCCGTTTATGTTAAGAGCTAACGTGTTGTTGTGGGAATTGATTGTTTCTTATCATATTTTCACTTATCACATTACTTAATGGTTACTAAGTAATGATTATTCTATGTATTTATAGCTTCATGAACTATTTCAAATACTCTTCAAATACGCAGTTATTAACTTTGATTTATTATAGCATAGCTTCCAAATGACTACTTGTAAGTAAACTATATGAGTATAAGAAGATTTTTCAAAATTATACACATATTATCTAAAACACCATTAAGGAGTAATCTAGACTCCTGTCAAATGGACTGTGATTACTGTAGGTAGATTGTTGATAGATAACACTAGCAACTAATTAATAACAATCTCTCTATGCCACATTATAACTGGACGTGTAATCTTAAAAAGTGCAATTTCACAACCTAGAAATCATAGATGTAATAATATGTAATCCCACAGGCTGTATGTGTATATTTTATACAAAACAAAGTGGCGCACCGCCCAAACATACCAGAAGTGATATTCTGATCTGGTTTATAACATTTTTACTCGCATCCTTGCATAATATCTTTTGAGCATAACATGTTAAACAAAAAACATTTTTAGATTCGCTGTATGGATTGGATGACATTCTACTCGGTTTTGAAATGATTAAAAAAAATGATCAGCTCATGCGGGATTTAAAACATAATATATTTTTAATTCTAGAGTACCCATGCGCCGTTCTTTTGAATTTATTACACGGTAACACTATTTCAGATTATTTATTAAATAAAACATGTACCTCCCGTAGCGTGTATTTTATAGCTAGCGAGAAATGTTTTTATTTCCATTCCAATCGAGTCAAAAGACTAATTACATAGACGACGTTGCGCTCAAGTAATTTTAATTCTGATCGGATAACTAAATCCCGTATTGCACAGGACTAGAACCTGATATATTATTTTTCTTCTTCACATTATTATCTACGCGCTGACGGTTTTATAACGTCTCGGAGTCTTAATAGGAAAGTATACATTCCTAGACGAATGACCGCATTAATGTACTGTCCACCTACATTACTATTACATTGTTATTATGAATATTATAATTACAGCTATTGACAAAATATATTCAGTAGGCTTCCCGTATCATAATGTAGTATTTTGTATTATACAAATACTATAGATGTAGCCCTGAAATCGAGGACTGCTATTAGTTCGTAATCCAGTACATGTAGAAAAGTCCACCTTTATTTTTACACTGGCAACATCACGAGTCCGATAACCCGGAAGTCTTCAATCACTTCTTTGTAGTATACATCTGTATTATTCTCAATCTCCATAACATAAAATCCTTAGGTCATTATAAAGCCAATATTTACCGCTGTGAAGAACCAATCGCATTAGCTGAATATTTGTTAGGATGTTACGAAATTACTCGTTACACATGTTCACTATCATTAATCACCCCCCAAAGAAATACATTGGTCATCTAGAGACAGAATTATTTCTCATGTATACTTAATCACTGCAGACCTTAGTTTCTTTACAACGAAATTGTTTTCTATGTTAACTACCTATGACTAAAAATTGCAAACTATTCACTTTTATATTCAAATTTAAGATAAATTTTTGGATAAAACCTTATAATATTATGTACCATTTAACGAAATTTATCGTTTGTAGTTAAACGAATAAATTAAGTACTTTCCAAGTTGTAGCGAAACCAATAGTATTTCCTCTTTAAAGTTTTTGCTTTGAGAAAAACAGTAGAATTCCATTAAATTATCCTTATAATATTTTAGATTTTTAGTGAAGTATTTTGAAATAAAAATTGCATTAATAGCAAAGTAATTCATAAATATTGCATCGATTGTATTATTTTATTTCTCATGCATTTAAGGTATTTATAAACTACTTCATTTGTACTTTATTTTTATAAAATAATCATTATATTAGAAAAGTTTCCTACAGCAAAATTTTTAGTTTTTAACGAAGGTTAGTTTTATTATGATAAATTTATATTTAAAACATCAAAAAGCTATTAAATTACTGAAATACGGTAGTCAGTGATATAATTGGATGAAACGAGGGGATATATCCTGTGTAAGTATAAGCAAAAAAAAAAAGGAATTTAATATTTAGTTCTAACCCCAAATTAATATAATCCCTCCATTTAGAAAATTGTTATGTTAGTGATGATGTTTACACGTATCTGAAAATTATTTAATAAGTACAATAAATGTTCAGCATAGTTTAGCAAAAACACAACTTCTATGATAGGAAACAATTATAATATAAATTACTTTGAATGAATTATTTTAAATCATAGACCACGTATAGAAGGATTCTGGGGTCGATTAACGGATTCATGATAGCATTGTGATCCACTAGAAGAATTTTAATTTTTTCAATTATTCATTATAAACTATATGATTGTTTATTCTAATACTAAGAAAATGTTATTGAATGAAAAAAAATACGTCATTGAAGTTCTTTATTAATTAATTATTTTTATATATATGTATTTATAGAACTCATTACTTGGGGCAGAAAAATGGGAAAGAGGTTGGAAGTGTTGCGGCGAAGTGAATCGCGTGATTCATTGGACAGCCTATCATCTAGAGATAGTATGACTACTACGACTGCCAAAAATCATTCATCTTGGTCACTTGGTCAAACTTCCGGATGTAACGAAAAATCATCCACCCTTAAAGGGTTTTTTAACCGAATTGGTTCCACGGGTATGTTGAGCTATTCACGGTTATACAGTAATAGCTTTCGTGACAAACTAACACAATCAAAAAAGTCTGCCATAGATTGTCAACTCTATAGAAGTGTATCAACTTCTCACTTAACTGTTTCTTACATGAAAGGAGACGACCCAGCTGATTGCTTAGATCATCGTGGGGATTCGAGAACTATCGATAGTGAACAAGATGATCGTGAACTTGTTAAATCTCCCACCGAACCGGGATATGTTCCTTTAAAAACCAGGAGTTGTGACAATATATCCAAACTAGGTACTTCAAAAAAACCAAATTTTCCTTACGCATTTTTAAGGTCCCGGTTGTCTGTATTACCGGAAGAAAATGGTGGCAGTGTTATAAGTCACTTAGCACGTGCTAGCGTTAAACAGCGAAGTGGACCAGCCCTAGAAAGCCATGAAATTGTGGTTACTGAAGAACTATTCAAAGAAATGGATAATGATAGAGAATATAGGAGAGTATTTAGCAATATGAGTTCATCCAATGAGTCTGGGTATGATAGTGATGGACCACGAACAATGGAGTCTCTTTATCACCGTCAAAAAGCGGCAGACGAAGATAGTGGTTTTGGTGATACCAAATCAGTAGCCACCGACAGTTTGAACGATTTTGAAGAGCACTCTGAAACAACACCAGTGCCGAGACGTCATAGTGATAAGGACTACAACGTACCTTCTATGTGTCTGTTTTATAAAAAGAATCGCGAAATCAATGACCGTATTCGATCAGACGGCCTATCCAAGGAGACGCCTAATTTTCATCGACGAATGTTTATAAAGAACAAATTATCACCATCTGTAGGGACTATCAGTAACGACATGTCTTCTTTGCCTGTTGATCTCAACAACTTACAGTCTCGTATTCAAGTTGTTCGTCTAGTGAAAACTAGGTATGATGACGACCTTGGGATACATTTAAAAATGACAGTGAAACACGTTGCTAATTATAAGGAGACAAGATTCTTTGTAGTTAAACTAGAACCTGGAAAATTGGTCGATAGGTATAACAAAATAGAATTACACAATAAAATGTATTTAATTGATTTGATGTTGTTATTTTTTAGGGATGGTCGAATAAAGGTAGATGACGAAATCATGAATGTTAATGGAAGGTTATTACGAGGCATTAATGACAAATACGAAGCTGAAAAAGTTCTAAATCACAGCATACCACAAGCTGGAAAATATTACGTAGAAATAGTTGTTTCTAGATCTATCGATTCACATCCACAGCCTTTTGAACAACAACAAATACGAGAATTTGAGCCTTACGATCCTAAGCAAAACGCCGTATCAGTAATCAATCGGGTGTTGGCAAGCAAAATAAATTCTTCCAAACCTTTACCATCATTACCAACAATGAGTACCACTTATGCATCTGTCACTTTTTACAAAGGGTCTGGTCATAAGTCATTAGGTTTTAGCATCGTGGGTGGATCAGATTCTCCAAAAGGAGAAATGGGCATTTTTGTTAAGACCATTTTTACTACCGGCCAAGCCGCTGAGAATGATTCGCTAATGGAAGGTATGTCTTTTTTTTTGTAGGGTGCTACTGTTAAAATTTACGATAAGACATATAATTGTGGTTTAGATAAAATAACAATAAAGATATTGAGTGAAAGTAGTAATATAATCGATTTTTATAGTTATAAAAACAGTCTTTCAACAGTGGTTGGCTCAAAGATCAGAAGGTCAAAAACTAAAGCATAACAATTTATTATAAGATTGATATTTGATTCAGTCGATTCAGAATGTTAGAAACTTTAAATGAAAAGAAGCGACTCCCCGTGACGGAAAACTAAAATAAATTTAAATTAAACTTATTCTTTTACAATTGTAATGTGTTTCAATATCAACGTATTGTTCAAATGTCAATTCACTATCTGCATTAGTAATATAACTATAAGTTTAATATCAAATAAATGTTTGCTGCAGGTGATGAGATATTACGAGTAAATGAAGAATCAGTCAGTGGTATGACTCATGCTCAGGCTATAAATTGTTTCAAAAAAATTCGCCAAGGGCCGTTAGAAATGAAAATATGCAGAAGAAAATTGTTTCTTGACGTTGAGTAAGTTACTCAATCTAATCTAATAACAGAAAATGCTAACAATATTTTTCTATTTATTTTGTTTTAGTACGCATGAAGATGAAAATATGTCATTAACATTTTAAAAGAGCAATATTTTTTATTTATAACGTTCCTGCTTTACTTTATTTTTTATTTTACAGAAGCAGTATTTCCTTCCTCATTAGAAAACTCTTGTGTAATATTCATACATAATTAAATTTTAAGTTAAATTAATTATTATATATATATATATATATACTATGTATATTGTATAGATTATAAACCAAACCAGTTGTATGGTTTTTATTAATAAATATTATTATATTTAGTGTGTTAAAAATATTCAGTCAAAACTAAAATGTTTGTATGTACTTTTATAACAATAAATTTCACTGTAAAATACATTTTTTGTACATTAAAAATGACATTATTTTTTTTTTAAGTTACAATACTTTTTGATTTTAATGAATAAAGATATTACCTGAAGTTGATAATAGAGTAGGCGATATAAATAAATGTTTGTTAAGTAATAGTTTGATTCGGTTATAATATTTGTGATTAATAACAAATACTAATTTAATATAACTGAATAATTACATTTTTAATTATACTATCCATATTTATTAAAAAACTTATATCTCTCGAATGAAACAATACTCCAATTATAATAACAATTAAACGTATTACGCATAATTTGACATAATTTTTTAGAGGATGAATTTTATTTTATTTTTTCTCAAAACTATTTTTATGCAACAATGCATATAACTTATTTTCAATTTCAGATAAGTTTATTATTATAGTATATTTAATATAACTAAAACATTTTAATCTTATGACCATATGTAATCGTAATATTATTACAAAATTATTTTTTTTTAAATTTTGTTTTTTGATCTTATAATACTTTTTACTTTTTACTTAATTTCTTACTATTTAAATTTCGATTGAGCTTATGAATTAGGAATTTAAAATTATTTATTTTTTTTTACATTGAGTTTATAAAATAATATTTTTTTTCATAGTAAACGATGATTTAAATGTAAAAGTATATATTTATTATATTATTTAATTGAAAAACACTTAAATACAGGCACTATAATTTAATTTTGTGACGTCTATATACGTGTTAATTAACGTAATACAAGATTGAATTGAGTAATAAAAATATTTGCTGACAATATAAAATAGAAATTATTTAATCATTTCAAATCATTCGATACTAAAAAAACGATTATGTTATGTATTAAATTAAAATCAATAAACTTATTAATTTCATTCATTTAAATCATATTTTTGTTAATGAACCAAGTATAAAATACTATCTTAATTATTAATTCATAAATATATAGGCTAGATAAAAATAATGGTTAAGTTGAGAATTGTTATTATACGATTATAATTTTACGATTTATAACTTTTGAAAACAAGTCAAGTAATGAAAAAATTAGTTTTATAAACATTTTCCTAACTAAAAAAAATAGAAGCTAAATTCATATTAAAATATAAAGTATATTATTTTATATATAATTTAAATAATGTTCAATATATTTATTTATATAGAAAAATAGAATAAAAGAATGGTTAACTTGTTATTACCGATTTGTTGTCAAAAAACAGTTCATTTAACTTTAATTGCAAAATGTTTGGATATTATTTATATATTATTTTTATTTACTTGTACTCAAGAAACATAAATTATAATTAAACAAATTAAATAATATTGGCTTGGATATTCATAGATCAGTAACGTGCGTTTAAAGTAACTAAACTTTTTTATTATGTTTGAGTAAAAATTTATATTTATTTTTGAAGTGAATCAATACGTTGTAAGTGTTACATAATCATTTTTTTGTTTTCATACATTTTGAATACTATAAATTGCGTGACTCTGAATTGTTTTTAAAACCTTTCTCAAAATTATTCAAACGAAAATAGAATTTAAGTACATTTTTCTCATTCTTAAAATTTTTGTTATTTGATTAGAAAAAAATCAATGACAAGAAAGAAAACATTTTATCTATATGAATACAACAGACACATTTTTTATAAAACAAACAGACCTTCAACTTAATATCATCAGCTTTGAATAAAAAAAACAATTTTGGTGGATAAGGATAATCTTGAAAATTTTATTCATTTTCAATTTCATTTTTATCTGAACTAGCATGTATAATATTAACTTATCATGTTATATGATTGCAAAGTACAATTCTTATTCCCTGATCTATAATGTATAATATAATGCATTAAAAAACAAATACTATTCTATAATAGTTTAATAAGTTTTTTAGTTGTACAATATTTTCTAAATTTAGAAATTAAATCTACTGATATTTTACCTATCTTTGACAACCACTAATTATTAATAAAAATGTAAGTGTCTTGTATACTTCGTTGATCATCATTTTGTGACTCTTTTACTTTCACATATTTCAAGAAGAACCAAATTAATGACATGCATATTTCGTAACTCAAAATTAAAAATTAATTGAACATATTTAAATTTTTAAATCGGTGCTAGCTATTAAGAGGTTGGTTAATCACCTTTACTCTAAAATATAAATATATTTTTTGTTATTACTTGTTTTCTATTAAATAGTTGACTGTTCGAAATAAAAGCCTTCGGGAGACCACATCATTGATTTCAATATTGGACCCCGGCCTTTCAATGTCTTCATTAGAATTTAACTACCTATACCATTTTATTCAGTAGAAAATAATTATTTCATTTTCAATTCAATAACTTTGAACATCAGATATGACTGTTGTTAAAATCAAAACGAAAATCATATTTGATTATTGTAGTATAATTCACAACACCAAAGTTTGATCAGAATTTTGAAGAGTTTGCAAAATTACCATCTTATTATTTACTTTTGCTTATACATTTTGATAATTTATGATTTTTACACCATAAGATGTTTTATACACCATTTAAACGAAGACTGGCGCATTATTGAAAACAATAATTATTTTATGTTATAAACAAACAAAAAATGTTTTGTTTTTACGATTAAATTATCTAACACATTACTAAACTAGTTTAATTATTATATCCATCTTCACTGGAATATTATTAGACATCTCTTTTGAATTAAAAGTTAGTAAACTATCCTTCTTTTCGCAAAATAAATTAATTACTATAAAAGATAAAAACGAATTATAATTTGATGGTAAAACGTATTTTATTTTATAAATAATAACAGAAACAATACGATTTTTACTTTTTTTAAATTATCATAATTATACAATAGAGGTCATAGAAATTAACCGAGTAGTTATAAGTAGTATAGAAATTGTTGTGATTAAGAGCTACTATAAACACTTTTTAAAAATAAATTTACCAAGAAAATTAAAGGCTCCTTAAATTAAAAATTATACTAAAATATTACTATTATTAATATATTAAGTAAAAAATAAAGTACATATTTTATGAAAAGCTATTAAATTTATTTAAAAATATTCTTTTATTAATTTGTTAATCATTTATTAAAATAATTCAAAACGCATACAATATTATGCGAATTGTACTTTCAAAGAATATTTGATAAATACCTTACACTAGAGGCGAATACGAAGATAAAAACATGTTTATTTTTATAACGCCAGTAAGATAAAAAGTAAGAAAGATCATCATGAGATTTGTTCGAAAATAAATTATATTCACTCTATAAAACATAACTTATTTATAAACTAAAAACTCACTAGCACGAGTTTGTTTTGAAGATCATATTATGTTATCATAATAACGAAACATAAATATTGAGCTTGTGCAAAAGTAAATTGAAATCTATTTTATATTAAGCTATCAACGAACTAGTTACAGTAATGGCCATTAATACAGTCGANAGCTATCAACGAACTAGTTACAGTAATGGCCATTAATACAGCACAACTGACAACTGGATGAAACCTTAGCAGGGGCTGAGGGCGGCATCGGGGTAGTAGTCGCAGTAGTACAAGATTGGAAATCCGGAGGACATGGTATCTGCATGCTTAAGGACGGTGGTGTTACGGTCTTGGGAGTCGTTTGAAGTAAACTGTTTAAAGAATGATCAGGTTTATTAATAGATGATGTGGCGACCACTCGCGAGACAACAGTTGATGGTGTCGTCGTTTCGCCGTTAGCTATTGGGGTGGACGGTATCTGGGTGTCTGGAAGATCTTGATTAGCAACCGCATCCCGTAATAGTGCGGTGGTAGGCGTCAATAGGACGTTACTATTAACCGGCGACACCATGACGGCGTTCGGCGGTGTTATGTTGGCGGCCACATTAAAATCGTTCTTCAGTGGTACATTTTCGTAGTCTATCGTATTCGATCGAGTATCATTGAACGTCGTCTCTAAATGCGCTGAATTAGTGGCGGCTGTGTCTAAACTAACGGCCGCTAGCAACAGGACCAACGCTACCGCAGAAAAGTGTACGAAAGATGTCATTGCGAACGATTGAACGTTCGATGGCTCTCCGCAGCCAGAACGCAGCGGTTTGTTTATTTTTAAACTTTTGTCCGGTACCTAAGGTCGCCGCTGTCGAAAACGCGACCTTGTCCGACAAGCTAAATATTCACTAAACAGTAATATTGTTTAATTAATCGTTTATCAGCCGACTGCGGCCATTTAGTGGTGTATTGTTTACGTGTCTAGAACGTTCCAAATCGCGATAATAACGTATGGTGATATATCTTGGTCTATGACTATGTCATGTATTTACAATTTTCATTTTGTGATAATTTTTTTTCAAAATTAAACATTTTTTTTTTCTAGCATCTAAATTATTACGCTGAGATAAAGAACACGAAAATCGTTTCAAAATTATGTAAAAAAAGTTAAGTAATATATGCATATATACATCGTCGCTTGAAATGCTACACATCATATCACACTTTTGTCAACTTTTCAAGAGAAAAAAAAGCTGGTTTATTACAGCTGGTATATAACATTGTATTTTAGTTAGTGGCTGTCATATTTTCCCGTTCCGATTGTTTTTATCAGACGATCAATAAATTTCTTACTAATTAGAACAAGATAGTAATGCCAACTCAATTTGGATAAAATATGAGATTTGAATTATTTCATCTATATGACATTATTACATCTCATGTACTCAGCTTCTATTAAACTAAAATTGTAGATCAATACTTCAAAAAAAAACATGAATTATTTCATGTTGAAGACATATCACTCTTTATTTTTAATGAAAGTTCCAAAAGTTACAAATTATTAAAATTAGGAAATTATCAATATTTCAAAGAAAAAACATATTTTATAATAATTCATACTAACATGAATCACTAAATAATAAGAGTGATCATATACTGTTATTTAAATTTATCAGGAGAATAAAATTATTCAGAAAAGAAATCCAACGGCTGTGTTTGCGAGCAAATTTTTTATCAAAACAAATCTTAAATACGAGTTAAAATTAAATAAATATTCAACTAGCTTATTTAATAGATAATGTAAGAAGCTATTAAATATTTAATGAAAAGCCTGGAAGTGAAGAGGGATGCTGCTATTTTTATAACTGAACATTTCCCTACCGTACTCTTCCTCTCACCAAGATATAAGTATGTCAACAACTCAAGAAACACTGGTTCAAAAGTTGATATCGACCAGTCGAAAGACTGATATAATAAATGATATCATTTGTGTTTTTACGAAATTTTTAATTTTTATTAAATTATGGCGTGTCAACATAACATTTACGGCTGAATTAGGAGACAAAATATACAAGAAGGTGTTGGTTTAATAATAAGGTGATATTCAATAGGATTTAAAAATAGTAAAATTTAAATTTAAATTACCCATCTCCAAATAGGGGGTTTTCCGTATCCTGAATGGTAAATTAGTGAAATATATTAAAGGGAAAAAGATTTCCTAGGACAATCCATTAAATTTAAAGTAAATCCTGAATAGAAAAAATACATTAGGAGTTGGTACTATTTAAATACTTAATTATTTTTAAATATTTCAAAATCACTATTGTTCTATGTTTGACCATCTATCAATTTAATATTTTAAGTGTCTTTAAATCATAAACATATTAAATCAAGTTGCCATGGTTTATTTAATATGGATATACTAATGTTTATTTCCAAATAAATATTATTTTGTTGTTAAATTTTGGTCGAGAAGAGCTATTTTTTTGTGCTTATATGATATTACTGACAGTCACAATAAATTGTGAAAAAAGTATTTTGACCAATTGATTTTTTTGCAAACAATCACATTACAGTGAAGTCAAAAAGATTCTTTCATCGGTTGGCGAGAGTCATCAAGTATTGTCTTTTCAAAAAGAAGCGTAATATTAATGGTATAGTATCTTAGCTTAATCTAGTCCCGATATTTTTTTAATAAAACTTAGCTAAACATGATAGACAACAAAAATTCTCTCGGTACCTAGCGTTTTAACGCACACAGAGAATTAATACACTCATTTAATTGAAAATGTAAATGTAGTGAAGATTTATATAAACAGTATTAAAAAATTCATTAATAATTTTTTTTTAATGAACTATAATTAGACAAATTATTGTTGAGACGATAAATATTATTGCAGCTTATTGTGTTATTAATTAGAAGGCATGGAGTGTTACTTGAGTGCAGTTAGTAATCATGAAATGAAAACTGACATAATGCAGTACGAGGATTCAGAAACTAAAATCGTGACGACGTTAAAACATGTGACAAAAGAAAGAGTGAATGTTGAAGACAATAAGCTTAATAATATTCATGAGGAATGTGAGAAGTTCGATGAAAATGTTCACGAACTTGATATGACAGAGCCTAAAATAGCAGCTACTGAAGGAGTAGCCTTCGTGGAAACTCACAGACTTAGAACAGGTACTATATGCTTTTTTGGAAAAAAAGTAATTCTGGCAAGATAATTACAGATAATGGGAAATGTTATAAATTCTATAAAGTAAACATATTATTTTATTTTAACTACAATATGACAAAACTGGGTGATAAATCAACATTTTGAGATTATATTTTGGTTTTATTAATATATTTATAATATTTACATTTATTTTAACAAAACGCTTTAAACTTTGAAATATTTTAAGATTTTTATTCTTAAAGTATATTTTTCGACGGATAAAACAGGTAGACTATATTTAAGTCAAACTTTAATGGTCATGGTAAACATGAAATCAATATAACAGACCGACCCGACTTTTACACCGAGCTAAATTCGGATTAGATCAAGATAGCAATAAACTGATCTCTGGTCGGTACCCAGACAACTAAAGAAAAATTGGTTACAAAATCTATGATTAATACAGAGAAATAAATTTATTTTGAAATCTAAACTAATTCATCTTCTTTAAATTTTTATTCGCAAAAATAACACTGTGTGAAATTACATGTGATTTTCAAAAAATCAATTTTAAGGCGTATTGCTCTCATATGCGCGTAATTTTACCTATCATATAATTACAGTTTATTTAATAATAAATTAAATATTATTTTATATACATTCATTTAAAAATTTTTTATTCGATACAATTCGTCAACAAAAGCGAAACAGCAAACATCTAATGGCAATACTTTCAACTATCATAAATAATTGTGATTAAGGCAAGGAAAAAGAAGAAGTTCTCTAAATGATTCTATTAGGAATATTTTCAAGAGTTAGATAAAAATATTAAATAATGTTATTAAACGCATATCAAATAATTACATGATAATATTATTAAATATATTATTAATAAGAAAATTTGTTATAAATACATAAACATAAATAAATTATTCAATAATAATATAATTAAACAAATTTAAAATAATTTATATTTAAATGAAATAATTAAATGTTACAAAAACTAAAATTTTACATGGAAGCAAACATTTTATTAAAAAGTTGATTTTATGAAGATAATTGATTATTTATTATTAACATTTTGATTGTGAGCTTTGTTACGCCAATTATTTTTTTTTTCAGATTTGCGGCTATGGTCAAATAAATTATTACAATAACTTGGACCTGATTTATTATTCTCATTTATTGAATCTATGTTATTATTGGAACTTGAATTAATTTTATTTTTATCAATCTTATTAATTTCTGATTGCCAAATTTGTCTTTTGGTTTTTCTTTCACATCGAGTTTTATTACAATTATCAAGGCGATTTGTATTTTCAAATTTGTCTAACGACCCAATAAAACGACCAGAACCTATTCTTCCCTTATTTGGTTTCACCGATTTTATCAGAATGGAATTATCTAGTTTCAATAGTTCATTTTTATTAATTTTATATATTTCTATTGATTATTAATAAATTTTAAATAAAAAAAAATGTTTTTTTAATTTAAAATAAATGTTAGTTCTTAAACATTAAATTATTTACTTACCATTAGTTTTACTGCATGCATTTATATCAATGCTGTCAAGGATATTAAATTTTAACATTTTTTCAAACATTTTAAAAGTTTCAATATTATTTAATCTCTCTTCATCACTCCACAATTTTAAAGTTTTTAAATTTTCAACTTTTAAAACTAAATTATTTAAAAACTGATTTTGTTTCAAAAACAGAGTATTTACATTAAATGTTGGGTATGTATGCTAAAAATATATATGTATATAAATATTAAGGTGGATATTATGTTATATACTTTTGTCAACCGTACCCGCCAATTTTTTTTGTCTGTTATTAGCAGTCACTAATGACATTATGATAAATTATATACTTATAATCTACTAATCTAAGTATATAATTATATACTTATCCAAATAGTAGTTATTATTATTAATAATTATTAAACAATTATTTAAACCAAAATAACATTGAAGTGATTTTATAGGAAAATATGTGAGACTAAATATAAATTTTGCGATAACACCAAAACTATAAATCTGACTGTAATAAATTTACATAAGAGCAATATTTTAGAAAATTTAATTATACAAAACATTTTGTTGTAAAGTGATTATTTCGAAAGTTAAGATATATTTATAATCAAAAAGTGAATTTTAACATAATTTTTTTTTATCTTATTTTTTTGAGCAAGTAAAAATAATTTAAAAATATTTTTGGAAAAATCATTTTTGAAGAAAATATTAAAATCTATAATTTTATTCTAAACTTTTTTACATTAAGTGTATTATTTATAGAAATAATGACCAAAAAAAACTACCCTTTTGATCAAATTTTTAACCCTGATTCGTCACCTGAATATTTAAGTTATCAAATCCAAATTTTACGTTAATAACTTTCTTATAATAATGTAAAATTAGGCGGGTATGAAGATCAATCAATGAAAGTTTATAAAATAAGATCCACCCTAATATATTTTTAGTATTATTACAATATAATTTTTGAATAGAAGAGATAAATATTTTGGAATATTATTTAACTTACAATTAACTGTCGTTTTTTTAAAGAATCATCTATTTCTTCATCTAAATACATTCTTAAATAATAAATAAATGTTCTAGGATCATTGCCATAATAATATTCATATAGCAATATTTGCGATATAAGACTCAGATGCCATTTAGGACTGGTGAAAATATCACACATCATATTTAAAGTTTTTACAAATGGAAATTTATCTATAGGTTGTAGAATACAATCCACTTTTAACAAAAGCATTGCACATCCAAAATTTCCACCAGACATACCTCTCGATAAATGTATTTTTGCTTTGATATAATCCTAAGTAAATTAAAATTAAAATAAAAATTCTGTTATTATTACATATAATACAAATTTTAATAAAACAATTATTATTCTCACTTTTTCATGTTTGAAATAATATTTTCCTAAGGCAGAATCAATGTCTACATTATTAAATTTGGTGAGTTTATTTATAATTTCATTCATTTTATCCTGTACATGGTATTCTTTAGGGAGATCTATGCAGATTAAAAGACAAATATGCATATCATTTAGATTTTCTCCAACTAAATCAATAGCTTTGCTGGATAAGAAAATATCAAATAAAAAAATTAATTAACTCAAATATTAACATATACATGTCAACTTAAATTTCCAAATCTTGAATCCAAAAAGGTAACTTGTCAAGAACATGGATAAAAACATAATATGTAAAAAAATTCAACTTTTGAGTTCACAAAGAAATAAAAAAAATCAAATTATAATTATTATACAGATTATTTAATTTGTATAAAATTAATAGTAATATAATTTACTTTAAAATAATTTGTTTGTGTTAAGTTGAAGTACATGATTTTAATAGATACTAACAATATAAGTTCTGATGAAATAGTATATAATTTTTTGGTTTCTACACGGTTTCTCTGACGCTTTTGATATTTTGCAGCTTCCATATAAACATTAGTAGCTTGAATTAAACATCTTGGATTTTTTTGGCTGCTTAAAATATTTGCTGCCAAAAATTCATCTTTATCAGGCATTTCAAATAGTGAATAGAACCTCCTTACTCTTCCTTTAGCTTTAAGCCATATATTTAGCCATTCGGGTTCTTCAGAATTAAGTGTTTTAGCTTCTAATGCAAAATCCAATGAAATATCATTACCTTTTGGTGGATATTCTACAAAAACTATAGACTTAATAGCGCATAGAGTTGATTGCTCCAGTTTATTCATTGCTGATTTTTGTTTAATAGCATCTAGATTCTAAAAAAAATATTAACTTACATTATTTATTTATTTATTATAAATTATACAGGCAATAGCTCAAATACAATATGTATTAGACAGTTAACTGGACAACTTAAAATTATCTAATAACTAAAAATGAAACATTAATAACCTTAAGCTTGACAAAGAGAAAAAGAAAAATTTTAACATAATCAAAAATTTAAATATTAAATAGGATGGCTAAATGACTACATNAACTGGACAACTTAAAATTATCTAATAACTAAAAATGAAACATTAATAAACTTAAGCTTGACAAAGAGAAAAAGAAAAATTTTAACATAATCAAAAATTTAAATATTAAATAGGATGGCTAAAAATGAAAAGAATGTAAAAAATCAGGATCATTATTTGCAATGCATATTAAACGTGGGAGAGCGGAATAAAAAATATTAAAATATTTTATCTATACATTAACTATATTCAATATATTAGGATTCAAATAGAATGATCCCCAAACTCTATGTGGGAGTTCTCCTACATAGTAATTATTATACACCAATTAATAACATAATTAATAGGAATAAATATAAGGTTTATTATTTGCTAAAAAAAGCCCTCTTTTTAAAAAGCAAGTTCTACACTAATAGTAACAGTAAAATTACTATACCCATTTAAAAATAAAATATCCTCTATAACCTCAACTAACTGTAACTCAATGGCAAAAATATTAAACAAAAATTGCTTCTGTTTTATCAAATATTGAATTTTTTATAATATTGATTTAACTCAATTACATATCAATTTTGGCTACTGTCTAGAACAAGATTACAACCAAAACGATAAACACCTGTAAAACCTTTATTTTTATCAAAACTGAAAACCTAAAAAACCAAAATCGATGTTTTTAAAATACTTTTAAAACCCTTATTTATTATTTATTTATCCTAAAAAAATTCAAAAATATTATATATACATACAATTATTATTAATAAACTTATAGGAAATACATTACATATGTATAAATAATAAATTTATTGAATTTTTTTTTTATCATTTAATTAAAAAATTGTATACTATTAATTCATTTTAGTTCAATTTAATGTGCACGCAAAATAACTCAAAAAATATGAATTCTGTATTTATACCCATACCCATAATTCTAATAAAATTAATGATCAGAAATTCAGAAATAACATTTCTATTTAAAAGGAGCCTTACAATTTGCAAATATATTGTTTTTTATCTATACCATCCACTTGTAATTACTCTATCTTATTTGTATACTTGATATAATATTATTACACAATACTAGCACACCATGACTTTTGTTAAGTTTAATATGATATTATCTGAACACAAAAACCATAAATAAAATAAAATGACAAATAATTTATTTAACAAAATTTTTACTTAATTGAATAATTAATTATAGCTTTATTCCTCTTGATACTAATCACTTTCCATAATAAATAAATACCTTATTTGAACTCATGTTCAAAGTTGTCAATATATAACTATGAGTAGAATAAGCAACATGCTTAAAGGCATCAATATAATTTTCAAATTGATAATAAATTTCCTCTTTTTCCATATATTGTATCAGTTCATTAATTTTTATTAATGATTCTTCTTTTCTTCCTTCGAGAAATAGTTCATAACAAATAATGAGACAATAATGAAATCTACAAATATAATTTGTTTATTTATTATCATTTTATTACCAAAAATGAAAAAATCATAATTCATGTACATATATTGGTATTTATTCTTCAATTTAATTCATCAGTTTGAAAATTAAGAATTTAGTAAATTATGCAATATATTTGAGGAACTAAAAAAAACTTAACATACAAGTGGTAACAATTCCCCATTGCTCCCTATGTATGCTGCTATCAATTCTTAAAATTATGTTTTAAAACAGAATATAAGGGTAGGTATAGATTACCTAAATTTTTAAATAAATAAAAAAATTTGTATCAAAAATATTAATTAATGTATAATAATAATCAATGAAGCAAAAAAAATATTTTTTCTAGTTACTTTTTTTATTTACCCATTTCTTTAAAATTATACACTAAATTTCATACTACCAATCATCACTTAATATCTAAAACTTTTTATTGAAATTAGTAATTATAATTATTCGTAATTAGTAAGATTATTATAAATTACTGCATAAGTTAATAAATATCATGAAATTTTAGCAGACATATTATAACTCTATAGAATATTACGTTAAGATTTTCGTTGCACTAAATAAAAATTTAAAAATTTGATTACCTTTTAAGAAAAAAATTTTCTTTTCCATTTAATAACATCTCATGTTTTTCTGTTATTTTATCAATGATATTTGTCAACAAATTTTGGTTACTGCCACATTTCTCTTTTATACCCCAAGAAAATACACTTTCATAGTTTTCTTTTATTTGTTTTAAAATTTGTTGAGAACTGTCATCTAATAATTGGTTATCGTGGTTTTTAGATATTTTTGTATTAACGTCAATATTCAATGAAATAAAACCATCATTCAGGATACTAGACGACATTTTTTAAGCCCAACTATAAACTAAATAAATCATTATTATAGATAATTTAAAATTTAAAATAAAAAAATACGATTCTGTTAAACCTTTAAAATTTGTAAATTAATACCACAAATAAAAATTAGATTTAATCAAATATGATATATTTGATTATCTATATAGATAGTATAATATATTTTATTTCATACTATAAAATATACACACCATTAGAATTTCATAAAATATTTTTAATATTATTTTGACATACAAATACCATGTGTATATATTATTCAATCCATATTAATTGAAAGTTTAAGATAAAATTCACAAATATTCACTACAAAAGAACTTGAAACAATTTATTAAATTATACTTTTAAACAATTTATTTATAAAGACGCATTTTAAGTCATAATAGTTGTTTACTACTCCTTCTTAATTCGCACAGATGAATTGATCTTTATAACTATGAATGTGATTATGTTTACATTAAAATGTCGTTAAAACATTAATTGATAATACAACTATTATGTAGAATGGAGATCTGTATTCTTTAATAGTTTTCTTTTATATATTAAAAAAAAAGTTATAATCTAATATTTAAAAGTTTCTTTTATAAGGGTACCAACTTTGTTTTTTTTAATACATCATACGAAGGCTATTCAAATCAAGAAAATATTCATCAGGATTTAAATTACACATCTCCCGTTAGAATGTTGATTTTTTAAAATTTTATCACTTACCATTTAGGTAATGAAGGATATTATTTCAATTTGAAGATATATATGAGAAAGCCAGTATTTCCGGAACATTTTTAAAAACGATTTCAATAAATAATACGTCAAAGGACTTTATTCAGTTTATATGAATCTTTCTTCGCCGAAAATTGTAAAAAATTCTCTCATTTTTATAAATTTAGAAAAATATCTTAAAATTATGCCACCATAAAAATCGATATTTTTAAAATAAAATTTTGCATTTTAAAACTGTTATAATTAATTAAAAACACTGACCCTAAAGAAAGCTCTTATTAGATTTCATTCTTTTAGTATGCTTTTTATAAAATTCTTATGAAAACTTTAAAGTACAGTTAATAAAAGTTATTTGTTACTATACAAAATAAGTTTTAAAATAAATACATGTTTAAAATTCTTACCTGTATGCTGGTGATATGCATATAATGAAAAGAGAGCAGATAGTCGTCATATAAAAAAGTTATTTGACTTTGTATGGAAATAAGATTATTGAAAACGCGATGAATTAGTGAATGTAATTATGCGGCGAATATTAATAAACGTAAATGGCAAAAGTACACAAATTATCGAACCAATGATTGGAACACAAATAATAGTGTGAAGACTTATCAAACGGATGGTAGTAAAATTTGACTAAAATATTGGTGGTGTATAACCTATCGTTTGTTTATTTACCAATTAAGTTAGATATTGTCATATGTTCTACAACACAACATATACATTAAGTTGGTCCTTAGCTACGTAGGTATATTTTTTTTATATAAATTTAATAAGGACGCTCATTATAATTGTTTTATGTGTAATAAAAATAAGTTTTGAGAAGTTTCGTGATGATCAAATAATTATTTCCCGTGCCACAGAGGGGTTGAATTTTCATAAATGAGGATGAAAATTAGTTTTTAATGCATAACTCGTGTGATGGTGTCATGTTACAATTATTGTGAGAATTATTATTATAAAATACAGACAGCACATCCGCTTCCTGAGACTGATGAATTAACAAATAATATTTATTACCAAATTGGCAATAGTTCAAATGATTATAAAAACTCGAAAGACATGACCATCTTGGTCAGTCGACTCCAGTGCCTAGTGTCATTCATCAATCTCAGTACTCGGTTGTTGCTGTCTGGCTTACTGCTTAAAGTAAAGTCTTTGTATTTAGCTTCGATGCGAAGCTGAGAAGGTTTGGTTTTACTATGATATGTTTTGTTTTTGTGTCTGTTACCACTTTTTCTCAGCTCTCACCGAACCGATTTCTTTCAATGATACATCAAAAGATCACAAATTGTATCTAGTTAAAGACATTACCCTCAAAAATTGAAAAAATTTGCCTTGTTCCCCGTAAATGAGGGAAACCTACAAAAAATTACAAATTTAAAAATCGCTTATTTTCGAAATTTTTTCAATTTTTTTGAACGTTTTAATATGAAAACTGGTTTATTAAATGAGGATCCTGAACAATGGAAATTAAATAAAGATTACCTCGAATGTCAGAAAATAGTATGCAATTTTAAAGTTTTAAATGATACTGCTGAAAGAGTAGTAAAATTAATAGGAGACTATAATTCACTTAAAAAAAAAAAAAAAAAAAAAAAAGAGGATCAAAAACAATATCTTTTGCAAGTTGTAATAGATTACAGAAAAAAAATTCCTGATGCAACAAAAAGTACTTTGATTGAAAATTAATTCATTGCTACATTTTAATCCATTTATATATATAATTATTTATTTTTAGTTTTATATTATGTTAATGTTAGTAGAGACAGAATTATATAATAAATATAGTTTAAAAAAACTAAAAAAACACGCTTTTAAAGCACATTGAACTAAAAAGTTAAAAATAAGGTGAAACTAATATAAGCGTGTTAAAAAAGGAAGAATTGGGAAAATTCAGCTTATTCATGTTTTGTTAATTATCTCATGAAATATGCAAATAAGAGTAAAAAGTCAAGAACGTGTTTTTTTATTAAAATTAATTTTTAAATAAATTATGTTTTATAAATTTTTGTGTTAAAAAGAAAATTTACCAATTTATACATTGAAAACATTTTCATCCCCATTTATGAAAATTCAACCCCTCTGCGGCACGGGAAATAATTATTTGATCATCACGAAACTTCTCAAAACTTATTTTTATAACATATAGAACAATTATAGAGGGCGTTCTGGTAAACAAAATAACATTGAAAATTAAGACATTAAAATTGACCACCCTAATACACATACACACAAAAGTATTAGTATTTAAAACTAGAGAGAAAACTCTCTATTATTAGGAATTAATTATATCTGTATTAATAGGATTAAAATCCTATTCGTCAAGGATAGCAGGAGAACACATACAGAGTAAAGTTCAATAATAACTTAATAAATTACATACTACAATATAATCTGATAAAATGAAAGATTTGTTTTGATTTGAAAAAAAACGTAAAGAAAGTGGTCTATATGAAGTACTTATCAATGATTAAAGATGTAACGCACGTTTCATTATAAATATTTAAATTAGTATAATGAATAACATAATTGTTATAGTACAAATAATTTTGACGGGGGGCCACTTATTACTAAATGCTCACAATGGTGCAAACAATAAAATTAATTATGTAAGATTAAAAAAACAACTACAAGCAAACATTAAAAATTACTCATCAATTTGAACTTGTGCGTAGCTTAGTTGGAGCCGATAGAATCGAAGAATAGATGGATGGGCAAGACGTTGGATTAATGGTCGTGCAAAATTTAATGGCGTAGCTGATGACGACGATGAGAACCAAAATGTAATGGAGAAAAGTGTGTAAGAAACGTAGAACAACAGAATTACACACACGTCAAATATTTTCTAAAAAGCAAATAAGACCATAAAATGGCGACGGCACTATGCGTACGAGAGAAAAAGACAATATGTACAAAAAAAAATACGTACTGCGCGGCTGAATATTAACTTGAATTGACTTACATAGAGGCGGTCAAGATGACCGAGAACCTAGCTAGTAACCAGACCGCTAGTGTTGCCAAATTAAATGAGATTGCATTTATATCAATATCCAATAGGTGTTAGAATAAATATAGTTAAAAAAAACTAAAAAAACACGCTTTTAAAGCACATCGAACTAAAAAATTAAAAATAATTTTTAAAATAAGCGTAAAATAATTATAAACAAAAAATACTAGTACTATTGTGATAAAAGCGTTGGGCGCTCAATATACGAAAAATAGGGTACAAAGCACCCACACATTTATCACAATAATACTTGTATTTTTTGTTCATAATTATTTTAAAAATTATTTTTAACTTATTAGTTCGATGTGCTTTAAAAGAGCGTTTTTTTATTTTTTTTTACTATATTTATTTTTCACTTTTTAGTTTCATGTTATGATAGTAGTTACTATCAATATCTTGGTTGTTACGGGTAACGGGAAATCAGAGTTCGATTCCGGAGAGGGAGTCAAAGAAACGGCTACCACATCCAAGGAAAGCAGCAGGTGCGCAAATTACTTACTCCAGGAACGTGGAGGTAGTGACGAAAAATGACGATATGGAAATCATCCCTCGTAATCGGAATGAATACTTTGTATCTATTAATTAGAATAAAGCGTGTTAATATATAAATTTTAATAGTAATTAGAATATATATATTATATATATATACATATAAAGCGACTTAAGTACGTAAACGTATCATGCACTAGGTACAGTCGTCTTTTGTGGGCGGACTAACGTTATACCTGAGGTATAAACGGCGGTAGGAATCATAAGTAAACCGTATGGCACGTGGATGGTATTGGTCAGTCAAAATAAAAATTTGTTTATATATATATAATATTGATGACACGCACGTGTGTACGGGTACGATAACCAAAAGTAAATTTATACAGGAATACTATTGCCGCCGTGTGGTGAGAGAGGCGTGGTGTGGGGTGAATGCGTTATGACAGTCTAGTCTAGACGACGGAATATGCGATAACGCGTGGCGTTTGGAGAGTTACAAACATACATACATACATACAGGTGAAACTAATAAAAGCGTGTTATAAAGTGCAAAAGGAATAATATTTTAAG
This sequence comes from Daktulosphaira vitifoliae, assembly GCF_025091365.1. Classification (NCBI taxonomy): domain Eukaryota; kingdom Metazoa; phylum Arthropoda; class Insecta; order Hemiptera; family Phylloxeridae; genus Daktulosphaira; species Daktulosphaira vitifoliae. The sequence goes on along the minus strand of NW_026099575.1, from coordinate 18,534,177 downwards.
AACTTAAGAGGGAAATTAAAGGTGTAATCGGTAAAAGTAACGGAACCATCTGTGGCCAAGTGATCGACAAATTTAATGAACGAAAAATTGTCTGTCGAAACTTAGGAGGTGACCATATGCCAGATGTAATTTTCGACCATTAAATCGGAGATCTTTGAGAATGTAAATGAAATAAAAATTTGATTAATTTATCACTGAGTTGTTTCATTTTCATAAAAATAGTGCCGTACATGGATAGTGTAATTTACATGACTTTCTGCGATATAAAAATGCACGAATTACTAAAATAAGTTTATACTTAAAATTTTCATCTGACATTGGATACGTGTTTATTTCTATTTCTTGAAAGACTTTCAAAACTTCCGAAATTATTATTATAATAATAGAGTGCAGTGCATTTGTATGATAGTCAAAAATTTGCCTCATCCTGGTAAAATGTGCTGTCTCTGAAAAGATAGAAAACATTGTATTTCAAAACTTAATTTTCAAAATTATGTGATTTAATTTGTTTTTCAATTAAGTGGTACAAATAGTTTCACAGTCAAAACCGCTACGACCCAAAAATAATTTCTAAAACTAAAATCCAAAATGATCATTTTCTAAGACAGTGTCCTAAAACTGAAACAGAAACAGGTAATGTTTGTAAACCAGTTTTAAAACATTAACCGAGACAGAAATTTAAAATCGAAACCGAAACTTTAGTTAAATAAAACGGTTTCAGTCCCTGTTAGTTACAGAAATATTTGTATACTACAGTATACAGTAGTTCCCATTATTAAAAACAATTAAATTTTAGTATTCTCACAGTTCGGAATACATTAAGAAACAAAATTTATAAAGAGAAAAATCATACATCACATTGCGACACTGATAAATGTTACTGCATTAATTTTAGGAGCTATTGACATTATCGATGAAATAACAAGATAAAAATTAATAATAAAGACAGAAAAAAATTTTTTCTGTGATAAAACTTTTAAATAAAATTATTTAACTTTAATAGTAGGTTACTATTTATTTGTACATGGAGGAATTGATTTACTTTCTTGAGTTTCATATTTTATCTCATGAACATATTCTAATTAATTGTTAGCTTTAAAGTTCTCTATGTGATAATTACTTATTATTTGTTATAATTATCTGAATTTAATATACTACACATATTTTATTTATATAAATTTGAACAATTAAAATAGGAAGTCGCTTTGGTTTGTTTGAGTAAGTTAGATTTTAATCTTCATGTCTTGTTCATAAAATAGTAATAGAAATAAATAAAGCATCTATTTAAATTTATTAATTTTATACTATTATAAATTAAAAATAGAAATGGCAATAAAAAATAATAACTTGGAGCTAACAGAATGTTTAAAAAATTTTAATTTAGAGAATGACAGTGTCATTCTAAATTATAGTTCTAATACATTATTAAATAATATAAAACAAGAATATGAAAGTATATTTTCATGGGATATTTATGAAAAAACTAGGAAAAGTAGATACAAAATAAATGATATTATAAATATACTAGAGCAAAAAAGAGAATTAATTAGTAATGAAAATAGATTTAGTACTGACAGGTTAGTATTTAATAATTTTAAGACTATTTTAAATAATGATAATTATGTTACTACATTTTTAGATACTCTATAGAGTTAGTTATTTGTTTTGAAACATTTCTGGAAGGTAATTTTGTAAAAGCTTTAAATTACATTGAGGACACAATAAAATATTTAGAAAATTTACAATCAGATGAATTTTATCAACAGATATCATGTGCTTGTTTTCATATTGCACATGCTACTCAAGCATACATCAAAATCTATATGGATCATGATATTAGCATGGTAATTTGTAAAAACATTTATAATTAATTCCAGTGTTGGGTAAACTACTTTTTTGGTAATTTATTTAGATTCAAAATACTCAATAAATATTTAATTAAACTACTTGAAAATTACCCAATGTAGCTTTTAATAAAAATACTTTAATTTTATAATAAAAACAAAATTAATTAAAATAGTTAAAAAATGTACTTTTATTCTAGTGACTCTATTTCCAAGTCTATAACATATATTGGGTTATACTTTTTTGGATCATTCAGTAGTAAATAAAATGGTAGCATAGTAGGGTCGCGCACAGTGTAAACGTCATATAGTTGGAACAAGTATTGATGATGGTGATTAAAATCACTATCATAAGAAATGCTTCTATATGAATCTGTAGATATCGTTTAATTTTAAGAAATTGGTGGATTATTCCAAAAGCAACATTAAATCATATTTTCTTAATTATATCCTGATTAGTAGTTCTTTGGTTTATAAGTATACTATATGAATAACTACTTATAGTAATTAAATTTAGTATGAAATTTGTATTCAATAATTTAATATTATCATTTTTAAGGAAAAACTAGAAAAAATTATAAAACAGTTGTATATTTCGTTATTCCTATGACAAATGTATATAAAAATGGAAGGACTTGATGCAAAAATTTGTATAAAATAATTTTGCACTGGTTTACAAGGAATTTTCATCAAACTTTTCCAAACCCATTTTTGCACTGTTTTCAAATATACAATTAGATTTTTTCTAATTCCTCTTATTTCAAATTGGTATTAAATAGTAAAAAACATGTATTTATATGTAAAAGTTATAATAAATTGATATTGTTTCAATAGGCTCGAGCTTAAGAATTAACTCACTGACACCGATTTATACTTATCCCAATTGCTGAGTCTCCACCACTGTGCTACCATTTTCTTTTATAATTAATGGTATAGATGAGTTTAAAGTTTTATATCTGATTTGTGTTCTTTTGATGTTTTGTTCATCAAAATTGGTTCAATAATAGCTGAAAATAAGTGGTAACAGGTACAAAAAAAAAATTTTTGAAGTTTGCATTACATTGCCAATGAGTGAGAAGTGCATAAACCTTTGTGTCTTTTTAAATAAGCTACTGATTTCACTTATTTCATTTAATTAAATTTTAAAATAAAAACTTAAGAGGTAAATTAATGTAAAATTAAAAGATAATTAAACAATATTATTTGAATCTTTTTTATTATTATCTTTGGTGTGTTTATGGAAAACTCTTGCTTAAAACCTCTCCCAAGAAGGAAGATCTTGAAAAAATGATGACATTTTGATACAATGTGGAGGTAGTCATAATATTTTTTTATTATAACCTCTATTTATATTCTAATTAAGCTACTGAGTTTAAACATTAAAATGAAATTACTCATAATTCAGTAATGAGTAATTTTTTATAATTACAATTAAATAATAAATTAAAATTAATTTTTATTTTAGTAATTTATACTAAAATTACTGTATAAGTAGTTTTGTTGCTGAACTTGAAAATCAAGTTAAGCTACATTCCAACACTCCAAATTTCCAATATTTTTTAAGTAGATATTAATAATAAAAATAACTGTATTTTTTCACTAGATTCTTTCCAAAATCAAGCCACTTTTTAAAATGAATAAAGTTGAAGTATCAGCTTTTAATGGTATTAAATGTAAAGTGTTCTTAGAATATTCTCCGACAGGCAATAAAATAGCATTAGAATTAGCTGAAATAAGTCGTAATCTTAATGATACTGAAGTAAGATGGATTGATATGTGGTTAAAAGCAAAAGGCAGAGTGAGAAGATATGAACAAAAGTTTACTCTTCCATTTAGGGAAGAATTAAAAGCTGCTGAAAAATTAAGTTTTTATCAAAAAAATCCTGCAGCTCTAAGCAGAGCATCTAAAGTTTACATGGAAGCTGGATTTGTATTAAAAATACAAAATAAACCACACGATTCTGAAAAATATTACAATCTTGCATCTAATCTAGCATTGTAAGAAAGACTTTTTATTGCCCATCAAATATTATTCAATTATTAATGTTAATTATAAAGAAAAAAATTTTAATGATGCAACTTTTTATTTCAATGATAATATCTTAAAAGTAGTATGTCTTTTATTATGTTCTACTAAATTATTAGTGATATATTTGAAATTTTTGGTGTACATGTAAAGGGAATGTTCTTATATTAGAAACACAAATATATTCTAATCATTAAATTTAGAAGTTTTGTATTACATACAAATCTTAAGTACATTACTATTAAGTATAGTATTATTACAACTCTAATTGACTTCTATAGTTTTAACTAAATATAAAGAATTATTGATTAACATATTTAATGCTAAATAGCGGAAAAAAGCTATCAATAAGTACAATATAATTTATATATTTTTATGCAATAATATGTTCAATAAAGAAGAACATTTAGTAAACAAAAAATTATTTGTTAGTTACTATTTGTCTTTTATTAATTATTAAAATATTAATATAAATTCCTTTTGGTTTTTATGGACTTTACATTATATAATTTTAATTAATTTTTGTAAATAATTATTTTTAGAAAAGTATATAATTTAGCCGAAAATGATGTCAAATTACTGTATAATTGTTTTGAAATTTACTTAGACCTTCCTCAGAAATTTATGTCTTCGGACATTATGAAAACTCTTATAAAAAAGCTTTCAGAAACACTAAATATCAGAATTTATGCAGTACTTGGGAAATATTTTATGAAAAATAAAGTATTAATTCTTGTTATTTTTTATTACCAAATAAATTAATTTTCTAATTAATATATTTCTTTAAAGAACTATTTAACAGCAAAACATCATTTGAAGAAAGCGGTTTCAAATGGAAATTTTAGTAGTTGGCTACACTTATTAAAAGTAGAATGTTTTCTTAATTCACAATTTCCAATAATTGAATTTTTAAACTCAATGTATGAAATGTTTACTGAGCCTAAAAGAAGATTAATTATCATTTCACAATTACTTTTATACTATGTTTACAATGAAAAAAATCCAACAAAGTTATTACATTACTTAAAATTGTATTTGGATCAAGATATTGATTATGTACAAAAGAAACATCATATAATTGTAAGTATTATTCCATGGTAGTAACTTATAGTAACTTCATAAACAGCTATATTGTTTAATAATCTTAAACCTAGAAGTTTTCATCTTTGATCAAACTTAATTATTTAGTAACTCATTATCATAACTAAATTGATTAGTAAAAATTCAGGATGGAAAATTTTTTTAAGTAAAGTCACTTTCTTTTTCTTAGTTATTACATTATGCATGTATTTGAGGCGTACGTTACACACATGTACTAGTTTTTTATTTTTAATAATTAATTTAACATATAAACATGGAGATTTTAGTCTCTTATCGTTATTCAGATATTATTTGTTTTGAAAATCTAGGTAGCTTTTCCATTGTACCATTTGAAAAGTAGATTCAATCCAAAGAATTTTTTAAAAATTTTAAGTAATGAAGTTAATAGGTTGAAAAAATATTCATATTGGAATGATGATGAAAATAAAGTTCTAGAAAATGTTTTATCAAGGTTTCAAAGTATGGTTGACTTAAAACAAAGTAAGTTGTTTTAATAGTAGCAACTAGAATATAATTTTTTGGGATTTCAAATTAATTTTTCCACCACCCTAAATTTTTTTTATATAGCAATATATAAAATTTTTTTAATTTTTTGAAAGCGGCTAATTCTTAGTTTAGGTGCTAAGCCCCCCTAGTTGTACCTTTGGTTTTTTGGATAAAAATAAAATTCAATTCTAAAAGATTTATTTTTATAAATTTAGTTTTAATTATACAATATTTCTTTTTTTTTATTAACACTAACTATAAAATCCTATATCTAGAAACTATATTTTCATTTTATCATTTTCCTTAAATGTTATATCTCAAAAATTTTAATAGGCTACAATTAATATAATAGTCTTAAATTAACAGTCTGTAAATGTTTCTAAAGTCATACAACATTGAGTCATTAAAGTCAAAATAAATAAAGCTCATCACATTTCCTAGCATAACGTTTTCAAAGTAATGAAACTTCTATTTAAATCAAAGATATTTTAAAAGAAATTATGTTGCTTAAATAAAGATGAAAGAATTTTTATTGTCATATGTGTTATTCTTAATTTTAATGCAAGATTCTAAAGAACAGGTTTTAAATTGGTGGTTTTATAGAACACTTTCAAATTAAATGCAACATAGATTATTATTTCTAACCTAGAATATGTTGAAAAATAAATACAAATTTTAGGTGAACAAAATGCTATTTCTGAACTAACTTGTGTCGTATGCCTAGAAAACAATATTGCTGTTGTTATTCTCAGACCTTGTGATCATAGATGTCTCTGTTTATCTTGTTGGGCTGTACTTAGTAAAAAACCACAATGTCCTTTGTGTCGATGTAATGTTACATCTACCTTAATTTTAAATGAATTACTTTTTGAAAATCATTAAATATGTTTATATTGTATATTGTAACATATTCATATATTATTAAAATAATTAAGTAATCTAATAATTATTTCAACAGATTATAATTTCATTAAATAGATATGCAATTCAGTTTATTGTTAAAAATTATTTCAAAAGTGATTATTTATGTTAAGTGTACATATATTATAAAAGTGATCTTAATGACTTACTATCTTAATTAAGTGTTATTTAATAATTTTTAAATAATAGTTTTGATTGTGTGCTACAATTTATTGATAAAATATTTGAAAAAATGTATGTTATAAAAGTGCTAATTGATGTTAAAATGTTTATTTTTCAATACCAAAAATAATCAAATTTATGAATATTTAAAATTCTTAGAAAAATTAATTTTTTAGGCATTAATCTTGAAATAAATTTTCTTCAAAAATACTTTTAATTTATTTAAATTATTATATTTTTGTAACNTTTTCTTCAAAAATACTTTTAATTTATTTAAATTATTATATTTTTGTAACAGTATTAAAACCATGTACTTTTGACCAAAAAAAGTCATTAAAAAAATTTTTTTTTTATTTTAAAATATTGAACAAAAATCTTTAGCCACCTCCTCACCAAATCCAAAAACACCACTACTACTTGCTAAAGATAAATACAATATTTTTTTTGTAATTGAGGTCGCATAAAATTGTTTTATATATATCCACTTCAGAACAATACTCTAATAATGCCATAAAAAATTTTTTTTAAATTATAGCTTTATACATAGAGATAATACATTAATTCTTTAGACTTGTTTTATTATTAAAATACGAAGACCAAAAAATTTAATTAAATTAATAAAATATTTATTAAATACTTCCAAGCATTTTATAGTTTTAGGGTTTAAAATTAAAATAGGCTTTTCAAAATATAGATGTTTTTAAAAGAAACTTCTATAAAAGTTTCATAACATATTGACATCTACGATAAAGGTCATAACTCAATTTTTTTTGTTTTGTTCACTAAACAAGGTTTTAAAATCAATTATATATATTTTTTTATCAAAAATTAATTTAAAATATTTATTGACTGTTAATAAAAAAAGACGGTCGAAATAGTTTAGATAAAGTTTTTGTGCCTATGTTCTGACAGGTGAATATTATTCACAATTCTTCAATCCTTCAAAAACTTGGTATTCATTTTATCTGATCGTAGACATGACATTAATCTTAATTTTCTCTTCTCTCTCTTACGTGATAATGTTGATTTTCCTGAGTTGCTTTACAATATCTGTTTTAATGCCCCTCTACGTTGATGTAAACAGAGTAGTAAATATAATAATAATTATAAGTAGAAGTCGGATGTTTATGATTTTACATATTTGTTTCTAGTCTATGCATTTAAATGGGAGTGAGAAATCTTTACGATTCATGAAACACAGAATTCACTAGAAAAAAATTATTTTGCATAAAAAACCATATTTTAGGGGTTAGAGAATATTTGAGAATATTTTTGTAATATCGGCATATAATGAACATATTTTACGTATATCAGCACTTTAATAAATACAATGTTCACTAAATGATTTATTTCTGGGTTTTAATAAAAATTAATCTCCAGGTATTCCTTATCGATTGCGAGAGCACATCGTTTAATTCGTTAGCTGTCACGACTATTCGTCGTACACTAGTGCGATATATTATTGCTACATATTGTCTTCCCGCTCGTTTAATATTACTATAAGTTATAATAACTGTATTTTATTGTCTATAACATACAAATATGCCAAAAACTTCAAGCAGTTTAAAAAGTTTATTTGCTCAATGGATTTCGTCGTACAATAACCAACAAACGATTTTCACTACAAATGGTGCAACAATTTTTTGTCAAGTTTGTTACAGAAATATTCCTTGCACCAAAAAATCACAGGTAACACAACACGTACATACAGTTGTCCATAAAAATGGTTTAAAACGTAAATTAAATACTTCATCAAAACAATTATTTTTATCAGGAGCTACTCTCAATGAAAACAACTTAAATGATTTTAACAAAGATTTGTGTCTAGTCTTAGTAGCAGCTAATATTCCTTGGTATAAAATGCAAGTTCCTCAATTACGTACATTTTTAGAAAAATACTCTGCAAACATATACTAGATGAAAGTGCGTTACGTAAAAATTATCTCGAGCCGTAATACTATAATACTTTAACGAAAATTAAAAATGAAATTGGTGAAAATAATATTTGGATTTCTGTAGATGAAACTACAGATACAAACAGTCGTTACGTTGCAAATTTACTGGTGGGAATATTAAAATGAAATACTCCGACTCGACCATTTCTCCTGACATGCAAAGTTTTGGAAAAAATTAATCATTCCTCTGTTGCTCGTTTTATCAATGATGGACTAAAATTATTATGGCCGTTGGATGGAAATGACGAAAAAGTGTTGGTAATGTTATCGGATGCAGCTCCATACATGACAAAAACCGGTGATACACTAAAAATTGTCTACCCAAATTTAATTCACGTTACGTGTGTAGCTTACATGATGAACAGGGTTGCAGAGAAGGTCAGAGAAATGTTTCCAAATGTTAACAAATTAATCAGTAATCTAAAAAAAGTGTTTTTAAAAGCGCCATATCATGTCCAGGTGTACAAAGAAATATTGCCCAATGTGCCATTAAAACAATAATCTTAATTAAACAATTAAGTAAATTAAATAAAGATATCTTCCGTTGATTATTATGGGTCAACGTGACAGTTGGAAAACGAACAATCGAATTAATCAGTCTACGTTTTTTTTGTCCAGTGCCCGAGCGACCTGTTCACACCGCACGTCAGCCACCGCGAATAGCGCTACCTGTCGGATGTGAAGAGGAAGCGCCGCGATCGCCATCCGGTGGTAACACCGGAAATGCGATGCGACCACGACAACGTTCTATACGTTCTTCTGTCCCTTTCATTATTCCACATTATCCCAATTCTCTTCTTTCTAATTCTCCCATGATCCATCTTATGTGTACGCAAATGTAGACCCTTCAATTAGTTTTTATTAATATTTATTGAGCTGTTCTGTTCATGTTCTTGTTTTACACCTTTTCTTCTATAAAAATATTTTTAAAAAATTGTATGTAAATATATAAATATAAAAAAAAATTTAGAAAAGGCCTTTTTCTTATGAGGTTCTAACATTCTTATTTCTTTATAACATAGTGTTGTGCGTACTTAGATACGATACTAAACAAAACGGTAGCACAGTAGGGTCGCAGCACAATATGAACGTGGCATAGTTGGGACAAGTATAGATGATATCTGACAGTGATTAAAATCACTATCACTATGCTTCAATACAAACCTGTAGATAGTGTTGAATATGTGTTGAATTTTAAGAAATTGAAGGATTATTCCAAAAGCAAAAATAACTCCTATTTCTTTCATTATTCCTGATTATTAGTTCTTTATAATTATAACATATGAATAAATATCTATTATAGCAATACAACGTAATATGAAATAGATATTTAATAATTTAGTATTGTAATTTTTACAGAGAAATTAAAAGAAAAATATAGAGTAGTTGTTATTTTTATAAAAAACGTGTATAAAAATTGAAGAGCTTGATACAAAACTTTTCAGAAGATAATTTGTTGTTAATTATTCATAAATGGTCTATGAGGAATTTTCATCAGAGTCAAAAATATACTTTTCTAAACCCATTTTTTGCGCAGATTTCAAATCTGCAATTAGATTTTTTCCATCGCCACTACATAAAAAATAGCGATTTTAATGATATTTTGAGTTTTCCTCATAAATTTTATGTTAATAGTAATTATAAGTTTCTGATCACAAATCAATCTAAAAAATAGAATATTTTATTCCTCATAAAATTTTCTATTTAATTATATGAACTCTAAACTTGTAAGTTGAGCTAAATTTTAAGAGGAGGAATGCGACTGAAAATTATCTATTGAATAAAAATAACATAGCATGCACCCTAATCACCAATCTATGTTTAAAAATATTAACTTTCGAAATACTTATTAACTTCTTTAAAACAAGTGATATTTTTTATATATAAATATTTAATAATTATATATTAACATCAGTTTTTTAATTATGTAAATACTTTCAAAAGTTAGAGCAATGAAATTTTATGTAATTTTATAATAATAAATAAATTATTCATTACGAACATAGTTTTTTTAAAATTCTATGTTTGACCATTTCTTAATTTAATATTCAAGTGTCTTCAAATCATAAAATAACTAAATCAAGTTGCCATGGATTATTTAATATGGATACAATAATATTTATTTTCAATTACATATTAATTTGTTGTTGAAATTTGGTCGAGAAGAGCTAGTTTTTTGTACTTATAATATTACTGATAGTCACAATAAATTTTTTATTTTAAAAGTATTTTGACCAATTGATTTTTTTTGCAAACAATCACATTACAATGAAGTCAAAAAGATTCTTTCGTCGGTTGGCGAGAGTCATCGCGTATTGTCTTTTCAAAAAGAAGCGTAATATTAATGGTTTAGTATCTTAGCTTAATCTAGTCCAGGTATTTTTTTTAATAAAACTTAGCTAAACATGATAAACAAAAAAAATTCTCTCGGTATCTAGCGTTTTTACGCACATAGAGAATTAATACACTCATTTAATTGAAAATGTAAATGCAATGAAGATTTATATAATCAGTATTAAAAAATTCATTAATAATTTTTTTTTTAATGAACTATAATTAGACAAATTATTGTTGAGACGATAAATATTATTGCAATTTATTGTGTTATTAATTAGAAGGCATGGAGCGTTACTTAAGTCCAGTTAGTAATCCTGAAATGAAAACTGACATAATGCAGTACGAGGATTCAGAAACTAAAATCGTGACGACGTTAAAACATGTGACAAAAGAAAGAGTGAATGTTGAAGACAGTAAGCTTAATAATATTCATGAGGGATGTGAGAAGTTCCATGAAAATGTTCACGAACTTGATATGACAAAGCCTAAAATAGCAGCTACTGAAGGAGCAGACTTCGTGGAAACTCGCAAATTAGAAAAGGTACTATATGCTTCTTTGGAAAAAAAGTGTAATTCTGACAAGATAATTACAGATAATGGAGGGGGGAATGTTATAAATTCTAATAAGTAAACATATTGTTTTATTGTCTTAACTATAATATGACAAAATTGAGTAGTAATCAACATTTTGAGATTTTATTTTGGTTTTATTCATATATTAATAATATTTACATTTATTTTAACAAAATGCTTTAAACTTTGAAATATTTTAATATTTTTATTCTTAAAAAATATTTGTCGGCGGATAATAAAGAATAAAATAAAATTCTAATTAAAGCTATATAAAATAGTGTATTTTTGTTTTCCCCAGAATAATTAAAAATATCGAGGTATGTAAGTAGACACAAAGACTTACATATATTGATTAAATAGATACTAAAGTTTAAAATTATCTTTTTTTTTCAGGAAGATTTTAATGTAGGTTATGATCTATGTTTTAGATATCCACAAAGAGTGAAGTGGGTTGTTGATGATTTGGAGCCCAAATGGGCCTATGAAGTAACAATTATTGGAGATCCTTATGTCCAACGTTAATATGAAATGGTTTTACAACAAAAATAATCAAATTAAAATTGTTTTATTTTATCTACAGGTGCTATTATTGTATAATGGACGATCACCTTGATTTAGAGGACTGTATGCAGTTACAGATAGATTCTTATAATTTTTTCTATTCTTATATATATCAGTACAAAACAAGCAGTTGGTTCTATTTATTCAGTTAATGTTACAATTTAATTACAAGTACTTAAAATTATTAATAAAAATTATATGTTATAAAGTTTAAACTTAAGAGTTAATGTATTGTAATAATATTTTATGTTATTATTAATTCGTTATTAATATATTGTCATTAATTAAAGATTCTTTTGATTAACATATTTAATATAATAAATATAGATAAATGTATTTAAAAAAAACATATTTTTCAAGAGAAGGAAAAAATATATTTTCTTTAAATTACAAGTTTAACATTTTTAAACTATAAACTTTCATAAAAATCAACTTATTCTGTCGGGTGTTGTAAGTTTCAGTTTAATTTTTATTTTTGAATTTAACTAATTTTGTTCTGAAGTTCAAAAAAACAATATTAAAATTGTAGATTTGTTTTAAACAGGAATTATAACTTCATACGTAATTTTAAAAAGGACCTACTAGAAAAAGACTTAATTATGTAGCGGCTGTTGCAATGATATAAACGATCGTTCATAAAAACTTTTAGTTAAGATGATTGATAATCGTATTTCGTGTTTATTTTACAACTTCAATTGAAAATCATCTTATAAAGAATGAAGTAGAAGTTTATAAAATTTTTATACGTTATATGTTGGTTGTAAGCTTTATTTTATCATGAAAATTACCATCGATTGAATAAGTGCCTATATCCATAGTAAATAAAGAATTGTCTAGTAATATTATCCACGTAGTGTCTGACTTATCTTAAGTTAGAAATTTGTTTTATCTATATTTTATGAATTCATAAATTACAACTATTTGGTATTATATGTCCACTATTTGTAGTTATTCAATTCCTTCTCTTACTTCGATTTGCAAAATCACCCCTCTATTGCCTTAAAAATGTTCTCCTTATTTTCTTACAAAATCCTCAGCTTTCTGTGATAGAAGAGGTCCATTATCACGAACTTCTAGATCCCTCTCTTTTAAAAATTAATCCTTTAATGACATTTCAACACCTTCAACTTTTCTTCGCCGTTTACTATTCTTCGATTGATCGACTTGATCGTTTTTAACGGTAAAATTATGAAGTCGTTGCGATTAATCACAACCTTGTTTCGTACGAAGCAGCTAGACCGTAGGACGGCTAGTTGTGCACCGCTATTTTATTTTAAGTCTGTTTAAATCGCTATTATTAAAGCGGGAGTGGGTCACCTGAGGAATGACGACTGACGATACAACCAATAAGCAACGACAGTAGACAATACTTAAATAACAAATAAACACATATATTAGAAGTTTTTCAAAGAGTATCTTAAATTTAAGGGGTAACGGGGGGCCCTTAAATACTAATGGCCGGCGAAGCGGCATAAAACAAAATAGTTAAATTTAATTAAGCAAATAATAAATGACATTAAAAAATAATATAAAAACTCAGCTTGATTGATGAAGTTGTTGATAGTAATGAGTGGACTGTATGAGATCTTGTGGTAATGGTGTCGAACATCTGAGTATCATGAGTCAGAGTGTAGATCCAGGCACGTTATGGCAAATGAAAACAGACGGCGGAAAAGCGACTACGGCAATGAAGTTATTTAGTGGTAGTCAGGTCCCAATCACTGGTGGAAAAAAAGAATACGGGAATTTTGAGTACGAGGGTACAATAAACAAATAATAAGAAAAATGGTGTACAATGGTCGGTCAATTTACCATTTAAGCGAAAGCACTTGCTACAAAAAAAGATGCCACATAAAACAATAGACTAACTGACTTACGACGAAGAACTGTACACGGATTACAATTGAAACGCAAGCCATCGATTTCCCATTCTGGTTGGGCAGAGGTGAGTAAAGCAGAGACGCTAGAGATCAGCTGTCACCGATATAATATAATTAACGGTCCACTAGGTCTTAGTTAAAGGCGTTCTCTAACAAACAACTTAGTATCCTGAAAATTAGTATTTTTAATAAATCACACTGTATTTTTACTTTGTGATCAATCAAATAAATGGTTGAAAAATTTGTTATTTGAAATGAACAAGATAAAAATTAAATGTTTTTCAAAGAAGTTATAATAATATTAACTTGCAAAAAAAATGAATTATTTTGAAAAATTTTTCTAAAGAAAAAAAATCAGATAAATTTTTATAATTTTCGAGGGCAATAGATTCATCTAAATATAATTCGGGTTCTTTTGACGTATTGATTATCATTATTGTATCTTGTAGAGCTAAACATTTTTATAGGTATACACAATTGTTAGTAAAATCAATAACTCTTTAGCTATGTACCAAAGCAAAAATGTGAAATATACATTTAGATATAAACAAAATATTGGTCATTAATACAATTTGCTGTTTTTTCTAAAATACATTTATGTTAAAAAATAATAATATAAACTTTGTTTAATTTATTAGAACATCAAAAGTTGTATCTAGGGCTACATTTAGGAATTTTGCCGGCCGGTGCATTTAATTTTGCCGCCCCCCAAAAAGTGTGGGGTTGGGTTTTTTAGTTGAAAAAAAAAAAAAAAAAGGTCCCTCAAAATAATTTTCCTTGTTTACATTAGACATCAATAGGACCTTGGTGGGGGGTCAAATCCCCATAAACCCCCTATAAATGTGCCACTGCCGCCCCTAGCATTATTTTAAATTTTTTAAGAGTAAAAAATGGGCCATTTGATAATTTATAATTGAATTATTTTACAAAAGTTAGGAATACTAACAATAGAAAAATTATTTATAAATGTCATGTATTAACATAACAGGTTAATAAGCATTAATAAGCAAGAAATAGAATTATAATTTTTTTCTACTCTTAATACACGAAAATTTTTCAATTACCTCATCATAATTTATTTTAGATGTCAATTCACCTTCATTTGTGTATGTGTATGTAATGTATGTAATGTGTATGTGTATATAAAATAGATCCTTGGCGAACGTATTAGTACAACTATGAACTACATACCTTTAAGCTATTTTTATTTTATATTCCAAACGGAGCGAGGAATATTATATTGATTTTATAATAATTTTTTTGTAATTTTTAAATTTGTTATAATTCTTAAAATATTTTTTGAAATTAGGACTTAANAATTATTTTACAAAAGTTAGGAATACTAACAATAGAAAAATTATTTATAAATGTCATGTATTAACATAACAGGTTAATAAGCAAGAAAAAGAATTATAATTTTTTTTTACTCTTAATACACGAACATTTTTCAATTACCTCATTATAATTTATTTTAGATGTCAATTCACCTTCAATTGTGTATGTGTATGTGTATGTAATGTATGTAATGTGTATGTGTATATAAAATAGATCCTCAGCGAACGTGTTAGTACAACTATGAACTACGTACCTTTAAGCTATTTTTATTTTATATTCCAAACGGATCGAGGAATATTGTATTGATTTTATAATAATTTTTTTGTAATTTTAAAATTTGCTATAATTCTTAAAATATTTTTTGAAATTAGGACTTAGTTAAGTTAAAATTATTTTGGATTTAGTCCTCACTCATTTGGGTTAATACTTTTTTTTTTTACTAAAACTACTAGAAAACATGACATAATGTATTTTTTTTTCGTTTTGTTATAATCATCAAGAAAAATAAACAACACCATAGTTGTATATCTAGCTTGATGGTAATGTCAAAAATGATTTTATTCTATTTGGAATCTCATTATATTGTAACATTATTTATTAAATCTTTGTGATCTCATCAATTTAAACAAATCGATTCATTTTAAATGTATTTCACATATTATTCAAACAAAATGTAAGATTTATACGGAAATAAAATTCCTGCTTATTACATTAGACCTAAAAAATGTATTTTTTTTTTAATGAATTATTAAAAAAGTTCTAGTTGTTCCATTTTTTTCGAGACCTCAGAAAAAAACTATTTTTTGTTCGAAATTTTTAGGCATTTTGATCTCTACTACCGTGTTACACAAATTTACGACCAGCAAGCACTAAAAAATATTTTTCTTCAAAAAAAATTTGAGGAACTTATTTTTTTTACCAAATAAAGATATTAAGGGGANGTTATAATCATCAAGAAAAATAAACAACACCATAGTTGTATATCTAGCTTGATGGTAATGTCAAAAATGATTTTATTCTATTTTGAATCTCATTATATTGTAACATTATTTATTAAATCTTTATGATCTCATCAATTTAAAAAAATCGATTCATTTTACATGTATTTCACATATTATTCAAACAAAATGTAAGATTTAGACGGAAATAAAATTCCTGCTTATTACATTAGACCTAAAAAATGTATTATTTTTTAATGAATTATTAAAAAAATTCTAGTTGTTCCATTTTTTTCGAGACCTCAGAAAAAAACTATTTTTTGTTCGAAATTTTTAGGCATTTTGATCTCTACTACCGAGTTACACAAATTTACGACTAGCAAGCACTATAAAATATTTTTCTTCAAAAAAAATTTGAGGAACTTATTTTTTTTACCAACTAAAGATATTAAGAGGTNATTTGAGGAACTTATTTTTTTTACCAAATAAAGATATTAAGGGGACTGCTCGCGACTTGTTTTTTAGCCCAAAAAAATGCTTTACGGGAAAAACTCTCACGCCTCGCCAATTGGCCAATAGTTTAATAAAAAAAAGCCAAAAATTACATATATTTTGCCCCCTAATAAATAGGCACGAAAAGGTCTTTAAGCCAAGATGCTGTTGAAAAATGAATCAACTATAATATTTTGGGTCATCTTAATATACATATACTGAGTTCGTTGTATAATAATTTTTTATTATTACATCAAAAATAATATATCTAGATAAGAGAAAATAATAAATGTGAACGTGAAGTGTTATACATATNTAAAGATATTAAGAGGTCTGCTCGCGACTTGTTTTTTAGCCCAAAAAAATGCTTTACGGGAAAAACTCTCACGCCTCGCCAATTGGCCAATAGTTTAATAAAAAAAAACCAAAAATTGCATATATTTTGCCCCCTAATAAATAGGCACGAAAAGGTCTTTAAGCCAAGATGCTGTTGAAAAATGAATCAACGATAATATTTTGATTCATCTTAATGTTCATATACTGAGTTCATTATATAATAATTTTTTATTAATACATCAAAAATAATATATCTAGATAAGAGAAAATAATAAATGTGAACGTGAAATGTTATACATATTTTAGACTACTAAGATTGAGCTTAAAGTATTCTATTTGATTTGAACGCCTTACCTTGAGATAATAGAAGAAGTATTTATTAATTGTTTTTCCGAATTTTCAATTATTTGATTTTCATTTGCTAGAGCTTCAAGAGGACTCTGTAGACTAAGCTCACTGTCGTAACACAATAAATGAAAAGTGTATAAGAAGAGGTAATGTGTACGAAAATAAAGATGAGGATGTGGTGCCTGCTGTCTAGGTATTCACGTGCGTGTTGTCATACAGCAGTCACCGTGCTTGGCTGACACTCCGGGTTAGCTGTGGGTGTCAAAAGGCTGTTGTTATAGAAAGGGAATAAGGGTAACACCAAGGTATGAGGTTCAAACGAAGTGCAAGACACAAATACTTTGGGTATAGAAGAGGACAAAGAATAGGGGTAGCCAAGTATGAGGTGCAGACGAAGTGCAAGACACAAATACTAGGCGTACCAGGTGAGTGAAAATAACAGAGTACGAGGTGCAGACGAAGTGCAAGACACAAGTACTCTGAAATGTTGTGGAAGAGAGTAGATAGGTTTTAAAAGGAATAAACAAAGACTTTACTTTAAACAGTAAGCCGGACAGCGACAACCGAGTACTGAGGCTGATGAATGACACAAGGCACTGGAGTCGACTGACCACGATGGTCAGGTCTATTGGGTTTTTATAATAATTAGAACTATTGCCAATTTGGCAATAAATATTATTTGTTAATTCATCAGTCTCAGGAAGCGGATGTGCTGTCTGTATTTTATTAAAATAATTCTCACAATAATGGTAACGTGACACCATCACATCACTAAACAAATTATAAAATTTTTCATTTATATAAAACTGAAATAACTTACAAAAGTTAACATATGATTTTTAAATTACTTTTTATCTCTCGACTCATTCGAAATCTGTTCAGCTGTAGTCTCTATTTCACTTGACGAATTGGAGATTGATGGTCGTTGAATGCCAAAAAATGAAGTTAATTTTGCGGTTTGAGAAATGACTTTTTGTTCTTTTTCTAATTTTAATTTAGCAACTTTTTTATAAGCACTTCCACTTAAACGTTTTCTGCCGTTACTCATTTTAATACGTTAATAAATAATATAATATACAAATAAAAAAAAACGCCTCAACATATTAAGTCGGTCACTCGTAGTCGATTACTATACACAAGGAGCTGTCTGTATACAACACATTATTAGATAATCATTTTGTTTTAACTTTCTTAGTATTCTCATAATAATCGACTATCAACGGTGGACGACATCCACAAAACCAGTTTAAGGGAGAAAATATCAATACTTTGTTAAAATTAGATAAAAACATATATCAAATAAATTGCTGCCTACTTTCTTTATAGTGCTGTTAATTATAAATATTACTATGTATAATCAATGCTATTATCTAACTACTAACTGTAGTCTACGTTGTTATACAGCTTTGATATATCTTCTTTTACATTTATATCTTTGTACACGTTTTAAGTTGGAAAGTAATAAAGTAATATTTTTTTTTAGAAATAGAAATTTTTGTTTTATAAAAATAAATTGTTCTGTTTAAAAAATTTAAAATTAAATAAAAATAATTAATTTTTAAAAATTGTATACCTATTAAGATTTTTGCCGCCTGGGCAAATGACCTCAATGCTCCCCCCCCTAAATGCGATCCTGGTTGTATCCACTGTGATTTATAAAGTATACTACCCTCATTTATCGTTAAATAATAATTTTTTTCTTACAAATGTGTGGAAAAAAAATAATTTAAATATCTTATAAATATTGTGAATATCAATGTTATTGAAAGAAAATATTATTTAGGATTTACATTAGGGGTAAATTTGAAAGTTAAATGGGAACCTATTAATATTTTTCTACTATAAAAAGGATAATGGTTTAATGGGACAATGTCATTACATTAATCCAATTATTAGGATTAAAAATCAGAGTAAAGAACGATAAAGCAATAGATTAAAGACTTATATTAAATTTTAAATTTAATTAATTATCACTGACTAGTTTGGACTGTACATATATAATTACATAACATGGTATTCGTAAGACAGCCACAACCTATTCGTTGACTTAGTGTTTTGCAGGGACTTATTAATCAGACTATTTAAGATCACCTCATTAAAGAGGAACTTTAATTATTTCTTTTTACATCTACTTATCTTTATTGTTTTAAACTCTGGAACGCTACAACCCCGTTAGAACCTCGATAATAATCAATTGACCGAATCCCAACATCCCAACTTGGGCATAATAACCTCATATCGTTCTATTTTGATTATCACAAATTCTTCCCTAAGAAATAATTTTTTCTTACAAATACTTGATATTTAGAAAGGTTAATAAAAATAAATTAAATTTTAATTTATAAATTTTCATGAAAAAATCATTCTTTAACGACAAAAATGGGAGTAGCATACTCGATAAATTATATTATATAAGAAAGAGAAAAAAGCTTGTCGTCTGAATGTTGATTGTCAGCGTCCACTGAATATGCTGCCACTTTATAACAATATTTTGTAATTGTACTTATATTGCATTATTTTTATAAAATACTATTAAATTTTGTTGTTTTTGATTGAAAATACAAAATCATATTCATTTATTATTTTTCATTTGTGTTTTTAGAATGTTACGTCGCTATTAAGGGGTTGAGCCTAAATACCCGTCAACAGTATTCTAAGGGGATAGCTGGCNAGCCTAAATGCCCGTCGACAGTATTCTAAGGGACCAACGGGGGATAGCTGGCTAGGCTATATCTACCTTAGGTACTGAGGTTTCCTATTTAATTTATATTCCCTTAGAGGAACTACCAAGGGTTGCACTACANGGGGTTGAGCCTAAATACCCGTCAACAGTATTCTAAGGGGATAGCTGGCTAGGCTATATCTACCTTAGGTACTGAGGTTTCCTGTTTAATTTATATTCCCTTAGAGGAACTACCAAGGGTTGCACTACAATATATATATATATAACACTCTTGGTTAACAACGAGCTGACGGCGACACACACACACTATATACGTGGTAGAAAAGTTAAGTTAATTATAAGACAAGAGTAGTGGTCGCAATGATGTTAAAAGGTCAACTGTCGATAGGGATATGTTATTATGGCACATTGGCCGTGAATTGCAGGAGTGTTTATGTGTGTAGTCCGCCCTCCTGTTAGTATTGTTGTATGTCACTGTGTCAATAATATATATATATGTCTAATAAACGGTACAGTGATGTTATGGGAGACAGAGATATGGGCACATGCAAATGTGATTGTATCAAGAATGATGTTTTTAAGATGTTTTTTTACAAATAATTCTATTGTTGTGATTGTCACGGCCAAGTATAAGGAGTGGTTTTATAGATATAAAGAATTCTAATAAGTCAAACTTGGGCCCTCGTTTGAAATTTCCAGTATTAGCTAATCAACTTACCATAAGTAGGTCTTGGATTGGTTAGTCAAACTTTGCAACAGCGTTCTGTACTTAATGATATCGACAGCTATAACCATTAGAAGTACAAGGAGTACCTTAGATTGCTACCTTTGTAAAAGACCATTCTAGAAAAGAGTGTTATTCTATTAATAAAACTCCATTATTAAAAGTCAGTTTTATTAAATTTTACTAATTAGGGGCCATCCATAAATTACATCACACGTTAATGGGATAGGGGTATCACCGTAATATGACATAGTTTGACAAGTGACAGAGGGGTCAAAAGTTTTGTGACGTCACATGTTAAAATTTAAAATAATAAAACGCGAAATTTATATGTAAATAAAAAATTTTCGAACTTGATTTATATTTATAAATAATTAAGCACTCTCGCTATGAGATTGTCTCACACTCAGTGGCGGCTTGTGGGTGCTGGTGGTGGGGGTGCGATTTTAAATATAATACCACTAGTTATAGATATAAAAAATTTTCAAATTAAATATAATTAAATAAAACACAATACACATATTATTATTTTGAAGGTCGCAGTAGAAAATAGAAATGAAAAGTATGATAATAGCGATTATAACATTATGGCAATCGGATACCGACGAGCGTACACGTAGTCAATTCTAAAAATAAACTACCCAATATAGTAATATACTAATATTTTACTGTATGGACGACGCTGCCGGTCGTCTAAAACCAGTACATAAGATCGCAGCTGAACTGTATCCGCACGCACACGATTGTTTCGCCTCGCTAATAGTATACGTTCGCTAAGTGACAGTGACAGTTTATTTATTTTAATGGAAAAGTTTATTTTTAAATACATGCATAAGTTTGAAAAATGTGTGACGTCGCATCAGGGGAGGGGTTTCTAAAAATGTGACAATGACGGGGGGATGAGTTTAAAAGTTCTAAAATTCGTAATTTATGGATGGCCCCTTAACTGTATACCCGAAGTATACGTCAAATGTAATAAGAAAAATAAATGATATTAATAAACACAAAATATCGTTATGTTATAGTTAAAATAAAAAATACATAAATATATTATTTCCAAAAATTATATTATAAGATTTTATTTCAGAAAAATAGCCTCCAGTCTATTTAATTAACTGCCTGTGGTAATTAATATAAATGTAATAATTGTAATAACATATTTAATATCAAAAAATGTCAAATAAAAATTATTAATTTCACGCGAAAAACAAATCTATAAATAGTTATCATAAGAAATATAAAAAAAATTCAGTTGAATGTAACAATAATTTAAGTAGATCTAAAATAAGCATTAATTAACAAAAAAAATTATTTTAGAATTGTATTTGCTTTAATAAGCCAAATCTATTAAAATCTTTGAAAAGTTTTACACATTTATGGAATTTTAACTTCATTAAATCAAAAAGTATGAATTTAATTTTAATTTATTTCAAATTATAATTTGTCACAAATAACAAGTGCATAATTTATTGTCGTTTGGAATATCAAACTTATTCAGCTGTATTTAACAGCAGTTTAAGTAGTTCTAAAATAACTATTTCACTTTATTAACAAAAAAATAATAACTTTAGTATTATATTTGTATAAATAAAGTGAGTACAATTCAATAATATTAGATATAAGAACAATTATATGGTGCTTAGAAAAGTTTCACATATTTATCGAACTTTAACATTATATTAAGAAGTATGAATTTAATTTTAATGAATTTCTCAATATTTATTATACTATACCTAATATAAAGTTGTAGTTGTAGTAATAAGACAATTATAGGCAGTTAGAGTCAGCTTTAAATACTAAAGGATTGACATTAGAGTGATTCTCCATCATATAGGGTATTTTTTTGTTTTTTTCAGTCTTACCTTCTAAAGTGGTTCAATAGGTATAATAAGCATATGTATAACAATTGATATCGATTAATTGAGTTTAACCCGTACTACCATACTCGAAAGTTATGAAACGTATTTTTATTAAATGACATTTTTTTTTAAAGTTCTTTACCAATATTTCATTGAAAAGATTTCTAAGGATACGATTAAGGGCTGTAATATATAATTTAACTTACTATAACTATTACTTTGTGTATTTATTTAATAATTGTAAAATTCTCTACAATAATTAGTTAAAAGAACATTAAAAATCATTGATTATGTAACACCAAAACAATAAATATTTAAAAAAATTTTCCTTTTAAGTTTTACTTACTAATGAGTTGTTCTATAATATGAAATTTTAGGATTATACTTAAACATAAACAATAATTATGAATGGTACTTTAATAAATAAACAATTCTTTAAAAGTGATATCATAAATGTATAACTTTTTAATGTTACAAACGATTAGTGTGCTATTGTCAGTGTTATTATATTTACTAAAATAATACGTAAAACAATCTGAAAAACTATTTTTCAATATGGCTTCGATATCAACATCAAATATAATTCTACGTGATCAAGACAAAATTTTTTTAATTAAAAGTGACTGTAATCAAATTATTGGAAGTAAATTACCTTCAATAGTTAAGCTTTACGTGTATTATTTTTCAAATATAAACGTGTAAACTTAACTTACATGAAAGTGATAAACTTGTTGTACAAGAGATCATTGTATTTGTTATCGCGAGTTAATATATAACATTGTATCTTTATATTAATGTTTGTTTATCTGGCCGGCAATGTGTTTATTGTAGTATAATCATTCTACATTCCACCGCTGAACCATCAGCGACGCACTCATAGTTATATTTGTGTTTAAATATATTCATTTAAGTTTTAATTATACGTAAAAAAAAAAAGAAATAAATATTCTGTAAAAATTATTCATTCTTGATTAAATTTAATGTTTATTACATTGATCTCAAAATTAAAAACCCTACACAGCACAAGGAGGTCGCTAAACAGTGGTGACGTGGCATAGTTGGGTCCAGTATAGATGATATCTGACAGTTATTAAAATCATTATCATAAAAAACGCTTCGATGCAAATCTGTAGAAAGTGGTAAAAGTGTAGAAAAATTGGTGGATTATTCCAAAAGCTACATTATCTCCTATTTCCTTATTTATATCCTGATTAAGATAAAGTATGTCGAATGAAAGAGGGATATAAATATTATTTTTTATAAAAAAATTGTATTGATCAATACACTTTTCAATAAGTTAAAGCATTATAAAGTTAAAAATGTAAAAAAATAATCCAGAATATTCACATAAAAATAGCATTTGGTAGCCATTTACACCACGAAGACAAGACCAAAGGTCAAATTTTTTTTTTATAATAAAGTACATTACAATTAAATTATATAATATTCATGAAAGTCAGTGTGTCAAAACTCAGAATTTTAACACAAAAATAGCATATTTTTGAATACGGTAACCATTTTCACCAAGAAGAAAATGTATATTTCGAATTTTTTTTTTTCATAGTAAATTATATAATATAAGCTTTAATTTAAGATTAAAAAAAACTGTGAATATTTCTAGAACATTTTTAAAAGTTAAGTTGAAGATGTTAGTTTTTGTAAAAAAGTTGCTATTTTAAATCCCCTCCTGTGAGCAGGTTATGTGTTAGATTTTCAAAAAAATTATGACAAATAAAAGGGAAATATCTAAGGTTTTAATATAAAAAAAATTATGTTCACTTGTTGATTTTTGAAATAGTTATGTAAGTTTTAAGAAAAAAAAGTGAAAAAAATGACAATATTTACCGATTTTAAAAATTGTAATTTTTTTGGAGATTTTCCCCTTTTACGGGGAACGAGGGAAATTTTTTCAATTTTAAAGAGTAATATATTCGACTAGATACGATTTGTGATCTTTTAACGTATCATTTAAAGAAATCGGTCCAGTGAGAGCTGAGAAAAAGTGGCAACAAGCATAAAAAAAAAAAAAAATCATTGTAAAATTAATACCTTCTCAGCTTCGCATAGAAGCTAAAAATGTTTTGATTAGTATCATATCTTAACTTTATATTTATAGAGTAATTTGTTTTCTGTTTAGTGTATTATGCCCCGGCGTTGATGCCGTCATTTCGGAGTGACCTTGTTACCTACATAAAGAGTATTTGTAAAGTATTAACTCTTTATATTATTATATATAGATGTTCGATAAGTACGAGAATTTTATTTCTTCATACGGTTTCAAGGTTGGGTTTATTAATAAATAAATAAAAACAAATAATCATTTATGATTGTCCAAAATAATTTAATAATCGTACTTAATAAATTTATAATAAAATTATTTATTTATTTCTAAACATTTTTTACGTTATATTATTGTTATTATAGAATTAATAATGTAATAAAAATATTTTTATTAAATTCAAACTGAATATTGCAGTATGTTACATGAGTTTTTTGAATAGTCATTACTTTAATACCCTTTAACTTGTACAACCAAATTGTAGAAACCATTATCGTCTTTATTTAAATAGATACATTGTTGGTTATGATCCATATTGTAACTAAATGGCCATAGATCATTGTATAATATCCATTCACTAATTAATGTACTATAAACAAATATACACGTATTAAAATATTTAACAGCCGCGTAAATTTCCACACTTTTAGCTTCAACACCTAAAAATAATAAATGTGATTTATGTATTATGAATGGATATGGTAAAAGACCCTTTTTTTTCTACGGCTTAAGAGCAACGGTTGTCGTGGTTATATTGTCATGACTGTACTGATTATTTGATTCCCATGTATGATCGTAAATATTTACGAGTAAGTTAAAATATTTATGTATTTTTGTGCGTTCGTGATTTTTAATATAATTTAGATCCTGTTTATTTTTAAAGTATTTATGATGAATACTGACGATTTAAAAAAATTGTTTAAAACGTTAACTGAAAATGCGATCACGACGTCCAACGATGTCGCTATTGCCGATAATGCGTTTCGTATTATGTCGGACTTGACACAAGCTACAATCGAATTTGTTGGTAAAGGCACTGTGATAAATTAGCAATCGATTGGTTGATTAATATTAACGCCATCAGCCATTAGCGCAACTAGAAAAAATCTCTGGGAGTTCCAAAATTATAACTCAAAAAATGTAATAATAAATAATCATACTAATAATAATAATTTATTTATTTTTTTGTGTAAATGTATAAATCTTCTTCTTCTTTGTCCCAACTACTTGGGATCGGCCACCCTTATCCTAAACTTCCACTTGACACGATCTCCCACATCATCTACGCTCACATCAGTTGTCCTCAAATCGCATTCAATAACATCCCTTCGTCTCTTTTTTGGTCTTCCTTCAGCATTAATTTCTTTAACTGTTCTTACAGCTTTCGATTGTTCTCTCCTCATAACATGACCAAACCATCGAAGTCTACTTTCTCTCATCTCATCCACGATCACACTACACCTATACTGCCTCTTATATACTCGTTCCTTATTCTATCATTTCTAGTCACTTCACTCATCCATCTAAGCAAATGTAAATGTAAATGTAAGTGTGTACACGTATAAATAATAAAATTAAAAATAATTTATAAAATAAAGTCGTATTCATGGTGGGGTCTTATCTAGTTGTTTGACAAATAGGTTATGCATCGTAAGGAATCGGCTGAACGCCCGTGATAGAGGCAAATACTCCACCCGACACAGAATAACCTGAGTTGCTGGTTTATTTTTAATCGTATACTAAAGATTAGTTTTCTTTTTTTGTGTGTATTATGTTTTAAACGATTGTGTTAAATAAATATAATATATTTATACAATATGCATATTATGCTTATTAATCCAGTTAAATTTAGTCGTTTCGTCGTGTTATTTTGCTAAGAATTACTCTATTTATCCTGACTACAATATAGTTAATAAAAGGACCCTTCAAAATAATAAAAATGTTTTTTTTGTTTTATTAAAAGAATATTTCTTTTCGCGACCTTGGATAAATCAATAAAAAGAAAATCGCATGTTCCAATATATCGACTACAGTACTATGGTACTATTGGTTAGTAATTAAGAACAATTCAAAATAAAAAATATAAGAAATAAAAAAATAATTTTTCTTTTGGTAGCAATCATATACAATATAATTTTTTTTATCATTGATCACTTTTACATGTTTTTCATAATTTATGTCTTGTAAGAGTAGTAACTTCATTAATTTAAATGTTAACCAATATATTTGTTTAGGTTTCTTATAATTAGAAACCTAATTTCTTAATTATTAAGAAATTTTTCTGGTTGATAACAACTACTGGACCAGTATTTCAGAAGTTATTAACATTTTTTGACTTAGATGAGAAAAGAAGTACGGCTTGAAAATTTCTAGTGATATATAATAAAATCTGCGCCTCATCTCCAGCAATTACATTAAGTTTTTAATAACTTCTAAATTATTGGCTCAATTGTTTTTATCGACCAGTTAATTTCTTAATTAAATAATAATCTATTAAATAAACTAGTTAAATATATGTGCTGCCATCTGAAAATTTGAAGTTAAAACTCCTATAAGGTTTAAAGAATGATTATAAAAAGTTCTTATTTATTGATAATTTGAGAAAAACATATAATTAAAAAAAATTTAAAAAAATAGAAATAAAATTAATTCACAAGATTAATTCACTTTTCAATTAGTTAAGTGATCAATGATAAAATAATCACCTTGTATATAAAAAAAATTGCAATAATTAAAATTGTAATATATATTTAAATGGTCATAGGGGTATCAATCCTTATGACTTCTTCGAGATGGCCATTGCAGAAGAATATGGTTCTACCATGAATTTTTTTAAGTTAATTGCAGTTATTTTTGATGTTGTAGCGTAAGTCCCCTTCAATTTAATCTGAATTAAAATATATACTACACACCCAAAAAAATACTATTTTTTTAACATATTATGAAAACATATTATAATAAGATTTCAAATATTTTGTTCTCTCTACATATAATTTACCATCATTTTGGATATTTCTTGCGTTAACATAGTTGATCAAAACTGATATTCGATTCTCAGGTGGAATAGTATAGTTTGTCAGAAACTGAAAAAAAAAATCATTGAAAGTATTTCTAATATCAAAATATTTTTAATTAAGAGTTAATACAAGTGTAATTATCAAAATTATTATTTTGATATTCATAAAATTAACAGTTCTGTGAGTGGTTAATTAAATATTAATTGATTAAAATTAAATTATATGCTTTTGATTTTTATCTGTAAACATTTGGTATCAATTTTTAACAACATATTTTTGCGCGTTATTTCGATCATTAGTGGAATTTCACATGAATTTTTTTTTTATCGTTTTGTAAAATTATATAGTGTTTTCGAGTATTTATGTTTTTAAGTACAATACAAAATTCACGCATAATGTGTTAACAAGTTTAA
The DNA here is from genome assembly GCF_025091365.1 of Daktulosphaira vitifoliae. Taxonomy (NCBI): domain Eukaryota; kingdom Metazoa; phylum Arthropoda; class Insecta; order Hemiptera; family Phylloxeridae; genus Daktulosphaira; species Daktulosphaira vitifoliae. Next base: position 18,506,127 of record NW_026099575.1, on the reverse strand, counting down.
GTTCTAACACATAAAAGCTTATAGTTAAATCCATTGTTTAAACTACATTATCTATGTTATTGTCCGAAATTCATCTAATTATTTATAACATCGGTTGGAATATTATTTTAATACATCTGCAGATAGTACTTAAAGTTAAAGTTAATTTCATAGAGCTAACCATACATCGGCGAACATAGAGGCAGGTAGCCCGGACCGGTTGACTAACTACGTAGCATGAAGTCGGAGTGGATCGTGGCTACCTGTACGGCAGACCAGTGCATGCGGGTTTTCGATTACTTTCATTCGCAAGAACCAAATCGATTAAGAAGGGCACAGTAGTTATCTCCCTCTATACTCCAT
>NW_026099575.1:18370965-18505685 GCF_025091365.1 Daktulosphaira vitifoliae | reverse complement strand
ATGCGGGTTTTCGATTACTTTCATTCGCAAGAACCAAATCGATTAAGAAGGGCACAGTAGTTATCTCCCTCTATACTCCATATTTATTTTTGTAAAAGTTATTTACCTAAAACAAAGCAACTCCGTTTGATTTCGTTGTATAGAGAAAATTAGTCTGCAATAGACAAATTTCTAAATAACACAATCGCATCAATCAATACGGTTAACGTTTAGGGCAATTCTAAATAAAAACTAATTGCATGAATCCACCTGCGCGCAACTGCGATATGTTTAGTTCACGTAAACCGGAATAAGTGATTAAGTAAAGGTAAGGGAGCCCCGCGGGATACCGTAAGCGTATCGGATTACTGCATTGGCCGATATATGTTTAGGGTACTCGTGCAAAGCGGGCTTCACTACGCTTTGGTATAAATAATTTTAAGTCACATGAATGACTTATATTTTTCATTTATTTAGCTCAGTAATAATAAAAATAAATATTGATATTACTTTTCTCATTTAATTAACATAAGTACATCATTTCAATTTAGACATAATTTTCAAACATATTAAAAATTTGTATTTACAATTTTGCCTAGTCAATTGTCTTTCAACCATTTAATTATTTATTGTTACTGTTCAAAACAGCAGGCGTTGTCTCCGCATCAGTCGGTATTAATACCGGTTGTACACATTGTAAGTCGCTTTTGACAACACTGGGTCAAATAGTTTTCATGGTCGTGGAGTCTGTCGGCTGACTAGCTATTGTTGACTTATACTAATGTTCTATGCGCCATGTTGTTTTATTAATACCGTTACGTAATCGACGCACGCATTTATTTTACCATATTACTGTTCTCCGGCCCATTGCATAAAGCCGTGAAAGACTGAGTTAAAAGTTGTGGTCTTACTGAATTCCGAGTTATTAATGAAACACTTGGACTCCGGTTTTATTCCGTGATTATTAGATCTCAATACTTAAAGTTGGAAGCTACTACTGAGAAGTCAGTCAAATCTGTAGAGTGAACTAGTTGAATCATATTATAGTTTATTTATTTATAGTTTAATTATTAACTGTAATTACATTTGTATTTCGGGACGTCCATTATATTTATTAGTTATAAACAAAACAAGGTAACTATATTATTTTATAATATACAGAGTGATAGAAATCTGGTAAAACACGTATTTTCTCAGAAACTATTGATTATTTAAAATTTTTGTAAAAAAAAAATTATTAAGTTTATACAACTCTACAATAATATGAAGTTAAATAATTTTTTTTTTATCCCTTCAGTGATAAAAATGTTTATTTATAATTTTTTTAAATGGGAACCACCATTTTCGACTTGATAATATAATAAAAAAAAAAATTACAAACAATTTTGTTTTTATAATTTTTTTTATCCAAACAACCGTTTAGGTTTTATAATTGTTTAAAGATTTTGACTTCCAGAAAAAATATTGTTATTTATTACGTTTCATAATATCGGTGGCAGTGCAACTGGCATTTTTGATGGACCCTTTAGTCTTACAAAACCATAGACTTAGCTATTAATAATTCACCGAAAACCCGGTTTGAATCTATTATTGTTATCACTCATTTAGTGCGTAGTACATTTTTATAGCTAATTTACCTGTCATAACTTGATCAATAAAATTTGGCTTATGCAACAGCAAATAAAAATAATGACTTCTGTATTTAAAACAGTAAAATGACAGTAGAAATTTGGCCTAAAATCACTTAACTTTTACCAGCTATAACGGACGAACGGTTAATCGGATAAAAAAAATTATAAGAACAAAATTGTTTGTTATTTTTTTTTCTATCATATTATAAAGTTAAAAATAAGGGTTCCTATTTAAGAAAATTATAAATACGGGTTTTTATCCTTGAAAGGACGAAGAAAATAATGGTTTGACTACATATTATTGTAGAGTTTTTTGAACTTGATATTTTTTCTCTATAATAAAATTTAAAATTCTCAATATTTTCTGAGAAAATGAGTGTCTTACCAGATTTCAATCACCCTGTATTCAAACAATAATTGTACGAGTATCAATCTCTTTTGTTTTGTGTTAGGGTATATATTTGTTTAAGTCATTTTCTGTGTTGATTATTATCAGTCAACGGTTATTGTAGGAGCCGTTGGCCAACAGATACATTAATTATTTATTTATTAGTTATTGCTTTAAGTTGATTCTTAGTCAAACTATTTGCTCAAAAGTTAGCCTAGTTTATCCTAGTTAACTGATGTTATTTAATTTTTTATTTGTATTTATTCAACTAAACAGGCTTAATTTATATTAAAAAAAATAGGCAGTTAACATATTAACTTTATAATAAATTATATACACACACACACACACATATATATATATTTTTTTTCAACCAACTATATATGATAATATACAGGGTGATTTTTTTATCATAACCCACTCAATTACTTACAGAATAATAATAATTTAAAATTTTTTTTTTATTTTTATCTTTAGTTACACATTATTATTGAATTATTAACTATGTAATACTTTTTAAGTTCATCCCTTATACCTTGGAGGGGGGTCAACTTTGTTTTTTTAAATGGTAACACATATTTTGAATTTAATAAAATGTTTGAATTTTTAATAAAACTTAATTTGTTTATTAGATATAAACATTTAAAGTTTCAATTTTTTGAGTTAATATATAGGTATAATACACAAGGAATTACAAATACAGGTAGCTAATTGGTTTTTTATGATATTGCTATCACAGTCACGGATTGTTTATTATCAATTATGACTATCAATAGATATACATTCTGTATTGTCAGTTAGTGTATTTATAAACTCACAACAATGTGTCTTACTACCATTGATAATAACAATGCTTTGTACCTGCTAATATCGATGTCATAAAAAACCAATTAGCTACCTGTATTTGTAATCCCTTGTGTATTATACCTATATATTAACTCAAAAATTTGAAACTTTAAATGTTTATATCTAATAAACAAATTAAGTTTTATTAAAAATTCAAATGCCATTTATTATTGAATTAAAAACTCAAACATTTTATTAAATTAAAAATATGTGTTACCATTTAAAAAAACAAAGTTGACACCCTTACCAGGCATAAGGGATGAACTTAAAAAGTATTACATAGTTAATAATTCAAGAATAATGTGTAACTAAAGATAATAATAAAAAAAAATTTTTAAATTATTATTATTCTGTAAGTAATTGAGTGGGTTATGATAAAAAAATCACCCTGTATAGTTGACATCATATATAAGAAGAAGAGCGTATAAGATGTTCATTATTTATTATTGGCTAATTTTTTCACGCTCTTTATCTCTTTTAGTGTTATTGTATAACTTTGATAAGACTTCTCATCCTCAGGTTGCAAACACTTAAGTATACCCTTTAATTATTTCTTTAAAAATTTCAAAGTATTATTTATTGTGAAAGGTAAGCCGTAGAATTAAATTTTTGGTCATATCGTATAATAAATTTTGTACAAACAAAAGATATAAGAATTAGGATCTACAAGCCTATTTGCTTAGACTTAAGGTCGGACTAAAGTGGGGTTTTAAATAAAAATAAAAGATTTAACCCTGAAGCTAATTTATATATTTTCAGCAAAATATCGTGATTAAATTGTCACTTAAATATGATTAATTCTGAAAATCCGTTGCTCGTACTTTATAAACTAGGGAAAGATGATTTTTTAAGGAAAATAAAATACATAAGTCTGTTGAAGGCAGTGCTCACAAGAAAAAGATTTTGTGATTAGGTAATATCAAATGGCCTTTATTAATAAGACAAACAATTTAAGTTAATATGAGACAAAAAAGCGAACGGTCAAAAACTTCGTCTGCAACTAAAGCGGAACAGAGGAATAAAAAATAGATATTAATAAAAAAAACCAGCACAGGGGGGTCGCAGCACAGTGGTGACGTGGCATAGTTGGATCAAGTATAATGATATCTGATAGTGGTTAAAATCACTATCAAAATAAAACGCTTTGATGCAAATCTTTAGATAGTGTTTAATTAAAAAAAATTGGTGGATTATTCCAAAAGCTACATGATCTGCTATTTTCTTATTAATATCTTGAATTAAAAAGGGATTATTAAAAAATATTATTTCTCATAAAAAAATTGTGTTGAACCATACACTTTTCAATAAGTTATAGCATTATAAAGTTAAAAATGTAAAAAATAAAAACGAGAATTTTCACACAACAATAGCATTCGGTAGCCATTTTCACCACGAAGACAAGTCCAGAGGTCAAAATTTTTTTTTTTTTAAATTAAAGTATATTACATTAGCATTAGTTTAAGATATTTATAAAAGCGTCAGACCTTCCGGAACACTTTCAAAAGTTAAGTTGAAAAACATAATTTTTTGTGAAAAAGTTGTCATTTTAAATCCCCCGTGGGCAGATTTACAAAAAAAAATACCAAATGATAAGTAAAGACATCAAGCATCTATAAAAAATATTATATTGATATGTTCATTTTTGAAAAAGTTAGAGCATTATTAAGTTAAAAATATAAAAAAAAATTATTGTACAAAAATCATAATTTTTTATTAACTTTGATGTCTATTTTCACCACGAAGACAAGTCCAGAGGTCAATTTTTTTTTTCAAATTAAAGTATATTACATAAGCTTTAATTTAAGATATATATAAAAGTGTCAGACCTTTCAGAACACTTTCAAAAGTTAAGTTGAAAAAGTTAATTTTTTTTGAAAAAGTTGTCATTTTAAATCCCCCTCTGTGGGCAGATAAAGGGTCAAATTTACAAAAAAAATATACCAAATGATAAGTAAAGACATCAAGCATCTATAAAAAAAAATTATATTGATGTTTTCATTTTTGAAAAAGTTATGGTAGTTTTAAGTAAAAAAAATTTCGAAAATTAGTGATTTTTAAATGTGTAATTTGTTTGGACGTTTCCCCCATTTACGGGGAACGACGGAATTTTTTTCAATTTTATAGGGTAATGTCTTCGACTATATACGATTTGTGATCTTTTGACGTATCGTTGAAAGAAATCGGTTCGGTGAGAGCTGAGAAAAAGTGGTAACAGACACAAAAAAAAAAACACATCACAGTAAAACCAATACACCTTCTCAGCTTCGCATCGAAGCTAAAAATTACACCTATAACTTTTAGTCTAGAATTGAGATAAACGCCTTCGGGTACCTTTTGTCCATTAATCACGACAGTAGGGAAAACGCCCCAATTAAGCGACTGGTTTTAAACAGATACACTTAGCAAGACATTGGGTTATCCCGGATAAATGTGCATTACTTCATCACATTGTCACAAAATATACATCACAAGAAAAAATATATATATAAATAATCGTAATGAGGTACATAATAAAATAATAATAATTGAAATGGAGCGGACGGTTTTAGCTCAAAACATTGAATACTAAAAAAAATACGTTTTTTTGACACAGCGGTGTCATCAACTCATTATTTTTGCCGCTGACCGCTAGATAAAGCAAACAGGGAGCATAAATGCAATTAAAATCAAATTGTTTATAGGTATCAATAGCTCCCAAAGAGACTGGCTTTTATCGATTTGAAATTTTCGTTAGATCGTTGTGGACTTTTCTCCCTTACTACTGTCATTGACTGTGCTAGATTGCACAAGTTTATATATTTTTGTCACTGTTGTTTTCANGAGAATGGCAGTTGAGTGGGATAGAATAAAGAGACCAGTCTAGTGAAGGCAGGTTAAAATCACCTAAAATAATAAAATTAGCTTTAGGGTTTGCGAGATGTAGTTCATTAAGAGCCAAAAAATAATTTTCATAAGTAGTTATAGGCGAAAGAGGTGGAATATAGACACAACAAAGTATAAAAATATTAGGTCCTAAATAAAGTTGAACAAAAATATGTTCAACATTTTTAACACTGACATTTAGTATTTTACTTTTTAAAAGAGATTTAACAGCGATGAGGACACCCCCACCTCGAGTATGAATACTATTCAGAGGTGATCTGTCACAGCGGTAAATTGTATAATTATGAAAACTTAATTCGAAATTAGATATAGATGGGGAAAGCCAGGTTTCAGATAAAGCAATAATATCAAANATTGACAGCTTGTGAAAGTTGTGGACTTTTCTCCCTTACTACTGTCATTGACTGTGCTAGATTGCACAAGTTTATATATTTTTGTCACTGTTGTTTTCAATGATGGAGTAGAGCCGTCAAAAGCAAATTGACAGGTCTTTTCGGAGAACGGGTATCGTTTTCTTTTTTTTAAATTATTTGTATGTAATGGTCTGTGTTATATTAATTTTTTATTTTATTATAAATTAACTTAATTTTATTTATGCGTGGAGAGCACGTGTTTCGTCTTTCTTTTAGCCAAAGCTAGGGAGTGAGTGTCCTAACCGTTCCTGATGTTTTTCATTAATTTCTGATTGACATTAACGAATGTGTTCCAATACCGTTAATCGTGATGTTTGTTATATTATTTGATTCTGTTTAAATATTTTATTTTATTTTTGTTGTCAACCTTTCTTTGTAGACATGTGTTTTAATACATTAGTATTTTTGTCCATGTTTAATTTAATTTTCTTTTATAACAATTAAATTAAATTTCCTTATTTATCTTAACTGTAATATTTATTTTATTGCATGAGTAGCTTAAATAATTCGCGTGCATTTTATTTATGTTCTTTAATCTAGACACATAATTTTGGTTAATAAACCACAAGATGTTATAACCATTTATATTTAACGTCATATTAACTCAAATTAAATAATTAATCAACTTAAAACTAAGTTCCACCTATGGTCCGGTATCATATCTGATAGGTGTGACATCTCGCCTAGGTGGTGGCGACCCTTACTACTATAGCTAGTCGTTATGCAAGCGGCAAACCACATTGAGTTTCAGGCTGACAAAAGCCCACTTGCAAAACAATTGTGAGAAGTATACAAGCTGTTTCACACAGAGGTACTAAAAGAATAAACATTTTATTCTTTACAGCTGAATAATTATCATAAACAATTGTCTTAGGTAAAAAAATAGTGAAAGAATGTTTAAATATTTCGTAAAATGTATTAATTGAGTTTTAGAGGAATTACTTGAATGAATGAGTTAAAATCACGTATCTCTAACGGTGAAAATTATTTAACTATAAAATATGTTAAAGGTACACCCAGTAATTGTTGCAAATCGTCGTCATTCTATGGATAAATTATGTAATTTTTTTACTTTAAACATTTTTATCAATATATAAGAGATTAAACTTTCACTATTTCGTAATTCTATTTTAAATATTCAAAGTAATATTATATTTATCTCAGAGTCGTGATTAAAGAGTAATTTTCATGATGCAGAACTAAGTTGTGAAAATTTTAATTTATTTAGAAATGATAGACAGAGGGGAAGTTTTGATTGCTGCAAAAAAAACAATTATGTATAAAAAATTATATTGAGACTGTTACAGGCATAAAACACCTATTCCTTAAACTAAATTTACCTAGTGATATTACACTCATAACTGGGTCTGCTTATATTCCTACTACGACAACCATTGAAATGTACTCTAACCATTGTAATTTATTTGAAATTTTGGTATTAAAATATATTAATCTATATATTGATATATTGACTTGTACGTTATATTCGCTGTTGCAACGCGCAATCGGCTCATCCAATAGAAAAATAATAAGCTCATTATAAGCCAAAAACACAAAATATACAAATATATTACAAAAAATAAAAGGGTATCTTTTGGTCACATTATAATTATTTTAAAAATGTTTCAAGATTCAATTATATAAACTTACCAAACTTAAGTTTTTTCTAATATTTTTGTAATAGTCATGTGTTCCAGTGATGGCATATGATATTGCTTTGTAAAATGAATCTCCGTTTTTACTAGTATTTATTATTATTTTTGGATAAGTTAATGATCCACCACTAAAAAGTTCATAAGTTTTGTGTTTCTGAAAATTGTGTAAGACTCTAATGGCACTTTGCCAATCAGCGTCGACTGGGTTAAAATAAAAGTCATGACGCTCATTGTCAACAAAATCGATTTGCGCAAGTATATCAGGCGAATCGCTTCCATAGGGAGCCAATGATGAGAGTTGATTAACTGACCTTGGTAAAAAACCATCCTGTAATATCGAAAAATAAATCTAAGTAATAAAATAAATTGTTTTTCTGTCTATCTTATGAACTATGCATTTGGTTATACTGTATTGAATTTGTTATATAAATATTAAAAACTGACTTAACAAATATACATTTTAAGATCACTTAAAATTAATATATAAAAGAAAATGAACGGATGGGTGACCATGCGTGCGCTCCTACGGTGGAAAAAAGCACCACGTTCCCAGTGCAGAAGGCAAAGGAAAACCACTGCACTTAACATTTTCCGAGTATATATACCAATCCAGTTGGTTATACGACAAGGCTTAGTCTTTAGAATGAATAATAATAAAGAGAAATGGTCCGATTTAAGAAAACAGTATTTCGAATGAAAGAAGGTTATAATTAGTTCTTATCTTAAAAGAATTATAATAATCCATAAATTTTTTAAAAAGTTATAGAAAAAAAGCATACAGTAGCCATTTTCACAATAAAGACAAAATAAGTCCGAAATTGTTTTTTCCTTAATAAATTATATTACATAAACTTTAATTTAAGATATATATAAAAGTGTAAGTATTTCCGGAATAGTTTTAAAAGTTAAGTTGTAAAAGTTAATTATTTGTAAAAAAGTTTTGAATCACCCTATAGGTAGGTAAAGGATTTATAAAAAAAAATTGTAATTTTTTTGGAGATTTCCCCCCTTTACGCGGAACGAAAGAAATTTTTTCAATTTTGGAGAATAATGTCTTCGACTAGATATGTTTTATGATCTATTGACGTATCGTTGAAAGAAATCGGGCCAATGTGAGCTGAGAAAAAGTGGTAACAGACACAAAAAAAAAAACATATCATAGTAAACTGTAATTTAAGATATACTATAAGTGTCAGTATTTCCGGAACACTTTCAAAAGTTAAGTTGAAAAAGTTAATTATTTGTGAAAAATTTGTCATTTCGAGTACCCCTGTGGAGTGGGCAGGTAAAGGGTTAAATTTATAAAAAAAAAATATAATAAATGATAGGTAAAGACATCATGCATCTATATAAAAAAAAATTATATTGATTTGATCATTTTTAAGAAAGTTATGGCAGTTTTAAGTAAAACAAATTTCGAAAATTAGTGATTTTTAAATGTGTAATTGTTTTGAAGATTTCCCCCATTTTCGAGAAACGAGAGAAATTTTTTCAATTTTATAGGGTAATGTCTTCGACTAGATACGATTTGTGATCTTTTGACCTATCGTTGAAAAAAATCGGTCCAGTGAGAGCTGAAAAAAGTGGCTACCGATACAAAAAAAAACACATAATAGTGAAAGTAATAACTTCTCAGCTTTATATAAATTCTTAAATAATATTTTAGTTTTATGTTTTGTAATATAATATTACTATAATCAACTAATCGAAAAAAATAATTTTTAAAATCGAAAGTTCTTACATTTCTGTCTTTTAGTTTTATTTGTTGATTTACACACGAAAATATAGATAACATGGACACCGGTAGTGAAAAAAAATTGACCAAAATTAATACTTTTTTAATCATTATAAATTTTTTAAAGAATAAATTATTAAAAATTAACTATTTTGTATTATACACACTTATATTTATATAAAGCACAAGCACAACTTTATTTACTCATATGAATTTTATTAAAAGATATTATAAATAAATAACTATTGAAAACTGATTTATTCCTTTTAACAAGAAAAAACAGACATATCTATTAAATCAAAGTATTAAAAATATTTTTTAATTTAGAAAAAAAAATGGTTGAGTAAATTAAATGGTACAATATTTATGAATAATTGAAATAAACAATTAATTTTATGATTAACTAAGAAACAACAAAAGTTGACGTTTATAAATTTCGGATCATTGTATTTTAAAAATTGAATTACTCTAATATTATAAAGATTACCCAATCTGATATGTCTTACTATTTTTAACTAACATCATAACCATATTTAGATAAAATTAAGATAATCATGTGTAATAAACCTAAAAAAAGATTATAATTGAGTGTGAGAATTAGGTAATCTTTTTTAATTAGGGTTACTCAATTAGAGTTAAAACATGGTATTATTTATATCAACATAAATCAATAGCTTAAAATTAATAATTGAAGAAAAGTTCACGTTTTTTATTAAAATTTCAAACCCTCAAATACTTAAAATACATACTTTGCCAAAAATACATTAATACAAAAATACAAATCGTGTAATAATATGGGACCTATTGTGTTGAATATTAAAGCCCCAAATATTTTGAAGCTTCGATGCGAAGCGGAGTAGATACTAATTTTACTATGATGTGTTTTTTTTTATTATTTTATTTTATTTTTTTTTTTGTGTGTGTCTGTTGCCACTTTTTCTCAGCTCACACTGGCCCGATTTCTCTCAACGATACGTCAATAGATCATAAAACATATCTATCGAAGACATTATTCTCCAAAATTGAAAAAATTTCTTTCGTTCCGCGTAAATGGGGGAAATCTCCAAAAAAAATACAATTTTTTTTTATAAATCCTTTACCTACCTATAGGATGATTCAAAACTTTTTTACAAATAATTAACTTTTCCAACTTAACTCCTGAAAGTATTCCGGAAATACTTACACTTTTATATATATCTCAAATTAAAGCTAATGTAATATACTTTATTATGGAAAAAAACATTTCAGACATTATTTTGACTTCACGGTGAAAACGGACAACAAAGTTAATAAAAAAATAATACGATTTTTGTAAAAAAAAATGTTTTTTATATATTTAACTTTATAATGCTATAACTTTTAAAAAAATGTATAGATCATCATAATTTTTTTAAGATAAGTACTATCTATATTTATCTATTATGTGACATACTTTTTTTTAATATCAGATCATTTCTTTTTATAATTTTATTTGTTGAAAATATATACATGATGGAACAGATCTAACTGACAACTCATATAGTTTATGATAAACATAACATTTTATACTTTTTTTTAACAATTTTTACAATGTAGAACTAAATTAAAAATTTGTTATTTTTCGCAATTACACAATTTTACATAAATGATTATCTCTAATGTTTATTACAAATATAAGAAACATTATCGTATGTCAACTACTAGTGTTCCGTGGTTAGTCAATTTAAAAGTGATATCAATTATTAATTTGTGTGATTCTATCATTGTAATCATATTATTGTAGGATATTACTTCTTGGGAGATTTGATAATAAATGCAATTATTCACTATTATCCACGTTTAAATTTATGATATATGAACATCTTTAATTAAAAAATCAACATGTTTTAGACAATGTTTCTATATTTTTTTAATAATCTTAATTATAATACTACTTGTTTTTTCATGTCAATTACAAATGCTTATTCAAATGTTAATAGTTTTCATGGAAAAGAAATCGCATACTGTTACTATTAAATGACGCAGTAAGTGTTTACTTCAGTACTTTATACAATATGGACTAATATTTGATACCATAAAAAATTTATAAAAAAAAATCAAAATTTAACAAACTTCAAAATGTTGTATAAATGTAACTACTGAATTAAAATAAGCGTTTTTGGTATCAACATTTTTCTTTAAAACTTATCTATAAAATGGCCATCTTCAAATCTTAAAAAAAATATTAATAAAATATTTAGTTTTTTAAATATTTTTTGTTATTGCGAAAAATAACATAAAACATATTTTAATTTTAATAAGTAAACAACCATTTTCCCTAATTAGTATCAATTTTTATAACCTTAATTCAATTAAGCAAAAAATAATATTCCAGGAATATTCTATAAATATTTCATTGCTATGTAGGAAGGTTGTATTCATCTATTCAAAATTTATCTGGTTATACTGTTAAAATGGGCGTGGTGTGGCGCGGTGGTCACACTAGTTGTTGACAAAACTTTAGTGTTAAGCCGCGCCTACCGCCGTAGGTGAACGGATGGGTGACCATACGTGCGCATCTACGGTGGCGAAAAAGCACCATGTTCCCAGTGCAGAAGGCAACGGGAAACCACTGCACTTAAATTTCCCCAGGATATACCAATCCAATTGGTATTAACCAACCTAACGGTTAAAAAAAAAAAAAAAAAAATTATTAAAACATTGATAAGGTAATTTCTTTAGTCCTAGTAGCTTTATTTCTGAGTATTCCAATAAGTATAACAATTGATTACTTAAATATTGGCTCAAGGATCAAAACAAAGAACAGGATAAATTAAATGAGCTTACTAATTTAACAAAGTTATGTAGAAATCATAATATTTTTCAGTTTCAAAAAAAAATTTTATGAGAAAATTGAGGACACAGTTAACAATTGTCAATTTATAATTTATTTTTGAAGTACGATTAGGTGCACATTCAGTCAAAAACTTGGGGGGTGCTTAAATATCAGACTTCAAGGCAACTCGTGTGAGGCTTCTTCCCTATAATACCAATATAATATAATAATACCAAAATAATTTTATAAATACTAAGTTTAAACAAATTGAAATAATAAAACCAAAACTTAAATTTTATGTGTATTATTCAAACTCAACATCTCCTGAGTTGCATTGGAGATAAAATGCGATCAATGAGGGTAGTTTTTGTATTTTTTCACTTATCTCATAAACTATAAATTTTACAAAAAATATTAAAAATATAAAATAAATAAAAACGTATAATCTATAAAAAATATAAGTATAATTCTTCTTGTCATCCATTGTTTGAGATATAAAAATTAAAATTAAAAAAATACGTCTTTTACATGTTTTCCCAATAATTTTTAATATTGAATAAAATCAATAACAATAACTCTGACGTCAGGATTTATTTGAAGTATAGGCATAAAATATTTAGTATAATTATCAAAACAAAAACATCAAATAATATAAAAAATACATTTTTAAACAAAATACATCTCATACGAAAAAAAAAGTATACATTCATATTTTTTGGAACCCTCTTGCCTCTATTGCACCCACCTCATAGTACATCCCAGAGGGTGTTCTTAGGTTTTTCATAAAAAATATACCAAAAGAAAGTTTATTATTTTTAGTAAATAATTTTTTATTTTATAAAAATTTTATTAGCATTAGTGTATTTTGAAAGAGTTATACCAAAACGAAAAAGTAACTATTTTTTACTAAAATTAGAAAATATTGGCTTTTCATTTAAATAACTTATAGAAAAATATGGTCGCGGGACATTTTCCTTTTTAACATTATAAAGTATAATTTAAAAATTTATATTTAAGATTGATTTCAGACGTCTCGGAATATTTAATAACAATTGAATATAAAGTATTTGTTTTGTAATAATTGTGTATTTTTTTTTCTTTTACAACCGATTTTTTATTGTAGAACATTTGTGGGGTGGATTTTTTTTTAATTATGTAGTTCTCATCAATAGTTTCAGTTTAATGTAGATTAAAAGTTTTTTATCAGATGCTCTGGAACACTTTAATAAATTGAGTACCAACTAATTTTTTGGTATGCGTACTCTTTCAAACTTTTTGTGTAATCTTCTGTTTAAAATACGGTAGCAAAAATTGTTTTGTGAGCATATTGTAGAAATATTTCAAATAGAATATATTTTTTACTATCGAAGCTAAAAACATGATAATAAAAACAATACCGTCTCAAATTTGTATCAAAGCTAAAAATAATAGGTTTCTATTTAAGTTTCGAAAGTTATCCTTAAAATCTACCCTTAAAAATAATTTATTCGTACAATAAACTTGGCATTTATTATTGATTATATAAATTAATTAAATTTTAATAAGTAAATTAAAAAAATATCATTATTTAACGAAAAAATTATTTTTATCACTTTATTCATAGATGAACTGTTTGTATTTTAAGTTAGTTGACCTTAAATTTGGACTTAAAGAAAAAACTCATCAGTAATTTGGTTTGTTTATATCGTAGGCAGCGATTATCTATTTCAATAGTCCATATATTATCTTTTATGATAGTATTCAATAAAACATTTTTACGCTCGTGGCTGATAATATATGATAGTAAACTATAGTTGAAAAAACGAAACATAGCGACTGTTATTTTTTAAGTTAAATATATAATTCAAAAAAATTTTTTTTGGTTCTCATATTGATATGATATTTTACATTGTTATTTAAATTATAGTTATTTTTTCTCCAACTGTCGATAATAATTATAAAATATATCTAAAACATTATTTTTCCTTTACCTAAATAAAAGTACGACGGGGACTCTCGACACCCCCCTAGCTTATCGCTGCGGGTCATAATCCCTTGGGTTGGGTTTAGTTACTAATGACGAAGGCTTGTTAAAATATTGTTCCTTAAAATTACTATTTATAATCGCATTTAACTTAAACAATATTTAAAAAGTTATATTTTAATCAAGCAATTTGAGTATTAAGGAGTGATATTTATTTAAATAAATGTTTTCAGCATATTGATCATTAAATAAATTTAAATTTATTACGTTTTAAGATGTAAATAAAATATCATACTATAATTTTTTGTTAATTTATTAATTTTACATAATGCGTCATAATAAGTAACAGACTATAAACATTAAATAGATGTATCACGTCATATATTCTGAAGAAACAGTATCTTGATCAAACATTTTAAGGTTAAATTTAAACAATAAATGTAGTTACATTATAATTTACTTAATAGTGTTTTATTTTTTACTACGACTGATATTCTAAAGAGATGCTGACGAATCATAGTATTATCCCTAGAACCCTTCTTATGTTAAATATGTGCTTTTTCAATCTTATCCTTTGTTCTCAATTAATATTTTAAAATGTTGATATTTACTAATGCAGAGTGATGAAATAAAAATTATCATTTAAACTATTTATAAATAATATTAGCTTCGAAGCGAAGCTGAGAAGATATTGGTTTTACTATGATGTGTTTTTTTTTGTGTCTATTACCACTTTTTCTCAGCTCTTACCGAACGGATTTCTTTTAACGATACGTCAAAAGATCACAAATCGTATCTAGTCGAAGACATTACCCTTTAAAATTGAAAAAATTTTTCCTCGTTCTCCGTAAATGGGGGAAACCTCCAAAAAAATTACAAATTTAAAAATCGCTATATTTCGAAATTTTTTCAATTTTTTTTTACTAAAAACTTCTATAACTTTTTCAAAAATGAACATATCAATGAAATTTTTTTTTTATCGATGCTTGATGTTTTTACCTATTATTTGGTATATTATTTTTATAAATTTAACACTTTTATATATATCTTAAATTAAAGGTAATGTAATATACTTTATTATAGAAAAAAAAATTGGCCTCTGGACTTGTCTTCGTGGTGAAAAAGGCTACCGAGTGTTATTTTTGTGTGAAAATTCTCGATTTTATATTTTACATTTTTTACTTTATAATGCTAGAACTTATTAAAAAGTGTATGGATCAACACAATATTTTATGAGAAATAATATTTTTTAATAAACCCTTTTTCATTTGACATACTCTATCTTAATCAAGATATTAATAAGGAACTAGCAGATTATGTAGCTTTTGGAATAATACACCATTTTTTTTAAATTAAACACTATCTAAAGATTTGCATTGAAGTATTTTTTTTGATAGTGCTTTTAATCACTGTCAGATATCATTATACTTGATCCAACTATGCCACGTCACCACTGTGCCACGACCCCCCTGTGCTGGGTTTTTTATTTTAATTTCTATTAAATACAACTACTCATGTAACTCTTAGACTTAGAATATAATTTAAACAAATAATTATACGATTATTATTAAAAATTACTCTATTTTATTTTAATAAATTTATAATTTATATTATATATTCAAAATTTGTCTATAATTTGCTAAATATTCTTAGTATTTACAAAATATAATTAATTTGTTTTATTTGAATGTTTATCTACGGGTCCAATGATACTATGAGATACAACTGTATAAAATTAATTTTCGTCCTCTGTAATTGGTATTAATTTTTGTGGTGTACTTAGTACAGCGTCTTTTAGTTTCTTATTTAGTAATGATCCATATTATTTAATTGTTTAGTGTTAATAAAAATGCCAAATGTAAGTATTCTAAAATATACTTAATAGGCTTCCCCGAGAAATGTTCTATAATATTTTGACTAAATTGTATTTTATTATACATTTAAAATACATAACATGTAACAAAATTTCCTATTTAAAAACAACGTATAAATAATTAATCAAATTGAAATTTTATTTTTGACCTTGACGCTTATATAAATCTGATATAAATTCTTTTTCGATCTTGGGTAATTCTATTCTATGGTATAGAATTAACAAAATTAACATTTTTGAAGGAAATATATAAAATATTATAAAAACATATGTCTAAAAAAACTGAACAAATAATTAATAATCAATAGATGTTTATAATAAGTTAAGTGATTAAATTATCTATTATTTTTTCATTACATAGTATTTTTCCAACAACTATAATTATAGTAAATATCGAGAACTTTTTTCTACTCCCTTAGAATTTTCAAAAAATTGAGTTACACTTTTTACTAAAAAGGCTACTAAAAATTTTCTAAAGAAAAGCCAACTCATTACATATAACCATTATCATTACTGTCTGCGCCTAACAAATTTTATCGTTAAGTCATAGTCACACTGATTGGTCACCCGTTGTCTCTTTTATCACTGATCAAATTGATTTGTTAGGATAGCAGTTAGGCGCGTCAAAATTATCTCTCTCTTGGTTCTAGCGTCTTTAGTGTCAACTTGTTTTGTTGTTTATCCTTTTATTCTGTCAAGTCAAATTATAATTTTATCTAGACAAAATTAGCACATCGTTTCGTCATAATATTGAAAAATTTGTAACGGTAATACTCTTTAATATTGTATTTGTAGGAAACTTAGCTTACACCAAATTTTCTAACATTAATTCTTAAATTAAATTTTAGAAACCTCGCGGTTGATTTCAAATTTATCATTAAATACTGATCTATTAATGATATAAGTTAATTATTACAAAATTTTGTTGTTGTCACATTGAACACTATTATATAGTAGTATATTTAAAGGCCAAAGTCAGAATCTTACAATTATTATTAAAATCAATCACTAGAGTTCTAATACTACTTTATGGTAGGTGATAAAACTTTATCCAGTTGAATCTCATAGGAGTTTTACTCATTTACAAAGTATCATTCAAAATAATCACAATTATTAAAATTCATAGTCGATCAGCCGATAGATAAATTGTTCTTATTGTTCTTATGATTAATTAGTTTAAGAAATATGTTGCACTTTTAGAAATCAAATAAGAATCAATTACTTGATTTGTAGAAGTCATTTATTATAAAAATGAGTATTTTGAATTTAGTTGTAAATAGCACAAATGTATGTTATGTATTTCAGTTATAACTTAAAGCATGTTATTTAATTCATTTATAAATTTCAATTTATGCATGTTGCTGTTAAACTCATTAGAAGATTGTAAGTTAATTACTTATTGTATTTGTCTTATTTCATATAATTTAAATTTTATTAATTATCTTAATACAATAATTTGGAAATTGTGTGTTTCATGCATGCTTTTATTTAGTTGTTATCATTTAATTATTTTAAAATGTTATCATAAAAATTAATACAAATTTAATTATAAGAACAAACTAGTTAATTAAGTAAAATTAAAACTATATTAAACTCAAACTAGTTAATTCTTATAAGTTGTCTGTCTAGCTGTTGTCTATCAAATTTATCCTCTATACTGTCTATTAGTAAATATACAAAATAGTTTGGTCATTTAACCAGTGCCAAAAAATTGATCTTACTTTGCAATATTGATTACAATTATTCATAATTCGATAATTATAGTTTGACTTCAATAAAAAATTTAAATTATAGAAAGTTTACATCAACTTAGTAAATCCATAATAATTGTTTGGAGTTTCATATATATTTAATTATAAACTCAGATGGTCTATCGGTTAATGTAGTGCGCCTACAATTATCAAACCATTTATTTTAGGAAAACCGACTTTCAGTGTGTTATTTTCTCAAGTTTCCTATTATGAATGCATATATATTTTTTTGATGTTTTTCAATAATAGGCAATGTGAGTTTTATTAAATATTAATATATATTTTTATAAATATTTATCAATTTATAGCCCAAATAGCTTTTTAAAAAATAATGTTATAAAAACATTTTTATAAGATTAATCATTCAAGTTTAACAAATAGTATATGTTAAATGTTTTATATAATATTTTATATTGTAGTAACATCAAAAAATCATAATTGTACGAAATATTACTATATTTTTAAATGCAATTTGTGAACTAATAGACAACAGTGTCGTATGCATTCAAATTGAAATACATCAATGTCGAATAAGTTGCAGTATCATAAATTTTAAGGCGTATACATAATGCATTCTACAAAATCATCTTTGTCGTTATTAAGTAAAATAACTATCACATTATCTACGTGTATTCACCATTAGATATGCCAGTATTATTGGAAAAATTAATTATTGTTAAACTAACAATTGTTTATAATGTTTTATTTTAAGTATTTTTAATGTTAATTTATACATTTTTAATATAATATCATTACTTTTTATGTTCAAGATTTTGTAGATTGAAATTTATTTTATTTAAACTTTTATTAATTTAAACAAAGATAAATTTACATTGTATAATTTCAGTTTTTTTTTTTCATATTTTTATTTAAAAAATATATTTAAAATAATATTAATGATAACAAAATTTATTGTTATTTTTATTTTATTATAATATAAAGTTATATAAATTATTAGTTACACATAAAAAATATATGTATTTAAAAATTTTAGATTACTAAAACCTCAAGTTTTTTACGATTATTTATTTGTGCTTTAAGATTTATTTTTTGTTTGTACAATAAAGCAATATTGTTCACTTTATTTTGAAATAAATATGTTCAAAAAAAATTTTTGTTAGTCGAGAAGTAATAATATTTTTTGTGCTATTATACGCAAAATTTGAAGTACAAAACTTACATATCATAAGTTAAATTCATCGTCCTTGTTGAGATCATTTTCGATTGACATTTTTTTTTTTTACTCTCTGTGTCATATTATATAAATCCAATTATTTATAAATAGTTGTGATTCATAAAAATTATCAAACGCATTTAATGAATGACTATAATATATATTTTTTTTAATTTCCACATTTGCTTTAATTGATTCTGATAAATTCAAATGTTTAAAAATTGTACTTTAACACCCGTTCATAGCAATATGAAAAAACTGAACTATTATTGATTAAAATTATTTCAATATTTTTGCTGTGTATAAACATAAATAAACGTACTAGGTGAACATTATTATGATAAATATCTAATGGAAATATAAAATCATTCTAGAAGAAGTTCATCTAGAGGTATTGAGGCATATTGCCATTTGTCTTAGAATTATGAAGAGCCATGGTTTTTTATTCAAATTCAAAATCTTGTTTAATAGATTTGAATTATATCTCTAGGTTTTCAGTGTTAATTGCATGTTGTTTCACTAGTAATATTCAATGAGTACAATGTATTCACTAAATATTTTTAATTGAGTTTTTTTATTTGAAAATACACAATGATCATAGTTGGGGATTCTAAAACAATCGCGTAACTTGTCAATTATTAATTTATAGTGTTCATTGCCAATATTAATGTAAGAAAAGATAATTACATTTCTTAGTAATTATTGCCATTGCTGTTGTATAATAATAATGATAGACACCTTGTCATCAAGATAAATCTTAATTCACATAGGTGATCAAATTATTTAATAAATAGAATGTGCTCTAATGGTAATAAATTAGTATATTAATTTATATATCATTATTGTGTGTATATGTATAAATATTACTATATATATATATTAATATTAATATAGAACTATATTTAGAATATGTTTTATGTTATTTTTTGCAATTACAAAAAATATTTTAAAAATTATTTTTTTTTATTAAAATGTTTGTTAAGATTTGATGATAGCCATTTAAAAGATAATAAAAAAAAAAAATTTGATACCAAAAGCTCTTATTTTAATTCAGTAGTTACGTTCTTACGCCATTTTGAAGCTTATTAAAATTTTATTTTTTTTACAATTATTTTATTTACAAATATCGTAACTATTAAATTAAAGTAAGAGTTTTTGGTATCAAAATTTTTTGTTTAAATTTATCTATAAAATGGCTATTTTCAAATAAAAAAAAATTGTAATAAAAAAATTAATTTTTAAAATACTGTTTGTAATTGCGAAAAATAGCAAAACATATTTTAAATATAGTTCTATATTGTAAAAATTAATTAAAGAAAAAAAAGTATAAAATGTTAAGTAGATCATAAGTTATATAAGTTGTTAGTTAAATCTGTTCCACTCTGCATACATATTTACACATAAAAAACTGTGAAATTCGTCGTCGTCCTAACTGATAATGATAACCCAAACTTTTGAAAATGTAGTTTTACTTATTAAATGTAACATTTATTTTTAATAAGTAAAACTATCTACTTTATTTTATAGTAACTATAAAATAAAGTAGATAGGAAAAATGAAACAACAGCCATTTTTATTTATTTCACACGAATGGTTTTTGAACTAGTTAAATGAATAGAAAAAAACCTAAATTACCGTCTTGGGATGGTAGACAAAAGTGAAAAATTCTACTAAATATTGATTAATAGTTTAAAGTAAACTTAAAAATGGCGGTCTTAGTTAAATCGGTTTATGATAAATAAACATACTTATATTTTTATAAAAATTCTTTATTTATTTTTTATTTTTACATATTACACTTCCTCGTCATTTGAATTAATTTCATCATTATTATAATATTTAATCATTTTTATGATCGGCTTGTTATAACTAAAATATGATACAACGCACGCGCATCTGTACATAGAATGTTCAGTAAGTAACGAAACGGTTTTATTGTTTTCATTGTTTGTAACAATTTACCAATTTCTTTACTTACTGAACACTCTGCATTTAATTATACATATAAAATGTATGCATTACAATTATCAGTGTCGTTGATTCGTTTCACTCGTTAACTCTCATGAAATCCAGAGCCTCCCAAGGGAAGTTTCCACTTAAAAAATCCACATATACCAATAATTCATTTCAAACCATGAAAAAATAAAGCTTGATAATACAATTGTTAAATCACATTACATCACCGACGTTACTTTTTGGGGCGAAATTTTTTATCTTAGACGCGTAATAGGATTAGCTACTAAATTAATGTAAATGTAAATTTTATTACTGGTTAAACATGAAATCTAATAAAAATTTATCATAATTTTTTATAATAAGATCTTTTTATATAAATAGTTAGATTCTTTTTAAGTTTTTAAAATATAATTTTTTCATTGCATCAAATAAATATATATTTTTGATATTTAAATATTAGAGAAAAGAATTACTGGTTATAAAAAAAAATTATAAAATCAGATAACTTTTGAATTTCAAAGCTTAAAGTGCTTTTCTGAGAGTCACTTTTGATAAAAATAATGATTTTGATTGATGTGTTCT
Organism: Daktulosphaira vitifoliae; assembly: GCF_025091365.1. Classification (NCBI taxonomy): domain Eukaryota; kingdom Metazoa; phylum Arthropoda; class Insecta; order Hemiptera; family Phylloxeridae; genus Daktulosphaira; species Daktulosphaira vitifoliae. The sequence goes on along the minus strand of NW_026099575.1, from coordinate 18,484,062 downwards.
TAGTTATTATATGATGTAAAAAATCAACAAGCAGCAAAATAATAATTAACTTCATTTTAAATCAACGAATTTCTATTGATGACGCCACGTTTGATTAAACTTCATAAAATGAAAGTCGTTTGTGAGAAAAAATTATTTCAATGTACCAAAATTAAGGAAATAAAAATGAATTTTCCTTCTGCGGAATCAGCAAGCTTAAATTTAAATGTAGTTCAAATTTTATTCAAAACGTAATTTTATATCTAAATATTAAGATAACATCTAAATAATATCTCTATATATTTTTCAGGCAATAGTGCTGTAAATGTTTATAATAACTCATATTACTTAATTACTCTCCCTTTAGAACAATTGAAAACAAAAAAACATAGCACTTAAGTTTAAATAAAAAGTTACTCATTGAACTTTCACTTCATTTTCTAAACTAGTATATATAAGTTATTGAGTAAATGTTTTGTAGTAAAAACAACATTGAGGAACTTCATTATTACTGTGAGTTATGTTTTACAACCTTTTAAATTCATCCAAATTTTCTAACAGAATAGGAACATTGGCTTATAATGTAACTATAAAAATGTTAACGTTAATTTGGTAAAACAATAATTATATGCCGTTACTGTGTAATTAAGTTTGAAATTAGTTAAACAAAACTTTGGATAAAAAACTATCATAAAGTCTTTGATCTCCCAGTTTACAATAACAGTTAACGCTCAAACAATCTTGTAGTTTTTTTTACAAACGTAAAAGAATTTGCTGACTATAATGACGACTATCAATACTTATCAGAACAATATTAAGTCGAAAATGTCAGTACATAATCATCTATACTCAATGGTGTATACAAATAAGATGCAAGTCGTACCACAAGGTTTTGTGGTCAAGTTTTATACTAGTTAACGAATAAATGTTGAGATATTCTAATCAACTATAAAGTTGAATTATTTTTAAATAATTTTCATTAAAATACCTACTTATAGTCTACCTTTACATAATAATAATATGAATAAATTTATAATTTTTCTACAAAATAAAAAGTTTTTATTTATAAAAACAACATTTGGCTCTCGAAAATAATAAATGATCATCACACGTTTCCTAATGCTATCGCATTATACGCGGTCGGTACTAAAATCTCATTTAAAAAATATAATTTAACGTCAAACTGAGAAATATTTTCATTGAACGTTTACATATAAGTGCGTATACGCCGCCCACTCTTGTCACAGATTTATTATAATGACGACTGAAAATGGATTTGTAAAAATATGCTCCGAGATGTTATAATTATAACGTCTTGTATATTCAACAGCGAGCTGAGAATTAAAATACGCTCAAGATAACTATATTAACCAATCTGTGGAAATGTTTTATTATTATTATTATCAAGTTGTTTTTTTCTTAAATAAATTTTAGAGAGTCGTTTGTACACACATAATATCATCACGGCAGAGCTCCGTCGATACCTTCACAAACTTGTCTATATATATATATATATATATATATATATATTAATTTATGATAATACTGTTACCTTAGCATACACAATAATCCTAAATCAACCGATCCAATGACTAATTATTTCGATATGCTTACGATAACCGAATATTTATTGCCAACCGCTTTAGTTCCCATCTGTACCGTCTCAGACCTCACTCCATATATACGCGTACATTTAAACAGAATAATCTCAGTCCAATTACTTGTCACGCACATAATTAAAACATAATTACAATAAACCACTGCGTCGATACTCGAGCAAAAAAATTACATTAACTCTTTGAATGCCGATATTATTCATCAACAAGGTAAAGTAATTGATCTTGCTAATATTACACTAAGGATACAGTACTATTGTTCCGTAACAAGTAATATCGATCGACTACAAAGTAATTTTTTTGGTGCCTCGAGGTGACTCACACCTTCTCTAAAATGGAAGAGTCCAAAATTATTTCGCTTGAAATTTATGTAAATTAAGCAATTATCTTTTAGGTCTATCATTAAAAAAAATGTGTTATTATAACTTATTTATTGGTTCTGTCAAAAACTGCATAGTTTGTTATATATGTAGACTTATTACATTAGATTTAACTATTGTTGAAAATGTTGTTCTGATTTGTAAAGATAATTATAGTTCATGTTTTTTTTTAAGATCAATCAAAACTAGCCGAAGCGCAAAATGTACAATTTTATTTAAAAAAAAAGACCCGGAGCATTTTTTAGCCATTTGTCAAATTTCACACTATGAAATTCCTAGATAATAATAATGAATAAATACTAGAAAAATCATTAACCATTGGGGAACACCGACCGCAGGTCATTCTGTGTACACAAAGAAGATTTCAAATTAAGTCATTAATTTTATCGACTAGATTATCGGAATGGTGACGACGACGGACATCTCAGTAATCAAATACGTCAGAACATTAACTTAAATTACAAGAACATGAATAAAATTGTAATACAAATTATTTATTCAATTTAATAAATAATGATAAAATCATTTGAATATATTTGAGATTTTATAAATACCAAAAGGCTTCAAAATTTGTCTTTTTACATTTTGTTATTTATACTTTAATTGCTTCATACTAATTTTATTTTAGGACGTTCAATGGCTTCTTAAAATTTATACATTTTTATGGCTTCTTAAATTTTATAAATTTGTATGGCTTCTTAAATTTTGTACATTTTTATGGCTTCATATTAATTTTATTATAGGAAGTTTTATGGTTTCTTAAAATTAGTACATTTGTATGGCTTCATAATAGTTTTATTTTAAGATTTTCTATGGCTTCTTAAAATTAGTAGATTTTTATGGCTTCTTAAATTTTATAAAATTTTATGGTTTCTTAAAATTTTACATTTGTATGGCTTCTTAAATTTTATACTTTTTATAGGCTCATAATAAATTTATTTTAGGAAATTCTATGGTTTCTTAAATTTTATCAATTTCTAAATCTTCTATCATTTTACACATTTTTATGCCTTCTTAATATTTTTGTTTTACATTTAGACTTCTTAAATTTAGAGAATGGATCACAGATAAATTACTATTAACATAAAAACGTTTTCCAGAAAAATGACGAAACTTGAGTTACAAACTTATTAATAAAAACGACGAAATTGGGAATATTCAAAATGAACACTAAAAAATGATATAATATGGGCTAGTATATCAATGTTTTTATATTAACTTTTTTGATTGAAAATATATATGTATAAATATTTTGAAAAATTTACAATCGAGCATTCGTAAATTTTCGTAAATGGATTTTGAGTTTGTGAGATCTTCATATCGCTACGTAAAGACTACGAACATCATTTGCAATTATATTATATGTAGTGTATGAATATAATTGCTACAGTAAAAACTATTTTATTAGTTTCCATTTATTAACTAGATTTTAAATTTAATCTACTATTTAACTAAGAAATTATAATGTGAATATATTCGTTTTGATTCATTAACAAAAAATAAATCTATTAACACATTGGTAATAAGACAAAATGATTGAAATAAATTTGACCTATTAAATATTTAGTTTAACCAATTTAACCATACCAGTGTAAATTCATGACATCAATTTATCAAATGAAATACCAGAAATTAGATAATCTATCCAAAAAATATATTGCATGAAACAATAACGCATTTAATATAGAAGCGTTAAAAAATTGTTTTTGATGAGCAAAAGGTATATTTTTGTTTCACTTAAAATAATTGAATAATATTTTTATATGTATTTTTCTTTTAGAATAAAATTATTTTAACTAAAATAATAAAAGATTGAAATTAAATATTGATGAAATATTTCTTATATTATTTTTTTAATTAATAATGACTAAAAAAACCAAATATAAAATAAATTCTACAAAATTCAGATTATAAGAGCTTCATTTAACTATTTTCACGTATTTTTTTGAGAAATTTTAAATGATATTATCATTTCATTAAAACTTTTCGCTATTTTTACTCGTAACAAATGACAATAATTTATCTTACTATTATTGGAATTTTCACAAAATCGGCGTATTTCAGGTTTTTGAGTTGTTCAAGATACTTTTTCTTAATTTGATGTTGCTTGTTTGAATTTTTTACCAATATTACAACACAAACAAGTTGTCACGTAAATTTAAACAGAATAAACTACAAATGTAGTAAAAAGTTTCAAGTACATGCCTTACGATGGCATTTTGAAGTGTATTTTTACTTTCAACTTTCCAATAACTATTAGCATAATACAGCCAAAATCGATAAAGATTTACATTTACATATATTTCTTTAATAAATCTGTTTATTTAAAGCTATGAAAAATACATTTTATTGAAACAATAACAATTCAGCAGCTCAGCGTTAAAAATCCTATTACATTTTATCATATAAAAATAAATCTCATGACTTTAAAAATAAAACTTGAACATATTTTACATTCTTTAGATAAATTATTAATTATTTTAACACGTTTTTGATTTGAATAAGTTCTTTTTACATAAGTTAAAAGTCTCATAAATAATATAGTCTTCGATGAACACTAAAAAATACTACCAACAATATATCTGACTTAAATCTTAAACATCTTGAACTTAAATATTATTAACTGATGTAATTTAATTATAATAAAACACATTTTACCACTGATAAACATGAAATTCGTGCCACGATTGTCTAATTAGATATTCTATTTCGTATTAATTAAAATACTTAATAAAATAGTACATGATGTATCATAGAAATTACATTACCACAATTTTTTCGTTTTTTATTGCATCTAGTGATCATTTTAAGTGAACTCGACTAAAGATGGATGAAATTTAACCATTTTAATGACTATAAACAACACAAATATTTCTCTCAACCAACTCCTTTTTACTGCTTTATGACAATTATATTGCAATTGAAGTACCCACGAATGTAATTGTACATTACATCCGGCGAATCAAAACATTAAAATGTTTTTACAACACATTTATTATGGTTGTAAATTTGTTCGACTTAATAGTAATCGGTCAAGTCATAGGAAATTGACAATACTAAATGTTAGCCGTGTGCAACAAATTGTAATTAACAAAACCCACAGGAGTTAAAAGCACCTGGTATCTTTGTTAATTAAACAAATTTCGTCTTTCCATATAATACAAAGTGCATTTATGTTCAATATATTTAAAACATTCGTAATTAAACTTCCTATTACTTTCCTAATTGGCAATTGCCTATTTAAAAAGAAAATATTTTAATTAAAAACGATTTTTGATAGTAAAATGTCAAAATATATCTTTTTTAATGTTCTTCTCGTCCCACCGACATGATCTATAAGCTAGTTCCCGAATTGTTTAATTAGAATCACAAATAACATATATCTGCGCCTACTTGAATCCGACCAATTAACTACTTTGAGGCCATCGGTAAGGTTATACATTAGAAGCTCTTCCGAAATAATAGCCAGCGGCTAAAAATTAGACTAACATTAAAGAACATTTAATTTTTACAAATTTAAAATCATTTCTGATATTGTCAGAAAAAAAAAAATCTTGCTTTTTACAATTGAAGCAAAATATTTTTTTCGTTTTAAATTTTGTAAATAACGAGACATCATTGTAAAAACTATAAAACAAAGTTTAAAACGCTCTATTTTTCAAACCACACTATGTAACCAAAGAAATATTGAACAGCTTTTCATGTAAATTATAACTTGAATTCTTTAAAAAGCCTTTTTAGAAATAATGTTACACAAAAAAATAAGCAAAAACTTATTGCTTCAATGTTTTTAAAAAGTACATTTTTATGTAAAACATTATTATGAATATACGGTATAGTGGAAGGAAAAACGTTTATGGGAACACATTATATCGTGTAACAATTTAAAACTACCAAAATATTTTATTAAAATGTATTTAGCACATTTCTAGTGGTTTACTGACAATAAAGTGTAATAAAATCATACTCGTTGAATAAGTTTAATAATAGTAATACAAGAAACATGAAAATAATTCTAGAATTTTTTATAGACTATCAATTATTTTTAACGAAAAGTATCAATATCAGATATATATTCAAATAGTAAAATGATTGCTCAAATTTGAAAATTGTTGCATTTGAAAATATGGACATTTTTGTGTTCACACGTCAATGGATTTTAGAACTCGACAATTACATTGAAATAATTTTAAGGCGTTTTCGGCATTTCTTATCAAGTTACGCTTTCGTATCAGTTTATTGAAAATGTACAAAATTGAAATTTTTTACCAGGAATTCATGAGGTACGTAATTAACATTTTAGGCCAAAATCGACATTTTGTTACAAATAAGAGAGAATAGTTCCAGAAATTCATAAGTGCGTAGTGCAATAGTAGCAGTAGTGAGATGGCATGTACTGTGTTTGGAAGGTGTTTAGCCACTCGTCCCAATCGTTGTGTTGTTTCATTATTTTTATGGGGCTTAGGGTCTAGTGCACGTTGTCTTAATGCATAATTAAAAAATTGAAAATCATACCAGGAATTCATAAGGACTGTATGCGAAAATACGTTCAGGTGTTTAGAAATGGTGGCCAACGTCTAGTTACAGATTTTAAAGAGGTTATCGACAAAAAAACCAATATTAGTAGTGCAATATAAGAGACACGATTTTAAAAATAATATACACTGTCGGCATGAGTTCCTGACATTACAATTTAACTTTCTTTCAGAAATCTGTATGACCGACGCAACTTACACGACATAATTTTGTCAAGATCGCCAGAAGGAGTGTATAAAATGTTTGGACTTGAATACTTTTAAAAATTATTTATTTGTCATGAGACCAAGACAAAATGTTTCAACTTTAGCGCATAGATGTTAATTTATTGAGTGTTCACATGGCGGTGTCCGGCGTTTTATCTTTGTTATGTTTGTTTTACCATAATGTTGAGTTCGAAGACATTTTTAAACAATACGAAAAATCACTTCCTCGTCTCTCATTCATTGGTTAATTAAGTTTCATTCACCTGATAATTTTTTTTTTCTTTTTAACAGTACCCTAAGTAAAAAAACCTCTGCGCTATGAAAAAAGGTTGTGTGAGGTCGTTGGTCAGTGGCCAGCTGTGACTAAGTACATACGACAGATGACTCCCACACACAACACTATTCACTTCGTCCGATGTATTAAACACCGGTATCTATACTGTGTGTAAATATGTAAAAGATATAAAAAAAATCGACGGTATGCGTTACTAACGGTGTGTACGCGTGTACTTGGTGAAATAACATCTTCTATCACTCATTCTATACTGCTACAATCGCTTCGGCGAACACCAATTAAAAAGATTATTTATGATGTAATCCGAAGCGGTTGAAAATATAATATAGTAGCGATTATAAAAGTACACAATACGACTGGCATTTCAAATACAATCATTAGGGATGACTGTACTTTGTGAGTTCCACCTCGTTTATAATGCAACATGATATAAGTATTAATGTTTATATACACATGTGTATACATTTTATGAACACCATTTGTGAATGTGAGATCAGGTTGGTACAGATATTGGAATTGCAATAAAAACCTTCATCGTGTTATTAAATACGTTCCACATTCGGTGGAAGCTTATAACTTATATATTTTTTCATATAATAATGTTCATCGTGTGTACAGTGGTGTCAAATGAGACTAAAAAAAAATCTTATAGAGACAAACTAATAATAGTAATTTCTTTACACGTATATTACAAAATATTTATATAAAAAAAAAAAACAAAAAATAACGTTACAATACGAAAAAATAGTGTTATATACAACTAAGTAGCTGACCACAACAACGATCGAGATGGTTACAAAGTAAGATGACAATTTAGTGGTAATATTTACGGAGATGACACTAAACTTGAAAAATTCGTAGAAAAACAATTATATTATAAACAAATATTTTATACAAAAATTGATAACAACAACGGCTACAATTATATTACAATGAGAATATTGTCGAGCGTTTAAAAAGCTCTTTTACATGATAAAACGTAATTTTACTAAAAATGTAATAAACCGGTCGGTGCAAATACGTGTGAACTATTCAAAATTGAAATATAATAAGTAAAAAATCGAATTATTTAATATGAGAAAAAATCAGAGACGGCGACGAACATATCGATTGACGATATCGTTTAAAAAAGCAACTGCGTTGGCTGGTAAACGCATTTATATACTTTCCGCGGATAATATACGATCCGTGTGATGATAAAATAATACTAATAAATTAATCGTTGTCGTCGTCGTGGTCGCCGCCTTCCGTCCGTTTTGTACTTTTTAACGGCCGTCTTTTTTCAGTACACGGTCGTTGTTAAAAAGCGATTGCGCTTGAACGGCCGAGGTACTCTCATCAAATGGCCGTGTGAGTAATGGTAAATAAGCGTGACCGCTGCTGTTGGTGTGCAGTGGACGTGCATAATTTCTGCAATAAAACAAAAAAGTCGTAAACATTAACTCGTGTTTGACATAGGAAATAAAATATACAACCGCTTATTAAAATAAAATTATTTTACGATTTCTTATTTATACCAACACACAGTAGTAATTTCACATAAGGAAATCTCGTCTATTATTTTAATAAGCACCGGCGTGCAATAAGTTTCACAGACGAATGTGTTCATAAACTACATCACTAACTAGGCCCTAAATTATTCCCAGTTAATTCTATATTTACATACATATCCGCGTTATGTAAATACACTGTGTGTCGTCTGCACCGGGCGGCTGTTGTGCGCAATTAATAATTTTTCGTTTTATATATGACAACCCGTCGAGTGTGTTATAAGGCGATTTTAATTTAAAAAAATTAATAATAATAATAACGAGCCAAAGGTGACTGTGAATAATTTCGGTTATTAATCTTTTTGGGACACACACAAAAACTCCGAGTGTTTTCATATTTTATCTTCGGGCCGTTCGTTCCCACGTGTTCTCTGCCCTACTCTTCGGCAATTGCAAGTGCTCATACGTCAGCCGAAATAATAAGTTCTGTAATGAATTTACATTGGAGTGTCAAAGGCGAAAATTGACAGACGAGTCGGCATGACGAGTTTTTAATAACTGTCCTGATCGGATGTTGCACACATTGCTTGTTGTAATTACATGTCCAAAAGGGTTTATTGAATAACGCCACCGTTCGCGTTCATGTATAGGTGATATACAACACATGCGGGCAATAATTACTATTTAATAACGAACACGACCTCGTTTAAATTGATATTTTTCAACGTCAAGGGGTGAAAAACATAATTAATTATTCTCACTCTCTTTCAGTTTCAATGTGAATTATTCAATGAGACTGCAATTTTCTACTAAATTTTTAATTATTAATAATAATAAAAAAAGAATTATGAAAAGAACCGTATCCGCTTTTTAACTACTTTAATCGCATATGATGTTTTTTTAATTGCGCCCCGTATGGCGTAACTCAAAAGTGAACGGATCACAACTAAAAGCGAATAAGTTTACCAACGAAATAAACTTTTACATTTGACCAGCTAAGATGACGACTACATCGTTTTCTCGTTCGCGATTCGAACAATTCATCCAGTAATATTTCATTTTTTTTTTTATATTAATTTTCATTTTTGTTTTATAGTCTACGCCAAAACAGTGTGTTGTTTAAGCAGCAATAATAATAATAATATAATAAAAAACTATAGGAAAAAAATGGCTTTATTTCACCAAACCTGTACGCCACCTACAGATTTTTTGTCGAATTTGCATAACACACGAGACCGAACGAAAAACATTATATTCATATTTTAACAAAATGCCATTGTACTGAAATTGAGCAAACAGAATTGAACGGCGGAGTTTTTGGTTGCTATTTCCGGGAGAAGATGTCTTTACCTTCGCTAGCTTTATTTCAAAATTTATTACATTCTTTGAATGCGAACACAAAAAAGAAAACAGTCCGAGTAGTGGTTAGAAGAATGCGCGTTTCCCGGAAACTAAACATGCCCGTTCGTTCCCTTTGACAAATGAAAAAATAATCTATTATTGTTGTGGTTGTAAAAATAGTTCAATACTCAGAAGATGCTTATATTTTCTAAAAAAAATTTTTCTACAACTATAAATTAAAAAATCGCTACTGAGCGATGATACTCACCAAAATTGTTAAACGGATCCCTCGACCGTTATTGTAGTCAGACGATTTCGGTAATGCCGTGTGTTGTGTATGCATCAAGTCGGGCGACAACGCATAGCTTTAAAGCCTGTGTCATACGTAGTCGGACGGCAAGGAGTTGTGCCTTTGGTGGTAAGGGTCGATGGGCTCGTACATGTCTGAGTAGTACGCGCTGCTGTGCTGGTCGAAAGCATAACCGGCGTTGTGATAGGCGGGTGTAGGCACCCGGTCGAGTTCGGTGTAGAGTACATCGTCGACCACGGGCACATCGTCTTGACCGATGACAGAAGCGTACACCACGACTGGTATGGCGGCGGCAGCTTCTTCCACCGTGTAATGGTTTGCCCGTACTATCTGGTTGGGCGGCACTGCGTTAGGCGGTAGCGCGACGCGTCGTTTCCGCCGGAACCACCGAAACCAATCACCTGGGTTCACCATGGACAACAGTTGACGGCCGGTGCTTCCACCACCCCCTCCATCGCCACCACCGATACCTACGCCGCCTCCGACTACACCGTCCCTGTTTCCTCGACCTCCGACCATCAGCCCATTACCGCCGGACGGCCGTCCTGGACCCCCTGAATATTTGGATATAGCTTCCTGGCCGGACCGCCTGACTGGGCCGCGACGATGCGTGTCGCCCGTTGCTCCCAAAATACGACGTTGGTGTTGCTGGTGGTGATGATGGTGATGATGACGCACTCTGTCTGTAGGCGGTTCGAACGACACCAAACATTCTGCGAAAGGCAAAATATTGAAAATTAACGAAAAAGTTAACATATTTTGTTATAATTTTATTTTATTAAGTATAAGTGTCGTTCGCTTTTAAATTGAAAATATTAATATAAAACGAGAAGTGAGGTAAATATAAACGAATAGAGCAGTTTTAAATTCATTTGTTCTCTTAGAATATTTAACAAATTATATTTGAAATAAAAAAGCATTGGTCTCGTATAAGTCGCTATCATATTAAATGCAAGTCCGAAATAAAAACTTGTGCATTTATCTAAAAGAGTACATTTACTGTTACCTCACTTCATCTTAAAAAAAAAAGTACTGACACCGGGTAAATCAAATTAATCCGTCATTGTAAAAAGCGTTTATTTTGTGATATTATTATTTATAATATCGACTTAAAAATTATGCATTTTCATAGGAATATTGTAATTCAAAACATGCGCTCATTGGTAATGTGAATTTTCAAAAAAAGTCATGTATTCATTAATAATCAGAAGAACATATTAAAATGATTTAAACATAAATAATTCTATAACATTTAGTACACGGTGTTAATAAACAAAACTAAAAACAAATCGTCGTGAAAATTATATTGTTGTATTATAAACAATCGCATCATATGTCTTTAACCCGTTGACAAATAAACGTGATTGATTACTCTGAAAAATTTTGATTCAACGAGCAAATAAGCAAAAAAATATTGTCATTTTTTTCGTGTAGGCACACACTTTGATTTTTGATTGAAAAATATTATCTTACAAACTTTACTACACGTATTTCACATTTTCTGACTGTACCTATATCAACGAGAGAGTTTTAAATTCAAACACAATTTCAATGCCCTTAACAGAAAAACACAAAACATAATATTATATATTATAGGATTTATCATTGAAACCTAAAAAACTTAGGACGAATATTTTTTTTTCCGAAAANACCAGAAAAACACAAAACATATAGGATTTATCATTGAAACCTAAAAAACTTAGAACGAAACTTTTTTTTTCCGAAAATAATTGGTCAAAATCAAAAATGATTATTTTCCGTTTTTCAAACACAATGCGCGTTTTAAAATATTGCAGTTAAATATCGCTTTACATTTTTTAAGCGTTTTCAATGATTACTCGCCTACAAAGATACCGCGAATATTTTGTTCGCATTATTTTTTACTCGTCATAAATCATTTCAATCGTTTATTATACACAGTGATACGCTCGACGTTATCATTATGCGGTTTAAAACCGAAATTCCATCGCACACCAAACGCGTTATCGTGTCCCTCGACTGCGTGTAACTATTAACGGTAATAATGAACTTGGTGGGCTACCGCGACATCCTCAAACCATCCGAACTATGCGCATGCAGAATGCCGCCGTTTAAAGCTTCACAATCGCAATAACTTACACGTGTAATTATAGGCAATACGTTATACGAACGCCATGACGGCGGAAACTGTCTCGGTCGTCGCATACACATTTCATGCATAATATTCTCCAACAATAACAGTCGTTGGTATCCTTGTGGCGTGCCATTAAAATAATATACTGCGGGACACTGTCCGTCCGATAGTACGCGTATGTGGCGCATACGAACATGCGTGTACTTGGGGGAAAAAAGACGAAATGTGTGTGCGCCTTGATGTCTATCAGATTCGGACGCATAAATTTTATTCGGACTTAATCTGTTCATCGACCGGCAAACGTATTAATTCTCCGCGCCCGTTGCATTGTTCTGTCAAGTCGAAAATTTGTGTGAACTCGTTATTCCCGTATAATTGTACTGGAACCGCGACTGGGTCTATGGGGTTAGCTATTTTCCACATATTTTTTAATACAACGTTCATTGTGTTAATAATAAAGAAATCCGCCACCCCAAACATATACTACATGTATACTCACACAACCACTGGATGTCGATAGATATGCACCACATTTGCGGTGCACGAGGACGATCGTTAATATTTTTTATATTTTTTTTAACTAAACTCGGGGCCATCGTTGTTGTGGTGGTGACTGTCGGCTAAGTGTCTTGACCGCGTTTCCCGTACGACCTATCGAAAAACAATAATAAAATTGCAAACCATCGCACATAATAATGTCAGTAACACCAACACATTGTGCACACCAATTATTTTTATCAAAACGGTGTAACACAATGCATAGGTGCCCGGTAGTCAAGTGCCTCTCGGTGCCTGAAGAGCATCTAGCGCGACCGTAACAATTAATCCAGTCTAGACTGCCACTTGTTTAAGTCCTCCCGCGCAGCATTCTCTATCGAACAATGAGCGCATAAATTACGCTAGTCTTTCGATAAGCGATACGGACCACCGCCGTACGTGATTTTAACGCGCATTTCCAGGCTGCTCGAATAAATTCGCGCGGGGCAGCGTTGGAGACCATAAAAAAATCAAATAAAACGAACAATCATAAATGCGATAGTCAGACTCGCGACTGTTAATGTTTGGGTTAAAAACTCGGTTGTTACGACCCGCTCGTGCGTGCCACTGCTTTTGTCCGACTGCTGTTTGCTCAGCAAAGTATAAATCATAATATTGTACGCCGTTTTGGGTATTTATACGTTTGCTCGATGTGCACTTACGCACCTCACAGATGGAGTAAATTAAAAAAATGTATACAAAGAACGTGAATTGTCAAGACGGAATTCGAATAATATCGTATAATGGAAACCGTACAGCGTTCCAGATGTGTCGTACCGTCTCGAACTGTCTCTGAGAAAACACACACACGTTTTTTGGTCCCGGCGTAGCAAAGCTAAAGAACATCACAATAATTACAACTCCGAGACGTTCAAAGGGATATATGCGGACTCTTCTAATTAAACGCAGCCCGTCCGTTTATGACGAGCCTTTATTCAATGTGTTTATATGTAGAAAATTATTATTAATACACTGTAAAATACGTAAAAATATCTTCACTGTACTTTGCTGCTAAATTATTATTTTGTAAAAAAAATTTTATCTCGACATTTAACCGATTCGTTTTACAGCGTATGATTTTTATGTTGTTCGGTTTATTGTAATAATGAATTCCTACTGCTATAACGTAAAGTCAAATAAATATTAACTGACCCGTACAGTTTGTTTACCGTCATTATTAATTTGTAGCGAAAAAGCAATAAAAAAGTTTTACGATCCACGTTTGTATATTTTTTAATGACGAATCAAAAAAAAGTAATAATTTTCCTTTTTGAGTAAATTGTTAATCGATAGCGAACAACGACTTATCTTGTTCGTGTTATTAACCGTCTTTTTTTTACATAAGAACACATTAAATACGTGGGAGACACTCACCTGGCCGAGACGGCGCAGTGCGACCGGACAGCCGTCTGAAACAATAAAAAAAATTATGGTTAGATTAAAAATATAATAATTACTATATCAATAAACGCACATAGAATTTGGATAATAGTAATAAGATACGTGTAGAGATAATATTATATAAGAATATGAAAACACAATTACCATTGTCACAATGACGTGCATCCCCCCTCCACTGTGCAGTATCATCATTCCGCGAACGCGGCGTGTAAATTATGAGGTTACAAAAAATGTTACCGGAATGTCGCCCACGCAAATCAGATCCGCGTTTTTGATAAGCGGCCGCCGATACATCATCGAGCGGATCTGTACAACGCTCGCCGGTTGATAGGCACGTTGACTTCTAATTGGTCGCGTCGTCTTATCACAGTTATCAATACGGCGGCACACAGCGTATAATTTAACGTGAAGCCTTCAGGGCCCCTAGAGAGGAAACCGTGTACTCGTATAATACACTCCGGACGCGTCGACGGGCGATCGTTAAGTCATATCGCACCGCCCAGAGCGATAAACTCTAAGCGTACTCGGTAATTACATACTCTCCAAGTTTGCCGTAACGAGCCCCTAATTTTGTTTTTTTTTTTTCACACGGTGTAACGATTTAATACATAATAAATATTTCACTGCGACGGGCGAGAACCTATAAAAATCAGTCGGTTTATAGTTCAGAAATACATGATATATTCTGTAAGGGCATACCGTCGACGGAAAGACTTAATTAAAAGAAGACGGTCGGCTGATATAGGCAACTCACATATAATCTTATATTTCTGCAAAGTCATCTTGCATTGTAGGAGGTGTTAATGTTTGTGTGTTCTTTGCATACGACGTTATAGACGCCCGTCAATAATACGTCTACTATGAAAATATTTGACCACCGAACCCACGCGGAACATTTTTTTTTAATTTCTCTTTTAATATAAATAATTGTATTCGAAGCATTGAATTTTTGGATGACACATGTCGGAGTATTGTTTCTCTCTAATATTTCGCACAATAGCACGAAGGTTTTTTTTTACTCGAAACCTTGAAGTATTTTTGTTTTTTTTTGTTCAAATCAACTATCCATGAAGTTATTCTATTGGCAATGCTGGAGACCTTCGGTTTTTAGATTTCTGGAGATATACTGCTACGCTGTTCGGATGAGGTATATTTTATTAAAAAGTACGTATCTATACGGTTCTTATGAATATTTATTAAAAACCTTGTAGAGCACACTCGTCAATGGTGTACACGTCTATTGGGTCGTGTAGTAAAAGTTAAATAAAAGTTAAAAATAAAAGACGACTTACGGTCCGGCTGTTATCGCGTACACTTACAATGTGCACTGAGTTATTGGTTGTGTTTTATACACGTTTTATTGCTAATGCTCCGGCCATACAGTATCGTTTGAGTTACCATTGGGAAATATCTCATGTGATTTCTCGACTACGGCGGCCGTTCGCCAGTTTCAGCGCGTGGGCCTTTCATCGGTTCAAACGCACAACATGATAAATATTCGCAATATTATACGTATATAGGAAAAAGCACCAACGGTTTTCCCCGCGATTCACGATTGTAAGTCCTCTGGTGCTTCGTCATAGCTCCGCCGCCGCAGACTGATAGTAACGTTACATCCGGCTTTGGCTCATCATTTACTCATTCTGTGCAGTAATCTTCAATCTATTGTATTCACAGGTCGTCAAACGGAAATCTCGATACTCTTCTATTGTATAAAAACCGAATCGAGTTTACTGCAGTACATTTAACAGTATACGCTTGTCTTTCTCGGTGCCAAACACAATATTAACCGTAATGTTGAAATTGTCGCAAGCAAATATAATAACGGCCGTTGTGCGTGAAAGTGTAACTACTTAACGAAAAGCGTACATCTCGCGNACTTTACTGCAGTACATTTTACAGTATACGCTTGTCTTTCTCGGTGCCAAACACAATATTTACCGTAATGTGTTGAAATTGTCGCAAGCAAATATAATAACGGCCGTTGTGCGTGAAAGTGTAACTACTTAACGAAAAGCGTACATCTCGCGTGGGAATTATCGGCCTATAATGCACTGGGAGGACGTATTGGTACAGTACAGCGGAGGAAGTGTTTGGTTCGGTTGATCGAAAACCAATTTGCTCGCACTTGTGTATAAATATGTCAAACACGGTATGGTTATAATAATTATTATTGTGTAGGTTAATGCGACAGCTGTGGTGGTCGTTGTGCTATATACGCCACGCAATAGCAAGTACGGACATTTTACGGTACTGTGTACTTACAACACTCAGTACCTATTCATAACGTGTAATGTATTCTTACGTCGGGTGTTTTATAAACTGTACTTGCCGTGTGGGCGTCGCAGTTCTGTCGATAAAAGAGTATCGCAACGACGTTTTATGTAATTTAAACCGTTAGTATTATTGAATACCTGCAAAGCAAGCACGTGAACACATCGGAGCACAAAAGTACAAAGCTCTCTGAATTTGATTTTACTTAAATGGCATCGATCCATCGCTGTGCATTCGAGCGATGAGAATACTGCTGATCAAGTTCGTTTCGAGTGGGAGTTAATGTTGACATGTACACCACCAAGATTCGTTCGCCGTCCTTCAGAACTTTAGCGCACAGATTTCTGCAGGAATGAGTCATTAATCGATAATTTGTTCCGTCGAATATAATGAGTATGTATTATTATATTGTATTTTTCAGCTATTGTATTTAAAGTTACCATTTTCACACGACGATTGCGGTCAAGTCGTAAAAAAAAATGCGATCGTTAACACCTGTGGTGCGTAGACAACCTCCGTCCCCTCAGAGGAGGTGTCGGCTAGATACGGTCGAGTATTTTTACATCGAGTACAGTATAACGAGCAGTAAGTGGCGTGCAGTGACACAAACATAATAATAAACCGTATACCACTAGTAGCTCCCCCCCCCACCGGTGTTATGATAATGATAATAATGTTATTATATTAAGTGTGTACTCACAGCTTGAGGTGTAGGAAGACGACCATGAAGAGGGCGCCAATCGCGGCGGACAGCAACGATACCAGCACAAGTATCATGGGCCACGTCACCTCGGCGATGGGAACTGTCAACATACCTGTCAACGAAACAACAATGGTTTTATTATATTATTGTATTATAACAACACACATGCGATAATTGGATTATTACATCGTATTGTGTGGATTTTTAAATAAAAACACAAATCGCCGACGCCGCCGGTGGACAGTTACGTTATTTGATCGGCTATGTGTTATTGAGCGGTTGATGAGTTAATATGATCACTTTATACACGCGACGATGGCCGTATGCGATATCTTTAGGTGTAACAAGAAGAGGATGGGCGTGAATGTGAGCGGAGGACGTGTTACGGTTGGAAAAATAATAGTGAACAACAGTGTGGCCGTACCTAATAGACGACCACTACATTATGATGGCGCACCGCCGCACACGATTATTACACGGCGTGTACATTATTTTGTTATAATACACGTACATCGCGTGTATTAGTATGATGTCTTCATTGTCACCCGAACTGACAGCAATTCTTGTTGTACACCGTGGGAACGGGTGTCACGGCCATCGCATCACTATACGCGTACGATGATCATTTCGTTTTAGTCGGCACTTTTCTTTAATAGCGTTCGCGGTCTTCCGAGGTAAACACCACACCCGCATTGGATTCTCTTCGAAAAATTGTCACCATCGTCGTTATATCTTTCTTTTATTTTTTTATTATAATGTAATACGGACCAAATAAACGCACGGAAACGCCGCGATGGTGTTTTTTATCTCGTGTGTTGGATCACGTGTACATGATAATCATTGTAGTGACGGCGACAGGCCGCGGGGCAGTTAAAGATGAATAATTTCACTTTGCGCGATCAAATTTAACTTCCATCCAAAGCGCACTGGTTTTTCAACGCGGCACAAGAGAGTGCCGATCGCAGATCATGTCGCCTGTTGGGTTATTTTGTACATTATCCCTTTGAGACGACTGAACTAATTGAAAAACTTTTCAAATCCCTTTCATGACGATAATAATAATAATATTTATATATGCATGAAAGTATCTTATACAAGAGGTAATTACTGAAGTTTTAAGTATTTAATCGCAAAGTTTGTGCGGCACGACGCATCTTACGATTTAAACTTTACAAAAAAAAAGTTTCTATCTGTTAACCGTTCAAAGACTACCACGCGAATCTAATGCAGCTGTTTGTTGGTAATCAACGGAACGTCTAGCGATTTTAGAGCGCACAGTTTTTCACTTGTCCGCTAAAGTTTATGCTAAACTAAAATTGATAATAATATAAAAAGCGCATTATCATTTCAAAATGGAGTTTGTCGCTGTGTTCTGTAAACATCGGAAAAAACTGCAGAGTTGAATTTTTTTACAATGTAATTACCTCGACGACAAAATATGTACACGTAACAAGCGACCTATTGTTCTATGTGACGAAAAAAATATATTTACACGACATATTTTCCCGGGTTCTCGGTATATGTGGTACAGACGTACTTTAATTAATCACGGACGCTTTTCGTTAGGATTAAAAAATAAAAATAAAAAAAACACAAGAAATAATTATTATAACGGACATACAGAATCTTTATATATGGTTACGTGACACGAATATAATTAAAACGCATTGTAAATGTTTCGTTTGGCTACCGCATACTACACTGTGGGGCCGAAATGGCTTTGGGCGTTTTTTTGTACGCATAAACGAATAATAAAATATAATATAGGTCTCAATCCAAAAATGGTCCGGCTACACCACCCGGATAATTACTGAACCAATGAAAACAAAACAATTACATAAATTATACACATACGGTAAGAATAGAGGAGGGCGCGTGTCTCCTGATTTTATTGCTGCGATAAAAAAGTAAAATATACGCGTAGTAATCGAAAGCTGACTAATAATAATACAAATTTCGTGTAGTAGACATAGTAAAAATGTTCAGCTGTACGAACGCGCTCGTTACGCATAACCTGTGGGTACTGGTAATGTGTGTGTGTACACGTAATGGGTATTCTCCGCGGCGGAGGACTGAGCCGATCACAAGGAGATAACGCGAAGAGTACGCTGATAGTAAGACAAAAGGCACAAAGAAATACAACTAACTGGAAACTACTAAATTTTCGACGCGGCGAATAAACTTTTTTAATGTTATTGTCGAACGAGTCCATTGATAATTTACTCGATTAATGCGGCCACATGAAACTTTTGTTAAGAATACCCCTGACGCGCATACACACCGAAATGGAACACTCGCATCTGTACGCATCATATATTTCTATGATGTGGCGGTGCCCGTCGCTCAGTTGGTTTTTCAAATCTGGCGACCGCGTGCGGACCATTTCAATGGGAATATATTTTATTGGACGTCGAATTAATATCAACCGCACGGGACGCCTTCGATCATAAAAATTATAATACTCGACCGTTATATCATTCGTATGATAGGCATCCGTGTTGACTAATTAGCAACTTGACAAGTCACTGTATCGTCAAAACCGGTTAGAAGTGTACACGGTTATGTATTTTATTGACATGTAAAATAAGAAAGCGAGCGGCGTACCGACGAAAGTCTAAATTACTCCGACGTCGCTCCTGCTCGTGCTGAGCCGTCGTTAACTATCTGTACAGTACATAGATTGTGTTTTTAGGATTGTTTGTCCGCGGCAAAGCGTCGCCGTTAAACGATAACGCAATCGTTTCAGGAATCGTGACGACTAAAATCACGTCTTCATTCGCTAACGTTTGTCAACCGACGCTTTGTCGCCACTTGTGCGTGGAGTGCGATAATTTGTCCCGTGTGATATTTATTGCCGGCACGTTACCGTTGCTGGTGGACACATAAATTAAAGGGATTTCTCTTTAAAACGTCTGGTTAACAAAAATGTGCACTTAATAGAGACGTTAGTGACCGTACGGAAGCGGTTTACGAGTTTTAGGAATCGGATTTCGAACGCGTGTCTGTGATATGTATTTATTGCCTATCCTTAAACAAACTACGCGTTGATCTCATAACGGAGTCGTTTCAATAGACTTTTCTCGTGGTAAGACACAGATTTATGTATACGTTTATAATATCAAGCCGATGAATACACGCGCGTGTGTTTTATAATTACGCCTTCTCAGTGAACCCGTCAACATTTGAAAAATAATTGTGAGTTTTAATTTATTCGCCGACACCCGTCGGATGATTGTCAGGCGAACAGAATATCATATTTGGAGAAATTCATCGTCTAGCCGTCGTCTTCTCGGATGGATATTTTCTCAGACATTTTCATTTGCCTCGTTAAGACCTCGACGCAACGACAAAATCGCTCTATTTCTATTTGTTTGTTATTACTGTCGTCAATAAAGTGAACGACTTCGATGAACGTAAAACGTTTCAACTCGTACCATTAAAACACCAAGTGGTATTTGACGTCATACGCGCCTTGCGACTTACGAAATTTTAATTAAAAACGCATTTTTCAAATACGAATTAAATCCGAGCCGGTCTGATTTAATCCGTTTTCGATTGCACCTCTCGTCCCCCATAAACTAGATTATGTATTATGCTAAGGGTATTATATAAATATTAATATTTCAGACGCGCGTGTAAAGTAGACTGAGGATTTACCGAGTGGTTTTATGACTTGGTATGTCGATGAGAAATTAAAAAACGTCGACAAGTATTTACGAGCAAAAATAATAGTTGGGCGAACGACGCGGCAAAAATGTCATAATTAAAAATTGAAAATAAATTCACTGCGGTTCCTTAAATTATAATTCACGAATAAATGATTGCCATGTGGTTGAATAACATAAACACGAAACTTGATCATGTGTTATTTTTAGTTGTACGTTTGTCTATAAATTGAGTAAAATTTTGTGAAAGCGAAAAATAAACTGCGAGCCGAATAATGCTGAAATATGTTACAAGAGTTCTCGGAGTTGTTTCGCTCATGTTTATAAATATAATCCTTTAATACTACCCAGCTGTATGTAATACAAAATCATTGAATCGCGATACTTAATTTTGTTACCGCAATACATATACTGGCGTATCCGATATGAATAATTAAAAATTTAATTAGACCATGAAATCAATGACTACGAAAGTTATTAAATTATTAACTGTCTGATTAACACTCTTGAAGTTAATGATGTTGCCGTTTCTTCATGAACGCCGAGTTTGGGATTCGTTCCTCTCGTTGGTTCTAAAGCAAGGTGACTTTTTATTTGTCCGTTTGGTGTAACTTTATCTGTTCATCACAATGTTCGAATTTTTATCAATAATATAAAGAGCCCAACTCGAACGGTATTTATCGTGATCGCCAATTATCTCGATATAGAAGACTAGAAAACGTTAGTAATTTACCATATAAGTAGCCCGCTACTTGTTAGGTATTCTCCATAGAGTTTGCTTCTTCCGTTTAATCCGTTCGATATGGTTCGACAAAACCGGTCACAAGTATTCTTCCATACATAATTTCAACAGTCAGCGCCAGGTTCCTTATCATGATATCTTCATCCCGAAACATTTATAATACCTACAGCGTGTGATCTTCTGGATAATAAAAAGAATAGGTCGAGATTTATGCGTTGGTCGCGTTTAGAGACTTTTTTACTCTCAATGCTCAATTCTCGGTATCCGCGTTTTATTATTAATACATACAATATATTTATTTATTTTTTTTATTTTTGGACTGCCGCAGCGGCGTATAGAGACGTTCGGCGTGTAACATAACTTATAATTTCCAGAGCCGGTTTCCTCATCTAACGAGATATTCTCCTTGGCTCTTTCTTTTATTCAGTAGATCCGTTGTTCGAAAAATATGTTCTAACATTCAAGAGACGCTTATTTCTACTCATTTTTACCGGGCTTGTTCTTTTACCACGTGAACACGGTAAATCAACAGCCCGCGAGAACGAATCCGATATGTGGAGGACGTACACGGAACTTATACGTTTTTACGGCAATGATGTTTGAACAGTTGAAATAGAAGTTTTCGGACCGTAAAAATATTATGTAAATATTGGCGGTAAACAAATGCACATCACACACAACTGCAATCTGTGTCTCAGGTACACGGTTTCAAATTACAGTCGTGTTCCTTTTTTTCTTCATTGGTTTCTAATAGAAAACACTAAAGGCGGTGAATGACTGGCTGCGTCCAAATCGTCATTGGAATTTATACAACAGCCGCCTCTGTTTACTCACCTAACGGAATTCAGTCGTGTACAGATAAATGAGTAACGCGACCGATGAAAACCAACCCGTGAGCTTAATCGAACAATTATATTTCACTCAGTCATGGCGTTCATTGTTTAGCGAACAAATCTGTTTCTTACGAGTGTGCACGTCAGTCGTATACGCACATCGTGGCAGTAAATATGAGAGTAGGTATTTTAATTTTCGGACGTGTGTTGATAGGTTTGATAGACTAGCCGAGCGTGTACCCGTTTACGGACGGAGAAAAAAAAATGACATACATTTTTCCACTCTTTGTTCTCAGTACACCACAAGCGGATTCGGCCGCCGAAAGAACGAACCCGCGTCCATGTAACGCTGTGCCGACGCTCCGGGCAAACCCAACGTGCTCGTTGTATTATCTACTTTTCTTCTTCCACGTCCCGATAATTTAACTAACACTGATATATTTTAATTAAATGTCATGGATACACACACGGGCCGACATAGAGCCTGTCGGTCGTACATAATTATACCTGTCAAAGATATTGTATCAACTGATGGCTAAATTAAAAACCGTTCGTTCCTTGTAACCTCACCGCCGCCGTTCGATCACTGCCCGAGTTCTCGCGCACTTCAACGTGTACAATACGTACAAAGCCAAAGGCCAATCGTACACACATGTGAGTACTACTAACGTTCAACGAGTACAGACAACGTACTCGTGTAACAACCGCCTCCGCCGAGCGTTTCATCAATACGTGTACCGTCCAATAACGTGATATTTTCGCCCGATGATAACGTTATTACAACATGGGAACCCGTTCATTATAATGATTTCCGAACGCAGTCATTATCCAATCCAGGAGCGGCAGCGTCGGGTCCGGTTCGAAAGAGTCTGAGGCGAAAACAAAATCAGAGGATGTATCCCATTCGAGTGTGCGTGTAGTGATAGAACGTCAGAGTTACACCTCTTTCCGGCTGCAACCGATTCTAACGACTCATTTTGTCGTCAAAAAAATAAAAATAAAAACAACCAACGTCTAGATACAGTCGCAGCTCACAAATCATACAAACTCGGCCGAAACACGCCGCCCATTTCACCGCTGCGTTTTGGTTTTCGGCAACAAACACACACGCGCGCGCGGAAATAAAAAGAAATTATCTCGACACTAGCGTTTTATTATTATTATTATTATTATTATGTATATACGATATCCTCTTTAGGGTAGACTCGGGGACGTGTTAAACGGCGACGTGATTAATGTTTTCCTTTCTCGCGTCAGTGTCGGAATAGATGTTGTGTGCTGTNGTTTTCCTTTCTCGCGTGAGTGTCGGAATAGATGTTGTGTGCTGTGCAATCGACATAGGAGCTGCAGATATAGTGGTCTGGTTTTCATGCCAAAATCTGCGTTTTCCACGAACACCCGTCGCCGATCGTCCGCATTACACACCCCCACCGCGCGCCTTTTAACGCAATTTTCCCAAACGCCAGGCTTTATGAAATAGTGCTCCGTTATTTTACACAACACGCGCGCCTTTTAACGTTTGGATTTATAGGACTGGAGGGTCCAACACGCAATTTCCAGAGACCTTCACGGAAAAATAATATGCACGTTACGCACAGACATGTGTATAAATTATTAAAATAAAGCGAGTTCGCTGCCGGCGTCGACCACTCGCATTAAAAACGGACCCGTCGTATATTACAACAAACCCGAACCGCACTATCTGTGCGCGTGTTATTTTTGTAATTCGCACTGTCTCTCTCCACCTCTTTTACGAATACATTCGATGCCGTCAACCCGTGAAGTCTCCATTTACCGGTTACCAGCGTGCGTTTAGTGACACATAAACGTCTGCCGACACAACATAAACTACTAGATGCGTAGGTGGCAGTTTATTTGTACGCATTAGGACCAAACGTTATATAAATTATTGTGCGCACGACTTGTCTAACAGTAGTAGTCGCGTAGAGTGGTAATAGGAGTAGAAGTAGTAGTTGAAAATGCAATCATCACTTTTGAGCGTGTGCTCGTACAAAAACTACACAACTTGTAAAGGAGTGGGCTCGTAGCAGACACGGAAACGCAATTATAATTTTCTCTTAAGGATCGCTACAGGATCGTGTGTCGCACGTGGGTCGAGACAAGACGTATTACAAAGTCATCTGCAACCGAAAATCGGCCGAGAGTATTAATTTTGCGGTGGTGTGTGAACAGCGAGTGTCGTCGGCGGGTACATTAAATATGCGTTTAATACTGTCATAGTTTGGAGACAAGTGCGCAGACGAATGTTGGGCGAATGCTTCCCGTCGACTCGACTACGACTATATTCTAATCAAAGCATCTCGTCGGTCCATTAGGGTTTACATAAATAATACATCTACTCCGTCTCTTGGACATCCTTCGACGCCGACGATACAAAGAAAACGAATCATTTACGCCATTGTAATTTGTTGCGAGTTTAAACGGCACGTGTCGATACGGAATGCAATTCCGTTGTTGCAGTCTGAATGGGATCACGTAGTTACACGCGTTTTATAAACACCGCGAATAAAGCTCATTAAAAAATATGCACACGGCTCACGATCAAATGGTGTACCGCAGAAGAAATCGCTCTCTTCGATTAAACGCGGTGCTGGGCCAATCCATCAAAAGTCCATCTACACGGCGTAATGCACACGCAAAGACTTTTAAATAGTTGTTAATTTTTTACAACGAAAAAATCGTGTAGCACAATTTGCGGCGTATTCGTGATGAAATAAAATGATTTCCATTATTCTCTGAGTGCATCATTTGTTAGCGCCAAAGATATAATTAGTATAATACATTCCGGTTTGGGGTCCTGCGCGTGCACCGTACTAATGTGTGTTAATACACTGAAAACGTGTGACGCATATCGATTATTAAAAGTCAATACTCGACGGTATGAACGATCGTTTATTTCTGCACTGTGCCGCTTACACGTGAAGCTTGCAACTAAAAAGTACGCTATCCAATGCAGCCCATACGATCCGACGACTTCAAAACGTACTGTTGGAATGCGTGGGCTGCTTTAATTACAGCGCCACGATAAATCGCTTGAATTATGAGTCGGTGTCAAAAAATATCCAGACAACTCGCTAACCGGCAATTAAATCATTTATTAATAACGCACATAAACATTGATTTTAATTTGAATGCACTAATCTAACTCTGTACGCAATCAGAGATAGCATCGTTAAACGAAATTAATAAGAGCTAAATCAACAATTATGCTGTCACGGTAATGATATAGCGTATGCAGACGTTAGTTCA
Organism: Daktulosphaira vitifoliae; assembly: GCF_025091365.1. Taxonomy (NCBI): domain Eukaryota; kingdom Metazoa; phylum Arthropoda; class Insecta; order Hemiptera; family Phylloxeridae; genus Daktulosphaira; species Daktulosphaira vitifoliae. Next base: position 18,458,371 of record NW_026099575.1, on the reverse strand, counting down.
ACCGAGTTGTGGTACCTAATAAAGTCCCAAACGCGTTGTCACGACTGGGCAGATACACGGGGCACCAAAGAATCGATAAGTACTCTTTTCTGGATAATTTATCGTGCTTGTATGCTAATGAATTTTCGTTGGAATTACACAGAATAACAGTGTACAGATGGAAACGACCAGTGAGGGGGCGCCGAGTTAATATAGTGAACATCTAAACAATCAAGCTAATTAGCCGAGAATTAACAGCCATTTGACTCTGCCGAGAAAATGTTATGATTCCTCGCTAAAAATATCATCGCATGGGAAATCGTTCGAGAGGGGCGAACGAACATAATGAAAACTTTGGTGAGACGAGCCAATTGTCATCGTTTAATTTATCGGCATTGGGTGCGTGCCAACTGGCGATTTCCTGTGCGTTACTACTGCAGTTGCATAGGCCCGGCAAAAGCTATTTCAGAAGGGCACGAAAATAAAGTCAAAGAAAAAAGGTAATACGATTTCGACGCATTTTTTAACATATTGTTTTTTTCCACTCGCGTTTGCGAGCAAAACAAAACGACCCAGACACGTGTACAAAATACTTAGGGAGTGTTAAGTGTCGTTCGGGCGCGTAAAAATAACAATTACTATACATAGTGACTGTGGCACTCCAAAATAAATGCAATTTCTTGTCTGTATCTTACGTGTGGCTGATCAGCGAGTAACGGGTTTCGGAAAATGACGATTAAAAAAGGAAATAGCGTAGACAAAAGAACGGTAAACAATAATCATCAAACGAATTAGGTGAACCTTAATGTATCTTATTGTCGAGGTACAATAGTAGTTTGTGTATACACTTACCGTTGTCAGTGCCGTCTAGAGGTTCTAGGGCCCATGAGCACAAGTCGCAAGTGGTCAGGCCGTCCGAATAAGGGGGATCCAAGAACGGTGGACGGGGAGGTGGCGGGGGAAACTTCCATATATCCTCCTCGGTCCACCACTGGTAATCGTCTTCTTCCTACACAGACAAAATATCAAAACAAAAGGTCAGTTAATCATGATTTAAATATAAATGTGTATATACATATAAAAAATAAAAAACTCTAACCCGTGTGCCCTATTGTTCCTTTACAGTAACGCGTATTTATGACTACGTGTTTGTGTTTAACACCACACTGCGGTTTGCTTAACATTTTTTACTTATATTTTATTATTGTTATTATGGGATATGTTTAGCCTACGCGTTTATGCTGAGTCGCCCGGTGCAACCAACGTCTCGTTTTTTAAATAAATGTTCTAGGATAGTAATCGTTTACGCACACCTATGTACACACCGTACGTATGTTGTTTTGCGTTTAAGCTGGTTATGTATCACATCGGTAGCTTATATGTAAATTTATACGAATTTAAATTAAGACAATAGTTGCAAAAACCGAAAACAATCCAAGACAAATGTGCGCGTTCGTTTATTTTTAATAGAGCTGTACTATATTCACAGAGAATACTAGTGATAAATACGACCTGTTTTATGCAAATAAGCAATGATTTCACAATTAGGATACCATCTACTCATAAATAAAATATTTTTTAAACGTGATTTACTGACCATCATTAAAGTACTATATTTTTTTATCGCTTTTGATTCACTGATTTACATTTTACATTATACTAAATCATTTTCAAATTATATTAAGATGTTTTCACCAGAATACGCCATTAATAAAAAAATTCTTTTAATTTATTTACGTCGGAAATAACATGAAAAAAAGTGTACATATGTAATTCGAATATCGCCGTTTTCACATAAATCAATTCTAAATCTTTACATTATTTTATCCAAATTTAACGTATTCAACAGTTAACCAAACGCTTAGATGATTAAACAGCGAATGTATAGAAACACGAATTATGTATTGCGAGTCATAAACACAGACTAATGCAAACGCAAATAACGTCTTTACTTTGATAATTACTAAACATATATACATCAAACTAATAACTCAATTATAGAGAATTATACATTCACCTAGTCACGACTAGTTATAATTAACTAAATATTCATGTATAAAATGCTCAATATTACTCACAAATAAAAGTATTATTGAAAAAAAAATATTTATTTTTAGACTTCTAGAAAAACATTCTACCAATCTTGTTTGTACGCATAGAACTAGACACAAGTATAAGATACCCGCCAGCCTCACTTATAATAAAGTTGTTCGCGCGTGTTTGCGATGTTAATTGGGGTTAACGATCATGCAAATCGACCAGGTAGAAAGTCACGGGTAGAAAAGAATAAAGAAAAAAAAAACAAGTAAGACGCGTTTTGTCCGATTATCGTCGTTTTTTCTAGTAACTGTGTGTAATTGGAACATACATGACTTAATCTATGAAAAATCTGTGGGAAAAAAGTAACATAGAAAATCGTTTTGTCGAGCACCGCGCGAAGGACACACACACACACACACCCATAGCGTATATAATTTCCATAACCAACTTCATAATACCATCGCACCAAAAGTTTCGTTAAAAAAAAATATAATAAAACAAAACAAAACGTCGAGTTCGTGCTCACGGGTCCCATATAATTATTGAAAATACCTCAGTAATAATACAAAAAAGTATCTCCCGCCAATGTAGGCAATAGATCATAATACAAACCGATACTGTATCATTGCATAAATACAACAGATAACAAAAAATACAGGATACTGAAACCGCGCTCATTATGTTTAGTGGTTTACCCTTCAGTCGTTATATTGTATCATACCTACTCTAGCTTTTTATTTTTTTAGTTCATTATAATGTGGTGTATTCTATGTACTTGTGCAGATGGACTACTGCAGGTACGCTTGCGGCGGTGATGGCTAATAAAGACCAGATAGAACCCAAATCTTTCAAGTTACGCTTCCGTAAACACTCTGTGGGTATCAACCATTTTGAGCGGTGTATTCACAAGTAACTTGGATATTATTATTGTTATATGTGTACATACACGTTCGCTGCACAAGACACCAAACAAGTAATTACCGGGCTGCCGCAGTTCCTTCGCGAGTCTTACATATTGTGTTTGTGTAATCAACCTGATAAAAACGGATTTTCAGTGCGCGCTTCGCGGTCTGATGGTTTTTTAATGTCTTCATTCCTGTGTTGCGATGCGCGCGGTCACCCTAACCGCCCGACCGCCGTCGCCTCTGGGACCTTTTGTTTGGAAGTACACACACTTACTTACTGCCGTATTATAAAACGTACGGTAAAAAACAAAATGTATATTATAAGAATCGAGGCGTTGTGGTAAGCAATGCCTAGTGGCAGTGAGAGGAGGAGGAGATCATGCGCGCGCGTTTGTATTAAACGAGAAAATTGGTGTTACAACGTTGAAAAGAACACGTAGCAATGTCTCAATAGACCAGCGGAGCCATTCCTCCACGAATTGTTGCAGCTGCAGCACACGAGAATATTACAAGAAGATGAAGAGATCTCCGTGTTCGACAGACACGGCGAGAGAGATAGAGAGAACAAGTATCGGTTCGGTCCAAACCTCCTCTACCGATATCTTCTGTATTCGCTCAGTCACGACTCGCCGGTAATGTCATCATTAACTCAGCCAGTGGTTCTCATGCGATGTACACCGTCTAACAACATATACCCTCCTGTTGGCAACGCGCACTGACCAATTAACCGTCGCCATTGTACACGTTAAGTGCATGTGTATATATACGATACGTATGATAATGATAATAATAACAACAACGATTTAATGCGGTGTGTGTAAGGATATAGACGTCACGCGGCCGACACTGCCATGGGATGAGAGATCCGCCAATTAAAGAGCGTTTTTTTTCAACAATAATAAATTAAATGAAAGATAATAAAGCGCGATTGTGAGCATATAAACATATCTTGCGATGGGTCTTGGTTAGTGAGCGTATAGTTTTGATACAAAATAAATAAATAAAACCTACGAGGCGTATACTCGAGAAATTTTCGTGAGACACATAAACCATTCATGTTACTATTATTTTGTCCAATAAATCACTTGTAATAGATCGGTGCAAGTTGAACACATAAGGCGCAATCAGCGGTCTCCTTCGATTTCCTTAGCGCAACAGGCAAACGCATACAAAAATGTAGTGATTTATTCGACCGGCCGTCGTCTTCGTTCGGTGAAGAAAAAAAAAATAAACATGCATCGTGTAGGCAATATTATCATGTGAACGTTATTATAATACATCTACATTTACACATATTTTATTATGGTATAATAAGTATAATACACGTTTAAAAAGTCCGTGTAGTGTCACGTAGCCTTATTTCTCGGTGTCTTTTAGATTTCGAGGAACGCGTCCAAAACTGTGTTTCATCAGAATTTAACAAAAAATTATAATAATACAAGTTAAATGATTAATATATGCATCGGCGACAGTACCAGTAGCGTCATAGATGGTGGGTAGAGATTGAAAATATGTAAAATATACAGTTACAGATTTGTTTAATCGTTATAATCAATTTGAATTCTTTTAGATATCCACTGCAGCGATGTTAACCGCCTCGTTCTAATCATAGCAATAGCTACTCGTATCTGTTGACGTCCTAAACAATACTGGACACTACAAGCAAAAGAAGACAGTATGTTTAAACGCGATAGGCGGCGGAGGATGTTGCTCGTTTAACGGGTTTTCTGTTTCTACGGCCAAACGAATGACTAATTATAATTGGGAACCACAACCGTGTCGACCAAATGTCGTACGATCAATTTTATATACGCATCTTTGGTCGAGTATAATTTATACAAACTCGCTCAGGGTGCCGCAACAGCTGACATCAATAGAAGCCACTGCTCGTGCGGCTATCTTTAAGACCTTTGTGAAAGTAAAATGCGAAATTTTTTTTTTCTGACAAACAATAACGATGTCCGCAGGACCGTAACGCTTGTGACCACAACCAATGCCGTTTGTTCTGTTCTTCAACTCTATCGTCGTGGAATAATTTTGCGGTAAAAAAAAAATTCAAAGAAAGAACATAAAGTGTAGACGAACGATTTCGGTCAATAAAACTGAATAAGCCACGTTTAAGAACCGAACACCGCCTTGGTAATCCGATTTATGTGTGTCAAAGAAGCTCGCTGGTTGACCCCGTGCACCAGTAGTCCTGCGAGGGGGCTGTTAATGTCGTTTTCTTGGTACATCATGTACTAGCATTGTACGACAATCAAAAGGAGCCCCTGCGAAGGTCCCCGAATGACGACACCCTGCAGTGACAATCGGCCTCTGCGACAATATAATATAGGAGACACACAATATAGCATAATAATATAATGCCATTGCCAGCCCCTCGACACGAAGACGGTGTATGAAAGGAACAGAAGGATATTGTATACATCACCACTGCTTGTCGTTTTAAACGTCGTGTACATCATATAATATGTGATGTGCACACATTCATATTATGTGTGTGTGTGTGTTAAGACCACGCGTACATCCTCTTCACTTTTAATATTGTATAGGTATTATTATTATATTTGTTATAAGCTACCGGTACAGTTTGTCCCCGGAGCCTTATAAGAACGCAGGAAACGTCTGAGATGTCTTTATTTTTTTATTATTCGGTATGCACAATTATTATCTGCATCAGGATCCATTCCTTTCCTACTGCTTATTTAATATTGCACTTAATACGCGTAAAATATTCAGCATTTTTTCTTTTCTATTTATTTATGCTCAGACGTGTTTTGACTTTTTCCTCCGTGATCCTCTATCGTTACACGAACTTGTATTAGGTATTATTTATACCCTCTACTTTTGTACAGTTATTTTTTACCTCCATGCACGTGTAATACGTGCATGGTAAAATACATGACAATATATCTCGTAAAAACGAACTGGCATGCCGAACAACTCAATTATAATAAACACTCTGAATATTATTATATTATATATATATATATATATTATTATGTATCTATATATACCTATGGGTCGTGAAAAAAAAAACGTGTATCCTCATAATAATGGTTAACAACGTATACATTTTATTTTCTCTTCATACTGCCCAACACCTGCTGTTCACCCCCGTAGTTAGTTACTCTACGGTACGGTCATCTCCTCCTACTATATTTTCGTCCTGGGAATCGGCAAAATATATCTTTAACTTTGTTGATAATCTATACGTCCAGCTTGCATATCATAACGACGGCAAAAGTACTATAATCCGACACGAAAAAATAATAATAATAACAGTGTTAAGATACAAAACGCACCACTGTCGTTTTATGAGATTTAGGCTTGAATTGCAAACGGCTCGACGGCAATACATAAGTTATAACTGTTTATTGGAAAACAGGATGTAATATGATGTCTTAGTAAACAATATTTATTTTTTTATTGACAAATAAGCATATTTGATATAGTTAGAGGAGGAAAAAAAAAATAAACCGGACCCAGCATTCATACATAAGTGACGACGTGCGCATAGGTATAACAATAATAGAGGCACTCGTCAGACGCCTTATTTTTGCGGGTGTTATGTTATTTATTGAGGGGTTGCCCTATGGTATTTATTAAAAATTATAGTTTATTTAAATTATAATACTATATACGTGCGCCTTCCGGGCGATCGTGCGCCTGATCAGAGACTCCTTCAGGCGAACCAACCAAGTCCATCGATAAAATAATCATTGGAATCAAACGGGTGGAGGAGAAAAAAGGCGATGCTGGTTGGCTGTAACTTAGAAATAAATACTAGTCATCAACGAACAGTGTCTATAGGAGCACAAGCCAAAAAAAAATACAGAGGAAAAGGCATCAATAATAATTTCTTATCTAGAAGGCGACACATATTTTACGGCCTCTTGTTTGGGCNCAACGAACAGTGTCTATAGGAGCACAAGCCAAAAAAAAAATACAGAGGAAAAGGCATCAATAATAATTTCTTATCTAGAAGGCGACACATATTTTACGGCCTCTTGTTTGGGCAAGGCTCCAAACGCGTTCATTCATTATTTCAATTATACTAGATTAAAGAAGATGACAAATGTAAAAATAAAAAATTATAATAAAAAATGGATTTGCTCCTGTACACCGTTTCGTGTGACGTTTCAACGACAAATGCGCGCTGTCGTCACCAGGTGCGTTGTTTGCGCTTCGATTTATTTTCTTCTCAACGTTTTACTCAAATAACATTTCAATATCCGCACCTCATATAATATAACACAGACGACGAAAATGATAAAAATGTAATATCTTTATACTTCCGAGTTAAAGCTCGTCTCGTTTACATTCACTTGCCCTATTTTCGTCTCCGAGTTTAATAGAATAATCATACCGCCATTTCAATTGACAACTGACAACGTTTTTAATTAACGAATGCAAATATTCAATGTTCGCAGCAGACAGGTCCATTGAAGATACGGGATAAGATTAATAAAACACTGTTGTGCGCTCTAGTATCGGCATGACCTCGATTAAATACTGTATAGTAATTAATCGTCAAAATCTCATTGTGAGCCCGTTAAGGACACACAATAGCTAGACGGCGGCGTTCGTTCAGTTTCCCTTTTTTTCAATGCCCCAGAGAAGGCAAAATTTATTACAGGATAAATAAAAAAACCACTCTGAAAAGTTGCATAAATATATTATTTGTTTAGCGCACCTGTCCAACAACCGACACTCTAATTAGCACCGCGAATATCAAATGCAAAGGAATGGTATAATCATGCGATAATTTGTATTCGCCGTACACGATATTATCTTGCGCGGGTATAGGCATAATTATTATTAGCATATCTACCATCGGGATCTATTGGCAAGACAGCATATTTTATACGACAATTGCTAGCCGGTGGTCCCTATTTTATTATCGTGCACAGCGATTATATAAGTATGCGTTTTTTTCTTATTTCAATAATTTTGCCAACTCCTGTATGCCGCGATGAAGATAACGACACAACCTTAAACGTATGATACGCGTGCACGTAACACAGCACGAAAATAATACATTATACAGCACTGACGAGAGCTCGGTCGCGCGCCTGCGATAGTGCCGATGAAGACATCAGTCGACGGCCAGAGCGTCGGTTTACCGGCCGTCGTCGAAGGTCGGCCTGTTTGCTGCCTCCCAGGTGGCATTCCTCATGCCTGAGCCGTCGCCGCCGCCGTACCGCTGTACAGGGTGCCGCCAGCGTAAAACCACCAACGTTATTGTCTACCTGTCCGCGATCCAATTTACGACTGACTTTGTACTAGTGCAGACAACGCGTGTGCGTGGATTACATTAAATAGAGACGTAACAATATCAGATCAGATTTTGGGTAGCACCGGGTTGCCGCTGAAAGGCGGTCGGTCGCATTGTGGTATGATAGAAGGGAGTCGACGGAAAAAAAAGCGATAACGTAATAACACCTATAACGTTTGCTTGTACTAAATCTACTCCGGGCATCTATATTATGTTTTGGAGTAACACCTGACGCGAGCGGTTGTCTGCGAGGTGAGATGTGTTCACCAACATCACGTCAGTTGATTACTTTATTTTTCTTCTCGTATCACATCCGTACAAAATAAAACACTCGGTACGCACGGACGCTATTTACGAAATAGGTATGACGGAAAACAAACGAACGTGGACGTTAATTAATGAGTGCCGGAGGTGAGTGTGCAGTAAAACAACCACGATGATATTAGCCAACAGTTTTGCCATGTGTGTCATGCTTTTGTCGGGTTATTCAGTTGAGAAAACTTCTCTTAACGCAATTTAAACTCCTGTCACAAAACGCAAACTCGCTCGGGAATCCCCAGGAGAACGGTCCTTTCGGTGAACAATTCCAATTACGAATTGCGGTTAATTCGGTTGAACCACTAGATGCGCACGTCTCCTCCATAAAATATTTTCGTTCAATGAATATCCGCATTGCAGTATGAATACGCGTACAACAATACAATGCACCTAAATGCACGTACATATTGCATGGTAAGCATAATATTTATCAGCGTAATATAATATCCCGTGAGAATCAATCACGCGCGGTCGTAAATTATTGTCGTCCTCGGATGTCTCCGCTAGTTTATTTGCACTAGTAGTACAGTGCGCACAGCTTTGGATGTCTATTATACGAGTATATAAACGACGTGCAGCGGCGGTAAATTTATTGCCGTTTGTGCCTGACCAAGTGGCTTCCAGTCGAGTGGCGTATGTCTATATTAAATAACACATAATCGGGACGCTGAAAATGCCAACCCACGTTTTGATCTATGGACCGCGTTATCTTCGCTCGGCTACCATACACTTCCTGTTAACTAATTTTATGGCCACTACTATACGCAACCGTTGCGCATAAAGTAAACAGAGTGTTCACCGTATGGCGCAAAGAGTCGGGGCGACAACTAGGCGTTGTTTATGATCATACTCTCTCCAGTGATAAATACGAGTACAAACATGACGAGGAAAAAAACAAAAAAACCTGTCCCGATTCAAGATCTAAAAAACTCAGTTCTCCGGCCGTTACGGATGAAGTATACCGGTGACGCAAGATAAAAAGTATAAAACGGCGATTCATTAGATCGTAATAATCACTTAATGTGAATCTTTTTTTACAATTGGATCATAGATGTAATGTCTTGATCGTCAAGTCTCGTTCGGAATTTCTTTGAGGAAAAAAGCCGCGCTCGCATTAATAAAACATTTGTTTTTTTTGTTTTCTCGCAAAAACTCAAGTCTAATGACGTTCTGCCGGCCGGTTGGCCTGCAGCAGGAAACGTACGTGAGTGGGTATGTTATTGGAGAAATCTTCGGGCGACCGCGGTGGCCACAGAGTTTCCACATGGAACACACACAGGATAAGCCATGACGGCTAGCTCTGCGGCATGTACATACATCATATACCTATGGCGAGTGTAACGTACATGTGCAGGAGGTACGCTCGGTGGCTGCAACAAGAATAATACCAACTAGCAGTCGCACAAAAGAGTGTCATGTCACGAGATTATGGTAATGTGTTGAAAACCCATCGGGCGGCGACGACACGGTCTCGCGTTATTATTAGTGTGCCGTAACGTGTTCGTTATTGCATCCAGACTCGCGCGACACCGGTAATAATATACCCTGCTCCAGTCGGCATGTTCTTATTTATGTATTGTAATATACGTTTGGTGATTAATTAGCGGCGGCCTGGCGCATATTTCACAAGCGTACGGGGTGTCAAATCTTTAGAGGGTACGGTGTGAATGATGCCTTAATTAGTCGGGCCCGGTCAGGTTGTATCCATCGAGACGGCCGCGCGCACCGAAAACATGGCCGCATCGTTCCCCGCGCTCACGTCCATTGCCATGTCGTCGTTTATTATTACAGTACCTCGTGTAGGTACAAGAAGACGTACAACAGTGTAATAAAGGTATCTTCGACTGGCTATCGTATACATAATTCTTAGATAGGTGTACGAGCCGTATATTTGTACAACAAAATGGTATACCGAAACCGCTGCCGCCTGAGATCTCATTATAATAATAATAATAAAAAAATCCCGCGGAGACTTCAACGAACCACCTCGATCAACCGACTCCTAAGGGAGGACTTAACAACATACACTGTCGGTCATCGCCTCCCAAAACAAAAACATAATAATGTCAGACACGACAACGATAAGCGGCGTTAGATTATGATTATTGTTATTATCGGGTATTATAAATAAAAAATATCGTTAAAATTACTTTACGTTTCACACTACGACTTCGTTAAAAGGGTAAACGACGTGAGAATAATAAAAAATATTGTAACTTATTGTTGTTATTACACTATGAGGTTGCATTATTCCATCGCAGGACTTGGGATGTATCTGCCGATGTGCGTATGGACTCCGATCGCGCCATCCATCAGACGTCAGAACGTCGGTAAGAACCAGTGCGTTTGCCATCGTGTCTTCATACATGGAGTGTGTACAGTGAGCTACACACACACACGCGATTTACCTGCAGGTCATAACGGGAGGAACATTTTGTAACATACGCCGGACAGGCACAAAGAGAATACACACGAAAACCGTATACATAGAAACGCGTATGGTCCGGCGATTGTGTGCAGACGTATTCAGGTACAACTCAATTCAGTCGCACTCTGTGACGCCGTTTGAAACGATATTGTTATTAATAACGACGATTGGTATTGGAAAACGGCGGACGGCTATAACTCTTAAACGGTAACCCCACTCGACTCTCACGACAAAAGAAACTGCAACGTCCCAAAGGTAAGAGCACACACAATAAGCGTACAAACAAACGTACCAAGGGTTTAAAATACATCCCAAGGGTCAATGTCGTCGTACAGCAAGAATAAATGCATTACGTTTATTCGTATGTTTACTGTTATTCGAGAAAAAGATAACACGGCGAGGTGGCTTTTGTGCGGTTAGTGCAAGTTGCGCCCGAGGAGGGTAATGGCGATTGAGATCTGAAAACGAGATTGGAAGAAGTTTTGAAGGATTCGCACGTATGATATGCCACATTATAAGAAAATAAAAAAAACTGGCGTGTTATGCAAAAACTCCGCTCGTATTTGCATACAATTGAGTTTTGTTCGCCATAAAAAGCGAAACGAACACTAACGAAGGACACTGTACGCACCAGCAGCAGTCTAGTTACGTCAGAATAAAATACACGTTAGAAATAAATAAATAACACTGTCAATATATTGTTGTATTAAAAAATAATAAATGCTTGTCAAACGTTCAACTGCAATGTTCGCTTTATCGTTTGGGTGTGTCAGTCTGAAAAAACTTTTGACAAAACTGTTTCACCCTCGACGTGATGAATAGGAGATTGGAGACACACCCTTTGTGCCCATAACGAACATCAAAACAGGACGTTTTATATAAAATGCTATTAATGTTTTATTTACCTATGTGATCATAATTTTGATGGGTATATTTCGTCACGCCAATCATATTTTAACACGGTGTTATCGCTTACTTCCGTGACATTAATTTACATTGTCACGCGCTAGCAAAATAACATAGTTTGTATTTTTCATAAATTGTAATTTATTACGCGCAGTTGACAACAATTGATATTTTTTTCGGACAAGAAGCAAAATATAGTTTGATATAACGCCATTTTAATTTTTTTTTAACTCTTTCTCCAACTAGTATCAAATATCTTCTATAGGGGTACTCGTGGGCGGAGTCTTCTTTGCTGCCTACGAATAAATGGGTGGTCACAAGAGGTGAGAACTCAGACCCGGAGGGTTCAAAGTATGTTTGTGTGATTACTTGTGATAAGGAAATCTTTATAAGATCAAGTCTCTTGGCTGGTTGCTTCAAACAAAAGCCTTCTAGCAATTTTCCCAGAACGTGCACTGCTTGAACAACTGTTGTGGTTAAATATTACAATGGAAGAAATAAAAAATTTTATTCAGAAAAACGGTATTGCGATAACATATTAAATTATAATACTTCAGAGATCGCAAAAAAAAAAAATCAAATCACGAACAAAGCAAAAATAACCGTAAATATTAATAAGAATATCAATTCAAAAATGGTCTCTTATAAAGTCAATGGGTTTCCCGGTACGTAAAGGTTCAATTTCATCAAAACAAATATCGATACGTCTTGAGATAACATTCACATAAAAAAATATATATATATATATATGATCTTTGACGAGAAGCATTCGGTCGTCTTGAATTCGGGTACCATCTAACACATAAAACTATTCACGACTTCAGCTATAATTGCAGTGTGCAATGTATAGAGACATAATAAAGTTATTAATGATCTACTGTAGGGTCAAATGACAACTGTGGTGAAGGTACGTGTCCCAACCTTTCAAGAGATTATAGAAGATATGATGGTACAAATTATCATCCGACTACCTGTACCAAAAACAGCAAAATATAATTTGTTTTAGGTGCCTATAATGTGTATTTTTTTTACACACTCGGAGAAATATAATTTCTTTTACCGACGAGTAGTCTAACCAGAAGTAAGGTTGGCGCCCAGTTTGACTGTTGCGGGCAACGAATGTATTTGCACGTCGTGCGAGATTAAAAAAAGTTAATTTTATGTTATTGTTTTCAGCTGTCACTCGGCCGACTTCATTAAAACTTAACTGCACACTATTATTCTTATAAGGTTTATGTATCGGAAAACAAAACCACCACGCCCTATTATATAGTAACTCCACTCCTAACCTACTCAACTAACTGGCGTACTTCCAGATGTCTTAATGGAAATGTATTCTTGAAAATGCTTTCTTATTAACATACCGAACTAGAGGTCCTACGAATAAACGTTTAATGACGTATATGTCTTCTGAACCCAACCGAATAATTGAGTTTTGAATGCCAAAAGGGAAAGATCAGTGCAACGAGTTGAGCAAACAATAATTAGTGCGTTTAGAAACGGCATGTGCTATCGAAGACTTCGGACAACAGTCGAGTGTATTTTTGTCACGAAGTGTCACCACGTTTATAAAGAATTTTTACATTCACCTGCTTTCACAAGTTGAACCCTCTTTTATATAGGATTCTACACAAGAGGAAATTGTAATCGACTCGAACTAATTTATTTACATATCTTTGCGGAATTCGGTTAAAAGGCCAAACAAACAATGAACATTGTTCAGCTATCATCACCGTTTCTATAACTGCATTTTGTGAAATTATTGTGACTTACCTCCGTTACATAGTTTTCATCAGCTAAAACATTTGTTGGCAGAAGCATCAGACGATTTTGATTCCAGAGCCTGAAACACAATAAACAATTAATAACAAATAAAAAAATATGTATTTATATTTTTTTTAGTTTCTAGAAGGTACGACAAAAAATAATTTAATCCCTATCAAGGTGACAATTGACAAGTGGTTTTGTTCTCTCGATATTGTTATTTACATACATGATACTTGTTGTTTATTTATTTTTTGTATCTGTTGTTTTTTAAGTCATTGTTAATAAGCCCTTCATCGGGATTAACAAACACACGGCGTTCCGTAAAAAATAATGGAACACGGATCCTATCGAAGGTCATAATACAACGTTATTAATATAATAAGACACACACGCAAAGGTGTTCTCGGTTAATATTAATACATCATACGAGTAACAATAATAATGAGTTGGAACCCCGCAGACAAAAAAATGAGATTATTTCGTTTTCCTCTTCGAGCCTCATCTTGAGTCCAAGTGACAATTTATTTACACGTTTGCGTGTTATCAGCCGGTTTCCTTTGCTAAAAATCGTCAGTGCTTTAACGACTCCTACCCGGTCGTAAGCGATTAACGCTCCATATGATCCAAAAAAAGGGGAGCACAGCGATCAAAATCTTAGCGCGGCGCATATTATTAGACGGTCTCGTGACTTTCGCGGCAGTCACGTCCTTTTCCCGCTCAGATTAACACATTTCCGCGACACGTTCACTAAGTATATACACGCTATTTTCCCTTTTTCGAAAACCCCATCGCCGCCGCACACATGCGGTCATAACTCACCTGGCTACCGGCCCCCGCAACAATGTAATAACAATATAACGACCGACATACGAGCCGAGAATTGTGACGCGGCAATGCGGTTAACGCCGTCTCAGGTAATAAAATTTAAACGAAAAAGTAAATAACATAATAGTTGTAAGGTGCGCTCGTTTTGCCATTCGACGAAATTATTATATTCCCGTAAAATGACATATTTTCTATTTGGTCGACCGCCGTAAGTTATTTTGACGAGTCTACACGAGAAAACATGTATATTTTTTTTTATTTCTACCGTTAAATTCGTTAAGAGACTGCATTTTTTAAAATTATAATCCAACAGATCTAGTTATGTAAAATAGCGACAGTTTGTGTACTATTTTCTGCATTATGCATGAATGAATTAAAAAAAAAAAAAGACTTGTTATCGGACTGCAGCGAAATTCAATATACTTAAGTACAAGCTAAATTATTCAGGTCCTCGATGATCAATTAAATTTTTATTGATGACTTCTTCTTTGCTATAGTTTATCGGAGATGAATTCGAGAAGAAAAATAACATAAATTAAAATAAATTACTTGATTAAGATTTTTGCATGAGTTACATAGGTCGTTCGAGGGATAAGAAAACTGGAGGTCAATTATTAATTATCTGAAATTAAAAAAGGCGTTCTAATTGTATTTCATGATTGCAGCTAATACGTTGGTTTGGCTGTTCAAAATGAGCGGTTCACTACTTGCACACTAATCGACCAATAAATATATCAAATCGATTTTATCACAATACTAATATATCCTGGCAACCGGTCAACTGGTTAGACACGTCAATTTTTTTATCATTTTAACGTACAAGAAGCGGCGTATCCGATACACGCGTGGAATTCGAGTGGTATCGCGTTGAAATCTCTCGGTGGTAACATAATTAACGATATGTTTACCGAAGTCTTTTGTATTAAATTATTCGTTAATCCTTTAAATATCATTTGTCCGTCCATAACTCAACAGTTTTCATTTCCACGAACATGCACACAAGAGACGTCTTACTTATCTTCATCGGCGTCGATAAATAACTCTTAGGATATAATTAATCTCAGAAGATACACAACAGTTGTTGGCGCGTTTGGAATTTAGTCCGATTGGACAGTGAACATTTTTCAGAACAAACTCGCGTCGCTTTGTACACCATACGACGAAATGGGAATGCCAAGAATGGTTACGTCGAGTACCGGTGCAATTCAACTCGTGTCACGTCAAAGGGGTGGTGCTCCTCGAATCCAAATTTGTATCTCCGCGATCACATTGTCGCGCGATTGGGCGGTTGATTTGAAATCGGGCGTAGTGCGGAGACCGGTCGCCAAGAATTTACATGACTCGAGCCCTTTTAGCTGCACGCCAAGAAAGATGATATCGTTCCGACGGGGTGCTGAGAATACGCGGTAATAATAATTTTATAAAAACAACACTCCGAGAAAGGTTAGATATAATCGATTGCCGTTCTTACCTTATCCCGCACAATACTCCGTGTACACATGCATATAACAGTATATATAAATAATATACATAATATAGAGAAGATACCTACACACAATTGTCCTTTGTGACGTTCGGATATGTGTAAATAAATATTAACGCTCGGCCGAGTGTGTGTGCGTACACTATCTGGCGTCGGCTGCCGACTCCTAAATCAGCCGGGGTGTCATCGCGCCAGTTATATTCTATACTTTTTCCTATTATTTGTTTTTTTTTTTTTTTTTACACAGTTCTTCTGTTTTCTCTGTACAGAAGCCTCGCCGCCGCTAGAGCGAACGCCATTCAAACGACTTTTCACAATGCGGCACTGTTTTTATTTTATATTTACTCTGGTCGTCGTTTGTTTATTTTTTTCACCTCTTCTACCGCGTATCATAACACACGGACCACACTTAAAACGAAAACACAGCTAATTTATGGCCGTAACAATGGCTAAGAGATTGTCACCGGCTCGACGACAAGTTATATATAACCGTCCCATCCATTCGCTCGAACACTACAATACATCTAGTCAGAGTATAAAGATAAAAACCGTTTGCTCTTATTTAAATTGGACTCGCTATATAATGTATACATTCACGCGCGTTTATTCGCACCTCGCAGCAATATATATTGTCTTGGAATGTTATCTACAGCAGTGTACGACGAGGTTACAACAAACTCCCTCAAGAATAATATTCGTTTTGGATTCTCGAGACTGAGCAATCGTTACGCTCAAACAGAAATTTATGACAGTATTCCAATACGTACATTTAAACTTTTGGAAACGCATAAATATTCTCGGTACATGGCATTATACGAAGATAACTACGGCGTAGAAGATTGCAATAAATGGCCTATAGACGATTGTATTCGATAACCGTTAATAGGAGTAGCACAATAATGGTCATCAGCGCCTAGAACAAAATGGAGAGGGGAAATAATGTATCCGTTTGGAAACGGTGTTAATTCTAACAAGATAGAATAGTAAATAATGATTTATGTACATATTTATGATACGTTCAACGTGTAATGATAACAACAATACTATTATGCCAGAGAGATGGTTACAATATCATCTCCACGGTACAGTTGAAGTGGTCATCCTGACTTGTTATAGCTCATATACATGCAACTTTGAAATGATATTATTATTAAGCCAACCGGTTTAACGACTGTACCTACAACGCGGTAAATAATACACCGAAAAATGTTTCTGTATGCAGCAAATGTATAATATTAGTGTAGAAGCACACGCGACATGTGCAGACGATTGAAACATAATATAGTGTTGTCTTGACGGTTCCAAATCTGTAGGATTTCAACTCATCCATAAAATAATAGTTAACAATACATATATGCGTGTAAGAAGATGTGACGTACTCGACACAGCGAGTCGGAGGCTGAGTATAAAAAAATACACGAGTTAAATTTGCCACTAGATCGACGCATACGCCTCATTATAATAATGCGTATGTTCCATTAAAATACATAGAAATCACAATCGACAACTCGACCAGACGCGATGTTGATTTATACACCACTCGGATATGAATTATTATATTAGTTTCTAAATTTATGGAGAATAAGGCGTAGCAGAAACCGACTCCGTCTATCGTAAGATAAATTAAATAAAAAAATTAAAGATTACATTTTAAAATATGATTGTATTTCATTTTTATTTATTACAATTGTAGTGACTTAAGAATTTTGATAATATTATTTAAAAAAAAATTCATTTTCAATCAAAAGTTTAATATCTAAAATTACATTTAGATTAAAAATATTAACTTTAAATTAAAAAAATTTAAAAATATTCAACTCAAAAAGCATCAGATACGCATTTCGTATATTATGTGTTTAGCACTCATAAAAGTAACATTTATCTCGAAATATGGATCCGCAATATTTTAGTAATTTATTTTGTTGTTTTTTGAGTTGAATATTTTTTAGTTTTAAATTGTTCATTTTAACATAGATTTAATTTTTAATAATTTTAGGTTCACGCGATCAATTTTTATTATAAAAGGTGAACATTACGCACAAAAAAAAAAACAAAATTTTTAACTTTTTGTTACAAAAAATAAAATTTTAATCTAGTACAATAACATTTAATGCATATTATTTAAAACAATTTTGAGTGGTTCAATAATTGAAACAAACATTTCAATGACAATTACATATCGGATAATGAAAATAAATATTTAATTGGTTTCTCAGTTTGAAAAAACAATTTATTATTTTCCGCATAATCAATAAATGACTTAACAAAATTAAAGTCTGAATTTACAAATAATGCCTTTATTCTATCGATAAATTTTTTAGCAGTGCCCAGACTATAATACTCAACAGTTTCCAGCTCCGTTTCGTTGTGAACTGGTTTAGTATCTTTTTTAAAAGCAAATTCTTTGCCGTCTAATTTCATTTCTTCTAATGCATTGCAATGTAAATCGCAACATAAGGTGTTTAAATAACATTTGAGAAGGTAATCATCAACTGTTCCCTGTATTCTAATTGTATTTATTATCTTATAAACAAAATCGTCGTCCTTTAAATGTAAAAACTTCGCAAAGTCATCAAGTAGTTTTAACCAATTTTCAATCAAATCGTTTTTATCAAACGTATTTTCTTGTTTTTCAACGTATAAGAAATGTTTCCATGTTAGCCTTAACATAATGATTTTAAAAAAACTAAAAATTGAATCATAGTGTATTTCAATACCACTTAGACGGTTTTTCGTCCAATCGATCTTATGTGCATTTTCATAGTTTTCCTGCAATTGCTGCATAGTACTACTCTTGCTAGTTGCTTTCCAATTAACTTGCACGTTATAATCATTCATGAAATTAGCCAGAGAGTGATCTTTAGTTCCGAAATTTCTAATAAAAATATTACTTTTACGAAAATTCTCAAAGTTTAATATAGATAATTCAGTATTCCTCAAAATAAATATGTGCATGAACCTGGTTTTATTAATCATGACTTTGCGTATATTTTCCAACGGCTGATTTTTTAATTCATTTAATTCTTTTTCATTAACATGGAATTTGTTTTTTTTACATTTCATTACTGAAACCTCAGAATTTATTACATCTATTACATAATCATGAGAATCTTTAAGATAAGTGTCCAAATGTTGATCAAATGAATTTAAATGCATGAATTTATCAACAATACTAGAAACTATGCTTAAATACACGTTCATTAACCACAATGAACCTATTTCAACACCTTCGAAACCAAACAGCGAACTCATCATTTTTGTCAATTCAGTTATATACGTTGATCTTAGGTAATATACATTCTTTAAAATAAAATTTGGATGACAAATTTCTAATTTAGCCAATTCCATATAGCCTAAAGCACTTAATAAATAAGAACATTTTAGAAGCTGACCATTTTTGACACACTTTGGTTGATTATTATTGTATCCAGTGTTGAGTGAACCACATAAATTCACTTGTAATAAAATTAGCATCGCAGATAATGTAATTATACAACTTTGATTATCGCTTTGAATTAACATTTTAATGAAACCGACGATTATAATTTTATAAAATTAATTATATTACAGTATTAGAAACGTAAATTATTGAAAACTGCAATTTCTTAGCATTACTGATTAAATAAATGTTATTCACTGTTTAAAGTTTAAAATAAATAAGTTTACATTAATATGTTCGAATATAGAATTTATTTCTATTTTATTTATTCAGATATTAATATAACAATGATGTAATCGTGANCCATTTTATTTATTCAGATATTAATATAACAATGATGTAATCGTGAGTATTTTTAAGGTAAATGTTCACCTTTACTATTTTTTTTCATTCTATTGTTGTTTGTATGGTAATAAATTACTTCTAAATGAATACTTCAAAGACATAAAAATGCTATTTAATTTAAAATTTTTTTTTTTTTTTTTAAGAGCTGTAATATACTTAAAAGACATAAAAATGCTATTTAATTTAAAATTTTTTTTTTTTTTTTTAAGAGCTGTAAATGACTTGTTTATGATCTTTTGACATATGGTTCATCAAAATCGATCCAATAATAGCTGAGAATAATTGGTAACAAACAAAAAAACACAAAATCATAATAAAATCATAACTTTCCATCGGAGCTAACTTGTGCAATAACAACCTGTAACTGTACATTGCATTTGTTAAGAGTACTACGCATGGGATTTAGGTTCATCGAACACACACGGCAAACATAAGATGATCACACTATAATTTTACTATGCTAATAATATTGTGTTGTACGTTATGTTCTGATATCACAATATTGTTGTGGGATGACATTGTCTAATAGCTTATTTGACTATAACCACGTGTGTTGTTGTTACACTGTGCTGAACGTCGTCGTCACCTATACGAAACAGTTACAAGTAGTGACTTAACGCAAAAGTAAATCCGACCTGATTGTATGTATTGACAGATTTAACTTGTGTATACACAACCGCGTTAGTCAGTATTGGAATTATTCGCTCGAGAATCACAACTACACTCGACAGTTATTATAATTTACAGATATTATAATTCACTAATGGAAGTTCTAGAAACATACTGGCCGTAAAACAGATTTAATAGATTCAACGCTTGTGACATATGTGATTATGTACAAGCGCCGCATGAATAATGCAATAACGAAACCCGCGTTTGTTTATTTACTTTGTAATCACAATTAATGTCGTCGTTTTCTTCACAAGTCTGTGATTATCGCCTCGTAATCTGTTATTATGCATACAGTGCTGTTGCATTTAACCGATAAATGAGTTATTGTTCAAACAAGTTACATATTTCGGTAGCAAAACCTCTTGCCGTAAAAAGGTGTCGGAACTCATCACGCGTATGACGCCGCCAATCGATTCGAGAATAAAAGAACAGTTTTACTATTAACAACCCAACGATTTTGCAGGGAAATGAATCGTCGTAATCTTATCCGCACCGGTAAACACGAGTACGGTTTTTTCGCGACAAGAAATATCATTCTTTGGTTGGGTTCGGCAACAGCAGAATTATGGTAAAATTCGCGTACAAAGAACATATTGCTCGAGGGCGTAGGTACATATTATATTGTGGGCATATGTATTATATGCACAATGCGCATAACGTACGCATTGAACGGCCGTCATACGCGCAACAAATAAACGACATTGTTACCGATTAATGAGTGGCTGGTTTCTATGTATTTTCCCTTAACAAAGTTACAAAAAACGACGGTATTTCTTTTTTCATCACCCTCGCATGTAGCACCGGCCCACAGCGTACGCTCCGCTAGTTCGTCTATTGTAAAACGTTTAACCGGCAATCGGTTTTTTTTTCCTCGATTCTATTATATTCACACGGTCGAAAATGATTTCAAGAATTTCTGGGCGACACGCAAACGACGACGTTTTAACATTACTATTATTGCAATAATCGACGCCATACGGCGGCATTAAAGGGACCACCGCTCCACACGAGTCGACTACACATGTTGCAAATTATGTTACATAAAACCAAAAAATATCCTATTCCACGACGACACACACTAAAACCGTCGTCGCCCGGATTTCGACATCAAAACGCGGCCTAGTACATAATAAGATAAAAGCAACCGCACAATGTCGTCTCACATACTATTCAATTTACCGATTGTGGACCGGTCACTCTCAATGCCAGACAAATTATTATCAATACTCCGAAATTGCCCCTTTTGCCGGATCGATTTCCAATGCTAAGTAGGTAATGAAACATCATGATGGGAAAAATCACAGAAGCAAACGACTGTGTAATTTATGGAGCGTGGAGAGAGCTTACGGAAGTCCGGAGATAAGGGCGTTATTGTTTTGTATACATATATAATTGCAGCTGAGAAAACGATATTTCTTATTTTACGAGGAAAAGATAATTACAAAGATAAGTAGGCGGGTTTCGAAGGAATCTCGCGCATAATTCTTTGGCGACCATCATAACGACGGATTAAAATTATTATAATTTGTTTTTTCTTTGCAAAACCGTACAGAAGTATATACTGAGCACCGGAATAAATCTAAACGGTTATTTTCCCGGCGTACACGAACTAACGCAGTTAATTTTTTGTCACTTACAGTCGGTAGCATAATCTTATTAGGACAATTCTTTCCTTCACAAATCCTTAATATTTATCTAAATAGACGCTATTACGTTAATGCGCTCATTACAGAAACTATTCAAAACTCAATAGCACTTATTTTGACAGTTTTTATAGTTTAACACGATAAAATTGTTTTGTATACGCATCGTGAATTGCAAAATCCGCTAACCTTAGAATTTTATCTAAGTTGATATTTTTTTTTTATCGTCGGTAAAATATATTTTTGACTTTTTGATATTGCTACGGAAAGGAATACACATAAAAAAAAAACGGCACTAAATGTTAGATTTAAACAAAATGAAGAGTATACTACCTACCGCTTAATTATATTGTGTTTTGTAGGTGCAGAGCATGTAATGATAACGACCAACCGACTATAATATCGAACAACAATTGAGGGGTTGCAAACTACTCCGGGTTTCACTCCCTCTCTCACTATTATTTCTATATCTAGGCAAACAGGTTTTTTTTACCTTGTAAATAATGGCTTTATTGTTTTTAATGACTTTATTTAGAACGTAAGAGGAATGGCGGCTGTACCGACGTACATGATACACCTTACAGTAATAACGATTCGCAGCTGAAGAAAATACGATTTAACTTCTTCATTATTGATCACTGGGTTATTTGAAACCAATTGGCAGTTAAACGTTACTTCACTTACAGCATCTAAAAATGTCTATCCTTACAAGCCTTTATTTGAGTCGTGGTCTGTTTCAAGAGTCCTCTTGTCGTCGGTAAACAATTTACTTAGTACACACGATCAATTAAAAGCAAATTACATTACGTTCGTAATAAGAAAAGTTTATTACGACCATAAGACGACCCGTCAAAAATAAGTTTAAGAAGACTTCACATGTTCCTTCAGACACAGCTCCTATACGGCTGGCCAATTAAAATACTATTACTCATCAGCTATCATCGTGAACATGTCACCGTGACGTGATAAACCGACAAAATAAATACAGTCATTAATTTACGTGCACTTATAAGTTTGTTGAAAAAAAGTACGATTTGACAACAATTAATGCTACAAGTTAGTTATAATACACAGTCATCCAATAAACAAAGTTATTGTCTTATATTTGGAATCCAAGACTGTGATAGAAATTCTAAAGTATTTAATTATAATAACAAATATAAATGTATAAATAAATATGATTACATCTTATGTTGTTTGCATTTCAATTCCACACAAATCAAATGTTTTCAAACAGAAAAGAGATCTGGGAAGAATTCGCGACGACAACATTTCAACATTGAAATTTGCGACTTTTTATGGAGATCACAGTAATATTTTATCTCTTAGTAATAATGTACACGAATGCCACAACTCGTCGAGTGTACACATAAATTAGGATTAAGCGACGGCTAAAGCTATTTATTTCAAACGGCCATAGATATCTTATGTGTACGCAACGATGTGCCGGATGGATGCGACTATTTCCTGTAAAACGTACAAGCTCATACTCTGCAATAGTTCAACACTATGTTTTTACTACACGTATACCGAATGCACTCATTAATTATTTGTTTACTGGTTAGGTAAACAATTACAATAGCTTTTGAGCGATTGTTTTTATCCACAAGAACCGGGATGAGTAATATCATCTTGATCAGACTTCCAAAAATTAAGTCAAGAGTAAAATTAAACGCGACCGTTTCACCGCTGTTTATTGTTTTTGTGTATACTTAAGTGTACTCGTTATTTGATTTGGATTGCTTGTCCTCATTTATCAAATGAAAAACAAACTAAACAATATCGTGACATTTATACGACCATTTCCAGTCACTATCGCCAGCAACGAGTAACTTTTACCAATTAACTTTAAGAAAGGCAAAAGTATGATCAATTGAACAATGTTACGATTTGTAAACGATTGGGTCATCGATTGGCAAGTGAATTATCAGATTCAAAGAGGCGAGTTTGTTTTGTTAGTATTCATTTACTTTTTGTTAAATCAACTTAAGGAAGAATTAGGAAAAATATGATTCGGGCGAATCATGCAAATTTAGAAAATTCAGTAAGAAGCTGTGAAAGATTTTATTTTGAAAATTTCTTTGGCCTTTATTGAGTAGTAATCTGTCAAATAACATTTTCAGACCCATCAGAGCAAATTTATTATAGAGTTCTCAAGGAAACTAAAGTTTCGAATCCTTAAAATTTGATTAGAATGAGGTTAACAATTTACCTTGAAAGTAGTTTCCTAGACTTTGTCTAGTCTAGGAATCATCGGCCGTCGCTTATCTCTTGTAACAGTAAACAATAAAAGCTCAGCAGCGAAATCGTCGCGCATTTAACGCACTGAACTCGCGATTCAAACGGACAGATAGCAACCGACGAACGATATCACTGGTTCAGCCGGCGAGACGAACAGCATTTTCCACAAAGGCACTTGTGTACTTAAAATTTGTTTCTATGTGTGCTTATAATATTAATGTTTATTTAGAAGACAAACGCAACGACTAGATGAACGAGGCGAGAAAAAAAATGTTTATCAAAAGTATAGGCTGTCGAATTTCGTTAAATGACGTCGGCACACGGTCGACAGCAGAGTACTACTGAGAGATAGGAGACTGAGCACCGGCACCACCACCGGGTAGAGAGCATGCACGGCGGTCGGTCATACGTTTAACGAAAACATGCACGATGGCTGCGCGCGACGACGATGATGACGGCGGCAATGGCCGAATATATCTATACACCGAATGTATATAATACTATATACTACTTATGTGTGTATGGTCGGGGTACCGAGTAACCGCGGCCGCTCGGGATTAAACCGGTTCCTTCGCGGTGGTCACACGGACTGGTGCGCGAGCTACCTCCCAAGCTGCGGCTTGTTGTAAAGGCGCCTGCAAGACACAACCGTACAACGGCGGCCGCGATGCAGACTCTCCCAACAGTCAGCACACATACCAAGTTCGCATCTTCATCACGCCGTGGCAACGACGGTGGCGGTAGTGGCCACCAACAACACGCCATAACAACAACAAGGCACGCACGCATCAGATTGTGTGCGTATACCCAGTCGTTTTAAAATCGTCGCTATTATTATTATATCGGGGACATTAAAATTCAGCCATGATACGAGGTGACCGCGCGCTAAAAGTAGAAGCCACCGCGGTGGCATACGTGTGTGTGTGCGATCTGAAACGAGTTGGATACTGCTTACGTGTGGCCGCCACCGCCACCGCTGGAATGAACACAACGTCTCAATACACAAACTCGATCTGCAAAGAATTTCCCCTCGAACAAACCCATCGACGCCACTACCTAATTCTTTGAAAAACCGCACATTTAATCAGACAAAAGGGTTTTTCCAGTGTTTGATGTTTTTATTTTGTTTATGAAACCTAAGCAAATATATCAAGGAAATTTGGACGTTTTGACAGCAACCGGTAGGCGCACTAAGCGTACGGAACAGCAGTGCCCTTTTGTGTACACAGGACCCATCCCGTAGCGGTACACCGCAGCTCACAAAAAGCGCACTCGACGTAAGCAAACAAAACGTTATTTGAAAATATAGTATAATATTAATATCGTGCAGTCCATTAAACGGCGTGGTGCACAACTTGTACCATTATGACTAGCTCTGACGGCAGCGTGTTGTAACAGACCATTTCGATGTTACATAAAGATGTTCACTTCTAGAGAAAATCGCACAGTTTGTTATTGGCGTTCAATATTTCCTAGGAAATATGATCACGTTCGTTTTTTTTCTTACAAAACGCATTTATACGGCCGTACGGTTCCTCTCATTGTGCAGTTGTGTCTGCGCCGTGATCGGCACCATAACTTTATGTCTGATGTCGATCGGTCGCACACAATTCCGTGCGGCACGTACAGTGTAAATTATGTGGCACGTCTGTACTTTGACCGGAATAAAATTCGTTAAACATCAATTTAGTTCGGACGCGTTCCCTAAGGACCTTCTAAAATACCGAGTTGCTAAAAATTCGCCGTATTCGACAAAGATTAATTGGACGGTAATTGAGAGTTTCACTAACTAGCCACATGATTCACACCGTAAAAACAAATCATTAGTGAAATCGCATATAGACACGAGTTAAAAAATGTATTCATCCTTGAAGTGTACAAAAGAATAACTGGAAAATAATTCACAAGAACATTTTGTTAGCACGCCGTTTTGAAACGAAAAACTTGAAATACTAATTAAGTAATCAATATATATACTTTCTTTTACATTAATATCTATTTATCAAGAATGTTTTTTTTTTTTTGAAGTTGTATTTCATCGTTATTCTTTATGTTCTTTTAATGACAGAAAAGAGGTAAACGTGACATTAGCACAACCGGTTTAATTCTGGTGTTATACGACAAACTAGATAAATGACAAGAGGCTAAGGATAAATAATTGTGTCTGTAGTTTATATAAAACGGTTGTAACTGATCTAAGATAATAGTAATACAAAAAAGAAAAAACAATAAAATATATTATTTCTCTTATGCTCGTCTAATATGACGAGTTAATAAAATAATTATTATCGCTCTGGTTGCAGCAGTCGCCGTCTTAAAAATTATTACCCTGGAAAAGTTGATTGCGCCCAACGATCTGATCAAATCAAAAACGACAGAAATGTGTTTATAAAAAAATTAACACTTCCTCGCGTTCCCTTTCGTTTACGACCGGAAAATTGAATGCATTTCGGTACAGTTAAGTCGGTCGTAATTTGTAACGCATTAACGATTAAGAATTATACAAGTCTGGACTGCCGTTAATGTGATTTTAACTTTATTGAGTTGTACAATATTATGTCAGCCGAGAATAATGTGATAATCTATTCGACGATATTACTGAAAGTGTTACAACACATTAACGGGAAGAGGCTCGTAGAAGTGTTGATAGAATTAAAGCGTAAAAAAAAGCGACGGCGGAAGAAGCCCGTTGATTTATTTTAAAAACTCGTTGAAAGCAGAACTTATCCGAAATCCACTAATTGGTACAATAACTGCCGAGCATTAAGTGTCACAGCTACGCGGGTCCCACTAATTATGTTGTGCGCAATAACATTTCCGGATAACTTTTATGGGGTATAAATAATACAATTATACTTGTATAATATCTATTTGGTAATGCACGTGGTGATATTCACTCATAAGTGTAGCGTCACAATGCGCGTATAAAATAATTAAAAATCCTCTCGGACTTAATCGTATACCGCAAGTGTTGTATGGCATATAAACATCTGAATCCCTTTAAAATAATGCAACACGATGGCCGCAAATCATCTCTTTTCTACTCGATTTACTAAAAGTCATTACCAACAATTCTGTGTATGAGTCAAAGTACATGATCAACGTTTGATGTTAGTTTAGTAATAATCTTGTAAGGTTTAAAGTACATTAGTAGGGGGTGGATAGACACGTTCATCACAGGAAAACTTTTGTTGTTCACAAAGCTGCGTGTTTTGCACATATGATTTTTATTTCATCACAATATTTTTAATTATTATTAAGTACATTTTAACATTCGGCTTTACCGATTTAAAGTTCCAAAAAAATGTACTATAACTAAGCTAAATTGATCAACGAATAATTCAATAATTCTGTTATCCGGAAGCTAAGTACTCTTGCTCAGTGACGTAATTAGGCTTTCGCTTGTGAGGATATACATAAGAAAATTGATCACTTCCCCTCTAAAAAAAAATTGTATTTTCACCATACAATTATTTTTATTATGAGGAGGGATAGACACCTATAATTAAGCCAGTGCTCTTGATCGTCAACTCCGATAACTTTTAGAAATATTAATGATATGTAAATCACATGATTAATATATGCCATAAGAACGTCGAATAAAATCTACTAATGATGTTCTTTACTGTTTGTACAATACGTCAAAAATAAGAAATAACATATCATATAAATCAAACGAAGTAATGAATATAAATATAAAATGACGACAAAATTAAATGAATTTTAAATAATCTTGTTAGTGACCCATCAGAATTTTCAATTTCTTCGTATTCGTGTAGTCTGTTTTGTCGAAGACATTAATAAGCTTTTAAACGGTTTTATTCTTAACAAATTCATAACTAATCAAAAATGATATTTAAAAATATTTCAAAAATAAGATGTTTGTAATTAGTTTTTATCATACAATATCGTGAACTAAATTTCCTGTGTCTTTTTGGCACTTGTCAACATTACAAATGTCTTTGAGACAAAATTTGAAAAGAGTTCAACCAAGTCTTGTGTCTAACATATTTGATTGGATACACCAATCACTTCCTGAATTTATTGGAATGTTATTATGAACATCATTATACCTCAAACCTAGATCTTAACACTTTTATCCTAAATTCCAAATCGATAACATAAAAAAAAAATTTTTTCGAGATCGCCGAATTCAAAACTGATAGTTCCACTTTTATAATTTTAAAATTTTGATGGATATCTCAATAAAATTATAATATATTTGAATTTATACGGATTACAAATTAATTATAATGTATAAATTAATTCGAATTTCGTCAGTTTGCGGGTAACAGCATTTATAGAAATATGAAGTACCTGGTAATTTTGAAATTACTGAAGACTTCTGAATAATTTCAATAATCAAGAGAAAGAAGAAACCATCTCGAAGGACAATTCAAATTTAATTTTAAAAAAAATTGTGTATTTAAATCTTCTAAAAGTACGCTAGTATTTCCCTACTATAATATAATAAGATTAAGATGTTCAACGGCAAATTATAATTATTTTAATATGTATTAAAAATTGATATGAAATAATTACCATTTTTCTTTGTTAATACTTAATGTGACATTCATTAGATCCATATCCAAATGTATCTTTTAGAAGATTGAAATATAGCACCCAACTAAACATCGTAAATTTTTGAAACATTAGTTTTAAAAGAAACTACTTATATTTAATAGAACATATTCCATGAATAGTAATTTCTATACCAATAGACCTTCGAGAGTTAAAATATTTCCTAGAGTATTTTTTTCATCTCGACATTGCTTATACAAAGTTTTCGTTAACTATAAAAATTTCACTTTTATTATTTATTTAAAATGAAGCTTTAAGAGTTTATTTCTAAAAAAAAGTTGCTGTACAGCCGAGAACTAGAGTAGTGGATATCTAACAGTGATAAAAATCTATTTGTTGCATATTTACTTCGAGTGGTTTATGTTGTAAAATAGTGTACCTATCTAAAAGAAAAAATTCAAAATAAAGCGTTTTAACTGTACTTTAGCAATCCCTTTTATGACAGTAATAATTTATATTTATTCTTAATAATTTAACAAAAAAAAAAAAATAGGTATTTTTCAATTTAATGACTTCTATACTGTCTATTATACTTTTAGAAATTAAATGACTTGAACTTTATACAACTTCATTTAACCCAAACTTGAAAAAGTTCAACAAACATTTTGGTCCATAGGGTTTAAATAGTTTAAAGGCCACGAGAGAAGTGTATTTGTTTTAGGAGCACATAAAAAGTTGACGAATGAGTAGAAAAAATGAGAAGAACGAATAAGGGAAAGACGTCGGATGTTCTACATGGACGTTGAAAGTAATGTAAACTTATAGGCCATAGTTAAGCATTTAATGAAGCGCGATTTGTAAACGGTTGTTGTATCATTTTTTATGCGCCACTACCGGCAAGAAAAGGTTTAATTGTCAATAAGCTAAACGTTTCTATTCACGCACACGTCTCGGTTTGTGCTAAAGTTGCACAATAAAAGAGCATTTAAAAAAAACACAAACATACATACAAAAGACATCACGGTACGTGAGATGAGGTTCGAGGGGTCACGTCGTCCTATTTTTAATAGAGATATCTCAGTTTTAATTAGTAATTATTACCAGCATATGTTTGGCTGACACGAGCTATTAATAATATAGTAGAGGCGTCGGGACGGAAGCCAGAGGACTTTTATTTTAAATAGAGAAACGGATAAAACGGAATGTAAAAAATACGTAATTTTTATGGGTCGGTCGGTGACAACGGTGTTGTTATAATAATTGTCGTTGAGTTCTACTACAAAATAGTCATCCTACGTTACAAATAGTCGATGGATCGATATGATCGGCCGTAGCCGAAGAGTTGTCTACCAGAAATATTAGAAGGCGGCGAAAACCGGCCGTCACAATAAAAAGTCAACGGCTTTATTTTTTGATAACATAAGAATAAACAACATGGATTGAGATACACCAGGTGTTCGGGTAAACAACGCGGGGCCGAGATCCAAAGGTGAAAACGCACTTAGACATAATACCATGTCCTCTTGTTTTCTTCGGGCGCTATAATAATTAAGGATCGAAACGTTTTTATTTAACGAGCACCACCACCGCCAACCACTACCGAGGCAGCCACCTCCACTACCCTTATGCTATTGCCGGCAAGCATATCGTCCGACCATCTGGGTTATAGTGCACCGCCCTACCGAATTCGTTTTATACTTACACACGACGTGTTGTTTCCAAAAGTCCGTCATTGTACTCTGGGCTGTTGTTTTATTTATATACATGTACGTATATAAGTGTGTGTATAGGTATAATTGTGTAGTAGTGGGTAGTTTGTGAGCGCGCACGGTCGACATAGCGTGTCGACAGTCAGTTTATATTATTATTATTTTCGATTAATCCCAAATTAAACACAGACATCTCTATTAGGTCGCCGCCACCGCATTGCAGTACAGATCCAAACTCAATACCATAATAATATATAGTTAACAGCTGCAGTTTTTTTTTAAGAATAA
The DNA here is from genome assembly GCF_025091365.1 of Daktulosphaira vitifoliae. Classification (NCBI taxonomy): domain Eukaryota; kingdom Metazoa; phylum Arthropoda; class Insecta; order Hemiptera; family Phylloxeridae; genus Daktulosphaira; species Daktulosphaira vitifoliae. The sequence continues at coordinate 18,427,584 of NW_026099575.1, read as the reverse complement.
AATAAAACAACGCGCCACGCAGCTAGCAGATGACACGCCACGAAACAATTTTCCCTTTTTTTGTTATTGCTCTATTAATTTTTTTGCAGCCCATAGCCGTATATCAAAAATAATAATATTGTTGTATTCACATTTAATTAGTTTATAAACAGTCAATAAACGTCAACAGGGATAACATGTGCCGCTTCCCTTGAGGGTTTTAGCTGTCCGTATTAGCATCGAAGTTAAGAAGATATTGTATTAACCATGATGTGTATTCTTTGTCTATGAAAATACTTAGATCTTATTAGACCGATAACTATTTTTTTTTTTTAAGCGGTGTCTTTATAAAATTTCAATAGAATATACTCGTGACAATAATCTTTATTTTGATATAATATTTATAAAAATCCAATCGCCTGAAATTTTTTTTTTTTATTTGAATTTTTATAAATATACAAATATGTCTACATTGTTTAAACATTTTGAAATGAACTTTTAGTTAAATATAAAATATACTTCTTCGATTGTTCTATTTCAGGTGAAATTGGCAGTCAAAAACTATAAATAAACAATTTTTACAAAAAAAATACTTTGTGAATTTCAAAAATGAAATCAGGACGTCTGTATCTTTCAAATCTATAGCAAATTAAAGGTCATTACATATACATATTTAAGTCTTAAAAAACATATTTCAACGAATATTCTTCTATGAGTTCTTGTCCTTATAAATTCTAGCTAAGTTTTGTAAAAATTTTCATTTTGTTCTAGTCATTCTATATAAATAATCGTATCAAAGCGTTTTATTTTAATGGTGTTAATCACAGTCAAATATTAATCTATACCAGAGTTCATCAGAGTGTGCTGGATCTCCGCTATGCTTAGTCGCGAATGTACTAAAGGTTTTCAGATGATTCTGTACAAAATTAAAATACTTTCATCAAAAACTATTTTCCTCTACTGATTTTGACAGGCTAAACGTCCGATCAAGAAATTAATTTAATTTTTAAGCTTTGTGTAAGCTAAACGTGAGATAATTAGTGCGAGCCATTTTAGAATAACCTATAATAATATAAGTAAGTATATAAGCGCGTTTATTACGGTTATAGTTGAAAATAATCATAATATTGAACGCCCTAGGTGCATAAAATAATAAGTAATTACTTTATACTGCTATCGTGTGCCACGATCAATGTGTTTACAGCACCAACACAGTGAGGTGATTAGTTGAGATTTTGTAATCTTATCAGAAGGTAACATTATTTTACATTACGTCACGTCGAAGTAATTAAACCTTAGCACTAAACCTCAAAATCAGCATTAATTACCAAACGCTGAACATCTAATTTACTTTTTGAGTTTACTGGTCTTTTACTTTCTTTGCCATACCATTATACACGTGTATTGTCCCAGTTTTGATATTAATTTCAAGTCATCTAACTTAATTATTTGATATTAATCGCCCCAAGTTAATATCTTGTTTTACTAATCATTTCGCCACTTATTTATAACTTATTGAATACTGAGTAAAAATATCGATATCGTAACAAAATTATATCAACCACCCACCCGCACTCGACGAAACTTGCATCGAAATAATAACTTTAAGTAAAAACAACTTTTTATATTTGTCTTTTTCACATCTTAAATTTTGTCCAATACCAATTTTATATACATGTATACCATTTCGCACCAGAGAGTACAATTTACATTATTATGTGCGTCCTCTAACCATATAAAAGTTTTTTGTAATTTCCTGAATAGTCCATTTTTTAAAACAGTTCATATAAACATATAAGTGTATATTTACATGCATATATGTCCGTGTTGACGTGGACATAACTATCACAGCGTATTCAGAAGCCGTTGAAACAGATAAATAACCGTATGTTTATATTAAACATAATTAAAATGATTAGTTTTACATCCTACTATTTCTCGAACTTAACATGCTACAGAAGATGAGGACCTCTTTCACACGTTAGGAAGTCTTGGCTAGGCCATTGATGGACGGGACGGGTATTATGATCGGCTTGCACCAGAGACCAAACACCGATGAGAAAATCACAAGGAAAATCTCGTTGGGATCGAACCCGGGACCCGTGTGCCCAAACATTTCTACCCACTAGGCCAGACCGACCTCTTCCAATAAGGAATACTTATATATTTATAATGTAGCATATGAAATTTATTCTCAGACTTGCATGTTTGAATGCAATATTTTAACCGCTCAGGGCTCATTTACGCAATTATCATATCATTTTCAATACTTTTACTTGTTATAAAATACTAATTATTATCATGTTATAAAACAGCGTTATTTTAACATTAGATGACCTCTCTTTATTCTCGCGTAATATATGTTTTTATACCATACCTCCCCAAGTGCTAAATATTCAAATCACTTTAGCCTCATTAAATGCATTAACAAGAGCAACTAAATGTGTTTTTTATAGGTTTGTCTAAAAGCCTATAGCCATATTTAAATAACGCACGACGTTTAGATTTGTTGTTTTTTTTCCAAGAGGATGCGAAGTATATGACAATAATTCAAGCAGCTGGCAAACACACTTGGGTAGTTTTTAAAAATGATCTTTGTTGGTCGTATGAACGCATATTTTTTATTTTTCTAGGTGTATATTTGTATGCATATGCGTAGTTTGTATGGACCGCTCGGAAGTATGTGTATTATCTGCCTGTCAAGAGTTATTAACTTAATCTCAAAATGTAGATTTTTAATTTTTGATTTTTCTTTAAAAAATAAAATTACTTATTGCCAGAAATTTGAGTAGTTTACCAACAGTCTAACAATAGTCTCTCGTGGTTTAGTCGAAGGCGCGAAGCGGAAGGGTACGTGGATTCTTCTTAGGTGTCAAAACACCCCACACCTTCTTCAAATGACGGTGGCATACCCTGTTCACAGGAAGCCTTTACAGTTGATGCGATGGAATTACTATACTACTGCTGCTTAAATCTATTGGTGTGCATGAACGCCTCAACAGTATTTTATCAAATGGAATTGATTTGATTTTTTCAAGATGGCCTAACTGCCACGTCAAATACATGTTAAGTAATTTCTTGACATTGATATTAATATTAAAATTTTAAATAAAAAAAAATCATCAACACTCCAAACGCTTGATGTTAATAAAAAATAGATTTATATATTAACGTGCCTGTACTAAAAGTCGTTTATAGTACTCTAATTGTAGGTACAATCATTCGAATACTACGGAAACCCTATTTTTCAGTCTAATTATATCTACTTATAAGTTACAACGTCCAAGAGATTTAAATCCTACACTTTATCGTTTTAGCCCTTTTACGCAACTGCTGACAAACATGAAACTGTGTAATATCTACTCTAGCTGGTTTCGAGTGTAGGATATTAAGCCACATATACATTTAACACCTATAATTTTGTAAACATTAAGTTATTATTTTGTATTTTATAGTGGTCATTTGAATGCTGAATAATACTGTTAAACTGTAATGTATGTATCATTAACTACAGTAGACACAAACATCTCTTTAATACCGTTAAACAATAGTTAATCAAGACACGAGATCTTATTTTAAATATTTCAGGATAACACAAAACATACGAAAGCATGCGAGGAAACCCTTTCATAAATCGAGTTTTAGCCATTAACACAACTCTTTTTTTCGCAGTATAAATATGTGATAACTAAATATTTTACAATGTAATTTCTTGTTACTATTTTTAGTTCATCGGATCAGTCGACTATTTTACTGATCGAGAAATAAAGAAAATCGGCAAACATTCAGTTATTTAACTCGTACTAAAAGCTTAACTTTACTGCAACGTAATTAATACTACATTGAGCAAATTTTTAAAAGAAACCTGCACTCGTAGTTTTTTTACAATTTTTATCATCTATGAGTTACATCAGATGTACCGTCAAATGAGACAACTAAAGACAGTTAAATGTTTTACAATTTTCATCACTTAATTTTTATCAACGAATATTTTGTGATTCTTAACAGTAATAAAAAATATTTTAATATTGTTTTAGATTGATACGGCTTCAATGATAGTAGATATTTAACAAAGTTTAACCGCTGCCTTAAGGTGACCCAAGATTTTGCAGTACATGAAAACTATAACTACCATGAGCTACAAAAAATATAAAACGATGAGTCACTAATGAATCTTAAAATAATTAGTTCAAAATTTACATTGTCCAAACAAATTTATCAACATCAATAATATTTTTATAACAAAAATAACACTACAGACGAATATAAAATTTTTATTAAAATCTTATTAATTTCAACGAAATCCGTTATTGCAAACACTTAAAGATGAATACATTACATGTTTATTGAATTATATCAAAGTTTTATTCAACTTTTTGTTATTTGAACCATAAAAATTAAAATATTTTCATTAAATAAAAATGGAGTCTGCGAGATGACATTTGATAATGCTACGTGTACTGGTCGTATTTTGTAAATGATAATTTCAGCAATAAAAATAAATAGATGCTGCAAAATCTAATTATATGATTCAGTCACAAAAACTCTGAAAACCTTTCTTTCTTATAAGGTTAAATATAGCTCGAAAAATGGTTGCATAAAGTATTCTCGGCTTTTAACTTACAAACATGTGCCTGACAGACCGACTTAAATCAAACAAACCCCTCGTTGAACATATATTTCTGCAAGTCTCGGCAACCCTGACATTAATTAGGGTTGTATGTTATGTCAACACGAAAAAGCCACTAATAATAAATGGATCTCAGATTTCAATGATGAATTACGATGAGTGTAAAACGGAACAGCTCATGATAATAATACGGCAGTATTACTGTAATGTAGAACGATAGGTGTCAACAAACAGTAGCACACGGCACACACCAGGACGATATACTAAATAGAAAACGATAATAATTAACGTTAGCCGGATGGGAGTTTACTCTTACTCATTATAATCTAGTCTGAGGAACTCGGGTTGTCACTTATCGTTAACTGAACAATAATTATTGTTCAGTATAGTAAATAGTCAAAGAAACGCAATACAATAATTTTTCAACGAAATAAGACGTCAGTTCTGTTTAATTAAGTTTCAAAACTTATCTATTAAAAAACTAAAATAAACAAAAATGAGCCAATTAGGATAATCATACGCAAGAGGTGCCTCGCATTCCACGAGCACAAATTCATTCACTTCGCAATATGGAACAACCCAAAATTAAAATTCCGTTGAGACGGAAAAAAGGGCTGTTTTTTATTTATCCATGATTATTAAACGTTTTTATACCTGGCTACTGTACTAAACATGAATAACGTTTGATAAAAATTGTAAACTTCTAAAAGTAATATTGTATATATGATTCAAAGTAAAATAATTTTATTGTTACGGTTCGTATAAAAATACAGAAACATTTTAGTACATCATAAAATACAGTTAGATGTTGCCAATAAAATTATAACTTTCAATTCATATCAAGTTAGGAAATTTCATTCAAAAGTTTATTACTTAGTACTCCGCAGACGTCACGCGTAAGAATTCCGTCTGTCGTTCGTGACATTAAGAGGACGAACGTCATTTTTCATCCCTGTCACCTCAGTTTAATAATAAAATCCTTTTTGTTTAATAATATTCGAAATTATATTTTGTAAAAAAGTTTTTGCATTGAAACTGACTAAATTTTGATGTACATGAGTAAAACTTTTGACTTGACTTCTTCGCGGAAAACTTATGATGCAGTCATTTTTAAATAATCGATTCAACAGTAACTGAGACTAACAGACGCTAGTTTTGATAGGATAACGATAAGTTAAAAAGGTTTTTTTACTTTGCTCGACTTGAAAGAGTTTTAAAACATTAAGAAAATCGATTTTAAAGGTTAAACGCGTACTCTAAATGTTAAATTATTTAATTAACAGTGTTGATAAAAAATCGACCGCTAAGAATTTTTTCATCTATATTTCGTGCATTTCAGGAATACGGTTGTTAATTGAAAAAAAACACGATGTTATTGTGCAAATAATTCATTTTACCGCGTTGCGCGCTCTAATTGATTTATCCAGCCACCTTTTCAAACTACACAGACATTGAAATATCCAACTCGGTGAATTTCCAACAGACTAGTGTTCATTGGCGCAAAGTTGTACAACATTCAACTTATCTATCGAAATTTGTAAATCATGTAATTTATTCAATGGTCGCCAACGATATGATGATTAGTAGAGTGGTATGTCCGTGAACCACAGCTGCCTTTTATTCGCGTAATTCTATGCTAATTCGAACGGCAAACAACACCAGTAGCTCATTTTGACTAATGTCTGAATTAAATGTGTACTGACATCCGCGTACATGGTGTACAGGCTGTGCAGAATACGCAATTATTACCGGCCGCACGACAATGGCTCGGACTCATTCTGGTTACATAATTATTTTTTCGGCCCAGGAAATTGACATTGCCGGCATTTACCAGCACACTGTTCCTCCTTCACGGTCGGCCGGTCGTCGACAGAGATTTACCGCTGGAAATTAATAACCTATAATAATATCTCTAGCGCACAACAATATTCACAAACAAAAGTACCAGCGCAGACGTCCACGAGACGCTAATTCTCCGTGTACACCGTCAAGTATTATTCCTCTCGGCCACAACTAGAGACAATTAGTTTGAATGACATCAGCAATTACCGTGTCGTGTATATACACATGTATGCGCGTTCCCGTCGCATCTTACACGTACATTATAAGAAGCGGCAATTACACGCAACGACGATATGGGATTAATATTATTATTATTATTTCGTACAGTGAATTGTACACGTGTAGTCGGGACAGCGATACATCCAATTTGAATTCCAGCAACGCACACCGTTCGGGATGACTTGGAATTTATACATGATTTTTACGCCGTGTGTAATTTTTTTTTGTTTTTCTGTTTTCCGAGAAGGGTTTCTCGTTCTAATAAGATTACCATCGACGAAGCGTACACACAATATCATATATCCCTGCGCATTATAAAACGTGTCCCGATGATACGAAATGTGATTTACGATTTCTGGTGCGTACGGGTCGACCCTGCGGTGGCCGTACGACGCCTGCGGGAGATTATTATCAACTGTCCTCCTTTGGCACCCTCACTCTACCGGCCATTGTCATTACATTATTATACGCGGTGCGGNGCCTGCGGGAGATTATTATCAACTGTCCTCCTTTGGCACCCTCACTCTACCGGCCATTGTCATTACATTATTATACGCGGTGCACCCCAAGTNGTCATTACATTATTATACGCGGTGCGGCCTGTACAACATAATCACCTGTAATTTCTATACTTGTGGTGCGTTTTCGATATAATTCAACGTCTCAATCATCGTGCCATTCCTATAGTTAAGTATACCTCAACACCAACCTCCTCTACCACAACCGTCATCAGTCATCGGTGCACACACTGTACGCATAAAGGGTTTAAGCGCAACACGAAATCGTCGTGGAAACGTACAAAAGATTTGGAAAAAGGTGTCGACTTTTTGCGACCCGAAAACACACGGCAACAAATAATTTGTGTGTAATACGCCCAATTCTCGCACGGACTGCGTATTTTTATACAATTGAAAATAAAGGGTAGGAAAACGATAAAATCTACTTATATCCATGTTTCCTTTTGTAAATCATGAGCTACGGGATAAAGCCAATAAAACATAAGTGGACTCTGACTACTTTACGATATTAGTTTTCGTGCAAAACGAGTAATGCGAATAACACAAAGCAGTAACAAAAAAAAAGGAGAGAATATGTGAAACTTCGTTTGCAAATACTTTTAGAATCGGATAAATTGAGTTATAGTTTTTTTGCACGGCTTACCACTACGCATGACATTAAATTAACAAATACTTAAAAAATAATAAAACCTGACTTGAACCACATCGTCTGAATAACTAGTTGTTTTTTGTGTCATAAATGTAAGATTATAAATGAAATATTAATAAATTATACCGAAATGAAGCTATAGATCCAATAAAAAATCTTATAGAAATTAACATACATGCTTACATTTTACTTATTAAGCATACAGGAAGTGTTAGAAAAATAATAAGGTTTGGTCGTTTTAATAATTGAATACTAATTTTATTGCAATTTTTATCGAATACATTTCACTATTATTATAATTATGCAAGCGATAAATTTTATGACTTAATCAAGTGTTCAAACTGGATTCCGACTCCTGTAATAAACTCTACTATTTGACGATCTAACCATCGCCCTGCGTCAAATTGCAGATCTATACTGACAATAAGCTTACTGATTTAATCGTCAACGTCGGTCCTTTTGGTTATATATTTTTTTCTCGTGATACATAATCAACTAGAAGACGGAATTCAACTACAATTTATTTATTTATTTTGCAAAAAACAAACTACGTGTCTAACGTACACGCCTTAAAAAAAAAACCTTCATATAAAACTCGTTTGAGAAAATAAAAAGCCAATAACGGAAGGCTAAATTTTCTTTGGTACATACTTTAGTTTTAGTTTAACTTGGTACACGCTTACTAATTCGTGAATAAAAGACTAAAATTATCAAGAACAAAGTGTCGTTTACATCATGTTTACTCATTTCATTATTTTCCTCGGATTATGAGAAATATTTTAAAATTTCCTTATTAGAAGTTTTCTATCTAAATCAATGACACCAAATTCCAAAAGATACCCGTCCAAGTATGTTATTAGTAAAAAACCGAACCTACCTCACCATCAATGAGTAAATGTTGTCCCATGTCCTTGTAATATTTGTAACAATATAATTTTTTGGCAATTTCAATATGACGTAGGCCAGACCGACTGCAGCTGAAGTCGAGAACACTAGAAATGCGATAATACATAACTGCCAGTAAACAGACATGCGACGTCGAGATCTTCCTGCAGAAGCTCCGGCGTATTGCATTGGGACGGATCACCACAAGAATGTCAAGTGCAGCGAGTACAGTTTTTCGCCAAAAGTTCATTTCTACATTATTCGGAAAATTTAAAACAAACTAGCGTTTTATGTTTATTTAATTTTAGATGATTTTTGCAGTCGACTGTAATCAAAAACCACTATTACTGCAAAAAGAGGGTGAAGCGTTCACTGCCAAATCGATCTGAAAGTCAACTGAGTTTGAGGTGCGCTTGCAGAGATGCTATTTGTACGCGCGATGCTTTTCACCCTTCTCCAGCACAACGTACGCCGATAGAGTGCACTTTGAGGGTAAAAGAGACGCTAAATAACCTGTATTGTCATTTCAAAACTTTTTAATAAACATAAAAAACTAACTGTCATTAAATATCAGATACGTAATTTAAACTGTCATTATTGTGACATTATGAGTCATATGCCAAAAAAATGTTTAATTAAAAAGACAAAAATTAACAACAATCAAAAGTAGCGCTGGAAAGTTGAGAATACAATCATTACTAGATTGAAAAAAATAAAACTGCCAATTTTTGTCGAGCTAACAAACTAATTAAAAATATTTTTTACTCTTGAACACATCAAAAGTAGTACTTTTAATTGACAAAATATTCAATGAATAATTTCAATAAACGCATAGCAGTTAGTTACTTCATAAATACATTATTCAAACACAAAAAAAAACATCAGGGTTAATTCTATATTATACAACTAAACTTAATTATGACTATTTGCAATTAGTTACACACAGATTAACTTTTTAATGGTAACAAGAAAATAAATGTATGATAGATATTCCTCCATATTGCTTTATAATACCAAGAATAAATATTTCTTTTATTCATAAAATTTTTGTAAAAGATAATTGATAGATAAAAAAATTTATCTACACTGTTTTTATATTTAAGTTTTATTTGTAATAAAAAAACCATATAATGTGTTCTATTAAAATTATAAATAACTTAAAAACTTTTAATGGAATTTGTGAAATTTAAAGTCCAAAAAAAGTTAAATACAATAGGAATCCAGTAAAATGGAGTAGAGGTATTTTTTTGATTAGTATTATTTGATATCTGATAGTGATTAAATCACTGTCGTATAACGCTTGATGCGCATTCGAACAATATAAAAAAAAATAATAATATATTGATATATTATATCACTAAACCATTTTATTGAACATTTTAGTAGCTTAATAAATATTTTGATTTTTTGATAATTTTTATAAAATGCTTTAAAAAGACTCAATGTGAGTTTCTAATTTTATTTGAAAACTTTTATCTTTGTTCTTTTATTATTTCTCTTTTATTTTTTTTACTAGTCATAAAAAAAAAATTAAATTTAATCCTGAATTTACATTAAACATTCTCAAGTTAAAACTATACATTACTAACATATGTTTTACATCTAAACAAAACCAGATCAAAAATTACATTTCCCAATGTGGTATTACTATTGTAAATTATCTATCAACATAAAAAAAGAAATAGCAACCGAATAAAATATCTTAGAACTCATCATTATATTAATAATTAGGTAGACTTTTCTTATTCGTATAAGTATTGTTTGAACTCTTCAAAGATAATGGCAAAATAATAATGATCATGTACTAGTAATGTTCAATAGCCGATGCTAAAGTAACAATCGAATCATTCGATCTTCGGATCGTATTTTAGTAGTAATATTATTTCATACACATCTGTTTTTTTAATCTACAGACGAACATCTTTATTCAATAATCACTTGCGTTAGTATTTTATAAAGGTAATACCAAAATCCAATCTCAATTTTATACGATAGAGATTAAAGTGTGGGATAAGGAATTCTTCAGGTGCTCTGTACGTCTGTATGTTGCGCACGCGTACTGTAATATTTATTTGACGAAGGAAGTTATTCTTATTGTTCTTTTGAAGTAAAACTATTTTGCTAACAATAAAAACGTCATGTATATTTATGGAATTCTGACGTCAAATAAAAAAAGATTAATAATTTAGCGTGATTCCTTTACTTCAGGACTCAATTAGTCACCATCAAACCTTTGTTAAGTTTGTGAATGTCTTTATAAGAATTTTATCCGATAACAATTGCCACAGGTTTGTATTAAATAATTAGACATGCACAGCTGCAATTTGTAAAATTTTACACCTTTAAACAACGCAATCGTGTTATTTTTCGTTGGACATTACTGTTTTTTTATTCATTTTCAGTCAAATGTTTAATTAATAATTAAACATTGAGTCTTGATATGATATACACAATTTTTTTAACTAATTATGTAAGAAAATTTAACGTCAATTACTCGCAAAAATAACATATAAAGTTAAAATTAATTTTTATAAGACTAATTAAAATGAATACATATTCTCGAAGTACTCTAACATCGTAAGTTTGACCCTACTAAATTGAATTATTTTAAAATTGTTAAATTATCCTAAAAATCGATTCTCCTGTAAAGTGCACAATAAACAATCTATTTTTCTGAGAATTATACGTCACTCTCGATTTTTATTTACATAGCACTTTTGAACGTCCGTAATCTTGTAAAACTACACTACAAATTTTCATTGTAAGCAATTAATAATGGTAAAAAAATACAATGTATCAGCGTTTACCCGAATGATGATAGATTTTCAGTGTTGACCGCAAAGTTGTATACAGCAAACAAAATAAAATGCAACTAATGGAAAACTGAAATATTTGCAATAAAATTCTACGGTCGCTCAATGACACGATGATAAATGACCAATATATTGCACACGTCAAATATCAATACACAAGATGAACGTATAACATGTAAAATATTTTTTATTTTTGTTTATATTTAAAATATAATATTCGTATAATTCTAATGACTTGGTATTAAAACTACTTTTGAAAACTTAGAATGATATATCAAAATTACATACAAATTAAGTTATCAATTAGTATTTTAACGGGTATTGTGTAGCACAAGGGACACTTCAGATGCCGTCGAGCTCTGAAGTTAAGCTTAGCCTGTCGCTTGTTAGTTGTCGTAAGGGTTACCAGACGTCAGTTTCAAAGAAAGATAACACTAAAGTCCTTATTATGATAGGCCAGCGCGACACTTCTGCACTACACAGTGTTCCCTGAGGATACATCAGTTCAGTCTTCGAAATTGTCTGCGGTTACCAATTCAACTTTATGTTTAAATTAATTCTGTTTTAGTTTTATTGGAAGTAAAAAGAGAATTCTAAGTTCTTCGAATTCATACAACTGTTAAGTATTATACTAAATACACGTGCTACTTACGTGTGTCAGAAGATGCTTAACACTTTCTATAACATGAATTATCACATTTTTTTTCTCATTTTAAATTTTTTAAGTGATAGAAAACAGTTATCAAAATAATTTTAGTCTTTTAATCAGAAATTATATAAGTAATCATATTACAATTGTTTTTCTTTATAATTCATATATAAAGCACTTCTAAGAGAATAACTTATTATGAAATTAAAATAATTTTAACTACTCAAAATTTATACAACTTTGATTGTGTATAGTATTGAATTTAGATACTTTCTCTATGAAGATACTATAAGCATTGGTAAACGGAATAAATCTTTTTTGGTCACAATTTTATAAAATTGCTACAAATAAAAATTGACTAGGCACAAAATAAGTTCTTTAACTAACATATGTCTAAATACCATAGATTTAAAAATAATAGATGATTTTTCCTTTGGAAGCACCCAGAAGTATATTTGGATTTAACACTGGTTATATATACATTATATTTCATAAATTATAAATGTTTATGGTTAGACGTTGTTTATTTAATAAGTTTCACTCACAATTTTGTTAAAAATATAATATTATTTTGATGAACCAAAGTTTATTAACAATAGGAAAATTGTTTCGGATACATTTTTCTATTAACTCTTGCTAACTTTGTTAAAAATTAATATTCTAATTAATATATTCAATTATTAACTGTTATACTAGTTAGACATTTTTTAACGAAATTTTAACAAGAGTTAAATAGAAAAATGTATCCGAAACAGTTGTACTGTGTATACCAAATAGCTGTAGTAACAACATTAAACTTGTACTTTTTTGATCTAATAGGACATACTAGCTCGACAGCAAATGAGGTTAGTTTGTATTTAATGATAAAGAGATTTAGTTTTGCACTTCTCTCATCCAACCCTTAGAACACTAATGACTCGAAAAGTAATTATTCAAAATGGTTTACAAACAGTGAAGTTGATCCATAAATCATTTTTCAAATAATTATATAACCATAATTTTAGTTTACCCTTTAATTTTCAAAAGACGCCCATAAAATTATTCCTACAAATTAATCTTTTTTCGCTAAAATATTTTACTAATATAATAGGTGATTCTTTTAACGTCAGCCACTCCATTCCTCTTAAAATAATGATTTTTTTTAGTTAAATTTGTATCTTCATTTAAATATTTTATATGTTCATCCCTTTACCTTATAAGTATATCAATTTTATTTTTTTAATGGTAACACACTTATAATATACCAGTATATCAGAAATTATTAACAATTTAAAGTAATATCTGGTGCTGAGGAATGGGTACTGCTATTTTTATCACTAGATATTTCTTGGCCTTATTCCTCCTTGGTATAAAAATGTCATTAACTTCGGAAATACTGGTCTAAATGTTGTTATCAAAAGTCACCCTTAAAATCTACCCTCAGAAATAATTTTGTCTCACAATAAACTTCATATTTATTATGACTCATAAAAATTAATTAAATTTTAATCTGTACATTATTATAAAAAAAAAAATCATTATTTTATACAGTATTATAATACTGTATATAAAATAAAAAAATATTTCGTTTATTAGTTTTTTTTTTTGCAAAACCGTTTTAAATATAAAAAAAAATATGGCTATAATTTGAATTAACGATTTTTTATGTCTTTAATTAATAACTATACATCTAATTATTCCGATCCAACAAAAAAACTTAATTTAAATGATACATAACACTTAAAAATATTATACCAACAAGTAATGCTATCACGTCATTCATAGTGTTGAAACTTCGTGTCAAGCGGTTTAAAGATGACTCAACTTAATTATATTCAAACGTTTTTTTTTACTTATTTTTTCCAAGTCATATATAAATTAAACGTTTGACCACAAAAACATATTTTACAAACATCTTAACAATTTCTGATGATGAATTTTTCTCTCCAGTTGAGGTATTTCACACCTTTTGTTGATGCGGCTAAATCACTACCTCATTATTGGTATTTTACATGAGTTTTATACTGACTCATAATGATAATTACACCCCACAGTACTTCGAAGTGTACCTCTAATATATTATAAATTATAGTATATAGTAAGTTTTGTGATCTTTTTATTTCAACATGACAGTGTTAAGTAATATAAAAGTTGATGTTTTTTTTATTATCTTCAATTTTATTTGAACAAAAATGTACCTTGATAATTGTCGATATTAATGCTTAACATAATGTGGAATGTTTATGCTAGTACTTCACACAATAACAGCAGTTACAATAAAATGTCATTTTCTTTTTAAAGTTAACTACTACTAACCGGTATTACTTAAGTAGCACTGTATTAACACGTTATAAATCTATATTTGTTACGGTCGCTTTAAGCTCTAAAATACGACAGTAATGCGCGTGGGCTTTATAATGCGTTATAGATCAACGCAAGTACATTCATGGCTTAAAATTCTTGATGAAATCAAATGATAATGAACACCTTTGTTTTACTTTCTTTCTATTACTATTTAGGTCAAATATAGATGGCAGGCCGTAGATGCTTATGCTATACATATTAAGCTAGAAAATAATTACAGGTAGAAAAAAATACTAAGTTTTTGACACTATTTGTGTAAGTGTAATTAAGATTATTTAAAATGGATCCATTTGCGCCGTCAGTTAATGGTTTTGTACATAAGGTGCATTATTAAAAATCATAACAATTTTAAACTTTGATAAGTTGATGATGGTATCTTATATAACATCGATGATATCGGTCTCATTTCAGTTAACAACAAGGAGAACATTTATGTACATTTATATTCATAAATTTATGACCGGCGTAAATGTTTTTTTTTTTGTACTCAAGGTATGATAAAGAACAGTGATAAAAATGTCCAGTAATAAATACATCCTGACAAAAAACCCAGAGAAAAATGTAAACAAAATATCATATCATCAGCAAAATAACCCATTAAAAACCCCTTTTATTGTACTTGACACCAATGTAAATATCGGGTTGTTTACATTTTATAAAAAGATTTTAATTTTGCGATGTAAATTTATAAATTCAGTTTGATTGATTTTGAATAAAAAGTTTATCCTAGTAATATTTTAAAGTTATCAACAATTTTATTTGCAGAAATATTTGTGTAAAAAACTAGCACAGTGGAGTCGTGGCATAATTGGGTTCAGTATAGATGATATCTGACAGTGATTAAAATCACTATCATAAAAAACACTTCTATGCAAATCTATAGATAGTGATTAATTTTTAAAAATTGGTGGATTATTCCAAAAGCAACATGATTTCCTATTTTCTTATTTCTATAATGATTACAAGTTTTTATAATTTATAAATGTAATTGAATAAATATTTAGTATAACAACTAAATATAGTATGAAATTGATATTTAATAATTTAGTGTTGTAATTTTTTACAAAAATCATATTTTTTTATTAATTTTAATATCAGTTTGCACCATGAAAACAAAATTAAGTACGAAAATTTTTTTTTTTAATATTAATGTTTATTACATAAGCTATAATTTAATATATATAGAAGTGATAATATTTCCGGAACATTTTTGAAAATTAAGTTGATTTTTTGTAAAAAAGTTGTCATTTTGAATCCCCCCTTTTGGCCAGGTAAAGGGTCAAATTTAAAAAAATAATAAATAAATACCTCATAAATCTATAAAAAAAAAAATGCATATTGATTTGATCGTTTTTAAAAAAGTTATGGCAGATATAATAAAATAAATTGAAAAATATCAAAAATTAGCGATTTTTAAAAATGTAAATTTTTTCCCATTTTTGGGGAACGAGGACATTTTTTCAATTTTTAAGGGTAATGTCTTCATACGATTTGTAATCTTTTGATGTATCGTTGAAAGAAATCGGTTCGATGAGAACTGAGAAAAAGTAGTAACATACACAAAAAATAAAATAAATATATAAATAAAAAACCCAGCACAGGGGGGTTGCGGCACAGTGGTGACGTGACATATTTGGATCAAGTATAATGATATCTGACAATGATTAAAATCACTATCATAAAAAACGCTTCGATGCAAATCTTTAGATAGTGTTTAATTTTAAAAAATTGGTGGATTATTCCAAAAGCAACATGATCTGCTAGTTCGTTATTAATAATCTGATTCAGATAAAGTATATCGAATGAAAAAGGGATTATTAAAAATTATTATTTCTCATAAAAAAATTATGTTGATCCATACACTTTTCAATAAGTTATAGCATTATAAAGTTAAAAATAAAAAAATAATCGAGAATTTTCACACAAAATTAGCATTTGGTAGCCAATTTCACCATGAAGATAAAATAAAGTCCGAAATTTTTTTTTTTTCATAATAAAGTACATTACATTAGCTTTAATTTAAGATATATATAAAAGTGTCAGACTTTCCGGAACACTTTCAAAATTTAAGTTGAAAAAGTAAATATTTTCTGAAAAAGTTGTCATTTTGAATCCCCCCTTTGGGCAGGTAAAGGATCAGATATAACAAAAAAATATACCAAATGAAAGGTAATGATATCATGCATCTATATAAAAATTGTGAAAATTAGCGATTTTTAAATTTGTAATTTTTTTGGAGGTTTCCCCCATTTACGGGGAACGAGGGATTTTTTTTCAATTTTTGAGGGTAATGTCTTCGACTAGATACGATTTGTGATCTTTTGACGTATTATTGAAAGAAATCGGTTCGGTGAGAGCTGAGAAAAAGTGGTAACAGACACAAAAAAAAAAACACATCTTAGTAAAACCAATACCTTCTCAGCTTCGCATCGAAGCTAAAAAACACATCATAGTATCTTCTCAGCTACGCATCGAGCAAAAATAAAGGATTTGTTGTTAAGTATATTTAATTGGGTTTTGAAGAGAAATTTATATTAACTATATATGAATCCTATTTGAATTTTAATATTCAATGAACATTTTTTTTTTTTTTTTGGTATTGACAAATATTTTAAAATCTTTTAATAAATTAAAAAAAAAATTAACAATGAATTAAATGTTGTTTATTAAAACATTGTTATTGTTATGTATTGGGACTTAATTAAAATCATACAACAAATAAAAGAATATAGCAAATGTGATAAAAGACAATTTTTAAATTTCTACAGGAAATTTACATTTTTAGTAGTTTAATCCTGTGAGGAATATTATAAATACAATACTATTGATTTGTAAAATAATTTTGTTAGTGTCGTTAATAGCAAAAAAAGTGTTAAACTGAGATACTACTGTTACAGTTTAAACTATGATATGTATCATCCATAAATGACAATTGCAATTCCCAAAAATCAATAAAAATATTTACAAAACAAACAATACTCATTTTAAGCGAAATGAATATATAATAATAGCTCATCATATCTGCAATAAAAATCACAATAACCGTTTTACAATATTAGACATTATTAAAAAAGTGATATGAAATTAAGTAAGTACAATTTTTGTAAACAATATTTAAAAAAAAGAGTTTTATTCATTTAGTAACATCAAAAAAAAAAAAAATGTTTTATCAAACCTGACAACTTTAAGAGATAATTATACGAAAATAGATTATATTTTCCAACATCAAATAATCGTGAAAATTGTTTTTCAAGAATAATTTTTCATGAATCACATTTAGTTTTATGGCTGTTTCAATTGAAATTTAATGGTTCTTTGTTGCATCTACAGTATTAGATATTCACATTTATATGATGAATGTTTGTGATGAATCACGAGGAGATTATTGGATTTTGTATAAGGATCGGCCAAATTACACAAAAAATTATAAATGTATTTGTTTAACTCAGCAGTGTAAAAATATATATTCATTCTGTATTTGACGTAGTTTAGATAAATGCCATCGGTTAAAAGGCACTTTACTGTAAGCGACAATAATAATTTATAATAATTATTAAAAAGACGTGTTATATCTTTAAAACAAATATATGTATTTTTAATTATAATAGTTATTGGTTTTTTAGTATGTTATATTAGTTTCTTGTTGTGTACATCAAAATTTTAAAATATAATGTTCATCGTTTTTAATTCATTCTATTAAATAAGAATGGTCCACAACATCATATTTTGGCGCTTACGACGTATATTTTTATACCAACTAATCTAATGTCATTTATAGAAAAAAAGTCTAATTATAGATAACACTATACTAAATGAAAACAATATTTGAATTCAGCAGATCTTCGTCTATAATACTACATAGCTATTGTAGATTACAATAAATAGCCTTTAAACTGATGATATTGTATAAAATCGTCGGTTATTATATCTATATTTTATTAAATATAAAAACTATATTACATTTTTTAGCTAAAATGCAAAGCTGAGAAGGTATTAATTTTACTATGATGTGTTTTTTTATTAAAGTGTCAGTATTTCCGGAACACTTTAAAAAGTTAAGTTGAAAAAGTTCTACTTTCTATATGCATTTTTAAGTTTTGAACCCCCCCTGTGGGCAAGTAAAGAGTCAAATTTATAAAAAAAAAATATATCAAATGATAGGTAAAGACATTATGCATCTATAAAAAATAAATTATATTGATTTTTTTCATTTTTGAAAATGTTATGGCAGTTTTAAGTAAAAAATAAATTATCGATTTTTAAATTTGTAATTTTTTTGATGATTTCCCCTATTTACGGGGAACAATGGACATTTTTAAAATTTTTTAGAGTATTATCTTCGACTAGATACGATTTGTGATCTTTTGACGTATCTGCCCACAGGGGGGGTTCAAAACTTAAAAATGCATTTAGAAAGTAGAACTTTTTCAACTTAACTTTTTAAAGTGTTCCGGAAATACTGACACTTTAATATATACCTTAAATTAAAGCTTATGTAATATACTTTATTATAAAAAAAAAATGTTGGACTTTTTTGTCTTCTCGGTGACAATGGCTACCGTATTCTATTTTTGTGTTAAAATTCTCGATTTTATATTTTACGTTTTCAACTTAAAAAGGCTATAACTTTTTGAAAAATGTATCAATACAATTTTTTATGAGAAGTAGTATTTATATACCTCTTTCATTTGACATATTTTTTTTTTAAATAAAACAATTACCCTTTATATATTTATATATTATAAATTATTATTTATTATTATATAAATAATATTATTATATAATTATTAATTATTATTATATTTTTTCTTTTAATTATATCTTAAAATCATTGTAAATATATTTTATTTTTTTAATAATAAAATTTATTTTAGTTTTGTTTTTTCCTATCTAGTAAGTTAATTTGTCATGAAAAATATAAATATATTGATTTTTTTCAATATTATAAATATATATATATATATACGTCTTTTTGTAACTGGTTGACTCATATATCATATTTCAGTTTATTAATTAATTTTTTTCGTATTTAATTTGTAGTATAAATCCTTAATTTGTTTAATGTTGTGCAGAGAATATTTAAATATCTAACCCAACCAACTAGTAGCAGGTAAAATATGAAAAAAAAATCCTTTTCCTGTTCATTAAAATCCAGCATTTTTTATTTTTATTTTTTTAATCTTGACAATACACTAGACCGTTGGTGTACAATTCAGTCAAAACAATGTCCGCTTTAAACAAATACAATAGTAAGAGGAGAAAATTATAGTATTTGTTTATATTTTCTTGGGTTCTATGAATTTTTATAGAGCAATCAACTAAATCCTTAACACTATTTTCGGGCTAACCGTATTAGTTTTTTTTTTTTAAACTCACCTTTACAAAATAAAAATTTAATATATTATGATAGGTATGTACAGTGCAGCGTCTAATGGCATATTGTTTCTATGGAGCCGCCGCGTATTTGTCTGTCCCCACCTCATGTCTCAACGTGCCTAGTGTTTTTTAAGTTAACCGTGATGGTGTCGGACAACCGACCACATATGGCTATATTATTATTACGTGTAATGTACCTCAAACTATAAGCGTTATAATTTCTTTACCTATCGAGCAGGTGGGAGTGAAATAATTTGGCCGATCGTACCCACCCGCCGTAATAACTTATACTTCATATTGATTTCATTGGCTGGTCGATCAGTCGACGGACAGATTCCATTATTCTTATTAGTTTTATTCTTAAGTTGTATTATTAGTTAAAATTTAAAATCAGCTATTCGCCGCCTTGTAAAAACTGTTAAAAAAAATTGTTGTCATTTGTTGTCGTGAGATATTTTTTATTAGCGCCTTGTTGTTTCTTTGATTAGCATTGTTTTGAGTGAGACGATGCTACCGTGACAGTGACAAATAGTTTTCTTCGGCTCGTTAACAAACAAACTGTTGTATATTATTTTACATTGTGTTTACTTACACTTACGAACAGAATACGTCCTAGTAGTTTCAACCGTTTTTGGTTGTGTAAAAATCTTAACAATAATAACGGAGAACATTGGTGTTTAATATTTTATATGAATAATCTGAATAACCAGAATGGAAAAAATATTTTATTAAAGAAATAACTAAATGCGATAACATTCTCATGTTTACCAAGTGTTCAGTAAGTAAGGAAACAGGTCAGTTGTTACAAACAATGAGAACAATAAAACCGTTTCGTTACTTACTGAACACCTATATAATCTCACATTTGTGTGCCTAAATAAATATACGTTCTACTAGATTTGTATTGCTCAACTATAATTTAAAAGATCATAAATTTTATCTAGTTATTATTCTTAATATTTAAAAGTAAGCATTCGTTTATATCCAAAAATATTACATTAGCTTTGGTATGATCTATTTTTAAAAGACTGTAATTTGCAGGACAATTTTATATCACATATAAAATAAAATAAAAAACTCATCAATGGATTACATCATTACAATTAAGCCTGGAGAAGTTTTTTGTGATAACAATCACTAACCCGAATTACTTCACTAGAGCAACTGCAGACATTTATTATAAAATAATTGGATAACTTACTTAAAACTACTTGAATACAAATACACTTACCTGCTTTTATATAAAACGACAGCTCGAGATAGATAATCTTTGCTTGAATTTGTCACGCTTACAAGCATTTAATTAAACACTTCCAATAATATTTAAACATGAAATTTGATAAAATGTATGTATACGGGTATTTTATTTGATAAATAATACATTTAACAATTATAAAATTGAAATTCCCAAAATATTAAATTCGCATATTTCTTCGCTTAAAAACTTCGTTGGTCCACGAAATATTACAATATTTGCTCCGTGGAAATTATATCTCCCATGGAATTTAAGTATTATTATGTTACACAGAAGAAAAAAGTTTTTCGTAAAGACTTTGATTAAATTTCAAAAAATATTAATATTAAATTAATTAAGATAATGTCAAAAATACAAAAATAAACGTAAAATTAATTGTTTTTTTATAATTAATATTTTATTTTACATCGTCTATTTAAAGCTTATGACAAAAGGTCGAAAAAACATGTAAATTACCGCAACAAATTCCCTACTCATCTCTGTGATCTTAGTGGTAGGGGTTACGGAGGGATGGTATACTTCTGCTTTTTTTGAATTTACACTTGATTTGTCCAAAATTATAAATCCCCTTAATATTGTATAAATATTAATATTAATATAAATGTGCATTAAGGTTATCGATTTTCTATCATAAATTATTATTTTATTTTTCTGTAATTATTTTAATTAAATATCCCAGTGGTTAGGGGATAAGAATACTTCCATGGCCCCTCTACCAGTCGTAAGAACGACTAATGAGGTTGCGTCAGTTCGATAGCCGGTTTAAAATTTTTATTAAAAAGTATGAAGAGTCCTGAGCAAAACTTAGGAGGATTTTCCCATCTCAGATGTACGCGGAGACAACATGTGAGAGGAAATAAAGTAGTTAGAAACAGAGAAGAATGAAGTGTTTTACTAGTCGAACAACTTGTGCGGTAGCTGATTCACCAGTCATGTGTACACATCTACCCAACGCATGTAGTGTTTGCGGTGTAGGGACATCGTCACTCAACTCTTGGATGGACTTTTGCATAAGGGGGAAAGATAGATCCAAAGTAAGAATAGTGGAATGTTGGAACATTAACTGGTAGAAGTAGAAAATTCGTAGAAGTATTGAAGAGGAGAAAAGTTAACATTTGTTGTGTACAGAAAACTAAGTGGAAGGGAAAGAAAGCAAGGGAAATAAGTGAGGGTTATAAAATAATATACTCGGGTAAGTCTAATACAAGAATGGTGTAGGTATAATAATGGATGAGGAGATGAAAAGTAAAGTAGTAGAAGTAGCTAAGAAAAGTGAAATAATTTTAGTTGTAAGCCAAATTTTCGATGAAAAAGTGTTAAATGTAATAAGTGTCTATTCACCACAAGTAAGATGTGATGAATTAAACAAAGAAGTGTTTTGGAGAGAGATGGATGAGATGATGCAAGAAATATATAAGAAATTATGCAATTAATGAAGATGTGTGGATAGGTGGAGATATGAATGGACATGTAGTAATGAGAGGAGAGGATATAAAAGAGTACATGGAGGGTATGATTTCAGTGGGAGAATGGGGCTAGAGAAGGAATCCTGGATTTTGAAGTATCGTATAATATTGCTGTGGTTAATACTTATTTTAGAAAGAGAGGAGAACATTATATAACTTATAAGAGTGGGAGTAATAGATCACAGATTATTTTATGTGGAAGAGAGAGAACGTAAAGTAAAGTATTATAAAGTTATCCCAGGCGAGAGTGTAACTTCACAACATAGATTGATAATAATAGAGTTGTGTAGTGGGAAAAGAATATACAAAAACAAAAAACGTACAGGAGGAGAATCAAGGACTCGGTGTGGAATGTCAAGGGAGACATAAATGATGTGTGGAATAAATTTGCTAGTTGTGTAATGTATAATACAAAGAAGATTGTTGGTGAGAGTAGAGTAAAATGCCAGGAAACAAGGAAACCTGATGGTGGGATGAGGACGTTAAAGAAATCATAGAAAGTAAGAAAAAGCAATTCAAAGTATGGTAGAAGGCATCGTTTTAAGGACAAGAAAACCCGGAAATGGTTTGTAATGTAAAATTAATTTAAAACTTATTTTACCCAGCAAATTATAAATGATAGGATAACTATAATTGGTTACTACCATATGGTCTAGTTATTGATTACTTATTATAACGACTGTATAAAATCAATAAAATTAATGTTTAGTTTGATAATCATACCTTATATATAACAACAAATTGTCACATATTTTGGATTTAAAGGGATTATTCAAAATTATGTTTAACAAAAGATATTATATAACATAAAAATATCCTCTCCTGCACCAAAACAAAACCTGTTTCTATAATAGAAAATAGAAAATTATAAAAAATTTAATATTGAATCCTTATTAGCTTTTAATTCTGGATCTGTTCTTACAAAGAAAAATATCTGGTGTAAAATAAAGAAAAATATATATATATTATAAACTAATTTTTTAAATAATAAATTGTTTATTTAAATATTTTTCAAGTTTATACTGGTTAGAATATTTATGAACATAAAAATTGACAAGATAAATTAAAATTTTTGAAAAATGTCTGCATTAATAATACATAAGGTAACTAGTAGTTAATAACTAATATCAAAATCGATTACAAAATCAAAACGTTAAGTCTATTATTTTGCTATTAAAATTATTTAAAATATATACTAATGCAATATCAAGCTAAAAAACTTTAATGCTATTCAATAAATTCTAAGATTTTTTAATTTTTATTCTATATAAAAATTAAGGGTAAAAAAAAACTTATAAATAAAAAGAGTTGAAAAAAATTAATTCTTTAATTTTATAATATCTTCTTAATATACATAATCATTGATTAAATATATTATTGATTTTCTTCACTTTCAATGACAAGATTTTATTAATAGTAAATTTATAAATAAATATACAAGGTAATTAATGCATTAAAGCTAAAATTATGCAATTTTATATATACTTCATTTTTCAATCACATTACATGTATTTTTATTTCAACGCAAAATTAGCAAATTTAAATTTAAAAAATAATTTAAGATTCATAAATAAATTTGTAATATTCAAGTAATAGAAGGAATGAAAAAATAGAAATAGCAATTTTATCTAGACTTCTAAGTTATTATTTTCTTGCAGCTGATTTGGCCAATGCGATACCTAGTCCAATTACAGCACCGACACCTAATGCTACTCCTCCTGCAATGGCCATTCCTTTGTGAGCATCTGAAATAAAAGTATTAAAACTTAAAAAAACAAAGAGATATTTAATATATAAAAACTCTCACCAGCTTCCATTTTCTTTTTTATCATCATCATCAAGCTTTGAGCTTGCATATTTTCAGGCTGCATATGCAAGAAAGCTTTTATGAATTGAAGAGCAGTACTGTACTCCTAAAATAAAAGTATGCTTTTATGATATTTAACACTTTACTATTTAATTTTTTAACATAACATAATTTGAAATGTTTAATTTAGTTCAATTATATAATATTTTGTGTGCCACACATATTCAATTAAATTTTTGTTTTAATATTAAAAAATCATAATTGTTTACATAATGAACGAACTTTATATGAGTTACAGGTTCATATTCAAAAGCTGATATGTTACAAAACTAGGTTTTAAGATTTTTTTATAATTTAATTAGAGGAAAATTTTATCTATCATCTTCCAATAAATTATTAATCAATTCTTTGGGAAGACTTGTGTTTTGTACTTTAAAAATATCAAATTTCAAAAATATACCATTGAAATTTTTAATTTGTGTTTGTTTTCCTGTAAAATTGCTAAATATGATTTAACAGTTTTTAGAAGAAACCACAGTTATACTATAAATACACTAAGTGACGAAAAAAAAAATGTGATATAAAATTTTATAGACAGATCTACTACTAGTATGTGAAAACTGCAACCAAAACATTTCCATTAATCACATCATCCAAGATTACCACAAATACTGTCCAGAGAAGCTTACACAAAATTCTACCTACATGGAAAGCAGCTCTCAAGGAAATAAATAAAAATATGATATCAATCATTTTTCAATTAATTAAGTGGTTCAAAAATACAGAATCACACAGTACATTATCTTTAATTAATTAAATTTAAATATTTAATTAAAAGGGTGAAATTTACTTTCAATCCTCCTTTTGGCTACGTTTCTGATTTTAATAACACACATTTAACCTCATTAAATCAATGAAAATTTTATTTTTGTACATGATAATTTAATTACTTTAATTCTAGAGTTTCCTAGCGCTAAATAATACAAGTAATTTCTTTTGGCATCTTCATCATTAGCTTCATGTTTGATTAATTGTTCCAATAAAATCAAACCTTTTCTTATATCTGCTGGATAATTACTTCTAACTAGACACCAAGCATAATGAAATTTAGTGTGTTGTGATACAGTTCCAGTTGATAATTGTTGATAATATTCATTTTCAAATTTCTACAAATTATAACAAATGCATAATTTTAGTTAACAAAAATGAAGTTCATTTTTATAATTATAAGAATAATCAGGATGATTAGTTTAAATAAACCATTCGTTTACTCTCAAAATAAATACAATATAGGAAAAATTTTTGGATTGAATTGACTGGTCGATTAAAACTTTTGGGTCAGTACTTTGGAAATTATTCTCATTTTTATATATAGACGAAAGGAAAAATAACAGCATCCACTTCTCACCTCCAATCATTAATAAAAAATCCTAATAACTTCTGAAATAGTGGTTTTTAAGTTGTTATTGACCAGTCATTTTTTATTTTATAAACTAGTTAGATATGTATGTGGCCAATTAAAAAAATAATGTTGACATCTTTAAAAATTATACAGTATGATGAAGTAAATATTAGCTGATTAATTAAGAAATATATGTAGCTAAATAAAAGAACATTTTTTTTCCTAATATTATATTTATTTTTTATGAAATTCAATAACTTCAACAGCAATTAATCCATATAATCTGACTTTTTAAGAAACTTTGATAAGTCATCCTCAATAAACTAAATTAATTACTTTCTTTCAAGTAATAATTTTTATTCCACAAATATTTTATTACCTTTAAATCATCATTCGAGACAACATCATCCATAATATTTTCACCTTCCATTTCGTAAAATAAATTTGACCTTTTTAGCAATTCAAATAACAGTT
Organism: Daktulosphaira vitifoliae; assembly: GCF_025091365.1. Taxonomy (NCBI): domain Eukaryota; kingdom Metazoa; phylum Arthropoda; class Insecta; order Hemiptera; family Phylloxeridae; genus Daktulosphaira; species Daktulosphaira vitifoliae. Next base: position 18,401,277 of record NW_026099575.1, on the reverse strand, counting down.
AAAATTTATCAAAAGTCTTAAAAATAAAATATTTACATGTATATATATTGTTAACTGAATGTCAAAATCAAATTAATAGATTAAAAAAAAATCACATACGTTTAGCAACGTTCATTAATAATGCATCACAGATAAGATAAAACTAAATTAATAAGTTATTAGATAACTAATAAATTTTATCTCATCTGTGATTGTATGTCTTTGTATGAACATTAAAACTATTTAGTATTTTTAAAAACACTGTGATATGACGCATTATAAAATAACAGCTGATTATAAATATATAAACAAATAATATAGCCGATTAAATGCATTAGTATACTTGTCTATGGTTAAATGTAAACAGCTAGTACGTTATAAATTGTATATTTTTATCTTATGTAAATAATTAAATACCTATTAAATGACCAAGATCGTTATTGGCATATAACAGTAATTTAAACTTTGGTAACTCCTTTCCAAAAGTTTTCAAAATTAATTTTTATATCTTATATCCTTATATTTGGAAATCTTATATCGAAATATTCTTATACGTACTATTATTATTATAATGTATACAAAATTAATATTTTCAACTTGAAAAAAGAGGCGTAGCCAGGATTTTCGCATGAGGGGGCTAAATTTTATAAAGTGTAGAAGACGATAGTAAATGTGTAAATTGAAATGTTGATGTGTGATAGTAAATATTGATAGCATATTAACGTTGATTTACCGTTAACGTATTTACTATTTCAAATATATAAAATTTGTTATACAATTTTCATATTTTAATTTAAATATTTCAAAAGAATAAGAAAAATACAGCCAATGGGGGGGGGGGTAGAGCCCCGTTAGCCCCCCCTTGGCTATGCCACAGTATATTATATATACTTGAAAATTTTAAGTATATATAATATACCATTTTCTACTATACTTTTTAAAACAACTTGTCAGAGATTAAATTTGTGACTAATTATTTTCTTATGGTCATATTATTTATCTTACTAGATAAGATGGATGTCTACAACATTATTAGTGATTATTTTTGATAAATGATAACATATTTTAAGTTATTGAAATTAATGTATTACGACATTTTTTGAATAACAGTTAATGTAAAAATCTTTGCAGATAAAGCTTAAATATAAAATACAATCTAACAAAGTTTATCTCACTGTATGAAACACTTTTAATTTTATAAACCAATAATGAATGTAAATTCAAGCAACGTTGGTTTACTGGATTCTACAAAACACGAAACCGATGTTGAAACCAAAATTATAGATAATAATCAACAAAAAGAAATCACCATTCAAGAACTGATCGAAATGGGATTTCCTAAAACAGATGTTATTAAAGTAAATATTTAAATATATTTGCCAACTTAATTTAAGATAAAATGCAATTTTTAGTTAGTAGAAGCTGCTGGAAATATCTCAAAAGACTTGATCATAGAACAATTGTTATTACACACAAATTCTATGCCTAGTGATTCTATACCTGTTGTAGATGACGACGGTGATATTTTATGGGAAGATGTAGAAATACCCTACAAAATGGTGATTGTAATTAATGTCGGTCTTAAAATGAGTATAGGGAAAATTGCCTCTCAGGTAAAAATTTTTAAGTCACATTTAAATTATATAATTTTCTTTTTACATATATTTTTTATTAAAGGCTGCACATGCAGCATTAGGTTTGTATGAAATTATTAAAGGAAATAAAAATCTTAAACATGATTTTCAAATTTGGGATGAACAAGGGTAAGATATTATTTTTTATTGTCTAATAATATTTAAAATTATATATTCTGTTTTTTTGGTATAATATTAGTAAATCATACAGCGCTCAGTGGAATGTAATTAAATCCAAATATATGCTTACTAAAGCTTTGTCTTCATGAACCTAATTTTTGAGGTCTAGATTAGCATAACATTTACTTAAAATGTCTAGCTCAATGAATGGTTGATAAATTTTGGTTCTTTCAATTCTAGGCCATTAATTGAAAAAAATATGTTTAATTAGTTGTTTAAATCACAAAAAGTTTTTCTCACTACTGACATTAACATCGATATCAACATGCTTCTCATTTTTGTTTGTTTAATATTTAATTATTATCCAATTTTTTTGTCCATGTTGTATTGATAGTGAAATATTATTCAAAGAATATAACTTAAAATTAATCAAAACAGGTTTTATTTTTGGTGAAAATTTCATAGTTTTTACAACATTTTAAAATATTTTTTAATTTTAAATTTTGAGAAAAATTCAATTCATACTACAATGTTTTAAATTAAAAAATGAACCCTAGACATGGTACATTTACTGTCAAATATTCTGAACACCTAATTCTCTTTAACTTGTAGCTTATTATTGGTCTGGCCCAAAAATTCTACTTAATGTCCATCCTTGTCCCAATTTTGTGTTATACATTTTTTACCCAATGAAGATTTGTTTGCATATTTGTGTGCATTGTAATGTCTAATATTATTATGCACAGTAATTAACTGATAAATTTTCTTAGGGATTTATAATCGGTAATAAACTAACTAGACTAATTTATCTAAACCAATGCTTTATTTTAAAAATTTTAAGTTTTTTTTTCAGAAGTAGAAAAATTGTATTAGAAGCCAAAAACACTTCAGAACTCATTAAACTATGCAATGCTGGAAAATTACATTGTGTACCATATTATTGTGTTCATGATGCCGGTCTTACAGAAATAGCAAGCAATTCATTCACTGCTCTAGCATTTTTTGGAAGTAATGTGCAGTTAAAACCTATCACTGGAAAGCTTAAATTACTAAAATGAATATGATTTGTAAAATTAAATATATATTTTATTTATTTATCACTCAATAAAATGCTGATAAACTTCAAAATTATCTCATATTGAGAAAAATAAAATGTGATCATTTTTACCACTACAAAAAAAATATTTACTCTAAACAAATATCAATTTAGTTAGATTAAAATAAAAAAAACCCAGCACAGGTGGATCGCGGCACAGTGGTGACGTGGCATAGTTGGATCAAGTATAATGATATCTGACAGTGATTAAAATCACTATCTAAAATAAACGCTTCGATGCAAATCTTTAGATAGTGTTTAATTTTAAAAAAATTGGTGTTTTATTCCAAAAGCTACTTGATCTGCTGGTTCCTTATTAATATCCTGATTAAGGTAAAGTATGTCGAATGAAAAAGGGTTTATTAAAAAATATTATTTGTCATAAAAAAATTGTGTGGATCCATAAACTTTTCAATAAGTTATAGCATTATAAAGTTAAATATAATATAAATAATAAAATCGAGAATTTTCACACGAAAAAAGCATTCGGTAGCCATTTTCGCCATGAAGACAAGTCCAGAGGTCAAATTTTTTTTTTTCAAATTAAAGTACATTACATTAGCTTTAATTTAAGATATATATAAAAGTGTCAGACCTTCCGGAACATTTTCAAAAGTTAAGTTGAAAAAGTTAATTTTTTGTGAAAAAGTTGTCATTTTAAATCCCCCCCTGTGGGCAGGTTAAGTGTCAGATTTACAAAAAAAATATACCAAATGATAGGTAAAGACATCAAGCATCTATATAAAAAAAAATTATATTGATATGTTCATTTTTGAAAAAGTTACGGCAGTTTTTAGTAAAAAAAATTGAAAAAATTTCGAAAATTAGCGATTTTTAAATTTGTAATTTTTTTGGAGGTTTCCCCCATTTACGGGGAACGAGGGAAATTTTTTCAATTTTGAAGGGTAATGTCTTCGACTAGATACGATTTGTGATCTTTTGACGTATCGTTGAAAGAAATCGGTTCGGTGAGAGCTGAGAAAAAGTGGTAACAGACACAAAAAAAAAAAAAAAAAAAAAAAAAAAAAAACATCATAGTAAAACCAATACCTTCTCAGCTTCGCATCGAAGCTAAAAGGACTTTTAATAATAAACATATATTAAAAAAAAAAAAATACAGTACAGTTTTTCCCAGCATTGCAAAAACCTTTATTCAGGGCCAGATTTAGAGAAGGAATCTCAAAAAACAAAGCCCCTACATGTATCAGTATCTCATTTTTTTATTATTATTATTTAATACTAAAATCTATAAAATTGAATAAATTGTAAAAAAATTGTGTGATTGTACACAAGTAATAATGAATATTTTAGCTAGTCCTTATATGTTGAAACATATTATAATTTTTAACAAAACAATTTATCTATTTGTTAGTTCTATGGATAAAGTTCTCCTCTGTGTTGACTATTCAGAGATAAAATAAAATCTATGAATATAAAGCAGTTTTAAATAGATTGTTGAAGTTTTGATATTAATTTTTCAATAGTTACTTTATTATACATTGACCAAGATATATCTTATATTTACATTTACATAATTGTATTTCAACAGCATAAATATGAATGTATTAATCTTTTTGCATACTAATGATTTAAGAGACATGTGAGAATCAGGCTTTGTATAATTTTAAACATATATTAATGTTATTTTTAAGTATTCATTCTAATAAAAATATCAAATACATTTTTCTCGAAAAATTACAAAAGCGACCACATTGTCTTTAAATTTTATATCGGACTAATGTTTACTATTCTTTTTTATTTTATTGAAATATAGTCAATTGTGCATTTCATCATTGAAATCTAGTAATTATTTACTATACAATTTATGTTAAAATATATATATATATATATATCAACTATGGCAGTTTTCAATATTTATCGAAAACTGAATATTTAATTATAATTAAATATGCACCTATGATATTTATAATGATATCACTTAACACATTGTGAATTCATGTCATCATCAATTTTTTAATTTCTATTCTACGTTTAAGACTATACCTTATAATTACTTAAGACGTTTAGGTACCGATCTTTTTTCAGGGATCAAATACAGGCAATTTTTCAGTTATCCCATGTTATGCAGTGTCGTTGTTGAAAAGTAAATGATTATTAGTAATTTTATAGTCGATAACAAAATCGGTTGTGTACCTGCCTATCTTATTGATGCAATACGATTATATTGATCTAATAACAATGCATGTTTATTTTATATAGTATAAAATCCATAGCTTATCGCCAGCCCCACAGTAAATACTAGTAGACGCCTCCTTATTTCACAAATTTTAATTGGCTATCAAAATAATTAAATTATTTATTTTCGACGAGTATGAAAAACTAAATATTTACGGATTATGCGCTCTGAGTGACTGTGGTAAAAAATCATTATAAATACTATCATCTCCAATTTTTATAAAAAAAAAAATGTTTTTAATGAATTATTTTTAACCTTGCCCTTGTTTAAAAACTTTTTATCAAGAAAAAAATACTCGCTCATTTATTAATTACATCTCATTATTTGTTTGAGATATGTCTAGTAAAATTTTGGTTTGATAATTGGAAGCATTCTACCAAAATAATATATATATATTTTAGCTTCGAAGTTGAGAAGAAATTAATTTTATTGTTTTTTTTTTGTCTTTCGCCACTTCGTATCAAGTTGAAGACATTCCCCTTAGATTTGAAAAAATTTCCTCGTTCCCTGTAAATGGAGGAAATCCCCCAAAAAATTACAATTTTTAAGTACAGTAAATTTTGACATTTTTTTTTTTTTTAATTGCCATAACTTTTTGTAAAATGAACATACCAAAATAGTTTTTTTATATAGAAACCTTAGGTATACCCCTTTCATCCGACATACTTGTTTTTTAACTCAGACAATTTACCCTTATACAAGGAGCGTTCAAAACTTGAAAAATACATATAAAAAATAGAACTTTTGAAAATTTTCCGGAAATATTGCGTCCTTCAAAAATATGTTAAATTAAAGTTTATGTTATGTGCTATAAATTAAAAAAAACAAAATTTGTTCCAACGACTTATCTTCTATGTGCAAATAATGACAGTCAATGTTGAACAAAAAATAGAAGTTAATTTTGCTTTTGGAATAATTCACCACTTTCTTAAAATTAAACACTACAGATTTGCATCGAAGCGTGTCTTATGATAGTGTTTTTAAGCACTGTCAGATAATATCTACACTTGTCCTAACTATCCCGCAACTCCACTGTGCTACTGTTTTTTTTTAATTTAAAAATCGACAAGCATTTATTACATAAAATAATTAGTTAATCACAATATTCCGATAAATTTATTAGCATTATTAAAAATATAATTTAGTACATTACAGTACATCTATATTTATTCCAACTATGTCATGTCCATACTGTGCTACCGTTTTTTATGTGTGGCTGAAGTGGTATTTTGATTTTACAGTAATGTGTTTTTTTTTTACACATTTTTTCTATTAATAAGAACTTTTAATTTTCAGTCGACTGTGAACCTAAATCATTTATTTTTTTTATATCACTTTGATCTCTGGTATTTTAAGCACCTCGTACTATACTAAATATAGGTTATATCTCATCATCGCTCATATCTTACCAGCTTTTTTGAAAAATTATCTACTTCTTTTATTGGATTTTGTTTAAAATTCACTTTTATAATTAATATGAGAGATTTATTTGATGATCAAGTAATTTACAAATGTGTTGAAATATAAAGCTCATAATAGAAGTAACTTAGCGTTAGTTTTAGGTTGAAAGCATAGTGTGCAGCTGAGAAAAAACGTTATTATGTCAGATTTAAAGGGAAATTATTAAAATATAATGCTGAATACATCAATAAAATGTATTTTTTGATCTTTTGGCGTATCGTTGAACAATTACAGTCTAGAAGGTACTGATATGAATAGACACAAGCAGAAAACACATCATAGTAAAACTTATACTTTCTTTTTTATGGAAGCTAAGAAAGGGTATGAAAATTATTTTTATATACACGTACCTCACCACGTATTTTTTTTGACGCCACTTATTTAGTGTTAATACATTACCTATATTTTTTTTTTTTAATGGCGGTACTGTTTTATGATTTCCCATTTCTTTAGCGACACTTATATAAAAAAATAACAACAAAATTTGACTCGTACTATACAAGGATAGCTTTATCGGTCATTAGATTAAAGAAAAAAATCATTAACATCATTTATACAGATTTATTATCAGGCATGTATTAATGTGTAACTATTTTTGGCAGTCGGTATTGCCCAACGCAACTCTATAGGCAATAAAATAGTTGCAGTGGATAACACACAAACGCGCACGAGCATGTCAGATATAACAGCTACTGTTTGAAAACTATTAGTTTGAACATACAAAACTACCCGTTTTTGTTCCATCAGTACGATAAAACTACTAATGCGATAACAATTCTGAAAACAAATCTGAATTCAGCATCATATTACTTAAATATCGGTCAGGCTTTTTTTTTTGAAATTTTGATGTTTTTAACTCGTAATTACAGTTTACATTTTTGAAAATTTTATATTCTTTAAAATTAATGAGCGTAGATGATGTGGGATATCGTGTCAAGTGGAAGTTTAGGATAAGGGTGGCTGACCCCAAATTGGGATTAAGGCGAGGAGGAAGAAGATTTTCTTTAAAATTAATAAATTTGCGTTGAAGGAATCACAATTAAGTAATATGATGCTGAATTCAGAATTCTTATCGCATCAGTAGTGTCGTGGTGCTAATGAACAAAAACGGGTTGTTTTTGATTAAAAAGCGGTCGGTACCAGTGGCGCAACTACGGGGGTGCTAGGGGGTGCTGTAGCACCCCCAACTTTACTTTAAGCACCCCAAAGTCCCACGTCTTTGTAATTTCAAATATTTATTTATATTCTCAATACGGCACATGACCAAATTTCAGTATAATAAACTTAACTTATATGTACAATAATAATATAAAATACAACAATTAATAATATAATAAAGCTGATGGGTCCTTATTAGCAATACTCATCATTCTATAAAATGGCTAGTTTTTTAAGTAGTTGGTATTACATTTAGGTACAGAAAAAAGAATTAAATGACGTGCGTGAAAAGATGGAACTTTAAATTTGATGAGCTCTAATAGTTCAGGAGAGTCTATATGACCATCAATAAGACGCCTGAGGAAAGTTAGATTAGCTTCAAGTCTCCTGTCATTTAACGTAAACAAACCGATTAGTTGCATTTTTGGTGTATAGTCATGTGGTGGATGATCAATTTTTAATTTATATGCCGTAAAGTTTAAAAATTTACGTTGCACTCGTTTAACTTGCATCATATCACATGAAGTAACTGGATCCCAAACAATCAAACCATATTCTAAAATTAACCTCACAAAAGAACAATACAAAGTTTTTAAAGAAGATACTAATTTAAAATCATTACAAATTCGCCTAATATAACCTAATGGCGTAAATGCTTTGCAACACATTTTGTCTAGGTGAGCATGAAAATTCAATTCCCGATCGAAAACAATACCCAAATCAGTAATCATATTGCACGAAGATAACAATATATTATCATTAACCCTATACAAGTAATTAATATGATCACGAGTTCTATAAAACGATATTTTTAAATATTCAGCTCCAACCCACTATTTTTAGATCAATTTACCAGAGAATTAAGATCGTCCTGTAATAATAAGCAGTACCTAAATGAATTAATTTTTAAAAATAGTTCGAGATCATCAGCAAAGAGAAGGAAATGGCAGTTAACAAGTAAACTTTTAATATCATTGATAAATAATGTGAATAACAAGGGAGATAAACATACTGTTAAACATACTACAATAAACACTGTATCAATCAAATCCTTTGAAAACCATCAGGGAAAATTAGATTTATTATAGTTAACACGTGGAACCCAGTGAAGAATAGAGAAGTGTAATGCATCATACAAAGTTGATGTTGCTGAATTAACGCCTAGTTGAGTAAAAGTATTCAACCAATTATAAGATAGGAAAAAATCTGAAATACGTTTATAATCTGCTTTCGTAAAATTAAAATATGATTCAACGGCACGAAAGAATGGATTTTTTTATTTGTTGGGTAATCAATAGCTAATGCAGGATAATATCGATCTTCAAGAACAATTGGATCGTGCACCATATTAACTTTAAAGAGATTCTTATTTGTAAATATAAGATCGGTAAACATTATAATTATCCAAACATAATTCAGAATCAAATATATCAGAATTAAGCCAGGTTTCTGTTAAAACAAGAAATACATAATTAAAGCTGGCAAGATTACACTTAAGAGTAAAAAATTTAGTCCTAAGCCACGACAGTTTTGGTAAAAACCAAACGGAACATTATCATTTGATGTAGTATAGCTAATTGTAGGTAAATCACGAGGACAAGACTTATTAATTTTAAAATTGTAGAAATCTAATATAAAAGTACTAAGAGTGGACTTGGCATTTATTATAAAAATATATATGCTCATGCAAACCTAGTGTACATGGCTGAATTATGAAAGTTGAGAAATTTGCTGAATCTCTGGTTGTCGATTGGTATGTTTTCACGGACCCGGTTTTTTAGAATTGATTTGACCACAGATGGAACACCATTTTCATAATATATACGTAGATTTGTTTCACCTTGAGCTATAAAAGACAACAGATCATTGTGACAAGCACGTAATAGTTGTCGTTCAAATTTGGTTTTATCCTTGACAAGATTAAAACCATTTTGAAATTGAGTACCTGACCGCTTAACCTGGTTGTATGGTACAGCAAAAATTGTGCTTCCTCTTTGTTAGAATATATTAGCTTAAGTGGGCGGGTAATACCTGGACGTGGTTTCCCAATCCGATTTGTTGGAAGGTAATTTCTAACCGGCAACAAAATATTTTTAATCATGGATTCATCATGTAGAACTCTCTCAGAACCAGTTAAAGAAGTAGACTCTAATACACCATAAGCAATCACATTGGAAGAACAACGATCTCGTTCAAATAGTTCTTACAAAACCTGGCTAGTGATTGTGGACGGGTTAGCAGACGAGTTGTTCTCTTTAAGACTACTAATTTTTGCCTTAAGTGAACCAATATCTCTTTTAAATATTATATTCTCTGCTTTGAGTTCACTCACTTGCTCAGAAACTTTTAATATTGCTGTTTTAAGTGTATTGAACTGCAAAGATTGCGAGTCAGAAAGTGCTTTATTGGAAGCGAGGACTTCAGCTTTGAAGAACAAAATAATTTGCATTAAATCTTCATTAGAAGTAGTACTTGAAGATCTCGTACTAACACCAGAACGGACAGCAACTTTTTTTAAAGTTACATTGGTTGCACCAGGAGAAGACATATTAGAAAAAGTACTCGGGGTTAAATTCTTCAAAGTAAGCCACTAGAGGTTAGTCTCTAACAAGTGGAAGAAGAAACTAGCTAATGTTTTAAAGCATATGCTAATAGTAGCAATATTATCAAAAAACAAATTATAAAAAAGATAGTACGACTTAATATACGAAAAGACGTAATTATTAAACTACTTATACTTGCATATAGCAAATCAACGAAGATTACCACGACGCACAATTGAACACAAAAATATACTTAATACTTTAAACAACAATTGTAAATAAATTATTTGTATATACCAATTGAAATTGTTATAAGGACTGTAAGTAATAAAATCTTTGTTATATTTTATAATTATATATTACATAACTAATACTAATTAGTAATTACTGTAAATAATTAGTAAATATGTAATGTGTATGTGATTTGTAATTGTAGCACCCCCAAGATTTGAACTCTAGTTGCGCCACTGGTCGGTACTTTAACAGGATTTTTATACCTGATTTTTCCACCTGACGTAACTTCATTATGGCTGAGGGAGCTAATAAGAGAGACAAGATGTTTGTTACTGTTAAAGCTCTCGTATGGCTACCCATCCAACAGCAAACGACGTACCTGAAAATCAGCGCTAAGATGGCGATTTAGTTATCCACTGCGCCTCGTTGTACGTTCATATAAAATTCATTTTAATGAAATTCAACGTTAACTATTATTTTTAAATTATTGTACAATTAATTGGATTCATAGGTTTACCATAACATAATATAAGTGTATTGCATAATATGTAATAAAAATTATATAATTATGCTTAAATAATTAAATATATTTTATTATTGAAATGTGTTAATTTAGACATGCATTTCTGATAGCTTTTGAACTTTTAAAGAAAAAAATTTAAAAATTAATTGAATTTATTTTGTTAACTGTATAAATAGTATTTAATAATTATGTAATTAAGTATTTAACTTACTAAAAATTGATAAAAAATAAATATTTTTAAAAATTCAAAAAATTTGTATTTAACAATTTGTTTAGCAAACTAATATTTAAAAAGAAAATTTTCTTGATGATGAATTTATATATTTAAGATATTACCCTTAAAAAAAAATTTGAACATTGTGAACCGAGCTATTAAAATTCTTTTTGGTGGACCTAGGACGCTCACATTCCGTAATCTGGCCCTGCCTTTATTAATTGAAATCTTATGATTACAATGGCTATTATAAAACGCACAAATATGTAAGAGAAATGCATGATTACTTATTTAGCTGTAATTTTAATAAATAAATCAAAATTATAATTTTGTATAAACTTAAGTCTGAGAGTAGTAGGGTTGGAAAACAAACCTTCATTACAAAAACTTAATTGTAATGTTATATTAAAAATAATACAGTAAACATTTTTGTCTTCAAAATCTCATTATAAATAATCTTATCTACATCCCTAGCATAAAGTATGGAACAAAATACGTTTGTTTAATATTGGCCTGGATCTTTAAGCCACTCACTAATATGTAAAGCTTAAAAGCTTAACGGTAATACCTAAAGTACCCACTATAATTTTTTTTTTATAAATCAACATTTTTTGAATTTTAAAATACTTTTTTTATAAAAAAGGGTAAGTTTTCAAAGAAACTATCATTCTTTTAATATTTACGAAAAAAATTGATTTTAACTCGTATATTTTTCAAAAAGTCAGAACAATTTTAAGTTAAAATAGTTTAAATAATATCAAAATTTTAATGTCGATTATTACAATTTTTAGAGTTCTTTTTACAAAAATTTCATCAAATAGCAAGAGTTATATTTTAAACTAGTCTTTAGTTGAAGAAACTTATAAACTTTAAGAAACATTTTATCTTTAAATAAAATATTAATTATTAATAATTAGGTAAAAATAAAAATTATCAATAAAATCAGAGAAATTTTATTGAAACATAGATAAGTTGAAAGAAATAATTAAAAAACAACAGTACTTATTTATAAATAACATGTAATCTAAACACAGAAATTTAAAATTTCATGGTTATGAAATAAGCATATATTGTCTAGTGTTAAATACAATATTAAAAGGTCTTATGCAATATTAATTTCAAGACAAATGGCAAATCAAACAATAGAATATTTTACTTAATAGAATTACGTAGTATTTTAAGTATATTTTTTATATACACTGTAGTTATAAAAAGCAATACAATTATAAATAGTTTAATATAATATTGTTAAATAATTCGCCAACACCTTACAATAAAATATAACTGTCATACAACATGATTAGTCTAAAAAGTATTTTACTATTAATTTTTTCTACAGACTACTTCAACCTGCTACTCAATTAAAGTAAAGAACAATATACTGTAGTACAATTTTTACTTCTTGTATATCATAATTCAGTCTATTGTAGTAACATGTAGTATATTTGAATGTATGACTCATTTGGGTATTTAATTTTGATGATTATGGTTGTAGAAAAATTTGGAGGCATTAGGATATCTATCAGGACTAAAATCAGGATGAGTGTCCAATCCAGACCTACCATAAGTTCTAATTCGTTCAGTGTAAGCATTTTGGACTGCAGAATCGGCACCCACACTAGCTGTTACTTCCTTGTTGATAGCCACACCAGCAGCTCCCATTGCTACTTCTAAATTTTCTATATGAAATATTGGTTAACAATTTTAAACAAATTTTTAATAAAAATATACAATATTACATACTTGATATTATTTGTGATAAAGAACCTTGTGGTTTAGAACTATTAACAATTTTACGTCGTTTATTTGGCATTCCTGACAAATATGCATCACTATATGGAGGTTGGGCCCCTTGACGTCTTTGACGCTGAGTATCTCTAGCTATTACTGGAACCCATTCCTGAAAAAAACAAATTTAATGTATTTTAATGTTTCAATTAAAAAATTAATTTTATTATTTTACCGGAGGAACACTATGGTGCCATTCTTGAGAACCAATTACCACTTCAGGTAAAGGATCATTAGATATGTCAACTGAATTTGAGTTGGATGATTGTTCTTCATTTGGCTATTCACATAAAGAAAAGACAAAGTAACATTGAATCAAAACTCACTAGTTTTCAACAGATTGAAATATTTTAGAATAATAATACTATCTTAAAAATGATTAATTACATAAATATTTCAATACTAATTATTTTTATATAAAAAAAATAATTAATACCTAATTTATGTGTAGCTACATTAAAATAATATATTTAGTACACTAATTGAAGAATTCTTTGTAAAAAGGATGTTTCTTTACTCATTTTAAAATATTTCTTTATTCTACTTAGAAGTTACAATAGGACAATACCTTCCTAGATACAAAAAGTCTTTTTTTTTTTGTATTTTCAATAACACTACTTTAATATTCAATTAAAAATTGAATAAGTTATTTAGTTTTAAATTCTTAAAAAATGACTTGGGGACTTATTCATAAATAAGATAAAATTTTTGTTTCATATAATACATGTAGTTATTACCCTTGATGACGACTGTACCTGACTGCTGCTTGCACTAGCTGGTACTATATAGTTACACACAGATGCAATACTTATTTGATAATCATTAATGGCATCCCAATATCGATCAATATTAATGCGCACATTATTCATGATGAGATTTTGCAAATTTGTTGGTAATGGTAAGGAACGCTATAGATAAAAAGTCAAAATAAATTATTTATTTATTTCAGAGAATATAATATACTAGAAAATTTGTATGTAACACTGCAATATAATGAATTATATTTTTATTATTCGCCAAAAAAACCAACAGTTTATTCATATAGTTTAGTTGGGAATTCCTAAATTATATTATAAAACCAAATCACAGAATTCATTTCATTTTCTTTTTAAGAAAATTTATTGGTTAATACCCAATTTTGAAAAAGTATTATATTAGCTTGAGCTATATAAATATCTAGATTGTAAGTATAAAATAAATTTTGATTTAAAGAATTATAGTATTTATTCTTAAATATAAGTGTAGCATACAATTTTTTTAATTTTTATTAGTTAAATAAAATAATTCAGTAATGGGAAAATTATTGTATAGTAAAAAAAAAATTTTCAAAAAAATTAAGAAATGGCAACAAGTTTTTATACTACCAGCACAAAATTTTACACTGTTAAAAAACTGATTACACAACAATGTCTTCAACAATAAGTCATCCTAAAATGATACTACTAGTTCAAAATGTATACTTGCAATGCATACATCTATATACTTAATTATTTAAATAATACCGAAAGAATTATAAAATTGCTTAAGAAATAAATAACTTACAAGAAGTGCACCAATATTCAATCTAAAAACTGAACGATTATTGCAACAGTAAGCTAGTAGTGATAGTAATCCTTGACAAAACAAACTTAAAGATGTTACTATATCATTAGAGGCACCTGCTCGATCTAAAATTATAAACATTTCGCATCAAATCTAAAATTACACATACATATGTCAATTTAAATTATTTTACTTTCTATGCAACAAATAACAATTCCACGTAGATTAAGTGTAATATATCTTAAAATAGTTGCACCAAAATCAACATTTGACCTCATTGTTGCAGAACATTGCTAATTTAATTTCAAAATACATTTGTCATAAAAATTAGTTAGCCTAGAAGTTTTACAAAAACAATATTATAAATATACTTACAATAACATTAATATATGGTAACAATTCTTGATAAATACGATTAGCTGCATCTTCTATATTTTGATTACTAGGTGTTTGATTAAACATAATGCGGTCCAGAATAAAATTTGTTAATGTTTCAGTGTATCTAGAAACTGGATGTTGAATAATGGAAGATGTTTCAGAAGTAGTATTCAGATACAACACATCATGAAGAGTCCAATCTTGAGCAATTGTCAATAAAATATCCATCAAAACAGATCGACCTTCTAAACCACTAAAAAATGGTATTGATCCAATACGTCTGGATAAATATTCATCACGGCCAATTTGTGAAACATTTGTGTTAATTGACTCAAGTCCCTAATAAAATATTATTATTAAAAGAAAAAATTGACAAAATTATAAAATCTTACTTGTAAAAGAGATCCAATAACAGCAGCACCATTATTAATTGCAGCCGACTATAATACAAAATATAAATTAAAATCAAAACTTCTCTAAGGTGTTAATAATTTACCTGTCCAGATATATTAGCGCCTTGTCCATTCAAATCACGAGACCTATCAATAAAAGCTTCTCTTTCTAACAACATTTCCATACCTTCTCCTGATAATAATATTACATTTTTTATTTTAAATTTATAATTTACAATTAAAAAAAATTAGTTTAGCACACAAAAACAATTATAATTGAAAAAATTAACATAATACAATTACTTATATGTCCAGCTAGTGTATTTGCAGTGGTAGTACCACTATCTTGTGAAGTTGTTTGAGCTGTGTTATTTGCTGACGTAATAGTGACGACATTATTGCGATTTCTTCCCCAAGTTAATATTGGATGAATACCTGATAAATAACCATCTGGATCTTGAATATACCTATTACGAGACCTGGAAAGTCTACCAGTAAATGGTCTCATCTCACTTGGTGAAGTAGGAGCTGATGTAGTATTAGTTGTAGAGTTATTAGAAACAGTAGACCTATCACTTGCTCTAGTTGGACGTCTAGCAAGAACCATTGATCTTAAATGTGATTCAAAATGATGTGAACTACAAGGTAAATAAGGATCCATACGAGGACTATTATCTCTTCCTTGGAATATTCCTGTAGAAACAAAATAATATTTATATTAGAGTACTTCAAAATACCATCGAAACAGTTTTCATAATGTTATAACCACCAAAAAAAAATGTGTAACAACACATAATTTCAAACGAAATAAAACATAACCACAAACCAGTGTTTCTCTATAAAAACTATAAGAGGGAAATCCTCATATATTAGCAATGACGGGTTAATTTCCTAATAAGGTAAAAAAATTATAAATAACATTTGAATACTAAAAAACATTAAACATAAAAAATAGTAAACAGTTATAACACTTCTTATACATATAAATGGATTAAATTTAATATAAAAGGGTAAAAAAAACTGTCACTTCGACTCACTACTCCTTCACTTAATGATCTTTCAATAAATGTAAGAAGTGGCTTGGCATACATTATGGATTTATAAAAAAATTGAAATATATTTATTTTCAACCTTGCTTCCAACATCACGAAGGTAAACTTACAATTCACAGAAGATTTATAAGGTTTTAAGTTAAGTATAAAGAGTACATAAATTAAGTAGGGATTAAAAAAAAACAAGTGATTACTAGAATAAAATATTATTTAAATAAATAATATTGATAACGTTTAAAAGAAGTAAATCAGCCTAGTCCAATCTTTAAGTGTGTTTCCTGTGTGGTCAATACAAATAAAGACTCTCTTATTAATATAGAGAACCCACATGTGGTTCCTATACTATTCAAGGTATTTATTAACATGACTCACAGTCAGCACAAGCTTAGATAACTACTGGTACGAGTGGCGTTATTGATATTTAATGTTTGATAATGAATCATTTAAATTATTTAAAATAATAATTTTTAATTCAAATTATTATTATATAAATAAATTTTCAAACATCACTTTGTTTTTCTATATTTTATATCTATTCATAAAACTTACGTATTGATACCTGAGAGAAAATTATATTATTTTATTTAATAAATATATAGTAACTCAATCATTCTCATGCTCATACAGAACCACCCTAAATTTATATTTCATTTTGAATTACTATAGTCTTAACTGTCATAACATAAAAACAAAATAAAAAATTCTGATTTAAAATTTGCCCTTATATGATAAAAATTCAATGCTAATAAAAATGTAGTTTGGAAATCACAATATGAGGCACCTATAAATATATTACATTGCAATGTTTAACCCATTCAGTCTGATATGTGTACAAATTTTTTTTTTTTTTTTGTACCATAGTTTTGAAGTTTAGCCGACCCTAAGTAGCTGGGATTAAGGTGAGGAAAAAGAAGAAGACCATAGTTTTGAAGTTAGAACAATACTTTTAACAACAAAAGATGTTAAATAATGTAAGCAAAAAAATCAAATATATATTTTTTTTAAGTTTAAAATTTAAAAGTAATAGTAGATTTTTCAGGAAATTGTTTTTTATCCTATCCTAAGATCACCAATCAATAAAAAATTGATATTGAGTCATTATAACAAAAATTTAAGTCAGGTCTCAAAAGCTAAATAATATCATCTCATAAAAAATAATCCAATGATTTCATACATAACCAACCTTGAGAAGGAGAGTTTGAGGTTGAAGATGAATCAGTTGTTCTTGGAGTGACTCGAGGAGTACGAGTAGAAGTTGTTGGTATGCTACTCCAGTCTAAAGTTTGATCTGACATAAATGGGCGTCGTACACCACTTGATATAACATCTATCATTTGATCCATCCAGTCAATAGACATACCCATATTGTTCGTTAGTTCACCACTAGTAGTTGTTTCTAAAATAAATTATCTTCATAGTTTTATTAACAATTAAATGTATAGATAAATGTTTAATTGAATTATAAAACTATAGGAAATATACAAAAAAAAATATTTAAAATTAATAAAGTCTTTTAAACTACTTGTAATTATAATTGTATAATAGTAAATGGGACATTTTTTTATGTAAGCTTGCCAAGTATTTAAAACAAAATCCAATTAAAGATAAGAAACTCACTATATTCTTAACCGAGTTTAAAAGAAGTATACTGTACATAAAAATTCATTAAATATGAAAAAAAAATTTTAATAATTTAAATATCAATTTGTTTACCAAAAACAGTTTTGCACATCTTTAATAGAAAACCATTTTATTTATAAAACTTACGTGATGTAGCTGTAGGATGATTATTACTAGCAACATTAGGTGCTACAAATGCAGCTTCAACAGAATCAATTCGAATACTTCCAGGTGTAAGATCAAACATCAATTCAACACTATGTGGAGTCCCAGTAGGATAATCTGATAATGTATTGTTACTTTCAGTATTTGACTCAGTTGTTGTATTTGTATTTGATTCATTATTAATTTCATTATTGGAAACTGAAGTCGAAACATTAACTGGTTCAGCAGCTACCCCGTCAGGATTCATAACTAAAATATAACATTTTTAATTCAAATTATAGTAGTCATTTTTAACTTGAATGAGACTACTAGTCTTTAACCAATTTTAGTAAAGCATCATTATATACTTACAATCAAGTCTAAATGCCCGTACACTAGGAATTGACTGATTGGCGTTAGTTGTTTGAGTAGAGCTTGGCTGTTGAGTAGGTGGTGGTACTGTAGCCATTGGAATTGTATGAGCTGTATGTAAAATACCCCTTTGTAAAAGACAAGTACGTGATTGAAATGGACGTGGAGGAGGCCTATTAAATGATATTTTTAAATCACTTATAGCATGATATATATGAGATTTATAATGCATAACTTCTGATACACTATTAAACACATTTTGTGCTCGATCAGAACCATTTTCACCCTATAACACACATTTGTGATAAATGTAAAATCAATGATACAATGAATTGTTAACATTTAATTAATAACTTACATCAGCTGATTCAAATTCGGGATCATCAGTAATAAATTGACAATAAAGAATATAAAATGGTTGTAATCTAACATTAAGTTTATTGAGTTCATCAATTAATTTCTTAAATCGACGCCTTTCCATAATATTTGATGGAGATCTATTATCGCTATTTTGATGATCATCTCTGTAGTAAAATAAAATACAATTTAAAATTCGTATACCATCGTAAAGTCATTTTATAAATAATTTTCAAACCTAGAATTGCGATCAGTAGCAGAAGTTGAATTACTTGTAGTTTGTTGAGATTGTGTTTGGCTAACTGATGGAGTTTGAATATTTAAAGGATTTGATGCAGTTTCATTATCTGTAAAAAAAAATAACATATATAAATAAAAAACATAAACTACAAATTATAATAATGATTAAAGAATTTTAGAAAATCTTAATAAAATTAATAGTTTAAAAATATTTTACTTTGTTCAGAAGAATCTTGAGAGCCTGATTGAGCAGCATCAGAATGTAGCTGATTTTGCATATGATGCATTAATCCTGATGGCATTCTAACATGATGTGTAGCATCAATAGTAACAACAACTGTATTAGGATATGAATCGTCAACTTCATAACTCCTATAGAAAAAAAATATGTTAAAATATAAATGTCATTCAATAACTAATATTTTACGTGTATGGTAAAGCAAAATAATTTAATAAACTTACACATTCACCGAATCCTGGTCTGGTTGTGAAGTAGCTGGAGGTGGAACTTGCATAGTTTCACCTAGGGTTTCTTCTTGAGTATTTTCTTCTGAGAATTGATCTGGCTGTTCTATATCTTCCATAGGAATTTGCTCATTTTGACTAGCTAAAGGATTTTCTAGTCGATCCAAAATTTCATTGCATTTGCGAATCATATCCATGGCCATTGACATTCTATTACTAGTACCATGATTTCTATTACTCATGGGGCGTGGTATCTCTAAACAGAAAAGTTAAAAAATAAATAACATAGTTAAGTAAATGTTGTACACCATTCTGCATACAAGAAAAAAAAAATCAAGTATAATGCATTACTAATAATTTCTGTGATTCTTTTACAACTAGCCACTTAATTTCTCTTAAAATAATAATTTTTTTTGGCTTTTGTTAATTACATATTTATCTTCATTTATGTGTTATGAAATATTTTTTATGTTTATCTCTTATATCTTATAGGAAGGTCAACTTTATTTTTTTAATGGAAATATACATATTAAAAATTATGTAATTAAGAAAATAACTGGTCGATAACAACTTTTAGAGGAGTCTTTCAAAAGTTATTAACAATTTAAAGTAATGACTGGAGGTAAGGAGTAGGTACTGCTATTTTTATCACTACATATTTCTTGGCCTCACACCTAGGCATAAAAATGTTAATAAATATGTTAGTAAATGACTGGTCAATAACAACTAAGTTGTTATTGACCAGTCACTTACTTAATTACATAAATTTCTATTTTATGGGTTAGTTAAATATGTATATTTCTATTAAAAAAAATAAAGAAGACACCTTTAAGACATAAGGGATGAACATAAAACATATTTTATAATAGATTAATTAAGATACATATGTAACTAATACAAGCCAAAAAAAATCTTAAAAAAAAATTGTTTTAAGAGAAATTGAGTGGCTAGTATTAAAAGAATCACCCTGTATTTTATTAAACATAGGTATTTACAGAGAAGGAAATTTAGACATCCTTAACAGTAAATCCTTTTGATATTTTTATACCTTATCATTTTTGAGAAAACTCAAAGTAAGGTAAGAGTACTCATTATGAACACCTCAGTGTAGAAATTTGAAAATTGATCAATAGATCATTATCTGTACCACTTATATTTGGAACAAATTAATTATTATAATCAAAATGATTATTTAGGGGTCTAAGCATACTTAAATTCTTAAGTTAAGTGTTAAAATATTCCTTAAGTTATTCACTAACATATTATAAAGTATCACTTGAAAAAGTTAAAATAAATTCAGACAATATTTTATTAATAATAAAATATAACTTCAGTACATACCCCTCACATGCATAAAATCTGAAGGAATTCCGATAGCCCCGAAAACTACAGTAGGATCTGGTGTATGCCATCCTGCAAAGCGTGAACCACCATTTTGTCCTGAACGACTATTTGTATTAGTTGTTGTCGATGATGTTGATGTTCCAGAAGTTGAACTTGCTAAACGTGGAACTTTTTGAACAAGATGCATTACTTTGCCATCAATACCTAAGGTTAAATTAACGAATAAAATAAATCACATAAATAATTTAATAAATAAGTGATTGCTTAAGTATTACAATCAACTTAAAAATATCTAAAAATTAAATAACTGCAAAAACTTTTTAATAAGAAAAATATTTATTAAAACAATTCTTTCACATTTATTTGAAAAATATATATATGATCAAAATATTAGAATTAAATTTAATCATTTACCTATATCAGCAAGTTTAGTTTCATTACTAAGAACACGTCCACAAAATATCAACCTTTGTTGTACTACTTCAACATTTACTTCTTCAGCTATATGCTCTTTCAGTTCAAGAATAGTATACTGTTGGAAAAAAATTTATTTAGACAATTTCTTAAACATTAAAATTATGAACTTACGTTGTCTGGAACTGTGAACTTATGATTACGTGAATCTAAAGTTTTTATTGTTAAATCAATCATTTTGAATGATTTCTAAAAAAAAAAAAAATAATAATAATGATATTGATATAAATTTTACAACTGAATAAAAGTCACCTTTAAATAATGGACTAAAAAAAATAAGAAATAAAAATGATATGCAACAGACTGCTGTTCCTTTATTAATCGCGATGACAACGATGTAATATATTATACTGTATTTGTTATTCAATCATTATTCTGTAGAAGATTCTCGATTTGCGTCGAGCTAAACCAAATTATCGAACACTCATCCAAACTTCCAATTCAGTAAAACTAAAAATTATAAAGTAAAAGTTAATACCAAATAAAAATGTATTTCTCTAGGATTATGAATACTAGTATTGAGTAGTAAGCACGAAAATGACGAAACTACAGTGATAATTCATGGAAGAACAACACACTATGCCTCAAAAATTCAGACAATTAAATCAGCTGTCTGGTTAGAATTTACCCGGAAATTATTTTATAGCTTTAACGATGGATTTATGAGAATCTTTTGCAATTTTTTACGGCAAATTAACAAATTAACATTTCACAAAATATGCATCGAACTTACTTCGAATAAGTTTTACTAGAGGTATAGAAAAATGATATTTAATCATTAAATATTAAAATGTTTTATCTATTCATAGTTTGAATGTATACAAATTTAAAGATTTAACCAATATCTCTTTTGTAGAGAAAAACTGAAGCAAATTTTCCAAGAGTGTAAAATTTTCTTGAAGACTTTTCACCCAAAATTAAATTTTGTCTACGTACATAATGCCTGTTCCTACAGTATCAACTTTCAGTCAGTTATGAAAAAAATACATATTAAAGAAAATTAAATAGGTATATATGATCCGAGTAATAAATTCTGTACTAACCGAGTACCAAGTAAAAGCCGGATAGTCAAATTTTTTATCAATAATGTAATAATAATTTAAAAATATTAAATTTCTAACATACTCTACTCATTTAAGTTAAAACCAAAATATAGGCGTAAGGTAGAAGAGTTAAACTCCGCAAATTCACATTTTACTTCCATAAAAATTTAAAAAATTATATGTATTTTAAAAAAATATATATTTTTTAAGAAGGAAGAAAATGACATTTGACTTTATATGTCAGGAGAAAATTAAACTATTCTATATATGCATGTAAATTGTCTATTATAAAATATTTGTTGAAATAATTTCGCTTAAAATCTTATTCTAATATTTTTTAACTACTAATTGAAATAATAGCTGTATTGCTATGAACATATTCTAATCGAATCTCATTACAGTATATTAAATTAAAAAACATTTTTATTATTTTATAAAACATTTAATACAACACACACTTCCTATAAGCCCTACTTGCACTGAGCGACAACAAGAAAATCAATATTTGCAGGTGTAATACATACAAATTTTTACAGGTGTCATTTAACCGGCAATTTATATACTCAATCAATTTTTGAGATTTTCGGAAGGTAAAATAACTAGCATTTTTATCTATTCCATAATTAAAAATTAAACGATTATAGATATGATAATAATAACAAAGCACTGGGCTATGACATAGAGTTATATTACTCTATAGTCGAGGGCTATATACCATAGTATATACTATGGTATATACTATGATAGTATATAGTATATAAATNTTATCTATTCCATAATTAAAAATTAAACGATTATAGATATGATAATAATAACAAAGCACTGGGCTATGACATAGAGTTATATTACTCTATAGTCGAGGGCTATATACCATAGTATATACTATGGTATATTAAAAAAATACTCGCTCATTTATTAATAACATTTCATTATTTGTTTGAGATATGTATACTAAAATTTTGGTTTGATAATTGGAAACATTCTACCAAAATAATATATATATATTTTAGCTTCGATGCGAAGTTGAGAAGAAATTAATTTTATTGTTTTTTTTTGTCTTTCGCCACTTCGTATCGAGTTGAAGACATTCCCCTTAAATTTGAAAAAAATTTCCTCGTTCCCTGTAAATGGAGGAAATCCCCCAAAAAATTACAATTTTTAAGTACAGTAAATTTTGACATTTTTTTTTTTTTTAATTGCCATAACTTTTTGTAAAATGAACATACCAAAATAGTTTTTTTATGTAGAAACCTTAGGTATACCCCTTTCATCCGACATACTTGTTTTTTAAATCAGACAATTTACCCTTATACAAGGAGCGTTCAAAACTTGAAAAATACATAAAAAATAGAACTTTTGAAAATTTTCCGGAAATATTGCGGCCTTCAAAAATATGTTAAATTAAAGTTTATGTTACGTACTATAAATAAAAAAAACAAAATTTGTCCCAACGACTTATCTTCTATGTGCAAATGATAGTCAAAGTTGAACCAAAAATAGTAATTAATTTTGCTTTTGGAATAATCCACCAATTTCTTAAAATTAAACAATACAGATTTGCATCGAAGCGTGTCTTATGATTGTGTTTTTAAGCACTGTCAGATAATATCTACACTTGTCCTAACTATGCCACGTCCATACTGTTTCGCGATTTCACTGTGCTACCGTTTTCTTTTTTTATTTAAAAAAAATAGTCAAGCATTTATTACATTGAACAAGATATATAATAATTAGTGTATCAGAAAATTCCTATAAATTTATTAGCATTGTTAAAAATATAATTTAGTACATTATTGTGCTCATTAACACCTTTTTTCTTTAACGGGTTAAAAAAATAAATGTTATCTTTAACTTAAGTTTAGTGAATTTTTAAAGTAGTACGTGATATTAACTTGTGTATATTTTCAATTTAATAACTTATAACTTAGTTAACCAAATCTAAATTTATTTTTATATACTTGTAATATACAAAAAAGTAACGTGTTAAATTAAGTTATAATTGTGTTAATAATTAATTAGATTAAGTTAACATATCAACTTAATTTTTACCATTTAACCCGTAAATGATCAGCTTTGTTATATTCCAAATTAAATTTATATTTTAATTTCTAAAACGATTTAAATAATAATTTTGTTACGTAATTGTATAGATTTTTATTTAAATTACAACTTGGTTTCCTGCACTGAAAAAGTTACACATAAAGTCTTATGATTACTAATGATAACATAATTTTCATTACAGCCAGTTTGTGATTATCACTTACGTTACTGATAAAATTTTAATAAATACGATCGTGGATAATATACCATAATTTTTCTCAATGATATTCGATAATACTAGGTCAAGTTAATGTTTTTTTTTACAATGTTGACGGTTCCTTAAAATATAACCAGTTTTTATCTTAAGATGGCTACGAATAATGCAGGACTTGATACAGTTAAAGAAGAAACTTTGTTACTTGAACGTCTAATTGCTCTAAAAAGTATGTTTAATACTTTATAAAATGTAATTGTCTATATTTATTTAGGTCTTAACATTGTGATGAAGTAATTTTGTAGTTTGTATTATGTGAATATTTGTTAACCCGAAATGAATTATAATAATGTTTTTTTTCTTATTTTAATAAATGAATTTTGTTTTAAAAATGAAAGCATTATTGACCTTGAAATTTTAACTAAAATAATTTTTTTTGATTTTTTGTAAAAATTACCAATTTACATACCTAGGAGAACATGGGGCAAAATGAGTACACATGGTAAACTAAGACAGCTTATTTTCTCAATACACAGCAAACAGAATATTTTAAAACATCTAATTAAAATAGATTTTATAAAGTATGAGAAAAATATAATAATAATTATTTTCTTTAACTATTAGGTTGGTTAATGTTAGGCAATTTTTAAAGATGTATCTTGGGGACTTATTAAAAACAATATTTTCCCCACTTTCCTTCTATACTAGGTAAACTAATGTTTGTATTGTAAGATTTACTGGAATTCATTGTACGGGTGTTTCAAAAATGTAGGTTTTAGAGGGGTTGATTTTACCTTACATTGAATTAACTAGATTTTTTATACCAATTGTCAACCTAATGCAACCTTATTATGGTTAAAAAAGCTAGTAAAGTGAAAGGTATATGTCATTTTAAGTTCCTGTTTGGTCATCCATCAGAAAACCAACATCCTATAGTACAGCTGAACATCAGCATTAAAGCAGCAAATGAATAATCCACTGCGTCACACCATACCCCTCTATTATAAATTATATTTATTTAGTTTAATTAAAAATTAAATTATTTAATATTATTCCTTCATAATTAATAGATTTAAATTGATAAGTTTAATTTACAGTAGTATGAAAATATATATAAAATATAAAAAAGAATTTATTTTGAAAAATCTAATAATTTTTAACTTACTAAATATTGCGGGTTCCTATTTTTAAAATAATTTATACATTCTTGTATAAATGACTATGTTAAAATCATATTTATTTATTTTTTATGTATAATAAAATAAATAGTTTTTTTTTTTTAATTTCAACTAAGTTGATTTTAAGAGGTTTTTGCAAATATTTGAATGAGTAAATAACATGTTTAGTATGTCTATTTATTGAGTTTCAATCACTTTAATATTAAAAGTAAGTAAGCAGCAAAAGTGGGTACATATTGTACTGATGCATATTTATAATTCATACTTCCCTTGCACTTCATATCCACTTAACATATATTAACAAAACAGGACATTTAACATTTTTTTTAATTTGTAGTTTTTAATATATAAAATAACATTTCAATAAAATTTTCAGTAGCAAATATCTTAAATTTTAATTTAGTTTTTGTTTTATTTGAAAAAAGTTAGAATTAATTATACATATTAATTTTAATATTATGTGTTTCAACTGTTCAGTAGCAATTATGAAAGGCATCCATAACAAAATAAAACTCATGTCTAAATAATAGTGTAAGAGGTGATTTGGGCAGCGACGTATTTATATGCAGGCAATATAGGCAGCAGCATATTTTATAGGGCTGCAAATATTGAAGGCCAACACATTTATAAAAAGCGAGTTATTATAACATATTGACTTCCTAATAGTTATAATCAATTTCATTTATTGTGTATTTATGATATGTATATTAATAGCTAAAGCAATTTATTTTATGATTTATTATTAAACATAGATTTGCTTGAAAAATATTTTTAAATACTTTTATTTGAGGAATTAGTGTTATGGCAAAAATATATATAAATGAGGCCTTTTTAAATGCCTATAGGTAAAAAATATGTAAAATAAAACTGTTCTTGGACCACATCTAGTAGCCTTCCAACTTGGATCATATCTTCTACTAAACAAATTTTAGTTGCTTCACTAAAAAAACATATGGGAGAAACAAAAAATTCTTCATTAATAAATTTAAAAATCTGAAAATAAAATTCTCAAAATTATTATTATTTAAGTAACATAATTATATTTTTACGCAATAAAAATATAGTATGATATATATTACATACATTTATTGTAATATTTTTTTATAAAATCTCATTTTGAAAATTTCACATTACGTTTAACTTGTATAATATATCTTATTATAATGTACTTTTTTAATATAAAATTGTTATATTCTCCGTTGAATTACTGAAAATATTTTTGCCTGTGTACTTTTAATTTATACCTTATACTAAAAAAATCAATCTTCTGATTTTGTATTATTTAATATAATTATAAAATACACTCATTATAAGTTTAATTTGTTCTTGCAAAAAGACCTTCATAAATATATAAAATATTAATGGACTTGAATAAATTAAAATTATGTATATGATTTGACTATATAAATCTTATTAAAAATTCAATTTTTTTTTTTTTTTTTTTTATAGAGCAGCTTGATGATGATGGAACAGACACACAGAAAAACCAAAATCATAGAGAAAATAATATTACTAATAGTAATATAATTTCTTCCAAGTTTAAGTATCGCAAAATCAATAATTTCAAAACCAATGCATTTATTCCAACACAGACAAATAAAACTAGTTATTTAATTAATATAAATAATACCAAACCCAATGGTCATACAAATCATAATAAGAGTAATTCAAATGTTTTATATTCTCAAAACAATTCTATGACTTCTAATGTATTTATTAAACCTAATACAGAAAGTGTTACACATGGAAAAACTATACTTAATGAAAAAAACTCTAATACACTTGATAATTTTAATCATTTAAATGGCAATCATTGTATTAAAAAATGTAGCATTAATCAAATTTTAAAAAAAGGCAACTTTCATGGAAATTTTTTGCCATTTGATGATTCTTATCCACATGTGAATATTTCTCAAATAGTTATTAATATTGATAATTACTTAAATAATGTATATTCTTATATGGATGCATCTCATTACATTCTTGAAAAAAAAAGTGAATATAATTTAAGATTAAATAATCCTTTGAAAAATTATCATTCAAAGAATGTGTATGTAAATAGAAAATTTCAAAGTAAATTTTCTGGAAATATATTGAAACCAATTGTAAAAAAACAATTAATACCAGTTAAGAAAGGTCTTCCCAGCAAAAGAACTGTTTCTAAAATATCTAACAAACTAAATGATTCACAGACTCATGTGAAGATAGGTAAAACAAAATTGATAAAAAAGTCATTAATAAATAGTAATAAATATAAATTAAACAATACTTCCATTTTACTGTGTAAAAAAACTCTTCAAAAGCCATTTACTTATAATATATCAATTAATAAATCAATTTCTTCCACTCAATCTTTTGATGAAAATATTGAAAACGAATCAATGAACATAAATGAAAATACTAAAACAAAGTTCAATACTAATAAGTTAAAGTGGACCAGACCAAATATTTTGATGGTAAATAATTTCAATAGACTTGCAGAATCTCCTAAATCTGACAAACTCATTTTATTTGGAAGTAATAAAATAATTCGACAGTCACTTATAAGTTCTGCACAATCAAAAACAAACATATATTTGTCTAAACATCTTTCTCATAGATTTGCATTAATAAGAAAATTACAACTAAAAAATAGTAATAAAAAAAAAATAACACAATTAAATTGTGAACAAAAAAATAAAAATACTACACTTTGTAAAAAAAAGATGTCAGATTTGCTTGAAAAAAATTCTAAAAGGAAGAATACTATATACTCTTATATAAATCCAAACTTAAGGTCAGTAAATTAAAAATAATATTTATTATCCTATTTCAACATTTAATGATTATTTTTTTAATAAATAAGAACTGTCAATTTTAGTATCATTGCAGAAAAAGTTAAATTTCCAATTAATACGTTAAAAAAATTACCCACTGGCTTAACTCATAATATCCATCACATGAAAAATTTAGTTTTACCTGAGGATAAATTACCTCCTAAGAGTCATATGATAAATTCTGATAAATTCTCGTAAATATCCAAATACTTTCATATTTTGATTATTATAACTTTAATTTATATTTAAATTTCAGATTGAATAAAAAAGCACTCTCAAAACAATTATGTATAGTATTTAATCGTTTGGGAATTTGTTCTAAGTTGATTGATGGACAGTGTGATAAACGACATTATAAAAAATACATTGCATTATGCACAAAGTTTGCTATATACTTATTATTTATATCTTGAGATAGAAGTTTTAGTGTAACTTTTTTAGATATTTGTCTGGAGATTGTTCTGGTAAAAATTGTTTACTATCACATAATATAGTTAAAGAAAAAATCCCTTTTTGTAAACATTATTTGAGTGGTGTCTGTGTTCAGTTAAATTGCCAGTATTTACATGAATATAGAAAACCAGGTACTCCAATATGCAAGAAATTTTTACATGGTTATTGTATTCTAGGAATTAAAGTATGATATAATAAATTTTAAAATTATGAATGTTTTTAAAATTTTTGTTAAGCTATTAATAATTTGGAATTTTTACTATATTTCAAGTGTCCTAAAAACCATTTAAATATTTGTCCAATTTTTGAAACAAAAAATAAATGTCCACATGGTCAGAAATGTTTATATCCTCATGAAAAAAATGTTGAAAAAGTGAAAAATGATGCTGACAATAATGAACTTAGATATTTTGAAACGTCAATTCCAAAAGTAACAGAAATTAGTGGCAATAACAATCAAATTGTCCCTAAGCGTCATGCTCCTTTACTAGATTTACCATCGTATATACCATTAAACTAACAGGTTTGTATTGAATTTCATTTTGTTATATTTTAGCTACCATATTATCTAAAATTTTCATACATTTTTTTTGTCATTTTCAATAAATTACCTTGTAATTTACTGTAAAAGCCACTTTTTTGGTTATTTTATATTATTTTAATTTTAAATAATATAGCTTAGTTCTTAATAATGAAACATAGAATTACTCTACAATTATTAGTTAATTAGGCATATCTATACTAAACTTGTAACCTTAATTAATTGCTAAAAATACCCATGATGATTTCTATAATTTTATTTAGACAATTTTAATTACATATATTTCTCTAAGAATTATTTCTTACACCTACATAGCTTTATAGTACAACCCAACAAAAAAATGATCAAAAGTAAAACAACATTCCAATGAAATATTTTCATCTAATCTCAATATTCTATCTATATCATAACAATATAGAACCAATATTTAACTACAAATTGCATTATTTTTATATAGTTATATAATTTTTATATAATGCTACAGGTAGCTAAAATTTATAATTAATACTTCAGTTAATAATATAATTCAGCTATAATTGTTTAATTCTAATCAGGGCTTGTTTACGATATATTTACTGTCAAGTACTATTAATATTAAAATATCAGTTTATTTATGGTAAAATATCTCTAAATACATTTTTAATTTATTATGCACAACCTGAACTCATTCAATGTGACATTTTTTTTTTTTTTTTTTTTT
>NW_026099575.1:18366071-18370946 GCF_025091365.1 Daktulosphaira vitifoliae | reverse complement strand
TTTTTTTTTTTTTTTTTTTAGATTAAATTTACTATATTATCACTGTGAGAGTTTGGTATGTATTTCTTAAGTCAATTAAAATTTAAAGTTTGCATTTTATCATGTATATAAAAAATACATAAGGCTGCCATGTTATTTTAAGATAAGTATATATAACACATGAAAATTAATTTGAAGAATACAGAATTAGTAAACCTATTTATTTATTTTATACGAGTGCTCTTGTCAATAGAATAATGTATGTATTTTCTAACTTCTAACTAACATTCATTACATTTTTTATTTTTAAAAATAAAATTGAAAGTATGTTTATTAAATTCAAATAATGGAATATTTATGTTTCCCTTTATTGTTTGGTATGTTCTGCATATTTTAACTTCTATTTTACTAATGATAACTTAATTCAATGATATTTATGATTGTTTCAAATAAAAACATATAATTATATATTTTGCTCCTATCTGCTTATGAACCTTATGTTTCTTAGGCTGTAAAAGTTACCAGTATCCTAATCATATATTTATTTTAATAGGTGATTAAAATCTTAAGAAACTTTCTGGGATTAATAAACGGTTTAATTTACCTCTCTATTTCTCGTATAAGATATCCCTGTCCTCCAAGTTTACCACCTCTTCCATAAATATTTTGATGATGGAATATTTCTTTTTCCCTTATACTTTCAACACCTTTATTAAAATCCATTGATCCTTTAAAAGTTGAAAATTATCATCCTAATGTAAAGATCTCCATTTGTCCAAGATCTTTGAATACTTGGTTTATAAATCCATAAAATTTTCTGTTAACCATATTTTAGTTTATAAACAACTCGTTCTGGTCGATCCAATGTGTAACAAGATTTTAAGTTCTTATATTCATTAATATTTCTGTCATTTACATTGACTATTCTAAAATCTTTGATCGAGTTGATCATTCTATCCTTTTTTCTATTCTCTTTGATATTTGTTCTAGTGAACCTTTCCTATCATGACTTAAACTATATTTTAGTGATAAAGAACTATGAGTTTCCATTTGATGTTTCCTCTCTAAAGTTTCTACTCGAAAATTAGGAATCTCTCAAGGTGCTATTTTATCCCCTTTATTATTTTTACTCCTTATAAATAGTGCTCTTTCAATTCTAAAGAATTATAAAATATTAATATTTTCTGATGATATTATTTTTTATATGAGTATCCATAATTTCATTGATTATTTCCTCCTTCAAAATAAATAATCAATATGTGGTGTAGGGTAATTTTTTGTCAGTCTATACACCTTTAATTGTAAATAATTTAAGTAAAGATTTAACTACTCCTCTATATCTCTCTATATGAATTATGTGATTCAGCAGGTGTTTCTCTCTAAACTGTTTCCTTCATTTATAACCTTGGATTTTAATTCACTCCTTTCCCTCAGTCCTAGATTATATATCAAAATCACTACTGCTTTGTAATCCCTTTTTTTTTTGTGATTTAGATCAACACCTCTTTTAAAATACTATTGTTCCCGGGTATGTTGTATCCTACAGTATGGTGGTGTATTATCATAACTCAAAATTTTAAAATTAAGAAATAGTTAAAACACTTTCTTAATTAACTAAATTATAAAATATTAAAATAAGAAAATAGAAAGGGTCATAAAATAATATAAGTATTAACTATTATTATTTTGAAATTTTGCCTGATAATTTTTCTTTGTTCTTAGAATAATTTCAGAGACAGTATTAAGTGATAATTGATAAATTTGATTTTTACTTCACAATTTCAGCATGTAAGAGTTCGCACAAAGATGATTGTGATTTTTACATAGCTTCTTAGGTATGTGATTAAAACAAATCAGACTGTAAGGGATTGCTCTGCCTTATATAATATTTTGTATTCCCAAAAATCATCATTGTCTCATTTTTTTAATGTTTTTCTTTAGTAAGCATAAATTATATAAATTATTACAGATAAATAGTATACAAACTATTTTGACATTTTATTTAATGTTAATATAGTTCTTTACACTAAAACCTAGGGTTGACACCATAGTGTCAAAGAAATGATTCTGAATTATTTATTTATTTAATGGTTTAATTCAGCCTTTAGTTTTTAAACTCATTTTTAATTAATAAAATAACATTCAAGTGTTTCATTAGTACCATTTTAAAGTATCTTACATAACAACAGTACTCTATATGTTTATATCAGAGATGATAAAAAAAAGATACCCAGTTAAATTCTTATATATGTTTTTCACTTAAATTTTAAAACACATTAATATAGGTTACGTATTTTTTGTTTTAACTTTAATTTTGTCATTGATATTTTAATATTGTTTAAGGTTCCTATTATTCAAAGTATTGACCTTGTTCTTCTCTTAGAGTATACCTCTACATATTACAAAAATTATTATTTCTTTAGTTACAGCTAGTATTGGTTGCTCATCGACAATATGAAATTATTTAATGATAGATTCTATATATTAATTATCAAAACAATTTTTACCAAAGTTAAAAAATAAATATAGCGATTGTGTTAGTTTTTCATTAAAAATTCTAGTTAAACTGTGTAATGCATAGTACTAAAGTCATATATTAATATTTAAAATTAATTTTTATAATTTTCAGATATTGGATATATTTTATAAATACAACATTTAAAATATTTTTGTGATAAAAATTGTACCACTTCCAATTTATTTATATTTAAAAAAATAAAGAAAATATTTTTTGAACTCTTGTTATTTTTTTTCATTTGATAAGTTATTTTATTTTACAGAGTCTAACTATGTTTAGCAATCGGCACAATTCCCAAATAATTCATCCTGCCATACTCAATGATTCTTTTTATTTTATTCATCGAAAATTATTTCC
Organism: Daktulosphaira vitifoliae; assembly: GCF_025091365.1. Lineage (NCBI taxonomy): Eukaryota > Metazoa > Arthropoda > Insecta > Hemiptera > Phylloxeridae > Daktulosphaira > Daktulosphaira vitifoliae. Next base: position 18,368,092 of record NW_026099575.1, on the reverse strand, counting down.
TATATTTATAATTCATCCATATATATATATATTTTTTTTCTAATGATCTCTATTGTTCATAATGCTTCATATTTCAGTGACGCCCTTATAACCTGTCGCCCGGGGTATGTGCAATCAGTAACCTCTAGATGTAGTCCTGAACAGAGTTAACTAAAAAATTAAAAAGATCATTGCTCTGTATTATATATTCGTAGAAGCGATTTGAGTTATCTATTTATGTTTCCAAGGTTATACCGTTTTCAATCATAATAATGGTTTGGACCGGTGTAAATAGATATTTTGTTACATATTCGACGAATATTATTCGTATTACAAAAATAACCGTTCAGTAATCATCAGACAAAATATTTAAAAATATAAATATATAAATAAAGAATACACAAAATGTAAACGAAAATAATTGAATAATTAAAGAAAAATAAACGTATTAAAAAGTATAATAAACAAAATAATAAAACAACAAAAAGTAACGAACTATACATATTTAAGAGAAATAATACGTATTTTAACAAAAATATACTTTTTTCCACAAAAATATACGCATTTTAACGTAAATATAGGTAATAAAACGAAACTATACAAATTTAAACAAAAATAGAAATATTAAAATTACCATAAATACTAAGTAATTATGAAGAAAACATATTTTTTTTTTATTTACTTTGAATATTTACAATCTGTACTACAAATTGGTACAATAAGTAAATTTGATGTTTATAAAATTAATACTAAGAATGATATGAATTGTAAATGATGAGGAGATGACTCGTTAATCACACCTCTAGCATGTTCTTTAATTATTTTATTGACGAATAGTAGTTAGTTATTAGTTATTTATAAGATCTTTATTCCATAGCCGTTTTAGTCTGCGAGGAGGATTTGAAGGTATAGTGTTTGTTGATATTTTATTAATTAGTGGGTTTCCATGTGATAATAAATTTTGATGAAATTGCTTGTTATACATTACTGCAAGTTTGTTTACATTTTGAATTTGTAGATTTTTATGTAAATTTATGTTTATAACAAACATAATGGTATATAACNAATTTTGATGAAATTGCTTGTTATACATTACTGCAAGTTTGTTTACATTTTGAATTTGTAGATTTTTATGTAAATTTATGTTTGTTATATACCATGGAGATTTAGTTATAAGTCGGAGTGCTATTGATTGAAACAATTNATACCATGGAGATTTAGTTATAAGTCGGAGTGCTATTGATTGAAACAATTGTATTGGCTTTATGTTCGATGGTTTGGCTGGACCCCAGATTTGGATACCATAAGACCAAATTGGCGTTTAATAGTTTTGTTTTAAGTTTAAGTTTTGAAATGAGGAGAGGACGTAGACGATGTAGTCTGTTGTACTTTTTCTTTTAGATGAGGGTCCCACGTCAGTCGTTTGTCAAGCGTAATTCCTAAATACTTGATCTCTTCTTTTATTGGTAAAGAAATATTATTCATAATAATTTGAGGACATTCTTGTGGTTTGAAATTTAGAGTGAAGGTGATTTGAGCAGATTTATCTTCGTTGATTTTTACTCGCCATTTTTTTGCCCACAAGTCAATAAGGTTGGCATGATATTGAAGTGAAAGACTGGCTGCGTTAGGATCACTATTAATTGATAATACTGCTGTATCGTCTACGTATGAGGCTAAAATTGTTTTAGAACGAAAAAATCTAGTATTTCTGGTAACCTTGTAGTATGTGTTAGTCAGTAGATTGGTTCTTTAGATGATATGTATGAAAAATTATTATTCATTAATAATGTATGAAGGGTGTTTTCTCTATGATTGGAGGCTCTACTTCCCCAAAGATTGTCCTTAGCGTTATAGTCGCCTCCAGCAATAAATGAATGACCTAACGTTGAAAAAAATCTGTTAAAATAATTAGAGCTTATGTTTTGATCAGGTGGGCAGTAAACAGACGCGATTGAATTTAGTATGTTTTTTTAGCTTCGATGCGAAGCTGAGAAGGTATTAATTTTACTATGATGTGTTTTTTTATTTTTTAATTTTTT
>NW_026099575.1:18364916-18365971 GCF_025091365.1 Daktulosphaira vitifoliae | reverse complement strand
CATGCTAGTGTAACTTTATTGAACCTTGCTAGTGATTTTTAAGTTTCCTTGTATTAAAGGATTAGCCTTGAAGTCACTTGGTTATTACTAAGTATCTTCAGAGCAGCTTGACTATTATATACTGATTGTTATGTTTGTTTTCTTGAATATTAGCAGGTTTTGAACCCCTATTAGTATTGTCATTACCTGTGCTGTAGCCTTGGTATGAGCTTTAATCTCTAGGTGTAAAAAAGGTAGTCTAATTAGTGCTTCCAGTGCCACCGTTGGTGTGGTTCTTATTGCTCCTGTAATAACTATAGCAGCCATTCTTTGGATACGTTTAAGTACTTTCCTATATATATAGTGTTCAGTCTCTGCTGTCAAGTTAATAATTGTGTTAATAAATCTTAATATCATGACTAGATATCAAAAAGGCGGCACTTTGATTGGATTACTGATATGAGACGGTCATCTGCTTAAAAATCTTTACACAATGGGGGTGAAAGAATACTACTGTGCAAGAAATGTGAGACAGAAGAGGAAGATTCATTTCATACTATGTGTGAATGTGATGTTCTAGCCACATTATTGTATTAAGAAAAATTTAAATAAATAAACTATAACTATTTACATTTTTATTTACAAAAAAAATATTGTTTCTTGAGTACTGTAATGTAAACACGAGTGCAGTAATATTTTTATTAAAAATTTATTGTAAAACATTTAACAGCATCAAGAAGTTTTCCAAATAATTTTAATATACTAAAACAAGATGTAAAACAAAATTATGCTGAATTGGTTTCATGAAATTTATTTGTTTTAATTTTTGAATTTAAATAATAATAGGAATACCTATGTATTTTTTTTTTTTAATTATAAGAAAAAGGTCAAACATTGTCAAAAGCTTTGAAATAAATATATAAAAAGGTTGTTTATGTTTTATAAGTATTTAAAAAAAATATGTGTTTATACTACTGGAAAAATAATCTTATTTTCAGACAATAAATAATATTAATCAAGATTTGCGGTTTACAATCTTAATAACTTATTTTCTAAATTACACTATTAATGATTGA
>NW_026099575.1:18363083-18364816 GCF_025091365.1 Daktulosphaira vitifoliae | reverse complement strand
ACTGTGCCTCGACCCCACTGTGCTACCGTTTTTTTTTATTTTAATAACTGTTGATTGTAAAAAATTTTCTTGAAATCCAGGTGATTGATAATGCTGAATGTTAGAAGAAATAAGTATTGCAGCACCAGCATGTGCTGTACCGTCTGGATGGTCAGTTTTATAAAGTGTATAGCCATTGATTTTAAAATTAGATTTGTGTGTTAAATGTGTTTCTATAATTAGTACAATATAAATTTTTTTTTCGAAGAGAAAATACTGTAATTTGTTTTTATGTTGGTTTACTCCATTTGCATTCCAAAGAAGTATAGTTAATTTAGGTATGTTATTGTTAGAGTTAGTCATTTTTTAATAATATTTTGTTTATAACAGTGGTGAGAAGAGTAATTAGTGGGTTAATTAATGACTTGAGATCATTGATAAGTGTTGATAGTTGGTTTGTAAGGTTTTTTGAGTCTTGAATGTTGTCATTAGTCAGTACTTGGGCGAACGTTTTTTGTGTTTGATTTTGTGTATTTGAAAACGTTTGTTGTGAGGTGTAACCTAAAGGCTCATTTACAATATTTAAATTAGGAGTTTGTGTTTTCGGTTCTTGAGTATTTTTGTAAGTGGTTGATTTCTGTTTTTTCGTGAGATTCTTGTACACTGTACAACCTCGGTAACTCGAAGGATGTTATCTTTGACATAATGCACATTTGGGTGGTTGATCAGGTGTTTTTGTACAATTTTGAGTCAAATGTATTTCTCCACATTTAACAAAACGTGGTTGATGGTTGCAGAAATTTTTTGTGTGACCAAAATCTTGACATCTTACACATTGTACTAAATGGCGACGAGGATGGGGTTCCTCTACTTTTATTTTAGTTTNAAAACTTTTATTTTAGTTTGACAAATCGAATTTAATTTAAAAATTTCGGAATTTTGTTGGTTTGCTTCTAAATTGACAAAAAAAAGAGGTGGTGGTATTTTGGTTCTACTTTTTAATACATTTACTACTTGTAACGCGTTATAACCATGAATTTCCAGTTCTTCTTTTATATAATCTACTGGAGTGGTATGGTGCAAATTACGAAAATCGACTCTATAAGGTTTATCTTGTTGTATTTGATATATGTGAAATTCCACATTTTTTTTTTTTTAAACAAGCGTACAATTTTTCTATAATCATCCGGTGTATTGGTTTGCAGTCTTAATCTATTTTTCGTTTAAATGCATGTATTTTCGTGAAAATACGTATACGTTGGGTTTAGTTTATTACTATTTAGTTAAAAACGAGTAAAACATATAAAAAATATAGGTTAAAATGAAATTGGTGAAACTAGGCACGGAATATTTTTGAATATCAGTATATTATAGAATACCACAGGATATAACTACGGAATACAGTTTTGAATGTTTTAATTTTAGCGTCTATTTAAACACCAAGAGTTACATAGAAATGATTACTAAGACTTCTATTTAAATAATTTATTATTAATACAATAAAAATTTACAAAAATAGTGATTTTAACAAAATGTTGAGTTTTCCTCATAAATTTACTTTTAACAGTAATCATTTAAGTTCGTGATCACATATCAATCTAAAAAAGTATAATGATATCTGACAGTGATTAAAATCACTATCAAAAAAAAACGCTTCGATGCAAATCTTTAGATAGTGTTTAATTTTAAAAAATTGGTGGATTATTCCAAAAGCTTCATAAACTGCTAGTTCCTTATTAATATCCTGATTAAGA
>NW_026099575.1:18210872-18362098 GCF_025091365.1 Daktulosphaira vitifoliae | reverse complement strand
AAAAAAAAAAAAAAAAAAAAAAAAAAAAAAACACATCTTAGTAAAACCAATACCTTCTCAGCTTCGCATCGAAGCTAAAATACAATTTTTTCGTCATAAAATTTTCTATTTAATGATATAAATTCTAAACGTACAAGTTGAGCTAAAATAGCGTTTAAAAGTTCAACATTTTTAAATTATAACTAATTAAATTAAACTTTCATAAAAATCAACTTTAAAGGATCAAAAAAATAATTTATAAAAATAAAATATAAAATATTTATACTCCTATTAATTTAGAGATATTTAATTTAAAAAAGATTTTTGTAGTGACCATTTTTTACAGTAGCATAATTTTGATATATTTATCTAAATTATTTGAATTAAACGATTTTTTTCTCCAATATTTGATGATTATGAGTTCAACACGATTAAAATAATCAAAATATGTTTAAATTTATGTATAATCTAAGTTAGATTATCGTAAATTTTATAAAAATTAATAGACTCATTACTATGGCAAACCTTGCATAGGTATTTAAAAAGACAAACACATCATGGTAAAATTAATACCTTCTCAGCTTCGCATCGAAGCTAAAAATAGTAGTATGTTTTTTTATATAACGCAGCGATTTGCCCGTAGAAGATAAATTGTCGGGACAAATATTTTTTTTAAATTTTAGTACGTAACCTAAGCTTTAGTTTAACATATGTTTAAAGGACGCAGTATTATCGGAACATTTTCGAAAGTTAATTTGAAAAAATTGACTTTTGTAAAAAAAGTTGTTATTTTGTAGCCCCTTCTATGGGTAGGTAACGGGTCAGAATTTAAAAAAAATAATGTAAAATGAAAGGGAAATACCTAAGGTTACTAATAAAAAAAATTATTTTAGTACGTTTATTTTTCAAAAGTTGTGGCAGTTTTAAAAGAAAAAAAAGGAAAAATTGTCAAAATTTAAAATTTGTAATTATTGTGGGATTTGCCCCATTTACAGGGAATTTTTTTTAATTTTCAAGGGCAAGTCTTTAACTAGATACGATTTGTGATCTTTTGGCGTATTATTAAAAGAATTCGGTTCAGTGAAACTTGAGAAAAAGTGTTAATAGACAAAAAAAGCACATAGTAAAATTAATACCTTTTTAGCTTCGCAACGAAGCTAATAAAAGTTTTTTTAAGTTTTATATCTTACTATAATTACTATAAGCTTCGCTTCGAAGCTAAAAATTCATTTTATATAAATATACTTTAAAAATTGTGAAAATGTCCCAAAAACGACAAAAATACCTTAAAATTAAAAAAATGCAAATTAAAAGTTTTATTTTGGAATTCCCTATCACATAAATCAAATTGTGTGCTTGGGAAAAATCATTAAAAAAAATATATAAAAAAATGCATTATTCAATGAAATCCGTTCCTACTAGTTAATAGTCGAAATAATTAAATAAAAAACTATTCTAAAAATTTGAAACCAGATTCAGAATTAGCATTAAAATTCTTTATGGAATTTATCTAAATATTTTATATAGTAGAAAAGATTAATTTTTTGTAACTTAATGCTGTGGCTCTATCTATAATTAGTGTTTTATACTATTTAAATTAATGATAGTTTTATACAAAAATAGAACTTTAAAGGATAAAATTGGCGTACTCTACACCACGCACACTATTTCAATATTTCCATTTATTAGTCGTAAACGTTTCAGATGTTGTCTGCAAAAACGTTATTTTTAAGGAAATTTGCGTTTAGAAAGTTATATTTTGTATACTTATATCATAGATCTAATGAAAATTGTTTATATAATTAATGATTAATATACATACATATGTTCTCAGATTCCCTTAAATACAGTGTTTTTGTAGACAACATCTTAAACGTTTACGACTCAATAAGCGAAACACTGATAAGAACGAAGTCACCAATCTTTTTTGGCCGTGCACAGAATAGATAAGATCTTATCAATTCTGTGGTTTTAATTTCGACAAGGTCAAACACTGTAGAATACTAGTTAATTGTTATAGGTACCACTGTATAAATATAATATCATTATTATTGCAACATGTTATAAATATAAAACTGATTAATTAAGTAGTAGTTTTTTACATAAAAGTATTGCGGTAAGTATAAAAAATCATAATCTATTATCATTACAATATAAATGTTAATTTTTTCTTGTATATTTTACTATATCTTAGTGTGAATTATTATAAATATTTCAGATAAATGGAATTACATCGCGTATGGTATCATATTAAACGTAATACTTTATCTACAATCTTTCCAATTTGTACAATTTGGGCAATTTACGCAGATTACAATAGAACTTTGAATTGGAAAAAACTGCAGAATCAAAATAACGATTCTTGGTAAGAATTGAAATACAATTATATTTTAAACACTTTTGATTATTTTTTAATTTTTAGAATATCATGGCACCAAGACATGCATTATTTGGCTTAACTTGGGAATATTTTGCAGCTGCTATTCCAATTTCATTCGGGGCTTGGTTTGGAAAGTTCTTAGATGATCAAGAAACACAGAGAATGTCCTTATTTAGAGATAGAAGTGCACTTTATGGGGGTTTAGTTCAACCAGGAGATACTCCATCTTGGCCATAACATTTTTAAAGAGTTATATATTTATTTATCTTTGTTAGATAATCGTAGTAACATATTTCCAACTTATTGTCAGCTTAAAGTTTTCTTATAATACTTAAGTCATTACAAGATTTTACTTCTATTTTAATAAAGTGTATTATGTAGTGATCATTTTTTTTAATAATAAGTTTATCAAACTATTAAAATATTTTTCAAAAAATGTAAAAAATAACTAAATGGGTAATAACATAGAACTTTTTTCTTCTCAGACCTAATAAAATATATTAGATCAATAAAATGATTATACAAAGACTTAGGTATTTTATTTTTACTTTTTCTATCAGTATATGAGAACAAACAAATAAAATATTTTTACAATTACATTATAAGATATTGACATTAAGTTTAGTATTTAACTAATATTTTAATGAAATCCTTAGCACTTGTGATAAAGCACGTGAGCACACATAAACGCAAATCTTATAGATATTGCAATAACCAGTACCAATATAATTAAAATATTATGCTAGAGGAAGGTAAATAAGTATATAAAGAACATATTAATCTTCTTGTACTCTCAATTAGTAAAATCATTTTAGATATTCTATTTTAAGTTCTGCGAGAAAATTGTTTAGGCTTTAGAATTTTAATACCTTTAGGATCATAACACTATGTAGAGTCATTATTAAAACTTAAATTATATTAATTGATAATTAGTGGAAATAACTTTTTTATACAATGTCCCATTAGGTTATGATATCTTTAACAACTTTTGATCCAGTAAATAGCTTTCATTACTATTCTTTTTAAAGTTTTGGATTATATTAAAAGTATATTTTCTATTATAGTCTGTGATAAAAAAAACAAATTTTTATTTTTCAATATTTAAAAATAAAATAAATTTAAACAATTATTAAATTGTTAAAATATTTAATCAAAATTATTTCATTATACAGTAAATATAATTTTCACTATATTAAATTGAAATCTTAATGCATTTCATATTTTAAAAGATAATTCATATTAAATTACATATTTTATATATTTATTAAATTGATAAGAATTAAACTAAATATAAATAAGAGAAATATTTTTATACATAGTCTTTAAAAATTTTAAAAATAAATCATGGTTTACATTCAAAATGATATGTTTCCAATGATCTTAAATCTCTCCAAGTAGGTGGATATGCATTTAGTAATCTATTGCTACATGCTTTACATACAGAGTTAAATAAATTTGTGTAGCTATTCAACCACATCTAAAAAAAATGACAAATTAATTAAATTGGTGCCACGCTACAAAATCATTACATTTTTTTAAATTTTTTACCATAAATGACTTGACAGAAAACTCAGGTAAAGTAGAAGAAGAGAAATGCAACATTGCTGCGTTAGCATGATCTGTTATCTTACGAAAAACTTGATATCTTGACTCACTCCAAAGTTCTTGTTGAAGATTATTTGGATTTATAGGCTCATTAAATCCTTTTACTATTACCCACTCAATCATGATTCCTTTGAAAGTTACAATAGCTTGCAATACTCTACCTAATCCAACCTGATTTTTTTTACTCTTAATATCTATTATAAAATTATGGGTAAAAACTGTATAACTTACCAAAAGAACCACATTTGAAGAACATGGTCTTGTAATTGTAATGTTTAAATCTGGAAACATTCTATCAATATTGGTCAATAAACCATCAAAAGCCCTATAAAAAAGTATAAAGAAAATTATTTAGATTTAATAATTTAAAAATCTTGAAGATGAGAAACTGAAAAAATGAAAGATAATTACCAAAAAACATAGCATATTTAATTATAAAATTAAAAAAAAATTAATTTATAAACAAAAAGTATTTATTAAAGGAAATGAAAGCTTGTAAATTAATAAACTGGTAAAATATTATTTTAAATGAGATACTTGAAATCTTACTGAGGTGAAATATTAAGTAAAGTAGATTGATGTCTTTTTTTCTTGTTAGAACTTGAATTGTGGTAAGATTTTTTTAATGAATTTTGACTTAAAATTTGTAACGCATTTGAGCTAAATTTATGAACCTAAATATTGAAATAATTTTCAAAAAAAATTAAAACAATCATTTTTAAAATAAATAGTACAATTAAATATTTACAAGTAAAACTAACAGTAACTTTTACCATACTAAAAATTTTTGAACATAAAATTTTATTCAACATGCTAATACTTAAATTGTCCATTCATTCATAAACTGAAAATCAAACATAGTTTAAAACCCTTAAACAAAATTTATGTCATAAGTTAGATGAGGTTACTCTTATTCTCTAACATGGGATAGAAAATGTTTTGTGAATCGTTTATGGAAATATTACCCCAAAGAATTTTCAGTCTTATAACCAGTTAAGAATGATAAAGAAGGTTATAACCACATGCTAAGAGTATATTTTAATTCCCTTACATTTAGCTTTAAGCAGACTTTTAAATAATTATACTTTTAATTTTTTTTTATACATTATTATAATCCTAGGCTCTAAAAAGTACTTAAAAGAAATTACAAACACATTCTGTATATCAAAATGTAAAGAATTTATCAGAACATTGTGGGACTCCAATATTATATCTGCAATGTTTCAAACGTAGCTGATAACACTTTTAATACAATTATAATTTTCTGAAAAATAATTATTACCTTAGTCTATCTTTAAAGCATATTTTTATTATTCATCATCAATAAAATAATAATTTTCGTACAGAAAATGATTATTAACTTTTGAAAGTTTTCCGGGAATCACTGACACTTTTATATATATCTTAAATTAAAGCTTATGAAATATACTTTACTATAAACAAAATTATCATAATTTTCAAACTATTGATTGTCTTCATGATGAAAATGGCTACCATATTCAAAAAATTGTTATTTTTGTGTTATAATTCTCAGTTTTATATTTTATTTTATTTTTAACAATACATCAAATGATCGCAACTATTATCTAGTTAAATATATTACCCTTAAAAACTTAAAAAAAAATTCCTCTTTATCAAATAAAAAGTTGCTTAACCTGTTTTCTCCATACTGACAATTAAAATCATTCATTTCTAATATTTTTGTCGAATTAGGTTTGATAGGTTTCAACTACAAATTTAAATAATTGTACTTTGTAATATATTAATTTTTTAACTATATTTATGTGTGTTAGAAACAGTCTATAATATTCCAATTTTTTTGGTAACATCTTACTATATAGATAATTTAAATAAAAAAGTGATTTTTAGTTTTACCTGAATTTTTATATTTATAATCAAATTTTATAATACACTCAATTGAGTAGATCTTATTAATAATTTTTTTTGATTGGTTTTTTTAGTTAAAGTAAATTATTAAAATTAATTCAGTTCTGCATATTTCAATTTTAGAATCTTTTTAAACACCAAAAGTTACTAGGTAATGATTACTATTATTTCTATTTCAGTTACCTATTACAATAAAAATGCAAAAAAATATTGAGCTACTCTGATAAATTTACTATAAATAGTAATTATAAAACTTCCTAACTGCATATCAATCTTAATAATTTTATTAAAATTAAATTTTCTATTTTATGATGTAATCTTCAAACTTGCAAGTTGATCTAAAAGTTATAGTTATAAATTCAACTTATTTTTTATTATAAACTTTCAAAAAAGGTTGAGAATTATATTTTGCACTGATTATTTTTAACATTAAAAATCAAAATCAGTAATAATATTAAACACAGTTTTTTTTTGTTTTTAATTATTTTATTATATGTAAATACTCATTTTTCTAAAAATTAGTAATAATATCAAAACATAAAAGTGATAAATATGTCTAACTTCAAATTTGAAAACAGTGTGAAAAATTGAATTAGAAAAAGATATTTTTATTCCCATAAAAGTTCCTTGTTAACCAATTTATTTACAATTCATAAGTAAAAAAAAAATATTGCATCAAACCCTTATATTTTTATACAAAAAAAACTTTTTTTAAGTGAAACATCTTTACAGAGTCCAAAAAAAAAATTATTATTGAGAGTTACGGTCAGCATCATTATCAACTGTAAAGTATATTTTATATTATAATTTAATATGCATTTTCGAAAATTAAAGTAATTTTATTTAAAATGTATTAAATAATTTAATTTCAAATAATTTTGATTGTACATAGGATTTTTGAAAAGAAAATATAATATGTTATATACTTATAGAGATATTGCACGAGGCATGATGAATTAATCACTCTGTATATATTTTTTTGTAAAATCTTTAGTTCAAAAATACTCTTAAAATATAACAAAAATTAATTTATTACTTTGTCAAGCCACTTATGAGAAGAAACTAAAGGAGTATATAATGCTTGTCGGTCTGAAGTACTTTCTTGAGTTAAATAAGAAGTATTATATAAGATACTAGCAATTGGAGCAGGAGGACTCGATAAAGATCCAACAACTTGTTCAAGATGCCTAAAACAATTAAAAATATAAATAATAAATATTACAATTAATGAAATCTAGTTCAAAGTCTTTAACACTATCTAGTATCTCACTAAACTGTATTATTAAATCTACAATAAATATATTATGTTACTATAAGATAGTAAAATAAATACTACAAAGCAAAATATTATTTTGGTTATAACATTTTTTTTTCAAATATAATTGTTTTATTAAATATTTAAAATAGATGACCATGCTAAAAATTGATTTTTTAATTTAGATAATTTAAAATAACATTTTTTTTTAAACTGTATAAAGTAACTCGACCTCATATGATTTCCAAGTTTTCCGACCATTTCATTCATTGTACAAATGTAACGATTATCTTTAGGTTCACATTGAGTTCCATCTTCTTTAACTCCTTCGCCAATTTCAATAATTAATTGCATTAGTTCTAATCTTAATGTTCTAACTGTATTTAATGCAACTTGCATATTATTTAAATCCATTGTATTAAGCGTAGAAATAAAACAGATAATTAAAAAAAAAAATTGTAAAAATAGCTTAGAAATTTAAAATTTTATTAAAAATGATTATCTTAAAGGAAAAAAAATAAGTCAATACTTTCATAAAAAATATTTAGTATTAATAACTAATTTTAAGAATACTTAATAGAAAAGTAGTAATTTTCATTTTACATATCCAAAATTGTTTCTTACTTTAATTTTTACAAACATCAACAATATTTACAATATGATAAGTGATAATGTTATCACACAATAAGAAAATGAACCACAAACAACCAGAAGGGTAATTTGAGGGCCGGTCAAAAACGGTCCGTAATATCTTAAAATTAATAGTTATGCCAAAAAACAAATATTTTACTTATAAAATAGTGAAATATTTGTTTTAATAATTTATTATTAAGTTTTATGTGGTTTGTGAGTACCATAGACATGTATTAATAGACCAGGGGTCTATATTTCAATCGCCCGTTCACGAACGTATATATAACGTTCAGATTTTATTTTATATAAGTTAATATGGTTTATTAAGCTAATTACACAACAAACGGTTTAATTTCCAGCAGTCACGAATAGAAAACCGCTTTGATATTAATTATTGATATTACCGCTTTGAAAATAAGCGTTTCTGTCTACTATTCACACGCGAGCGGTTTTATGGGCACCAATTTTGTGATATTTGTAAATGACAATATTCATGAATTTTAACGATGTCAAGCTATTTACTATTATACAGAGTGATTTTTTTATCATAACCCACTCAATTACTTGCAGAATAATAATAATTTAAACATTTTTTTTTTTATTATTTTTAGTTACACATTATTCTTGAATTTTTAACTATGTAATACTTTTTAAGTTCATCCCTTATGCCTTGGAGGGGGGTCAACTTTGTTTTTTTAAACGGTAACACATATTTTTAATTTAATAAAATGTTTGAGTTTTTAATTTAATAGTAAATGGCATTTGAATTTTTAATATAACTTTATTAGCTTATTAGATATAAACATTTAAAGTTTCAAAATTTTGAGTTAATATACATGTATAATACACATGGGATTGTAAATACAGGTAGCTAATTGGATTTTTATGACATTGCTGTCTCAGTTACGGATTGTTTATTATCAATTATTATTATCAATAGATATACTTTCTGTATTGTCAGTTCGTGTATTTATAAACTCATAATAATGTGCCTTACTACAATTGATAATAACATTGCTGTGTACCTGCTAATATCGATGTTATAAAAATCCAATTAACTACCTGTATTTACAATCCCATGTGTATTATACATGTATATTAACTCAAAATTTTGAAACTTTAAATGTTTATATCTAATAAGCTAATAAAGTTATATTAAAAATTCAAATGCCATTTACTATTAAATTAAAAACTCAAACATTTTATTAAATTAAAAATATGTGTTACCATTTAAAAAAACAAAGTTGACCCCCCTCCAAGGCATAAGGGATGAACTTAAAAAGTATTACATAGTTAAAAATTCAAGAATAATGTGTAACTAAAGATAATAAAAAAAAAAAATGTTTAAATTATTATTATTCTGCAAGTAATTGAGTGGGTTATGATAAAAAAATCACCCTGTATAGCTTTAAATAAACAGAAAAGAACTTTTTTCTTTTCTAATGGCAATATGTGGCTCAAAATATTGCTTTCGGATAATAAATGTTGGGTCCTATGCAGGCCCGCATTTAGGGGGGGCATTGGGGGCATTTGCCCCGGGCGGCAAATTTTGAAGGGCGGCAAAAATCTTAATAGGTATACAATTTTTAAAAATTAATTATTTTTATTTAATTTAAAATTTAAAATAGATGTCTAATGTAAACAAGGGAAATTGCTTTGAAGACTTTTTTTTTTTTGCTCAACTAAAAAACCCAACCCAACACTTTTTGGGGGGCGGCAAAATTAAGTGCACCGGGCGACAAAATTCCTAAATGCGGCCCTGGTCCTATGGAAAAGAAAGTGACTATAATGTATTTAAGTCGTCTCCGTTTGGTATAAAACTTTATTCCAATATGACTAACTTACCGGAAAAGAGATATTTATCTAGAAACTGATGAAGCTCAGTCATTTATTTTGGTACCAGACAAAGTGTTTGCGCTTCTTGGACATTTATTAAAGACATTTCCAAGTAGGATACCTTTAATGAACGAAGAAATATTAATTATCGACTATCAAGGGTTCATCATATTGAGTATACGGTCAATATTTTAATAATTCTATCAAAAAAATGGAGGGTGTTTCAATCAGCGATCTTAACAGAGCCAGATTTTGCAGTATATATTAATAAACAATCTTGTATACGTCAAATTATGTTAGGCGATAAAATGGATATAATTTTGAAGAGCTGTGATTAAGACAGTATTTAAAATAGGACTAGACTGTGCAACTCTTAAATTAATGCAAAAATGTTGAGAAACTACTTTACTTAGAATGTAAACTATCCAAATAATGCACTAAGCTTGTAAAATAGAGTCATCATTGCAAAGTAATAATAATTAAGTTTTTTTTTATATATATTACTAGTGTATGTTTTTATTATTGTTTTTTAAAAGCGTCGGGTGTTCAACACACGAAAAATATGGCACAAAGCCCCCACGTTTTTTTTTTAATAATACTAGTATTTTTTGTTCATTATTGTTTTAAACTTATTTTTAAAATTATTTTTAACTTTTTAGTTCGATTTGATTTAAAAGAGTGTTTTTCAGTTTTTTTAAACTATATTCATTTGTAGGGATGGGTAGTTCGTGAGTGAGTCAATTCAAAGAGTTGACTGTTTTAGGTGAACTGAATGAGCTGAATCAGTGTGCCATGGTACTGTGACTCAATGACTCAGTGTGGACTACTAAGAATTGAATTTAGTTTAAAACGTCTTATCAATAAATTCTGAATCATGCGAATTGTGATATATAGATTTAACTTACAGAAGTAGAAGTTAATGGAGTAACATTTGGGTCATCAATCGTCTCTTCTATTACATGAGTCTATTTAATAAATTTACTAATGGATGCTTAGATTTAATATATCTAATTAAATTTGAAGTCGAAGAATAATTATTTTTTAATTTTATACGACAAAGTCCACACTTTACATGAATATTAACTGCTTCAAGTTGAAAAAAATCCCAAATAACACTTGATTTATTCATTTTAAAATGAAATAAAATACCTTCGTAAATTAAATAAAGTGTTTCACAATTTTCGATTTTGTGCACAAGATTTATTGTAATCACAGGGAACAGCATTGACACAATGAGTAAAATTTTAAATAAATAAGACTAGATTATACATAATATGTTAGTTTTTAGAACAATATTCATTCAAGAATAGACCTGTAATTGCATACAAGAAAATTTTGAAATATACGAGAGAAGAGACCTATTTTCTCACTGCATGCACTAAACATTAAACGTTGATAATACCTACATTGTATTTATATACCTAATTTAACACATAAATAAAATATTTGTTGATGTTAATAAAAAAATAGTTTTTTTAGATTTTAAATTTACTTTTTATTTCAATAATAATTAACAAATTTAAATATAATTAGTAAAAATATTAAACAATTTAATAGAAAAATATTTTATAAACATCAAATAACTAAATAAATTACTTTTTGTGTAACTATTGTGGGTATGTATTGAGAATCTAAAATTTTAACAGAAGAAAAAAGGAATCAAACTATTGAATGATTAAAAGTTTTAACTAAAAATTAGCTCAACCATCTTAAAGGTAAAAATCAGGGTTTGAGGCCCATTATCTCATAAAATTATTAATTAGTAATAACCAACTACTTTTTCAATAATGTACATACAATTTGAATTTGATTCTCATTTCTTTCGGGCTTTAATTTAATTCCAATATATATAAACAAATAATAAATAAAAAATTATTGATAGCAATATTACATTTCATTTTACAATAGTAGTTAATAAATAATAATTATTTACAATGAGTAAAATAAATTATTATTCACATTTGTGTAAAACAATAATTCATTGATATTTCATATTTGATATTAATCTAGCTAAGATAACTATTAAGGCGCATTTAGAAGGCACTCTATGAGTATGCCTTGTGAGTTGCGAGTTGTAATTCGCGTTCGACAAACTTCTACAACTCACGAGTCAGAATCGCGCCTTTAAAGATTCGACGATTTGTGAGTTGACTCACTGAGTCAACTCATTTGAGTGAACTGATTCAAATGAACTGATTCATATCAGTGAGTCAAAAATCCCATCTCTATTCATTTGTGTTCTACAGCATATATATATATGAATTTAAAAATGAGCAGTTTTTATCCCTAACCTTTTCGTATGTAACCAGCTTTAGATATACCATAAAATAGATAAGAATTTAAAGATATTTTCAGTTTAAATTTCTGTAAATTGAAATACAAAAAATGTACAGATTTTTAGGAGTAATTTGGTATTTATTTAAGACTATCTATGACAAAAACTTTTGTTTTTAATTTTTAATTAATAATTGGCATTAATTTATAAAAAAGATTGAGCGCAAGATTTATTTTTTTATCGGTTAAGACTCCTTATCACAGAAAGTTAATGAATGATTATCTATGATTGTATTCGTTATCAATAATTTTACTTTTTTATTATAATTATTTACCTCATGTGATTTTATTTTACAGTTATGTAAGAATGTTTTTATATTACTCATTAGAATTTTTGAATGAACAAATGTATTGATTAATTATCTTAAATTCTGTCTGCTTGAAATTATGAGAACATGCCGGCGTGTAACATGAAACGTGTTTTTTTCTTAGTTCCTATTAAGAAATTTTCTCCGTCATTCATACAATTAAACCGTTGCCATTTTTCTGCATATCACAAGTATCCATTAATTAATAAACAACCACCATTAATTCGTGGTAATATTTAATTTATTTAAAAAAAAATAAATATTTTTATACATTTATTTATAAAGATTGTAAATATTTAAGTTGTTAAATGATATGTATTATTTAGTATTTTTAAAATTATAAACCACTTATGATTTCAAAAATAACTGTTAGTATTTATATATTTGTAAATTTATCAAACCATAAATATAAATAACTTGCTGTTCTGTATTAGTTACTTAATATTTACAAAGGTTTTTCTTAAATACCAATTAATTTACTTAATTACTACATATTATTCTGGGTTATTTATATATTTCTATTTTAAGACTATTTAAAAGGATTTATATTCTTTTTTATCACACAACTTGTGTTGTTCTAGTATTTTTCAATTTTTAAATATAATATCGTTGATCATTATTATTTTCAATTGAAATCAATGTATCATGTGGCGATTCTTTATTTAAATAAAATTTCAAAAATGTTCATTTTAATTCATATTATTTTTTATTATTATTATAATTATTTAAAAAATTTTTATAATTTATCGTATAAGACTTTTCTTTTATCAATACATAATTTATTAAATTAGTTCTTAACAGTGAATAATTAAGTACTAATTTGCAAAGTTTTTCTATTTGATTTTATTAATTAAATTTTTTCAATATTAAATTGAAAATTTATACACATTATTTTATTAAATTTTTCATTATTTATATTAAATCAGAATTGGGCTTTGTCAGTTTTATTTTTATGATTACAGTTAATGTGGCAGTTATATATTAAGTTATGTTTAGGTCACATTTTAATATATATAAGGATAGAACTACTTACTTAATTTAAGTCTTTCTAAGATCATAAAAATTGTTGAAAATTAAATACATACTTTAAATTAAAAAATAATTAAATGTAAAGAACCACAAAAATTACTATAAAGAATTACATATATGTATTTTTTGAGAACAATGTTAGCACCATCAGTACTAAACATATACCTTTTTTTTGTAATATTTGTAGTTTATTGAGTTAATTTTTTTTTATATTCATAGTTTAAAATTAATATTTTAATAAATTTTTTATTTTAAATAATATTAGCCACAAGTGATCAATTCTTATTTTGTAAATATTGTTTGATTATACATATAATATTATCGATTTTCAGCTATAAATCCAGTTCAACAGACAAGTTATAAATTTGTACATACTAGCAAAAAATTAAATAATAAAAAAGACTTCTATAATATCTTGGGTGTTCCAAAAAATGCCTCACAAAAAGATATTAAAAAAGCATACTATCAGTTAGCTAAAAAATTTCATCCAGACACAAATAAAGGCGATCCAAGTGCAAGTAAGAAATTTCAAGAAGTTTCAGAAGCTTACGAGGTTGGTTTAATATGTATTTAACTGTTCTATTTATCAATTTAGTATTAGTATATAAAATTAAAGAAAAATAATATATTTATTAGTAAATTTAAGAACTCGTCATTCTAATTTCTAATTTAAAAGTAATTTATATATAATTAATATTGTCCCTTGTTATTCAACTATATTTCATCTATTTTTCAATTAATTTACTAAAGCTTTCAGTTGTTGTATTATTTAGAAAATTTGGAGATATATCCATGTCTTTAGTTTTATAATATTTTATACGTACTGACAACTCTATAACTTTTAATACAACTAACATTTCGCTGTAAATTTTTTCAAATTTTTAGAATAGCCAGTTTATGTAATATAATATAAAACTAAAGACTTATCTGTAAATATTTTAAATAATATGAATGTTATATTTATTAAAATTTATTATAACATCAATATTTAAACATATTGTTAAAATTATAACATCATATCAATATTTAAAAAAAAAATTTTTTATAATGTAATAATTGAATTGGTTTAATTCAATTTATATTAGTATATTATTGAATATTTAATAAATAATATACTTGTACTGGTCTTAGTTTTTTTTAAATATTGTGAATTTAACAATTTATAATCAATTGTGTTATTTTAGTTTTGTAAAATTATTCTATAGGTATTAGGTGATGAAAATCGAAGAAAAGAATATGATACCTGGGGTTCAGCAGGAAACAATATGGGCGGTTCTGGTGGAATGGGAGGTGGAAATTATCAAAATTCTTGGAGTTTCCAATCTAATGTTGATGCAGAAGAACTTTTTCGAAAGATTTTTAACCAAAGTGGCTTTGGTAATTCTGGATCATACCAGGAAGATTTTGCTGATTCAACTTTTGGGTTTGGAGCTGCTGAAGAAGTAACATATAAATATTTTTTTTTTAAATATTTTATTAAAATATTTTACAAACATTTTCAGGTAGTTGTTCGATTAACATTTGAACAAGCTGCTCGAGGTATTAACAAAGAAATTTCATTAAATGTAGTTGATGTCTGTCCCAAATGCCGTGGAACACGCTGTGAATTAGGATATAAAGCAACTACATGCACAATTTGTAATGGAACAGGAATGGAAACAGTATCAAGAGGTAAAAAAAATATTACTTTAATTCAAATATTTACATTAAATAAAAATTTATTTTCTTTTTAAAATTATAGGTCCCTTTTTGATGAAATCAACTTGCAGAGCCTGCCAAGGTACTAGAGTGATTATTAAAAATCCATGTATGGAATGTCATGGTAAAGGAAGTACTGTACAACGTAATAAAGTGACAGTTCCTGTACCTGCAGGTTAGTTATTAATTTAAAATTTTTACCTTTTTATGGATTTATAATTCAATAAGTATGTTTTTGCTCATTAAAAAATTATCAATACATTATTTATATTCCTCTATGATCATATCTACAGATGTAGAATAGAAAGAAAAATGTATAGAAATAAAAATTAAAGACCTACATTGAAAATATTTTTTAAAAAAAGACTAAAATTTATTCTTTTTAAGATTTTCAAAACTGAAATTTACTTTTATTAAATTTGTAGTTTGTATCTTACAGGAATTGAAGATGGACAGACTATTAGAATTGTAGTAAACAGAAATGAAGTATTTGTTACTTTTAAAGTAGAAAAGTCGGATTACTTTAAGAGAGATGGTTCAGATATTCATACAGAAGCTAAGATATCTATATCACAAGCATTGTTAGGCGGATCTATTAGAATCAGGGGGATTTATGATGATCATACTGTACAGGTAACATATTTCTTAGTTCATTTTTTTCTACAATTTGTAATGTATAAGAATACAACCCCTGATTTTTCATGAAGTAATGATGCATATGAATTTACAAAAACCAAACTAGTCATGAATTTCTATTTCTATATATTAATGATTTTCATTTATTTTATAAAACATATTTTTATTATTTACTTAATTGTATCAAAGAAAATACTCTGAATGTCAAATATTGATATTTATATTGATTGTAATAAAAGGCTTTAAATTCATTTTTTATGTTTAGTATAACCACAATCTATCATTTCAGATATCTCCTGGTACTAGTTCACACACAAAAATTCGTTTAAATAAACAAGGCTTAAAAAGAGTAAATTCTAATAATCATGGAGATCATTATGTGATTATTAAAATAGAAGTACCTAAATCATTATCTAGTAAACAAGAGACCTTGATTAAAGCTTATGCAGAAATTGAAAGTGATACTCCTGGAACAATTAGAGGCATAAATTACAAAAAAGATGGTAAGTTTTTAGTATATGTCATATTAAAAACAACATACGCAAGATTTTTTCAAGGACAGTCTCACAATATATATCTTTTTATCACCTTTTTAGCATATCATATAATAAAATGTTTCCATCTCATTTTAATAAAGTATAGCAGAAAATAATAACAATAGTACTCTAGTTTATAGCAATAAATGTTTGTACACTAAGAGCATTTTGAAATGCCTTATAAATAAACATTTAAAAATTTTTTTACTTTCTTTATTGAAAAAATTTGATTTGTTAGGGTGATAAAAATCTGGTACGATTTTTATCAAAATTTTATTTTCTCAAAAACTATTGAGAATTTAAAATTTTTGTAAAAAGAAAAATTATTAAGTTTATAAAACTCTACAATAATATGAAGTTAAATAAATTTTTTTTTATCCCTTCAGGGATAAAAATGTTTATTTATAATTTTTTTAATTGGGAACCACTATTTTTGATTTGATATTATGATAGAAAAAAAAAATTACAAACAATTTTGTTCTTATAATTTTTTTTATCCGAACAACCGTTTATGTTTTATAATTGTTTAAAGATTTTGAGTTTGAGAAAAAATATTGTCATTTATTACATTTCATAATATCGGTGGCAGTGCAACCAGTATTTTTGTTAGATCCTTTAGTCTTACAAAACCATAAACTTAGCTATTAATAATACACCGTAAACCCGATTTGAATCTATTATTGTAATAGACGAACGTTAATCGGATAAAAAAAATNATTATCACTCATTTAGTGCGTAGTAAATTTTTATAGCTAATATACCTGTCATAACTTGATCAATAAAATTTGGTTTATGTAATAGCAAATAAAAATAATGACTTCTGTATTTAATACAGTAAAATGACAATAGAAACTGGGCCTAAAATCACTTAACTTTAACAAGCTGTAATAGACGAACGTTAATCGGATAAAAAAAATTATAAGAACAAAATTGTTTGTATTTTTTTTTTTCTATCATATTATAAAGTTAAAAATAAGGGTTCCCATTTAAGAAAATTATAAATAAGGGTTTTTATCCTTGAAGGGACGAAAAAAATAATGGTTTGACTACATATTATTGTAGAATTTTTTGAACTTGATATTTTTTCTCTATAATAAAATTTAAAATTCTCTATTTTCTGAGAAAATGAGTGTCTTACCAGATTTTGATCACTCTGTATATATTTTTAAAATTTATAAAGTTAATTTTTTAGTCGTCATATAATAATTTGAAAAGATACGTTTAAATTTTATTTATGGTATCTGATCAAGGTGGTGTTATAACCCCATTTTTAATATGTCACTGGAATAATACATGTATCATATATTGTTTTAATAAAAATAAAAAATTTAATTTTAATTAAGTAAATTGAGTATTCAAAATTATATTCTAAGTATAAAACTATATGTTCAAAATTACAAATTTTAATTAATATTTATTTATGTACTTACACATTTAATACTTGACACATTTGTTTAAATATAACAAATGGGTTTAAGTGAGTATCTAGAAAAAAGATCCAATAAAAAATAGTATTTACATTCTAATAAGAATTTCATTAAATAATTTTTATTCTTTAAATAGACTACAAGGTATTCACACAATTATTATTGTAGTGTAAGTAATTATATATGTTGTATTATATATTTTTGGGTTATTTTGTTACTTTAACTAACATACACATTTATGGATTAATTATATGAATTTTAAAAGCTTAATTATTTAAAAAAACTTTGTTATAAGTTACCTTAGAAACTATAAAAAATTTATTCTCAGGACCACTACAAAGGGAGAGGTTCAGAAGGACCAAATAATTAAGGATGAAAGGTTTTTTTTTTCAGTGTTATGATTTAAAAATAATCAATGTCCATCTTGTATAGTCTGGTGTAAAAACCCAACATTTTTTGCACGGATGATATTAATTTGTGCTTAGCAATGCATGATGTTTACACATTTTAATTATTTTCTCTCAGTGATTTTATAAAAAGAGTTTCGTGTTATGATTATTTAATTAAGAAGTAAGTGATAAAGGTATTTCTTGAATGATGATATAATGAAGCTGTTTTATTTTGATCAAAAAGTGAGTTAATAATAGATCTTTCTTACTTATTACTGATTAAACTTTGAATATGGGTAGCTAATTTAAAAAAGGCGAATTTTTAAATTACATGAATTCTATGCAAATATGCCGGTAATTTCACAATATATTTTGATACAAAGACCTTTAACTTTTCCATAGGCATTAAGAATTTGAATTACACTTTAATAGGTAATCAAGTTAAGAGAGTAATATGACAAAATTGTTGTTGACTTGTAAGATGATCAATTTAATCTTTGAAATTTATTGACCGAGTTTCCTGCACCACTTATATTTAAAAATCTACACCTTAGTAATAAATCAAATTAATAATAAAATTCTTTATTTTTACCAAAATTAAGTGTTTACGATCAAATCTTATTTTGGTTATTTTCCATTTTCATTATGGTTTAATGTAAATAACTTCCATTAATGCAATATTAAATACATAATGTCAAATCTAGAAAAATCTGATGCACTGTGTAACCCGCTCTAGTGGCTTGTTTAATAAAAGGATTTTATTTGTCTCAAAAATATTATTTAACCACTATTATAGAATATCAATATTATTGGAAAACTGTATTAAATATATGAAAACTATTTGCTGATGTCAAAAATGTGTCAATTTATTGTGATATCTAGAGATCAATTTTTCTAATCAATTTTGAATTTAAACAAAACTCTTTGTTTTTAGGACCCCAAGCTGAACAAAACCAATCATTCCCAAATGCTGGTGAAGGATTGTTATCAAAAATAAAGAAAGCAATATGGGGGTAATTAATCATCATTTAACAAGTAGTAAACTAATTAAATTTTATGCTAATTTAAAGCTATAAAAAAGAAGAAAAAGTCCTTTATTTTATTTTATAGTAGAATTGAATAATTCTAAGCTTCATATTTTATGAAATTTTCCATAAATATTTACTTTTATGAATATAATAGGTGTGCATAAGATTTTTGCTAAGGGTGTGCTGAATTTATTAAAATTTTATGTTTAGTTTCATTAGATCATTAATACAATAAGGCTTCATTTTATTACGTGCTACAGAAAAGGTTAATGTTATTATTACAGAATACATGCAATCCTATATTGATTGTTGAATACCTTGTACATAAATTAGTGAAATAAGTTGGTTTTCCAATATATACTGTTGCAGTATATCATAATCAAAATGGGGGCATTGTATAGGATTATATTGCATTAATTCATCATAAAAAAAATGACAATTATAATTTTATGATTGAAAACAATAAAATAATTTTAGTTACTAAGTATATCTAAACAAAGGTCCAGATAAACAGTACTGTATATGTTTAGGGCTGATGATGAAACATTTTTACTGGAATACATATATATATAGTTTTTAGTTATTTTTATGGCTCTCTAAGTTAAATATTTTTTTACTTTACTATAAAATATACAATTTTAACTTTGATGCAAAGCTGAGAAGGTATTAATTTTACTATGATGTGTTTTTTTTTGTGTCTGTTACCACTTTTTCTCAGCTTTCACCGAACCGATTTCTTTCAACGATACGTCAAAAGATCACAAATTGTATATAGTCAAACACATTACTATCAAAAATTGAAAAAATTGTCCTCGTTCCCTGTAAATGTGGGAAATCACCAAAAAAAAATTACAAACTTAAAAATTGTTAATTTTCGACATTTTGCAATTTTTTTTTTACTTAAAACTTATGGCAGTTTTAAGTAACAGTTTAAGTAAAAATGATCAAATTAATATGATTTTTTATTATATAAATACGTAAGGTACTTACCTATCATTTGGTATACTTTTTTGATAAATCTGACCCTTTACCTGCCCACAGAGAGTATTCAAATTGACAACTTTTTCACAAAAAATTAACTTTTGAAAGTGTTTTCATGGTGAAAACAAACATTAAAGTTAATAAAAAAAATACGATTTTTGTAAAAAAATTATTTTTAATTTGTTTAACTTTATAATACTTTTATAATAATTTTTTTATAATAAGTAGTATTTAAGTAGTATTTATATTCTTCTTTTATGCAACATTATTTTTTTTTTAATTGGACCATTTCCCTTTATTTATTTATATATTATAAATATATTACACTTATAAATCATAAAACTTGTAATCAGGATATAAATAAGGAAATAGGAGATCATGTAGCTTTTGCAATAATTCACCAATTTTTTAAAATTAAACACTATCTACAGATTTGCATTGAAGCGTTTTTTGTGGTAGTGATTTTAATCACTGTCAGATATCATTATACTTGACCCAACTATGCTACGTCTCCACTGTGCCGCGACCCCACTGTGCTGGGTTTATTTTTTTTTAACTCCTTTTACACTATGGTGTTTTAATATTTCATAAATATGAAACTGAATTTACTTTATGAATTAGTTATATTTTAATTTAAAATAATGTAACTAACAAATAACTTGTTTAATTATTTTTAGGTAGTAAGACATTTAGTGACAGCTCTGAAGAATCACAAACCTTAAATAACTTAAGAAATATTCTGGAAAAAAAATAGAAAGAAGTTGTATTTGTTAGTTTATATATTATACTATAATACCATCATTTTTAGTATTTTATTTACTAAACACCCTTTTTTAGTTTTTATTGTTTTTATTTTATATGCTTGTATAATTTATTTCACTCTATTCAATTTGTTAAGTTTTACTAAAATACAAAACAATAATCCTTCATTTAAAAACTCTAAATATATTTATAATTATCCTAGCTAGTTATTATAAGATATCTCATAAAAGTTAGGGAATTATCTAATAGTCCCACTCTCAATTTTTATTAAAAAAAAACTTTTTTTTTCCATGGGCAACCTCCTATCAATAGTTAAAAAACTTTTGCTAAGTGTGTATTGTAAGACAATTAAATATTCTTAAGCACAATTAGTTTATTTCTTCTCTCCTTTAAAGTATATAAATTTATGTGTCATTTTCAACTTTAGAGGAGGGCACTAAGTGTTCTCTAGATCTTATGGATTGTGCCTATGTAAATGTTAATAAAAAAACAATTTTTTGATTATACTATAAAATAATTGAAAAATTTGTCGTAACACAAAGCAGAAAGTAAAAGCGTACGAAGAAGATGAGGATAAGGAGTAGCCTGCTGTCTAGGTATTCACGTGCGTGTTGTCATACAGCAGTCACCGTACTCGGCTTACACTACGGGTTAGATGTGGGTGTCGAAAGGCTATTGTTATAGGAAAGGAATAAGGGTAACACCTAGGTATGAGTTGCAGAATAAGTGCAAGACACAAATACTTTGAGTATAGGAGAGGACAAAGAACAAGGTTAACAGAGTATGAGGTGCAAGACACAAGTACTCTGAAATGTTGAGGAAGAGAGTAGATAGGTTAAAAAGGAAAAACAAAGACTTTACTTTAAGCAATAAGCGGGACAGTGACAACTGAGTACTGTTACTGATGAACGACACAAGGCACTGGAGTCAACAGACCAAGATGGCCAAGTCATTTGGGTTTTTATAATAATTTGGACTATTGCCAATTTAACAATAAATATTAATTGGTAATTCATCAGTCTCAGGAAGCGGATGTGCCATCTGTATTTTATTATAATAAATTTTCACAATAATGATAACGTGACACCATCACAAATTTAAGCACTTAGAATCAGTTTGATTGTGCCAAAAGGCCTCACATTATGTTGGAGACCTTTTTTTTTTACATAAGGGGATTTTAAGGAAATTTCTTTCGGAGCTTCTAGGTTGAAACTTCTGTAGTCTTTATTATCTGTGTATTTATAAGGTGATGGTTTAACTATACTTCAAGCAAAATCTTTAAAAATATATAACATAACAATTTTTTCTTTTCAGAAGTTAATAGTATCCTATGTTCTATAATTTATAAATAGAAACATTCATATTTAATTAATTTATAAAATAAAAAATTATCTAATTCAGAAAATAACTGGTCGGCAACAATTTTTGAACCAGTATTTTAAAAGATATTAACACTTGTACTAATAAGGCTAGAGGAGTAAAGTGGGTCTGATTATTCGTATCTCTGTGCATATATAAACCACACTACTTCTCCCGCCATAATATAAAAGTCCTAATATCTTTTAAAATACTGATTCAAAAGTTGTTATTGACCAATCATTCTCTTATTTTTAAGTTAGCAAAATGTTTTCGTTTTAAACATTTAAGTTGATACTACTTCAAAGGGGAGAGAAACAATTTTTTTTTTATTATAGAATATAAGATATTATTAATTTCTGAAAAAAAAAATTTAATTTTTGATAATAATAATGATTTATATTTTTAACGATTTTGCGTAAGACATAGTTCATGTTATATATACTTTGTACATGCAAGTTCAAATTATCTTCATAAACTATGAAAATTATATTTTCGTAAGTGTAAAAATTAAATTACTATACTACAGTACTTAGTTCTATGTTAGCTTATTCTATTGGTTCTCAAAGTTAGAATGAATTGTAAAAATATTCTACCAAGTCATTTAAATTAATATACCATTATACGCTATTTGAAAATAATTAAGTAGATAGCGCCTTCTCGATAATAATTTGGAACAGTTCTATTCAGATAACAGTTTGATATGCTTATGATATTGAAAAGCCAATGGTTATACACATATTTCTTGACGAAGTCGTAATCAAAGTATACATATTTTTTATTGAATTACTTATTAACAAAGTTTTTTAAATTTTCTCAAAACAGCAACAAAATATGTTTTGTTTTTTATATTAAAGGTGGCACTGTTGTAATAGGTAAGTTTATATGAATAATATGAACATAATATTAATACTTCTTAATTTACTGGCATTAATTTATATATAAATAATATTAATACTACATCAGCTATTTTTTGTTTCAATCGTTTTTATAAAATATTTTATAACTTAAAACTAATTTCTATTATCAACAATAATTTAAAATTTTAGCTGTGTTTAAGCACATAGTGAGTTAATTTTTTAATTTAGGACATGATTTTAGAAAGACTGAAAAGGCTCTATTTTTTAACAAACTTTTTGCTCATTCTAGGTATATCGATTTTTATGTGCCCAATTGGTTGTATTAAAATTGATTTATAATTCATGAGATTTCTTATTTTATCTGTTTGAATTAATTGAGATTTATTTACAGATCCTCAGAAAAATAGGCGTTGGTAGATAAAGCCAACATCATTAAGTATAGTTAGCCTTCTGTCTTAAGATAGAAATTATCCTTAATTTCAAACTATATTTTCTGAACAATTATCGCTTGGTATAATCAAAATTTACTCTAATAATTAATTATACCCAAATTATAATGCATATTGCAAAATGCTAGTTCCTGTTACATTATTTCAAGACTAAAAAGTTACAAACACTTAAGAAAATTATATTGTTATATAGGTTTAACCATCTAAAAATGATTCGTATTGAAGAAAGTCGCTTAAAGTCATATTTGACTATGGTAAGTTAAATTTTTCTCAATTTCAATTATGATATAGAGTATTTAGTAAAATATAATTAAAAATTAGTGTGCAATAATATTATTGCCAAGAGGCTAAAGTTCTCCTTTGTAATTGTAAAAATAATTGCTTTGCTGTATGAAAATAACTGCTAAAATCTTCAATTATATTTAACTTTTTTTTTAATTTTATTATTAATTTTTTAAATAATTTTCAAAATAATGAGTCAAAAATTTTTTTTTCACCAGTTATTTTCCTAATTTTTTTATTCTAAAAGTTAATTAAATATGAATTTGGCTATTAAAAAAAAAAGTCGACACTTTTATAAAGCATAAGGGATGAACTAAAAAAATATTTAACATTTAATAAATCAAGAAATATATGAAACTAAAAAAACGTAAAAAAGAGTACCAAAAACAATTTTCTTAACATAATTATTATTTTAAGAGAATTCAAGTGGCTAATATTAAAAAAATCATTTTGTATATAAATAAAAAAAAAACTTCTTTCAGAAATGCGTTGTAAAAATATTTTTAAATGTTTTATTATTTTTGTCTATGTAAAATTTATTAAAATAACAAATATGTATGTATGTTATGTGTATCATGTATATTATTGATATTATTGTGGTTATAATTTTTTCCAGTATAAGTTTCCTGAACAAACAAAAAAAGAAATTATAAAAGCCTTAAATAGTTATCATGGTCTTATTTGTAACTATGAAACTTTTTGTAAGTATTTCTTATATTCTATTGAAATAGTTTTTTTTAAGCTTATCAGTTATTAACTAAATTTATAATACTTTGAACAATCTTGCACAGTAATATAAAGTTATATTTTATTACTTTTCTCTTTGAAATATTCCTTAAAATTTGTACTCTTTTATTTCTTTGTAACATATAGCAAAAGAGCTTTTTTAAGTAAACAAGAATATAATTTGACCTGATTTTTAACAATTTTTGAGTTTAAAACAAAATTTGTACCAAGTAATCCTTATCTTCATAGTTAATAATTATACTAGCCCATAGTATTAGTATTTATACTAACTTTTTTTTTGAAAACTATCATTTTTATTTATTTATTAGAGCTAACCAAAATTAAAAAATAAAAATACCGAATTAAAAATAAATTTAAATAAGAACAATTGAAAAGTTAAATATACTATTTTATCATAATTTTTATTATTTACTTTTAGTGTTCTCAAACAGAATTGAAAAAAAGTTAATAAATTTAAGTGGAACAATACCAGTTATTTTTAAAGGTAAAATTTTTATCAAATTATCAAAGTTCATCTATCATAAATATTATGTTTGTACTATTTCAGGCACTACATACCATATTCCAATTTGTATTTGGCTCATGGATACACACCCGAATAATGCACCTATTTGTTATGTTAAACCTACTGTTGATATGCGTATTAAAATGTCAATGTATGTAGATCATAATGGAAAAATTTATTTGCCATATTTGCATAATTGGACACCGGTAATGTATTAATAAAATGATTAAGATATTTTTAGTAGTAAATTTTAATGTTATACTTTGATAATTAGACTACTTCCAATCTGCTGGAATTGATTGGAATTATGACAGTAACATTCTCTGAAACACCACCTGTATACTCAGTAACTCGAACTGATCCAGCTGTAAACCCTGTGCCTTATCCTACCCAAATGCGTAAGTAAAATATTTTTTAATACTACTATTTTTTTATTTGTGTATTTGATATTGAATTTCATAAATTAAAGTTTTGTTATTTAAAAAAAATAATTTTATTGAATTGATTCTATATATATTTTTAAAATTATTAATCCAGATATCACATTTGTTAAATGTGATGAGAAAATTTTTAAAAAATGAATGAATCAAAACAAAATTTTATTATAAATACATTTGATTATCTCTTTTACTAGACATATTTTTTTTTGAAAATCGGACCCTTTAACAACTCATGCGGAGCATTCAAAATTATTAATTTTGCATTAAAAGTTAATTTTTCAAAATGTTCCTATAATTCTGATATCATTAAATATATCTTAAATGAAATATGTTTCATTTTGAAAAACAATAGTTCATAGAATAGCTGAAAGTATTACTATCAAACTATATTTTTGTCTAACAGTATTTTAATCTTACAGTACTATAGTCAATTCATTTCAGATCTAGTTCCTCTAAAATAGATCTCTTTCCCTTTTTCATTCCTGTTTTGTTAAAAAATGTTTATAAACCTGCTATAATTAAATTAATATTATTACCATTTAAAAGGACTATAAATTTTTTTTTTTTTCATTTGTTCTTTATATGTATACACACATTTTTAAAAAATTAGTAATAATATCTAAACTAAGAATTGATAAAAAAAAGTCTAATTTCAGATTTGAAAACAGCGCAAAAAGTTGATTTAGAAAAATATATTTTTGATTCTGATGAAAGTTCCTTGTAGTTCAGTATATTCATAAGTAACAAACATTTTTTATTGAAAAATATTGCATCATGCCCTTTAAATTATTATTCACGTTAAAAGTAAAGATATATACTACTTTATTATTTTTATATCTTCATAAATATTACAATATTAAATTATTGAATATCAATTTCATATTACATTTAATTACTATAATTATTATTTATTCATATATTATACTTTTAAACAAAGAACAACTAATCAGGATATAATTAAAGAAATATGTGTTTATTTTGTTTTTGGAATAATCCACCAATTTCTTAAAATTAAACACTATCTACAAATTTGCATTGATACATTTTTTATAATTGTGATTTTAATCATTATCAGATATTATCTATACTTGTCCCAACTATACCACGTCCATACTGTGCCACGATCCCACTGTGCTACCGTTTTTATAATAATTATGGATTACTAATAGTTATTAATTTTCACTAATTTGTAAAGAGTTATAATAAAATAATTTAATACTCAAAGATAACTGCTAAAATTCTAGTAAACTAATTATAGTATACACATTATAAGTCAACAAATTTCAATTTAATCATTTTATTTCAAATAATAGTAAATTTTATCTCTAAAAATGTAGATCAGCTAAAATACTTTTCAGATTAGTTTTGTTCGCCCAAAAATACTATTTAGCTATATTATAGTTTTGTTAAATTATTTTTTGACTGAAATATTTTTTTTCTGATAAAATACTGTTGCCTATATAATTTTCAGTTTTCCTATAGGAGAACAGCATTCAAAATTTATAATGCATATTTATCATAACTTCAAGTTTTTCAAAATTTTTGATGTATAACAAATATGATATATAATATAAGAACAAATTTTAGAATATAACGGGAAGAAAAAATGTTTATGGTTGTACGTAGAATGTTCCATAGGCCATTATTTTTTCCGTTCTTCCACTTTTAAAAGCTTAGAGTTTAATATTTACAATCTATTTAAATATTATGTTTTTTTTATATTATCATATACTAATTATGTTTTGTAATTTTATTATATTTTACATTAGCGTATAGTGGAAATAATTCAAATGTGATGCTACCATATCCACCAATTTCATCACAACCTACTTCTGCCACATCTAATATTCCAACGACTTACCATAGTAATACTACAACTCCTTATCCTTTATATAACAGTCAGTTTCCTACTCCTTCATATCCAACAAGTTCAGCTAATACAGCTAGTTTTGCACCTTATACACCTCCATATCCCATTCAAAATTCGTCACATAATATTCCATATCCTCAACAAAATACATCAGTTAAACCTGAATATCCTCCATATCCAACATCTGGTAATTTACCTAATACTGCAACAGGGGTAAGTATTTTAATGTTAAATTTTTTCATAGTATATTAAAAAATTTTAAAATAGAATTAACAAGTCGTAGAATGTAGGAATGTAACAACAATGTTAAGTAATTGAGATTCTATACATTTTTTATATTATTAAATTAACATGCACTATAAAACAAATTATTGAATAAAAATAGTTCCTATTTCAATTTTAATATTAAATGAAATTGTGTAAAGGCAGATATTATAAAACAATTTTCATTCCAATAAATTGTTTAGTTTTTAAAGTATTTTTTAACTATTCTTAAGACTTTTGGAAATTTCTTTAACGTAATATTTAATAAATATTAACTTTAAAAGATAACCTAATTGCTTAAATTTTATGAAACAAGTTAAGTGATGGTGGCACAATTACTGAGGAACATATTAAAGCATCGTTGCTCTCTGCCATTGAAGATAAAGTACGAAGACGTTTTAATGAACAAATGGCTCAGAATAAAGCAGAATTAGATATACTTTTACAGTCTCAACGAGAATTAACCTTGGGAAAAAATAAATTGGATTCAATTTTAACAAGCCTTAATAAAGAAAAGGTAATATTAATATGACATAATATTTTAAACACTAACTTCTTTTTTTTAATTTAGATAGAACTAGAACAAAACATTCAAGTGTTGCGTGATAAAGAGATTGAACTTGAAATAGCTATATCAAAATTATCTGTAGAAGACAATATTGATATTGATGATGCAGTTACAACTACTGCTCCACTTTATAAACAGTAATTATACTTTTTTGTATACATGAATTAAGGTTCTATATATTTTGATAGTGAGGAAATCTAATGCTCAACTCAAATTGTTGGTTAAATTGATAGTTAAATAATATAATAAAAATTGATCACTTGTGGCTAATTAATTAAGTAAAATTAAAAATATTATTAATTTAAAAAACTAAAAAATATTAAAAATATTAAACTCAAAGCCACAAAAAAATTAATGAAAAGTCGCGGATACGTATTTCGGAAACAATGTTACCATTATCAACGCTAATACATAATACATAATAGTATGTGTTTAGCGTTGATAATGGTAACATTGTTTCCGAAATACGTATCCACGACTTTTCATTAATTTTTTTGTGGCTTTGAGTTTAATATTTTTAATATTTTTTAGTTTTTTAAATTAATAATATTTTTAATATAGTTTTAATTTTACTTGATAGTTAAAGATATTTTTTAAATTCTTTATGTATTTACTAAAATAAATAATTATTTGTTTAAATTTTTCAATAATTGAATTTTTTAATGTGTTATTTGAAGTACAATAGTATTATTGCCAAGTAAATAGAATATTCAATAAGTAAGCAAGCGGGTTGTTATAGTTCCCATTGTTGGTACCAATTTAACTGTTTCCTTACTGAACAACCGTGTATGAATAAATTAAATATAAATATCTAATTAGACAGTGTGATTTTTTTATTATAACCTACTCGATTACTCACAAAAAATAATTAAAATGTTTTTTTTCTGACCTTTAATTTACATGTTATTCTTGAATTATTAGCCATGCAATACTTTTTAAATTAATTCCTTATGCTTTGTAAGGGTGTCAACTTAAGTTTTTCAAATGGACACACGTATTTTGAATTTAATAAAATTGTTGAAGTTTTATTTAAACAGTAAATGACATTTGAATTTTTAGCATAACTTTATTTGCTTATTAGATATAAAACTTTAAAGTTTTGATACCCAAAATATATTCTTAAAGTGTGGTCATAAGGCACATTTTTGTGAGTTAACATTTTTAAATACACCAACTAGCAATACCGAATACATATCTGTTGATAATCATAATTGATAGTAAACACTCAGTATATGCAATAATGATATAAAAAAACAATTAGCTATCTGTAATTGTAATCCCTCATATATTATCTTATTATATAAGTGTTCAGTAAGTAAGAAACGGGTTTCTATTGATCTCATTGTTTATAACAATATAACTGTTTCCTTACTTACTAATACTATCTAATAAACAAATAAAGTTATGTTAAAAATTCAAATGGCATTTACTAAAATTTCAACAATTTTATTAAATTCAAAATACGTGTGTCCATTTGAAAAAATAATATTGACACCCTTACAAAAGCATAAGGAATTAACTTAAAAAGTATTGCATAGCTAATAATTCAAGAATAATGTGTAATGAAAAATCAGAAGAAAAAAAATTTAATTGTTTTTTGTGTCTAATTGAGTGAATTATGATAAAAAAAAATCACCATTCTAAATTATCCTTGAATTTTCGTTTATAATTGCTAATTGGATTAAATTTTATTTAGAATTTTAAATGCATTTGCTGAAGAAGCAGCTACAGAAGATGCCATTTATTATATGGGAGAAGCATTAAGAAGAGGAGTGATAGATTTAGAAGTATTTTTGAAACAAGTACGAACACTTTCACGTAAACAATTTATGTTGCGAGCATTAATGCAACGATGCAGACATAAGGCTGGATTAGTAGCCTGATTAAAAACCATGAAACTTTTATATAAAATTAAATATATTTATTCATTTAGATTAATTCTGTAGTTGTTTTAAATCTTATAAAGATATATTTATATGTCAAATCTCTACAATTATTATATTAGTACATATTATACTTGAACCTGACTCACATTTTATTTTTTAAATTAAATCACTTTATTTTCATCTATTAAACAACCACCAATATGCATAACTTTAGTTTCTTAACCATATATATTTTATTTTTATCCATTTAAAAATTAATTAAAGTTTCACCTGTTCATATATAAGAGAAAATAATGAATAAAATTCAATTATCTCAACAGGGTCAGCATTCATTTTACATTGATAAAAAAAAATCTCTTTGAATTTGTGAAAATAGTTATAAAACGTTTTCAATAAACCTACATAAAAGAAATGGAGGAAATATGTACATAATAATGAATAATAATAAGCTGTAAAATTCTTATTCTCAATAAAAACATAAATTTATCAGTGGAATGATGATATTTTATTTTTTCATTTACATTCTTGAAATAATTACTGCAGGTCTAACATTAAGTGACTGATTCACAGATAATATATTTTTCTTTTCTCTAAATCTTTTTTTCATCCTTTATTCTTAATTTCTAATATTTTTCTCGTGATTATATAATAATTTATCGAACTTACTATAATGAATCCTACTAAAGATCCAAAATACAATCAGCAAAAATTACAAAAATTATATGGAAGGTTAAAAAAAACATTGTACTTATGTTAAAAAACCAATTCCTCAAGTATCATCGATTTACAATGAACCAATGACCATAGTCAAGAAATTAATAAAAAACAAAGTAAAATTATTTAATTTTATAGTTGACACCTAATATATACTTAATTCATCAATAAATACTTTGAAAACATTAGAAATGAATAATTTTAATTATCTATATGGAGAATGTGGGCGAAGTAACTTTTTAATTAATATAGTAGAATTTTTTTTTAATTTTTGAGGGTAATATCTTCAACTATAGTTGAAGATATTACCATTTATAATCATTTGACGTATTGTTAAAAAAGAAGTAGGTCATGTGAGAGTAAAGAAAACAAATGATAGTCACAAAAAAATACCTTCTCAGCTTCGCATCGAAGCTAATACTATATAATAAAATAATTTTAAAATGAATAAGAAATTTCTTCTCACGAGGGGCGATTACAGTAATGGGATCCTTGATCTTTATTGAAGCTATTGAATCTAAAAGAGATAAAAATCAAATGAGTAGAAAATTTTTTCCAACTTAAAAAGAATTAAGAAAAAAATGCATTGCCATAAGTGGGTTGGAACCTTGTACTCCACAAGTGATGGGAAGCAAGTATTACCGACTCCGCAACTGTACGTTGGATGATAAAAAAGACAATTTAAGCTGCTAGTTCAAATTTCAAAGATATTTTTCTCAACTTAAATAAGCAAAAAAATTTAAATAAGTATAACTTTCTATGCTATATCATATATATATATTTGATTTATATAATATTTATGGAAGTCAGTGTACTCCCTTTGTCAGGTATAATAAAATAAAATACAAAAAATTTTAACACAAAAATAGCATATTATTGAATACGGTAGTCATTTTCACCATGAAAACAAATCCAGAGGTCAAATTTTTTTTTTTAAATTAGAGTATATTATATAAGTTTTAATTTAAGATATATATAAAAGTATCAGTCTTTCCGGAACATTTTCAAAAGTTAAGTTGATAAAATTACTTTTTTATGCAAAAGTTGCCATATTGAAACCCTCCCTATGGGCAGGTAAAGGGTCAAATTTTCACAAAAATATATCAAATGATAGTGAAATACCTAAGGTATCTATAAAAAAAAATGATATTGATTTGTTCATTTTTAAAAAAATTATGGGAGTTGTAAGAAAAAAAATTGAAAAAATGTCAAAAACTACCGATTTTTAAAATTGTAATTTTTTTTCGGGATTTCCCCCATTTACGGGGAACGAGGTAATTCTTTTCAATTTTTGAGGGTAATATCTTCGACTAGATATAATTTGTGATCTTTTGACGTATTTTTCATTAAAATCGGTCCAGTGAGAGCTGAGATTGAAAGGTAACAGACACAAAAAAAAAATAAATAAAAAAAACACATCATAGTAAAATTAATACCTTCTCCGCTTGGCATCGAAGCTAATAAAACATGGTAAAAACTTTGACATTATAGATGGTCAAATTTTATTTTTTTGTTAGATACATATTTTTATTTAAATATTTACTATATATAGTGAGATTTAATAAGAAAATAATCGAAATGTAAAATTTTTTTTTTTGACAGCGTGTTGCTTTTGTTCCTCTATGATCATCGTTTAAATGACTTCAACTTTGGCGAGATTTAATCGATTTCGATTGCTGGACAGTATCAATCTGGAACTTTGGATATCTCGGAGGCAATTTTCCTTAATAGTTACTGAGAAGATTTCTTTAGTGGTCTTCTTCTTCAGCTTTTATAGGCCATTAAGGCCTATCACTGCTCCACACAGCCTCCTTCATTCCTCTCGATCATTTGCTACTTCTTCCGGGTTTTCAACCCCAAGTATCCTAAAAATCTGGTTGGGCTCGTCTATCCACCTTTTCTTCGGTCTTCCCAATGTTCTCTTGTCTTCTGGTTTCCAGTTAAGCGCATCCTTTATTATGTCATTCGATCTCCATACGTGTCCAAGCCAGCTCATTTTTCTTCCTTTAAGTGTTTGTATAATGTCCTCCTCTCCCAACAGGTCTTTAATTTTCTTATTGGATCTAATTTCATATTTACCTGTTTGATCATTTTTTTTGGGACCAAAAATGCGTTGTAGAAATTTTCTTTCTAGAACTTCTAGTTTTCTTTCGTCCCCTTTTGACGTTGGCCACGTTTCACATGCGCATAGAATTACTGGTCTACCTAAAACCTTGTGTAATCTCATTTTTGATTTTTTTGATAATACCTTGGACTTGAAAGTTTTCTGTAAGTAAAGTTTTGTCGGTGATAGGGTATCCTCTTGTTTTAAACCTACTGTTGTCTCGAATTATTCTAAGTAATAGTTTCCGAATTTGATTTTAAATCTTGATTCCTCAATGCATGCTATCACCATTTTGACTATTTCTGTTGGTATACCGAACTTTTCCATGCTTTTCCACAGTGATATTCTCTTGATAGAATCGTATGCCTGCTTAAAATCTATAAACAGTAGGTGTAATGGCTTATTGTACTCGTAATGTTTTTCTATTAACTGTCTTAGTGTAAACACGTGGTCAACTGTAGATTTTCCTGGTTTAAAGCCGCATTGGTATTCACCTACTATTTCTTTCGTATATGGTTTTAGTCTATTTAAGATAACATTTGATAATATTTTATAAGCTGCATTGCGATATATCCCTGTAATTATGACAGTCTTCTGGGTCACCTTTTTTTTATATGGTGCATATTACTGCTACCTTCCATTCTTCTGGTATCTGTTCTTGTTGCCATAATTTCTTAATTAGTTCCCACATATCATTAAAAATTAGTTCCCCTCCCTTTTTTATAAGTTCAGCTTCTATCGTGTCCTGACCTGGAACTTTGTTATTCTTTAACATTTCTATTGCTTCTTTAATTTCTTCCTTCCCTGGTAATAGTCTTCTATTATAATCTATCTGGTTCTTTTAGCTATACTGTCATAAACTCTTTCTAGTTGGTTGTAAAATTCTTATTTAGTTTGGTGCTCTTTATTCGCAGTTGGAGCATGACAGTTTATTACTGCAATGTTTCCCCATATACACTCCAACTGTAGGAGACAAATTCTTTCGCTATGTGCTATGAAGTTTCTTACAAATGGTAATATGTTGTTGTTTATTATAAACCCAACGCCATATTCATGGCTTTGACCACAACTATAGAATATAGTTGCGTCACGAAGTTTAATGTTCCCTACATTCGTCCATCTGATCTCTTGTATGGCTACTATATCGCATAGATATCTCTTCAGTGAGGATAGTACTGTCGTCATTACTCCTGCTGCATACATCGTACGTACATTCCATGTCCATAAACTAAACTTTTGCAATTTATTTTTCATCTGAGACTTTGCTATGTTTTGTTTCGGAACCAAGTTGTTTTTATGAGTTGGGCGGTTAGCCCTACGTAAACCCCCATTAATGCAGGGCCCAAGTTTTGAAGGATTTCTCCTCTCTCCTTATTGGTTACATTACTGGAACCAGCGAGGGGCTATTGCGATGTTTTCCACACCAGGCGATGGGAGCGCCACTTTCCCTACGCCATTACCTACTGGAATCGTCCACCTGGGACTTTCTACCAGTAGAATCTCGGGACCCCGGGTTCGCTACGCCCATAGTACTAATTGCTTAGTATCCACTAAGGAATCCTTAGTAGTCCAACGAGAAAAAAATCTCAAATTTAAAGCCGACCTCCTGAGCTCACATTAAATCATCACTGCGAAAAGATTATTATTTTACCATTGTTTTCATGTCGTTAGCTTAACGCGTATCATGCAAATATAAATTTATTATTCTATAAATTCAAAATAAACTTTTTAAAAAAAAGTTGAATACTGTTGTTCGCATATTATTGTACAAATAAAAAAATTCCAAAATAAAATCACGTATGTTATAATTTCTCATTTTATTTATCGTATAAAAAGCGTTTATTATGAATTGAATAGAAGTCATACAAATTTTCCATGTATTAACAATATTTAACAATTCATTACATATAATTAATTAAGAAATTTTAGTATATTAGGTCACTTGTTTACGCCCTATTAAATTCTCATATCGTTTTTAAAATAAATACAAACACATTAGTAATTTATAAAATGAAAATTGATATTGTCACGAATCAGTTCGTTAAAAGGTTATGTTATAAAATGTATTTACACAAAAGGATAAATGTTTTAATTTATTATATGTATAATAATGTAATGTATTATGTGTTTGTGAAAATGTAGTGCCAGTTTATATATACATAATGTTATATATATAACATTATTTTATTTGATTTCTATTTAACGAGAAAAAATTAATACTTGTTTGATTATTAACTATGATTATTATTTAATTAATATTTAACTCTATACGTACAACTTACAATTGGTAATTTTTATACAAATGAAAAAATATCTCAACCATTTTTCACTGAATCGACTATATATTTTTATCTTGAGTTAGTTATGTTTAAATCTAATTACTTTAAAAGAAAAGATAAATAAGTTTATGTATATCTTAAACTATTGTCCACTGTTAACTGATAACTATTTTGTGCTCACTTAAATTGACTAGAATGTAGGCATATTGCAACAGTTGAACTATAACTTCTTTTTGATTAAACCTAATATTATAATTTTTTTTAAAGTTGATAGGAAATTTTATAAGGATTTAAAAATGTAATTTTTATCATAACTAAAAACTGATATGATTGCGGTTCTTCTTCTTCCTCGACTTAATCCCAACTACTTGGAGTCGGCCACCCTTATCCTAAACTTCCACTTGACACGATCTCCCACATCATCTACTCGGTTAATAGTAAAAAAATGCAAAAAACTAACATTTTCGTTTAGTATAATAACGTTTATAATAACCACGATATTTTTGTAAAAATTCTTTCTAATTTTAAAAATAAGTGACCCAAACCTAAATAATTTTTAATTATTAACATAGTTAATTTTTAAAAGTAACTTGCGCAACAATTTATTATTGTAAATATGAATTGACGTACAACACATGTGTAAATCAAATTAACTTCTATTTTATTAGTTTAAAAAATGTGAGTATAGTATTCTGATACTGTAGAATTAAAATTAAAATTAATAATAATATTGAAATTGATATGGTATCTTCTATATTAAACTTAAAATAAGAATAATAATCTAATAGGTATAAACTATAACTGAAGATTTATTATATTTTTGAATTTTAT
Source organism: Daktulosphaira vitifoliae (assembly GCF_025091365.1). NCBI lineage: Eukaryota > Metazoa > Arthropoda > Insecta > Hemiptera > Phylloxeridae > Daktulosphaira > Daktulosphaira vitifoliae. Next base: position 18,326,240 of record NW_026099575.1, on the reverse strand, counting down.
TATATTGAAAAAATAATCTTATTTTTAAAGACTTTATGTGCACATCTTTTTTTTATTCAACAACAATTTATTTATAAAAATACTCATAATAATTAAATTTAAGTATTTAGTAATTCATCTAAGTAGTGAGAATATGTATTATTTTACATTATCAAAGATAGAATTAATTAATTCTTTTATAATAATACATATACATATACATTAGGCATTTAATAATTCAAATATAATGATTATTTAAAAATTTATTTATAGTTATACATATATTCCAACCCACAACAACAGGAACAGTAGGCCAAAACCAGTAAATAATGATGCTACAAAAGAAATAGTTAGTTCTTTTTTCAAGCTTCTTGTATACTTTGTTCCAGTGACTTCATACACAAAAAACCATGCTGTGAAGAAAACCCCAATACTCATTAACAGCAATGTGAGATGAGGATATATGGTCGGACTTACTGGTGATACATAACGTTTATACAACACTGATGATGTCATATTTCTAAAAACACACAAATAATTAATAAATTAATTATAATTATAAGTTACTACTATCTTGATTATATGATAAAAATTAGTTATAATCAACTAAAAATTTGGACATATATAAAATGTAAAATAAAATTTTTACACTAAACTTAATAAAATGTTAGAAATATCTTTTAGGCAATTTAAAAACTGAGTTGATATTTCCCAAGTGATTAAATGGATACAAGTCCAAGTGAGAGAACTTGGTAGGACTTAATTACTTAACTAAACAATTAATATCCCTAAATTTAAGAAGTAACAAGAAAAATAATTTTTTATAATCCTAATTTTTATGCAGTCAACATAGCTCAGTTGGAAAATTAATTATGTCTCATTGTCTAGAAAACACCAGAGTTTATTCCATTGTGTAAGTTAATGTTATAAGTGTTTTCTCCAAAACTCTCTAACCAACATTATGGGTTATCCTGAAGTTACTTAAAAGTAATATTTTCAGAAAGTCTCATAACTCATAACATAGTGTTGACTCCCCCATAAGTTAGGTCTGTAAAAAAAAAAAAAAAAATATAAATATAAATAAAATAATAGCACTTCTCTGTGGAAGAGGATAAAAGTACTTATACAGCCCTCAGACAGCCATAAGAGGTGACTACTTAGGCTGTAGTAATAGTTGGGAAAAGTGACATAATTATATTCGTAAAATTAATTTTCGAGAAAAAGTATTGAAAGTAGTAAGTACCTATGCATCACAAGTAGAATGTGATGAAATAAACAAGGAAGTGTTTTGGAGAGAGATGGATAAGGTGAATACTTGATAATGAGGATACAATGATAGGTGGAGATATGAATGAACATGTCAGTAATGAGAGAAGATATAAATGAGTACATAGAGGGTATGGTTTTAATAAAAAGAATGGAGCTGGAGAAAGAATCTTGGATTTCACAGTATCATATATTTTGCTGTGGTTAATACTTATTTTAGAAAGAGGGAAGAACATTGTACAACGTATAAGAAATGAAGTAATAGATAACATATTATTTATTTTATGTGGAAGTGTGAGAGATTATTAAGTTATACCAAGCAAGAGTGTAACTACACAACATAGACTGATAGTAATAGACTTGTGGTATAGTGGGAAGAGAGTATAGAAAACAGAAAAAACACAGGAGGAGAATTGAAGATCAGGTGGTGGAAATTGAAAAGGGAAAAAGAAAAAGCTATTAAAAGAGAGGGCGGTGTAGAATGTTTAGGGAGTCTAGGGATAAATGATATGTGGTACTAGTTGTGTAAAGAATACTGCAAAGATTATTGTGAAAGTAGGACTAAAATGCCAGGAAACAAGGAAACCTGGTGGTGGGATGAGGACTTTCAAAATAACAGAGAATAAGAAAAAGCAGTTTAATGTATGGTAGAAGAGCAAATGAAGAGGAGATTGGATGGAGTAGACACGCTTGTGTAAAGAAGTCAAGTGTGTAGTAAGTAAAGGGTAGTTTAAGAGATATGATGAGTTGTATGATAGGCTAGAAACAAAAGAAGGTGAAAAAGAAATGATGATAAGAGGGTGCTATTGAGTGATTTGGGTGTGAAAGAAAGATGATGAGTATTTTAAAAATTATTGAATGAGGAGTATCCAAAAGAAACATTAGATGTTATCTCGTGGAAAGAGGGACTGGTAGATTTAATTAGTGAGAAAGAGGTATGAGAGGCTATGGTATCAATGAAAAAGAATAAAACAGTAGAATGATGATTAAAGGATCTTTTTATGATGGTGTACTGAGAGAGGTATTAAAATGGATAATAAAGAGTAAAAAAAATAAAAGAGTCCCAAAAAGGTCCATTAATATAATAGAAGATATGCATAATGGCACTTGTAACAGGGTAAAAAGCGTAGGAGGAGTTACAGAAGGTTTTAGGGTAAAAGTAGCAGTGTACCAAGGTTTTGCTTTAAGCTCTTACTTATTTTCCATAGTGATGGATGAAATTACTAGAGAAATACAAGGAGAGGTGCCATGGTGCATGTTGTTCGCTAACAATATAGTGTTAACAGGAGAAAATAGGGAAGATATTAATCAAAGGCTAGAGGTGTGGAGTTCAACTGAAGAAAATGGTTAAAGAATAAGTAGGAGTATATAAAGTACGAGTTTGACAAAGGAGAATACGAAGTGGGTGAAATGAGATCAGTAGCATTAAGAAAGGACGTGATTGGAGAGATGAAAAGTTTTAAGTATTTAAGATCAAATGTGATATTGACAAGGATGTAAAACACTAAATATAAGCGGGTGGATGAAGTGGAGAGAAGCGTATGGTATATTTTGCGATAACAGAATTCCAATGAGGCTGAATGGTATGTTGAATAAAACTATAGTGAGACCAGCTATGATGTATGGTTCAGTGTTTTGCGGGTGACAAGAAAGTAAAGCAGAGAATAAGTGTAGCAGTGATAAGATGGATGGATAAGTGGAGTGGCTAGAGAAGATAGAATAAAAAACGAACATATAAGAGGCAGTATAGGTGTAGCGTCAATCATGGATAAAATAAACTTAGATGGCTTGATCATGTCATGAGGAAAAAGGAATTGGTAGCTATAAGAACAATAAAATGGATATAAAATATGATTAATTGTCTAGAGTGTTTTCTCATAAGTTGGAGAAAAACAATAGTTTTACATTAATATTAGATATCTGGACAGATTTTCAAGTGTAAGTTATATTGGTGTTATGATACATCATAAAGTATAGTATAAAAGTGCAAAATATCTTTTAATAATAGTTCAAAAGTTGTTATTGACTAATCATTCTCTTATTATTAAGTTAACAAAACATATGTGTTTCCATTTAAAAAACTTAATTTGAAACTACTTAAAAGGGGAGAAAGAAAGGTGAGGAAAAAGAAGAATTTATATAGTAACACTATAATATTATTCAATTGATAATGTCAATAGACTACTTTTTAAAAATTTATTTTATGTAGTTAAAAAACAACAATATTAAAGAATGCAGCACTAAATAAATAATAAAAAAATCGAACTACAGTGACAAATATATTATCTATAATAATAAATTTATTTTCTACAAAGTTATTATTTTTGATTATATTTAAACATATAACCATGAAATTATAATAATTTATTTTCAGTGACAAGTTATACCAGTAAAAATGCTCACTAATTACTGCCATCATATCAATTAATTAACACAGAACATCAGATTAGATGCTTGTAGTGATGTAAAATTACTGTAACGTTTTTTGAGAATTTTCTTGATTTCTTTTTTTTTATATTTTACAATGGTATTAAATTTGCTAACAAGTAAAAAATAGGCGACTTTTAAATTTATCTACTTAGTAATGAATAATTTGATCAATAGAACTTAGAGATATAGTACTTTAAATAAAAGTTAACCTATTATCCAATTTTGTGTTTTAAAGTTTACAAATGCTTTGGAATTATATTTGGAAGTAAACAAATTTATACTTGATGGACAAATTAAGCCTAATTAACAGTAATTACATTGAACATTTTTAACTAAAATTGTTTGATTTATTATATTTAGTCTTTGAACAACAAATGAAGCATTAAGAAATAAAAAAAACTCTGGGAAGTTATAAATATACAAAAACTTTAAGCTATAGACATTTTTTTTGCCTCAAATATTTCTTAAAGATTTTGTTATCAAGTAACTATTAACAAAGTAAATGATTATTTTTACATCATACATTACTTAACATAATTTTCAAGTTTGATTAAATTTTTTTTAAGAAATTATTTAATTCTTCTACTTTTTTATACATACATTTTTCTGTAGTAATTTACAGAAGAATATTTTCAAGAACATTCCCGTTATTGAGAATATTCTTTTGTTACAGCATTATATACATGAGATAATCAATTTAATTTATCAGTTATGTTGAATTGGCAAAGCTTTAAGGATAGGAATATAACATGCATAGTATTTAAAAACTGATTGATTATCTAGTTCAGTGATCGGCAACCGGCGGCCCGCGGGGCTATTGAATACGGCCCGCTTTAAATTCTAAATCGACTAATTTAATTGAATATCATTTTGTATAAATATAATTGAACGTTGCGTTTTTGGTACGGGTATTTTATATAAGTCATATTATTATTTTAAGTTTTAGATAGTATTTTTTTGCATAATAAATAATGTAATTATAAATTTTTTTTTTTTATCTGGCCCGCGAACTCTTTTTAATTTGTAAATGTGGCCCGAGAATTAAAAAAGGTTGCCGACCACTGATCTAGTTAAAACGCTATCAATAAACTTTGTAAGTGTATAAGAGCTAACAATACTATTTAAATCTGAGAAATAATAAACATTTCTAAATTATTCAACATTATAAGATATTTATGTTGTTTTTCTTATGAATTTAAAAATAGGAAACGTCTAATAACTTTACCTTTCAAAAATTATTAATATTATAAACAAAAATTGAATAACTAGCATATCATTGTATTTATTTGATTAAAAAAAATGTACAAATAAATTAATAAGTTATATAAATAAAAAAACTTATACACAAAATCAATAAAAAATTTGATAGTCAGCTAAAATATACAGTTTTTACATAAATGATCAATTGTAAATCTCATAGTTTGAATTTTAGTTAAATTTTACTATTTATCATATTAATGTTTTATCATTCAAAATATCAACTAAAATTTGTTTATCGTGAAGAATATCATTAACTTCATTTTTATCCCAAAGCATTATTACTTTTGAGAGTCTATTAGCACACTGTCCTTGAATTTTTATTATACCCCTGGTTTCCAACAAAGAACACATAGTTATGAAATCACTTAAATCTCTTTCTTGAATATTTCTTTTTATGCAGATTTTTTTGTAAATATCATATAATTTTCCTATAGTAATAACTTGATTTTTCTTACAAGGCGCTAATAATAAAAGAAGTGCACATATTACTATTTCTTGCTGTAGTGGAAGTTTTTCAGTATTTTCATCATTAGTATCAAGAGCACTTGATGTAGAATAAACATTATTTAATACTGCCATAACATCAGTTAAACCAATCTTTTTTTCAATTTTTTCCTCAGCTAGTTCAATAACTCGCCGTGTGACATCTAATGCATACCTTACATCTCCTCGAAATGAAGCAATTTTAGCTGCCAAAAGTTGAATTGCATTAGTAGGAAAAACATCCATAACTTCTGAATTATTTAATCGATGAGATATAATATTGGCTAGTTCTGATTTGGTATATGGTGGAAAGTTAAGTAATTCTGGTTGTAAGGAAATTTTTGATTTAAGCATAGGTAACAAACGATCTGTAAGATCTAATGAATTAGCAATACCTATAACTACCAAATTAGAATTATGAATAGATGGCCATTCAAATATTTGATACAGTATTGATTGATTTTTAGTTGACAATTGATCTACTTCATCCAAAACTAGTAAAACTGATTTATGTTTGGTTTTTAAATATTTTTCAATGGCTATGATACAGTTTCTTTGAACAGTACAGCCTAATTTTAATATTTCAGCTATTTTAGCATATACTTGACTAGCAGATTTTATCATACCACAATTAACATATACAATATTTAAATTTTTGATAATTACTTCACTTTCAAATAAAGACTTTAATGAAACAGTTTTACCAGTACCTGGTGGTCCCGATATGTACATAGATGAGGAAATATGATCATCGATATGCTTTTGTAAAAATGATCTCAAGCATTCAATTTGCTCTTCTCGACCAGGTAATGAGTCTGTATAACCGTTGTGCAAGTTTAACAATGCTGTTCCAAAGCAAGATTTATTATTAAGAGCCATTCTATGAAAAAACAATTTCTACGCAGCGAAGATATGGAAACAAATTTTCTTAAGTAAAAAATTTTTATTTAAGTCGATAAAACTATTACTTTTTAACGATATCATTAATATAATAGTTAATATAAATCAAAATACTGATGAATAATAAAATTCAATGAATTTTTTATGTTTATAAGAACGCTAACGAGTTAACATAACATGCATGGTTAAGTGTATCAAAAATTGAGATGTTAACGTTAAATTAATTATACAATAATAGTTAAATTAATTGAATCAATTTATATCCTTAAAATAAATTTCGTTTACCTTAGTACCCCTTTTTCGCGGGCTTGTAGTGATGACAATGGAGAATGAGCAAAGAGCAGATAGAATTGGTCGGCGTTTTTGTTGCATAAGCTGTATAGGTAAATATTAACGTTATCCCGGTAGTATGTTTGTCAACGTCACAACTTGTAGTTAGAAACGGAATGATTTACGTACTTCATAAGATAAGAACTTAGTACCAGCTTATATTTTCATAACAACAACAAAAACAAAATGAAAAATTGAACCGAGATTCATATAGTGTATTAGGTATAGCGTTGTATAAACCACGGTTCAGAGATATGTGCTAAGATTAATAAGTTAGCGGTGCTTTCTGTAGAAATGTGTGCAGGAAAGTACTTAAGTTAAATTTCACTGTCCTGGTTATTTAATTAAATTTATTCTTTAAAGTGGAGAATTTTTCATCCAATATCTACAGTGTTGTCATAGATTTTTATATTGATTTATCAATGATTGGAATAGACACTATTGCATGGCCTACATTACAGAAATGCTGACATCTGTTTTCATTCTGTAGGTTTTATTTTTTAACTTGATATGCAATAATGAATAATTATTGCATTTTATTTCAGAAATAGCCATCTATAATTTTTTATATTAGAAAAAAATCTTCAAAACTGCCATGAAAAGAATTTTCCATTGTAATGAATGAAGAAGAGCTAGCTGATAAGGTGTATGAGGAGAGAGAGCGTATAGTTGATTTGTACAAAAAAGGACCTAGTGATGGGACAATTGTAGACCCTGCTGATGATCCTGCAATTAATGATTACCATAAACTTGATAGATTTGGGTTTATATGGTACTGTCAATAAATATTAATTCGATTTATATAAATATTACATTATGACTTATTTTTAGTGATGAATCTAAGCTTAAAAAAGAAGATCCTCAAGATATTAAAATTGAACGAACAAGGGAACAAAAATGGTTAAAAATGATAAGCAATTGGGAGAGTATATCCCCTGAAAAACTTAAACGTCGAGTTTACAAAGGTATTCCAAATGCATTGCGTGGAAAAGTCTGGGCTAAACTATTATGTGTTGATCAACTCTCAAATGATCAAAAGAATAAGTATAAAGTAAGTAAAATATTTAATGACAATTTATCTGAATTAAAAGTAAATTATATTTCTTTGGATGTTTAGCAATTATGTAAATTGGCATGGGATCACTCTCCAGATATTCGACAAATTGATTTAGATGTAAATCGAACATATCGAGAACATATTAATTTCCGTAAAAGGTATGACTCGAAGCAACAAGAATTGTTTAATATACTTGCAGCATATAGCATTTATAACTTGGATATTGGTTATACTCAAGGAATGTCTCAAATAGCAGCTCTACTGCTGATGTATCTTAGTGAAGATGAAGCTTTCTGGGCATTGTCCCATCTTATATCTGATAAAAAATATAATATGCATGGTAAAAAGAGTTTAAATTTATAAATAAGTTATTTTTTACATAATTTATTAAATATGTATATCTATCATGTAAACTTAGGTTTTTTCATTCCTGGTTTTCCTAAATTAATAAGATTTCAAGAACATCATGACAAAATAATGAATAAATTATTGCCTAAATTAAAAAGACATTTAGATAGAAATGGTGTAGAAACTGGTTTGTACACTCTGAAATGGTTCTTCCAATGTTTTTTAGATAGAGTAAGAAGCATATTTAATTTTATTTAGAAATTTACTTGTAGACATTTTAAATTTAAGCTGGATTTTTTAGATACCATTTAAATTAACATTAAGAATTTGGGACATTTTTTTGTTGGAAGGTGATAAAATACTATCAGCTACAGCTTTTTGTTTGCTAAAATTACATCGAAATCAATTATATGCTTTAGGAATGGATGATATTCTTCATTTCTTACAAGTAATATAGCTTTTATTTGTTTACAATTTTAATAACCCATATAATTAATTTGAAAATATTAATGGTAATAGGTGAAATTGGAACAAAACTATCAGTTTTCAGCAGATTACACTATAGAAAAACTTCAAGAATGTTTAGTTGAGCTTAAAAAAAACAAGCTTGATAGTGCAGGTCAGCCATCTCAAAATGAACAATTAAAACGAGAATTAGGTGTATTCAATCCTAATGACATTCCCGTTAAAAGAGTATGTAGTAAATATTTTTATTAATTGTGTCATTATTTAAGTATTTAAGTAGATATTTGGCTATAGACTTGGGTTTGACTATCTAAAAGACAATAAATAGTATTAGGTGATATTTAATAATGTATAAATATTATATAAAAGTTATAGTTTAATATTCAAATGACTAAGATCTAAATAATTAGTTTGAATAAATTTTTTCCTTTAAGTATACCATCATTAACCTATTCAAATAAAAATTTTTGAATTTGATGTTAGGCTGAAAAGGTATTATTTTCCTCATGTTGTGTATCGGAAGGAAATATAAAACATTGTGTTATATACATATTTTTTTCTATTTAAATTTTGCATAAACACTAATGACTTTATTTATTCTTTTAATTCATGATTATGTAATTTACTTTATGAATAAAGTTTCCATATTATGTATTGTATTAGAAATCTGTCACTAAAGTAAAAATAACTTTTTTTTTTATAAAATTTGTCAACTTCAAAAAAAAATATTTTGTATATCATTTTTTTTATTAAGTCGCGTTTACCGCACAATCTTTGTTTCAGTTATAAATACACCTGTTTTCCATAAAAAAAATTCACCAATCTTTCTTCAAGCACATTAGCATTGAAGTTTTTTATAATAGTGTAGTTTAAAGTGTTTTTGACTTCAATTATATTTACAGATTTTAATATGCAATTTGTTTGAGTATTGTCTTTTCAAAAGGCAATACTTTTGTTAAAAGTTAAAAATATGATTTTAAAACTTTAGAATCCAGTAATTTTTAACATATTTCAAATTAAAGATAAGTGACTTGAAAATATATTTGTAGTTTACCTTAAAACATGTTCTTATTGTATTTTTCCAATGAGTTATAATCAATTATTAGTATGCTATTGTAAATGTTAATTGTTTGTATCAATTTAAATTTCAGTCTCAAACAAATGGTATTAAAAATATCAAGCAAGCTCAAAATTCAGATCAAGTTTTTAGCTCACCTGAACAGGATTCAAAATATCAAGGTGAGTGGTCTAGATTGTGAGCATTTGCTGCATTATCATAAATTTGATTAGTATTTATCATCTCTTGTCTTCCTTAATAAATAGAGCTTATTTATTAAGCATACAAACTCTCTTTAAATAAATTAAATCTAAAAGTACTGCCAGTTATATAATTATCAATTTATGAACTTCGAATATTTATTTTTAACGAAAAATTTTGTGATAGTTATTTATTTAAAGTGTTATATAATTATTGTTATAATTTTATAAAACCATTTTTTTTTTTATTATTTTTTTTTTTTTTAAATAATAGTAATTATTTAAGATTTTGTTAAAATACTTATATTTGTTATTTAACTTATTCATTTTATACTTGATTAAAATAAATATTGTATACATCTGTGTTCTGTTATTAATTTTAAAATAAAATATATTTGAACATTTTTTTTAAATTCTAAAATAACATGATTTTTCATAATTACACATAAGAGAATCAAAAAACTTATAAAATTTGTGTCTTAGTTATTAATCCTGATCTTCTAAAAAGTATATTTTCTTTTATATGTATTAAAATCTAAAGTTATTTTATAATTTAATCAGAACACAAATATTATTTTAAGATAAGTAAATAAAAATATTACTATATTCTTTCTAATGTTAAAGCAAAGTAATCTATCACTTGTTTGAAGAAACACTCAACTTAAATAACCACTCTATTATACTTAAACAAAATAATAAGATTAAAAAAAATTCCATTTTCGTTTTATTTAAAGGTAAAAGTTTAAACATACTATAATCATCTTTTTTTTTTAAAATAATATTTTAAATTAGTTAAAAAATTATTACTTCAAAGTAATAAATTGTTAAGATTTTGTTTATGAGAATGTTGTGTTAGAAACGTATTGCCAATTAAAATATTCATGAAAATAAATAGATTACTTTATATAAATTCAATTGAACTTACTAAAAATTAAAATAAAAATTTTGTTTATATTATGTAATTGGTGTGTTTTTAGAGAATTATTGAAAATAAATATTATGCACACTACAAAATGCACTATTTTCTAAATAATTAGAAAATTATACGGAGACATTTCTAAAAGACTAAAGTAGTTTTTTAATAAAATGATACTAAAAATAAAACATTTGTTCAAGTTGTTAAATGTTAATACTTACAATTGATTGTTTTAACAAAAAACTTACAATAATTTAGTTTTATTAATCAAATTTCAAATTTTTTTTTAATATTATGAGGATATTTTTAATTTAAAATTATAAAATGTGTTTAAATACAAATGCCTAAAAGTTCTTAAATTTTATATCATATGGGTCATTTAGAAAGAATTTTTGCTGGCACCGACTAAAAATTTTCTTTTTTAAAATATGTAATATAAAAACCTAAATTCTTCAACAGAGTTTATTAGATCAAGCGTAACAATACAGCATACAAGTTAGTTTATTTTATATATTTTAAGCTTATAGTAATCCATATTACACTAGCTAGTTATGAGTTGAACCTAAAAGTATAGTTTGAAAATGCTTCTAAATCTAAGGTGAGTGATTAAAGTCAAAATTATGTTTATATAATTTGCGAATTATTTTATAATTTTTTAATTTTATATATATTAACTGTACATTTTTTAAAGTATAATATTTTTCATACTTAATTGATAATCTTTAGGTTCTATTAATATTGAAAAAATCAGTATGGATGATGAAAGTTCTATTATTGGTGATGAGTCAAGACGTTCATTACTAGATACTAGTGTTACATCAGCAGCTACAACAACAGTTTCTCCACAAAATGATGATGCTATCTCAAATGTTACATGCATGAGCCCACAACATGATGTTCTTCGAATTTATGTACCATATGAAACCCCCCAAAAAAAGTTGCCAACCTCACCTATTGCTAATAAACTAACTATCCAAGTTGTTGATGAATCATCAACTCATAATTTAGAAAAAGATGGTATCTTTAAGGCAGTTTCCACTGTCAATTAGTTTTTAATTATAATTAGTAGTATATAAATGGCTGTGATTGAGTATTGATGTGTTTATTGTATTTTAAATTAAAAATCTTTCATATAGTATTAGCCATTTTATGAATTTTTTTGTATTCATCTTACTGTAATGTATTATATTCCATTCCTATAATTTTTAACATTTATTAGTGCATTGATGGTAGTGTTGTATCGTTGACTATCTACTGTTATAACATACATATACATGTTATTAAAATTATGAAATAATAAATAAAATAGATTTCTAATTAATAATATAATATTTTTTAAACAATTTATATTCATTTTTCTTTAAAATTACTATTAAGTCATAAATTGTTAAGGCACATTAGCTTAACTTAAAATTGATTATTAACAAATATTTTATGTAGGTATATTAGAAAATCTAGAAAAAAATTTTTATACCAAATGATGACATATTTATCTACTGCTGCTACACATTTTTTTTTTTTTTGTTATTCTAAACATTCCTTTCATCTTATGATTTTTTTACTTTGTTTAAATATAAATTTTTAATATATAAGTTTCATAAATAAGAAAACTGGTTTCAATTGTTATCATTGTTTGTAACAGCAAATCTGTATCATTACTAACTGAACATGCTGTATATATGTATTTATTGATTACCAATTTATATACAAATAAGTATTATATTTTTCTGAAATTACATAAAAGTATTAAAATATATAGTAGTTCCTAGTTTAAAAAAGACCTTTTTTAGTGTTAGTAGGATATTTTTTTTATGTAATTTTGACATTCTTTGTTTCTAATTACTTTGTTAATCATGGTTGGGTTATAAAAATAGTCTGATATAATATTAATTGTATAAATTTAAAAAAATTAATATATATTAAAAAAATATATATTTGTTAATTTATATAAATTGATGTATTTAACTTCAAGTGTATTTACAGATTTTAATATGCAATTTTTTTGAGTATAGTCTTTTCAGAAGGCAATACTTTTGTTAAAAGTTAAAAATATAATTTTAAAATTTTAGAAACCAGTAATTTTTAACATCTTTCAAATTAAAGATAAGCGACTTGAAAATATATTTGTAGTTTACCTTAAAACCTCTTATTTATTTGTATTTTTCCAATGAGTTACAATCAATTATTAGTATGCTATTCTAAATGTTTATTGTTTGTATCAATTTAAATTTTAGTCTCAAACAAATGGTATTAAAAATATCAAGCAAGCTCTGTTAATAATGAATAGATTTATTATTTTATGACTACGAAAATGCTCTCTATAATTTAAAATTTTACATTAATACTAAAATATATTTTTTTGAAAAATGAACATTCAAAATTTATGTATGTAATAGTAATATGAATATGACATTTAAATGTTTGTTAAGTTTTTCTTAGAAATATAAATTTAATAACAAGGTATTTAATAATATTTTCGTTTCTACTTAATTTTTTAGTTTTTTGTGAAGAATACTACTTTATTGTTTAAACAGAATTACTCTAGTTGTCTTTATTTGTTATTATATCAAGTAATATTAGATAAATCATAATATTAACTAAGATTTAAAACTGTCTATACATTTGTGTTATGACAAAACTAAGTTATTTTTTTTTCTTATTATTTTTTAAATCAATTACCATAAGTCGAATTATGTTATTATAAAAATTATTTAATTCTTTAACTATTGTCGTAATATATTTACACTGAATAGTTTTATTAAATTAAATATTAAATTTTTAATCTATAGAATAAATGATTTAGAAGAAAAATGATACTAAATGTAAATATATTATAATTTCATTTTTTATAGCAATAAATACTATAAAATCATGTTTTAGCAATACAAAAAAATAAAATAAATTAACACTTTCAAAATAAGAATTTTATTTATTTACTGTACAAGTTGTACGGCTTCTATTAAGATTTTAACATCTAATAATCATCAATAGTAATAAAATCGATAAATTTCTTAAAAAAACTAAATATTTTCGTCAAAAATACTACATAATTTAACTTTGGTGAACATTGACTGCCATGCTCATTTTTCTTATACATTTTAAATAAACTTTTATTACAAGAAATAGCAATTTATTTTACCCTATCCTCATAATACTAAATATAAATCAAATATTCCCCCAGTCTTCAAATAGCTTCAGATAATTGTTATATTTTTGATTATGTTTAGAACTATTCAGTTTATTAATATTATATTAAATAGATAATTTAAATGAAATAGTTCAGAAAAGGTTTAGTAAATTTTCTTTATGATAAAAAAATGCTATCATAACATTAATTACCAATGAATTTTTCAGTAGTTTCTCCACTGATTCCAGTGCACAAATATCTACTTTTTCATTATGATAAACAAATAGTTATAACTCGGAAACTTACAAAAAATGAACTGAATGTAATAGTCAGAAAATATTTTGGACAACATAATTAATTATTGAAATATCTAAACACGTTTTCTCAATAATTATTAATCATTAAGAACTAAATGATAATTTTTTATAAATATAAATTATTTAACTATAAATCAAAACAGCATTATAACTTTTATGAAATTTATCTAGTTACTTTTATAAATAAACTAACAAAATCCTTAGTATTAAACCATTTAAATTTTATTTTTTTCTAGCTTTAATACAATTATTTATTTAATATTTTAATTCTTTAAAAATTAAATTTTTTTATAAAACAATACATTTTCTCCCATTTAGCAGTACAAAATTGGAAAAATAATACTAAAATTAAATACATTATTTTAAAAAATGCATTTGGACAGCAAATATATTAATTACAAAAGAAAAATGACAAGATAGGAAACCAGATACTATACAATGCTATTCCCATTGGAATTTATCGTGTTTTATATTTTCATATGACCAGATGATTACTATCGGAGTTTGTTACAAGCAAAAAATTTTTTCATTATAATTCTGTGGTGCTCGTATAAAAGGACTACAGTTCAAAATTAATCATTTTGTTGCTCTTTATACCACAAAAAAGAAAAGAAAAAAAAAGATTATTTTTTTTAAATATTATGATGTATTTATTATATGTAATTTTTGTATTTATGCCTTTTACCTGAACACTACAGAATTATCATATCATAACATTTTTTTCATGAGGAATATTTAACCAATAATAACTAAACAATCAAATTTAAGTTAAATAAATTGAAAGTTACTAATTTATACACTCAAATACTTATAAATCACTTTAAAATCCATATCAAGAGTTAAATAATACAAAAATAAGAAATAAGTATTACAATAACTCTGTAGTAATTAAGGTATGTAATGGTCTATTATTATGATTAACAGTTTTTAAAGTGTACATAATCAAATCAAATATAATTCTACTTTACAATACACATTTAATCATTGACAAATTGTTATTATCACTAGTGGGGTAGCAAATATAAAATAATCTTACAACTTAATACTTAATTACATATAAATGAAATTGAACCTAAAAAATAAAACATTATATGAAAATAAAATTGATTATTTAAAATGATAAATATTACCTTCCAAGTGCTTGTGGTAATGAGGAAATAATAGATCCATATCCCTGAGAGTTATCAAACAACTCAAATAAAGGTGCCGCGACCAATTTGTAATTTTTCGGCACAGCAAACAATGCTATAGAACAATCATTTAAAATGTTATATATTTAGAAAATATAAAAAACTACTACGAATGGAAGTTATATAAGTTACAAAATAATCATATTATAAAAACTTCTTTAAAATAATATTACAAAATAAGTTCCTATAGCACCATTTATTTTATAATTAAAAACAATTTTTTTTTATGATAAAAAATATTAATAATAAATAGATAAATGTGCTGAACATATAGTTAGATAATTTTAAGCTAAGATATATATTATTTAGTAGATGTTTACATGGAATTTTTACATATATACCCAGATACACTAGGTATAATATGTTAAGTTACAAATGTCACTAGATATATTAAATTTAGTTATATCAAAACAGGAGTACTATTGAATACACAATATTGTAAAAGATCCATTAAATAATTTAGCAGATATTCCTATACATAGGTATTAATATAATAATTTTATTTATTAAACTAAATTAAATATTTAGTTTCTAATATACAATATTTTTATCAGATTAAATAATAGTGATGTTTTTTATTTCCGATTGTTTAGTATAAAAATAATATATTAATTTAAAATAACATTTAAGTTTTAAATATAAATAATAAATATATCTTGTATTATTAATGTATATGTAATAATTCTAGTGAACACAAAGATATGATGCTAAAGACAAAATTACTGTACTTAGTGATCCGTTTATCATAAACCACTCAATTACTCTCAACATAAATAATGAAAAGAAATATTTAGTTATTTTTAGTAACAAATTTATCTTCATTTATCAGCTATTTATTAATTTTTAGAATGATTATTTCTCTAAATGGCAACATATATTTAACTAGTTTATAAAAAAGAAAATAATGATTTAATAACAACTTTTGAATCAGTACTTTGGAAATTATTTTCTTTTTTTATATTTAGCCGTAAGATAAAGTAAAACCAAGAAATGACTAGTGATAAAAATAACGATATCCACATCTCAACTCCAATCATTTTCTGTTTTATAAGCTAGTTAAATATGTATATTGCCATTCAAAAAATAAAGTTAACATCACAATAAATTATAAGGGAAGATTCTAAAAAATAATTCATACATCAAGAAATATGTGATTAAAAAAACAATAATTATCTCAATTGTATTTTTATTGAGAGTAATCGAGTAGTTTATAATAAATAATCACCTTGTACAGGCAGAACATTTGTAACTGACAATTCTTAAAACTTTTGATACAAATAAAACTTTGCTTTAATTTTTTTTTAATAGTTTTTGTATTCTTAGACTATATTAAAAATATATTTTAATAATTTATTTTTAACAATAAAAAAAAATATTTTTTCTTTTCTTACAAAAATTGTTGATAGATCAATAACAACTTTAAGGTAAGTACTTATTGAGTTACATGTATTTTAATAAATAGGGAGTATGTAGCACTGGTGGGTAAAGTTTGAACTGGCGTATATTTAAAAGCATACTCTACCTGTACTACATACCAACATTACATATTAATTAAAATGCTACCAACATAAAAAAAAATATTCTTAGGTTGTCATCAACCTATGAAAACTTTTTATAAGAAAAAGCTAAAAATGAAATTTTTTTGAAATTCCAGAAATAATAAAAATAAAAAACATGTTTTTAATATAGTCTAACAATGGAAAAATTGTTTTAAAAAATGTCATGATATTTTAATAACCAATATTAAGAATTATTAGTTAGAACTGCTCCATATAGATATTTTTTTCTTTTATGAAACTAAACAACAAAATGAAGAAACAAGTAAATATTAAATTTTCAAGTATTCACCATATTTAAAAAGATATCTTTTGAACTTTTTATTTTACAAGAAATCAAACAGCTAAATTAAAAAAATTATTTTAAATTTTAGATGATCAATAGTAAATATACTAAAACCTACACACAGACAATTGATAAACACAATTACGAAATACAGGTTATGTTAAACACATATCAATTAAATGTGTTTAAAATATATTTAATGTATTAATTTAATAACACACCCAAGAGAAAATTTTAATGTTTATATAAAAAAGCATTTAACTACTATATATATTATATATAGATTTATACCACTAATCAGTTGCATTAAATAACCTTTTTGTTATTATTGCATTGATAACAATTAACTTTGGCCTCATATGTTTACTTTTAATATTCATATAATAAACTTTACAACAAATAATAAGAGTTAAATATTTATAACAGAATAAATTATGATTGCACAATTATCATAAAAGGTTTTTTATCTGTTAAACAGAATTTTCACTTCTAATAATACAATTTAATATTTGCACCAAATTAAAATATTCAACTGTGGTTTACATGTTTTTTTATTATATTTTATAAGACTATTTATGTAGAAAACAACTTGAATAACTCTATTCTTTAAAATAAGTTAAGTGTGGGATAAAATTCAGAAAAAACAATATTATATATAAAAATTAATTAAAAATATGAAAAGTAAAATTTAGTAAGACAGAAAATAAATATGAGTCAGTATCCTAAACAGAATTTCACATGAATAAAAATGTTAGAATACTTTGGATTAAACCAACTAAACTTGTATTCACAAGTTTATAGTAAAAATCAGGGCTTCAAATTCACTTTTTTCTCCCAAGAGAAAATCCTATCAAGAAAGTCTCATTGGATAAATTTATTTTTTGAAAAAAAAAAAAAAAAAATCATAACAATCTTGTATTTGAAGATTAACAATCAACTGGGATGATCCTTTTTGAACCAGCAAATCATGTTGCCATTGAGAACTGTGAAATATAAAATAATAAATGTAATTTAACACATATATCACTAGATATATACTTTATAATAAACAATGTTTTGGTTCAGAACAACACCATGAATTAACTCATCCTATAAGGGACTGATATTTAATAATATCTGAAAATTTTTTTTATTAATTTGACAGTACTCATAACTAACCGATTCACTTCTGTTATTATTTATTTAATTAACTTACTCAACTCATTTGAGTATTATCAAAATTAATGTTACCTTTGTCAGGTAGCTGAACTAAAAATAGTCTTTTATGCTCTTTAGGCTTAGTTATATGAGGTGGTATATATGGGTAAGTGGGAGGCTCAAAATTAGGCCGCCACCAATTTCCTATGGTATCCTCAACAGTCCATTCCGGTTGAACACCATCTTGTCTTCCTAATGTCTGTTTTAATTAAAATAAAGTAATTATTAATTAATTAAGGTAAAAAAAAAGTTTGAACAATATAAAATTTTACCTCAGTTAATAATCGTTTAAGTCCTTCAACTTCATCTTCACCGGGATTCAACTCACCACCAGGTCTAAAAGTACGACATTTTATAAATCATCAATTAGGTTATTTTAATCCCTTGACCAACTTATATAAATTAAAAAAAAACTTATTTTTAATTCTAACTGAATCAGGGAGTAACTGGAAAAGAATATCATTGAATGCAAGAATTTTTTTTAAAGTACTTTTTTGAAGCATACTATTTACTCATTTCAGACATATATTTTGTCAATATTATATAATAATTTATATATTATTATATAATTTATATATAATATTATATAATGATTAAAGTAAATAAAAGTTATTTGTTTATTAATATAAATCTATTAGTTAATTTGTATTGATTTTGATCTCAATAAGACTTAGTATTAACTTACAATTTAAAGAAAGTAGTGCCTAGTTGTAATAAGAGTACATGTGGTAATCCATGCTTGTGTACAATAAGAACACCTTCAACACTTCGTCTCATTCCTATTTTTTCAAATTCATCACGCATCCGTTGAAACCTTGCAGGTACTGATGGATCCTTTTCAAATAAAGGTTCTTTGGTACCAAATTTATAATTTGATAATGGGTATCTAAAGTGTAGAAAGTATTTTAATTTAGATTTTCATATAAAAGTTTGGTGAAATAAAAATAGATTTCAATAAAATAAAACAAAATTGAAAGAATTAATCTAGCACTCAAACATTTGACACCATATAAAAATGATTAAAAATACGATTTTTATTCTTGAACTACTAAATTATAAAATTTATTTGAATACTTACAAATTAATGTGTCTATTTAGAGATGGACAAGTCGATGATTTTAAAGTTGCAGTACGTCTGGGCCAACCAGTACCAGGTGATGATTGCACATTATTTTGTATAGGCTGGCTTGTGCTTAGAGCCATAATAATCTCTAGTAAAATTAATTGGTGTTAAATAGCTATAATAGTACTAATAATTCAACGTAAAACAAACAATTTATAATTAAATTGTGTTCTTACACAACTTTAATAACACAGATCTAAAATATTAGTTCGGAAGATAATCACTTAATGATTAACAAACTAATAGTTAGATAAATATGAATTAAAATTCATAAGACAAAAAAACTTATAAAATAAAGACGCCTTCACTTGAATATAATCTTGTAAACACCGAAAACCTAATGCGGCAATGGACATATGTAAACAAGATGGCGACATTTTATTTTATTGATGTCCATGAACATAGAGACAATAAACCATAAATATTTAACACGGTCTTAATTTCTTAGATAAGTTTCTTAGTGAAGAATCTACACTGTGGTTATGCTATTTTCAGATAGTAATTATAGAATAATTCTTTATGTTAGTAAAAGCGGTGGTAAAAGTAAAACTTAAACCACAAAACTAAAGACAAACCTAATTTGTACTTTAATGAAATTCAAAATATGTATTGAATTGCGAGGGTCTCTATCGAAAAGTTTTGACTACTGAATATTATGGATAGTTTTAAAAATTATCGAACTTAGAAAATATTCAATAATTTTCATTCTATAAAAACCGCCGAATTAATTATTCTACACTTTTCATTCAAGTTCAACTATCAAATGAGAATATACATAACTGAATACTTTTTACTGTCAAACTACCATAACAAATATTTGATAATTCGGTTTTATAAATTCAATTTCGGCTGTTCAATAATTATATAGAAAAACATTCGTTTCTGACGATAGTTTTTGAAAACAACCATTGATTAAAAATAAATAGACACACAATAAGAAATTTCGGTAATGCTCTTTTTAGACTCTGGCCGTAAGTATCTGTTAAATAACGTAAGTATCGTGCTGTTTTATTAACCGAAAAAAATTATAAGCCAATTAAAATTGACGACACGAACACTATCTATCAGTTAGCTTTAAAACTTTATGTAGTCCATAATAGTTTTACATATATTTCCCATATTATCGATATATCAATAATTGTAAATTGTTTATAATACTCACTTTTATTAATTATTTTTTTAAATTCGGGTAGTTAAAATTGAGAGAAGCGTCTGGTGTGTTATACGATTAAAAAATTCCAATGTGGCTGAAGAGTAAATTTTATAAGGCTAGTGAGACTGGCTATGATGTATGGTTTAGATTCTTGGGCGGTTGACAAGAAAATAGAGAATAGAATGAGTGTAGCATAGATGAGAATGCTTAGGTAAATGAGTAGAGTGACTAATAACAAAGAACAAATATATAAGAGAGAGTGTAGGTGTAGCGTCAATCGTATTTATCGTAATTATAATAAAATCTCATGTTTTGCTTATACTATAAATCTTATAGCTAATACTGCATTAAAGAATTGTATTGATTTAAATCAGTTTATTGGCAATATTGGGAATATTGATAATTTGATATAACCATTATGTTATGTGATTAGAGAATTCCAATGAGGCTGAATGGTGAGTTGTATAAAACTGTAGTGAGACCTGCTATGATGTATGTTTCAGAGTGTTTGGCGAGTGACAAGAAAGTAGAGCAGAGATGAGTTGCTTAGATGGATTAGTAGAGTGACTAGAGAAGATATGATAAGGAACATTATATAAGAATCAGTATAAATGTAGCATCATGGATGAAATGAGAGAAAATAAACTTAGATGACTTGGTCATGTTATGAGGAAAGAGGAATTGGTAGCTGTAAGAACAGTTATGGAAATGAGTGTTGAAGGAAGAAGAGGTAGATGAAGATCAAAAAGAGATGTAATTGAATGTGATATGAGGACGACTAATGTGAGAGTAGATGATGTGGGAGATTGTGTCAAGTGGAAGTTAGAGTAAGGGTTGTCGACTCCAAGTAATTGGAATTACGGTGAGGAAATAGAAGAATATATACTTAGTTTTTTTTAGCGTTAGTCATTAGTGAGGTGGACATAATGCCCAAGCACTCAGACTTGTTGGTCCATTCTCTCTGGGTCTTAGGTTTTTGATATCTTCCTTTTCAGGAAAAGATTTAGTTTGATTTTAGTATGGACAAGGCTTCACATTTGCACATTATGTAAAATGAGTCTTGCTCTTCTACTCCACACTTCCAACCCAATCGGTGATTCCGATACCCCCTTTGCGTAAAGAAGTTTAAACAAGTAACCATATTCTGTCAGTAGACATCTTATAGGAAAAATAAACAATAAGAAATAATAATTTTTCAACTATCCATTACTAACTTTAATTGTTTGTTATGACGCCGTTGTAAGCATTTCAAATTTACTAACTCTTTCTTGTTTCGTTTTACCTCTGCAGTATTGATGTATGAATACTCCTTTTATATTTGAAATTTATTTATTTATTGTTAATTTTTACACCATGTTTTTTGTGTGGTTTGTTTTTCAATTATTTAATTAACAATATAAAATGTTTATCTAAAAACTTAATTTTAAATATTAAATCACATTTAAAGAAAGAACACAAAAGGTGTTAAAGATATAGCAAAGAAATGAAACAAATTGCTTTAAAAATTTATTTTTTGAGTCCAAGGCTTATAATTTTATGAAAAAAAAAAAACACTCTTTGCCAACAATAAGTACACTTGAACGTACTGTGGTAGTGTTTAGCAACGCTAAACACTACCACGCTCTTCAATTTTTCTAAATCAAAAAAATATTTAGTTTATTGTAAAAAAACACTATTTCCATAGTTAGTTTTAAGGAGTAAATTTTTAAATTTATGTGAAAACCTATATATATTTGTATATTATTAAAAAGAGACTAAATACAATTTTGATTGGTCGATAATCAGTTTTATAATATTAAGTCTTAAGATATTTTTTTTTTTTTTTTACAACCGTTAGGTTGGTTAATACCATTAGTATATCCTGGGGAAATTTAAGTGCAGTGGTTTCCCGTTCCCTTCTGCACTGGGAATACATGGTGCTTTTTCGCCACCGTAAAAGCGCACGTATGGTCACCCATCCGTTCACCTAAAGCGGTAGGCGCGTCTTAACAATAGAGTTTTGTCAACAACTAGTGTGACCACCTCGCCATACCATGTCCTCTTAAGATGTTAGCATTTAAAAAATTAGACAAGTTGAGGAGCGGGTAAGTATTCAGCCACATTTTATTTTTACCATAAAGCACATTAAAATACTTTAGCATAGCGTATCCCTCGCGTCCTGCGACAGCTCACATTTTTTTTGCTATTTATCAATAGGGTAATATTACTCTATGTAATTATCGACGATTGTGAGACCTTTATAAATGGGGTCCGTAATCTATTGCATTGTTAGTTTTGTCCTTTAGTCACTCTGCTATAGTAACAAGTTAAATTATTGTTCACAATCATCTCAAAATTATTGAAAAAGCAAAAATATTCATAGAAGTTTTTTCATTAGACATATTTTTTGTAGTCTCCTCACTATTCCAAATTATTAAATATTTCCCGATTCTTCAACATTATTTCTGTTTATTTTTACAGTAAATCCTATCGTATTTAAAATACTGAAAATATGTTTTTTCTTATTTCATTAAGCTAATCACCATTTTCACTGAGAAAATTGTACAGCGAATTATGGCAAAAACGAGAACNTCACTGAGAAAATTGTACAGCGTATTATGGCAAAAACGAGAACAATAGGCACTATATTAAAATATAATATAACATTGTAAATTTTTTTAATTCTGTTATAATTTTTACCAATTACAAGATAGTACCGTAAAGCAATGTGGTGGTTTCTAATCATATTTTCTATTCAAATGTATGAAATATGGGATTATAAACTATACAGACAAAATTATTGAAGCTACGCTCCTGATAATTATTTTTGGATATGTGATTAACATAGATGTAAAAAATTTATTGCTTATCACCTTTTGTGTATTTTATATTATAATATATGTATAATTTAAAAAAGTGTTTTAAAAAACAAAGTATTATATGATACTTTTATACTCTTAATATCTGAATAATAGCAACCATAAAAAAATTACTAAACAACTTTTATTAACAACAACTTCTCACGTTGTATCACAGACTATATGAAAACAGATAGTTCACTCGGCCGAGAACAATAGAAAAAAAAATCAAGCTCTCTGATTAGCCAGCGGACACAGCAGTGAAGACCGTTGTACAATTTCACATTATTGTGCAAATATTTTACAATAATGTAAAAAAACAAATATAAATAAATTGTTAGGTTTCCTTCATTTCATTATATAATTCATTTGAATTACATAATGTACACGCACGTACAGAGTCAACAAAAATATCCTTAGGGGATGGGTACATAAGTAAATGTATTTATGTTATCTATATCCTCTACATTTTTCAGGGGGTCTAGATAGTTCAAACTGATGGAATGTAAATTTATCCAGGGCTTCGCAAATCACAATGACGGCCGGATAGTACGTTATTAATTATAACATATAAAATTGATTCCAATTAATACTTAAAATCGTTTTTTCTCCTATAGAAATTTTACCCCAGAACCCACTATAATAGGAAGCCCGTATCCATAGCTCCTTAAATTTGTACTTGTATACAGAGACAAAAATAATTGTAACTGCTTAAGTCAAATTTAAGTAGTTAATAATTTACATAATAAAAACTGAGAATTACTTAATTTTCATGCTAATTTAGGAATTTTGAATCTTGAAAAGGTAATAAAAAAGGCTAAATGAGGCATTATGAGTTTATTACATTGATTTAATAATGATTTATTAAAATAAATTATTTGGATAATCATGTTTTTAACAAGCTTATATTAGTTTCACTTGTATGTTGTGTGTTTATTTGTAAATCTCCACCAGCCACGTGTTATTATACTCCCGTACCCCGTCGTCTATGGCCTTGAGACTAGACGTCGTAACGCATTCACCCCACCCTGCTCACTACTGGCCGATGACAATATTTTCCTGTAAAATTTTATTTTTGGTTTTTGTACCCGTACACGCATGCCTGTCATTAATTATGTATAATATATATAATTAATGACAAATAAAAATTTGTTTATATATGAAGAGTGAATGTGTCAAACGTTCTATGTGCCAAAAACATATTTGTTCAGAAAACACAAAAAACAATGGTAACATGGGCATGTCTCACATAACGAACACCACCTATGAATGCAATTTTGTACAAGTAAAAAATTTAATTGACATTTGAAACACATACAAGATTGTGGCCTTTGGCACATAGAACATAAATCAGAAATAAAACAATTTTTCACTTTTTTGGCACATAGAACATTTGACACATTCACTCTTCATATATATATTATATATATATAAACAAATTTTTATTTTGACTGACCAATACCACCCGCGTCTAATGCGCCTTACGTATATATATGTATGTATCTATGTGTATTTATACATATATATATATATTCCTACAGCCGCCGCATATGCCTCGCGTACAACGTTCCCCCGCGCCTCGCCGGCCAACAAAACACAGCTATACCTCGTGCATGATACGTTTACGTAGTTAAGTCGCTTTACATGTATATATATATATTCTAATTACTATTAAAAATATATATTAACACGCTTTATTCTCATTAAGGGATATAGAGTGTATTCATTCCGATTACAAAGGATGATTCCCGTATCGTCATTTTTCGTCACTACCTCCATGTTCTGGGAGTGGGTAATTTACGTGCCTGCTGCTTTCCTTGGATGTGATAGCCGTTTCTCAGACTCCCTCCCCGGAATCGAACCCTGATTTCCCGTTACCCGTTACAACCATGATATTGATAGTAACTACTATAATAACATGAAACTAAAAAGTAAAAAATAAATATAGTTTAAAAAAACANAAAATAAATATAGTTTAAAAAAACTAAAAAAACACGCTTTTAAAGCACATCAAACTAAAAAGTTAAAAATAATTTTTAAAATAAGCTTAAAACAATAATGAACGAAAAATACTAGTATTATTGTGATAAAAGCGTGGGTGCTTTGTGCCATATTTTTCGTGTATTAAGCGCCCGACGCTTTTATCACAATAATACTATTATTTTTCGTTCATTATTGTTTTAAGCTTATTTTAAAAATTATTTTTAACTTTTTAGTTCGATGTGCTTTAAAAGCGTGTTTTTTTAGTTTTTTTAAACTATATTTATTTTTACAGAATTTTATAATATTTATGTTACAGTAGATTTAATAATAAAATAAATTTTGCGCTCATACATATGCTTGCACTGATTGTTCCGCTGCCAATCAGAACACTGTTTTGTTATCGGGCCGAGTGAACTACCTGTTTTCATTTATTCTGTAGTTGTATAGTCATGGTATAATTTCTTATCAATATCAAATGTTCTAGTTTTAATTTTGATTAAATCGTGTTTAATCAATGAATTTTGTTAAATCCATTTGTGAATTTTACCTTCATTGTGGTTCTAGTTCTAGCATAACCAATAACCACGATTTAAAATTAAATACCAGGGTAGAGTTTTATTTTATATCTAAGCAATTAAACCATTAGATTTGAGAAAACTTGAAAATAAACTTAGTTGTTAAGTAAGGTGATGGTTAATAAGTTTTTATCATAAAAGTTTCAAGAATGTTACTTTGGCTTTCGAAGTATTCGTTGTTACATTAAAATTCATATTTATGTGTTAAATATTCTTTGTATTATTAATTAAATTGTCTCTATTTATATGTCAATAATTATTTGAATTCTACGGTAAGGAATTATTTGTCGAGATCATAGAATTAAAGACTTAATAAAGATATCTGTAATTTTACTATTTTTGAACAATTTTAGTATATTAAATCATTTTACTATTAAAAGTTTACAGTTTAACATGTGTTGTTTTCTTTTACAATCTAATAAAAAAGAAAATTTAACGTTTTGTAGGTTTAGTTAAAAATCAAGATCATTAGAATATTGTAATGGATCTATTGTTCACTAATCCCCTCTGAAATGTCGAAGAGAAACAATATTAACTACATTAAACCTAAGGAACCATCTTTCATTACAAAATTAAAAGAAGAAATTAACTATAAAGAAGGACCTACAGTTGATACAAAGGTATATCAATAAATGAAAATATATTATTTTACTTACAGTATATAATATACGTACAGAATGTTATATTTATCATAATTTACTTAATGACTTATAAAATAAAAATAATTTACAAAATATATTTTTTGGTTTTTATTAGTTATACAAATTTTTGATTTATCAATAATTTAAATTTTCAGCCTATGCTTTATAAGTGTATTATTTTTATGTTTTTTAATAGAAACATACATAGTTAAAGATTGGTGGTCAGTATCAGTTTTTGAACCAATACTATGGCAGTTATTCATATTTTTATACCTAGGGAGTGAAGCACTGATACAAATATTTTTATCATTAGAGATTTATTGGCCATATTCCTGTATAAGTATAAAAATGTGAACAACTTCCAAAGAAATTATCGACCAGTCATTTTTTAATTTGATGATTTTCTAATTAATAAACAAGTTACTCATATATGTTCTTATTAAAAAAAATTAAAAATGAAAACCTATTAAAGTATAGAGAATGAACTGAAAAAGTACTTATGTATTTATTATAAAACATATATATGTAACTGAAAAGAGCCATGAAAATATTTCCAAAAATAATTTTTTACATGTAATTGAATAAGGGGATATGATAAATAGATCATTATAAATATTGTAGTATAATAAAATGTATTTTAATTTTCAAAGAAAGTAGCTCTCCCAGCCATTGAAAACGAATCTTATGAAGATGATTATCCAACTGTGGTAGTGTTAAAAGAAGGAGACTTGACTGCCGAACAAGCATTAAAAGAAAAACTTAAAAAAGAAGAAGGTAATATTCTGTTATGACTTTTTATGTTTGAAAATGCTGTATTTTCAAACAGTATTAAAAGAACATATTATTATGCACCAACAAATTATTTTTTAACAAAGTTTTAATGTCAACACTAATGCTACAACTTTTTTGTAACAAATGATAAAATTTATCTTAAAAGTTTATAGAATAGAATCAACTAAAATTAACTCAAATATACATGGGGTATTTAATAGAAAGTAATTATATTATAATCGTTAATGTTTAAAATTAAACTATTGTCATTTATAATTTGTGAATTTATGTGTAGCGTAGGTTTCAATTATTATAATCATGTTAATACATAAATAAATTTATTTTTTTATTTATACTATATATACTTTTCTTAAAATAATACATTTTTTGAATTAAAAAAAAATACTAAGAAAAACTTATGACAAAATGTTTCTATATAATTTAATTAATCAATAGATTTTTGGTTTAAAAATTGTACAAGCTTATATAAAAGGTGTTCAGCAAGTAAGGAAATGGGTTTCTATTGTTCTCATTGTTTGTAATAACTGACATATTTCCTTACTTACAGAACACATATAATATTTCAATATTTATAAAAATATGTACTTATTTTTCTTTAATGTGCTTTAAAGTATAAAGCATTTTAAACTATAATATTTAAGTAATATTCCATTAACATTTTTATACTCTCACATTAAGTAGTATGTTGTGGCAACTTACAATTATTCTGACATCTTAAATAACTTAATCCAGCAAATATTTTGTGTTACTTTAAAAATAAAAAAATAACATTTGGACACTTAGAGTGTGTATTAGGGTGGCCCTCAAAAATCGAATGTCTTTTTTTTCTTTACGCTACCCCTTAAATTTTTTTTAATGGTCAAAAAAATGAGCTGTGCAAAATTTGGGACCGATCCGTTAAGGTTAACCCGTGCCCCCAGGCCTATTAAGTTGAGTCAAAGAGTCAAATTTAAAAGAAATAACTGATCTATGTCTCATAACTTTTTTTTCTCTTAACTTAGAATAATAGAANGTGTGTATATATATATATGCACTGTAAGGATAAAGATAAAGTTTAATTAAAAAAAGGTATACATTTTTTTTTAGAAGAAAAAACTAAGCCAGCTGATTTGACAAAGCGCATTATTTTTAAACGCCCAGCTAAAAGTACACCTTCATCTGAAGAAAAACATAGAGTAAATAAGAAAACAAAACGTTCCGAAAAGTTAGTTTTGTCATTTGATGACGAAGAAGAAGATTTATAATATAAGGTATTGAAATATTTGGTATTAATTAATTTTAGTATATAAGTTATATATGTCTCATTTTTTAATCATATAAATATCGTAGTAAGTGATATTATTCCAGATGAACATTTTCAAGTGTAGTTATTTAGTATTTTGAAATAGTTGGAAAATTTTTCGATTTTTGGTTAAAATAAAATATTATATTTTTAAATTTTAATATATAGTAACCACCTTCATAGATTTTATATCTCTTACTAAAATTCTGAATAACAGAGATAGACTGAGACTTCAAAGACTTGAGGAGAAGAGTTTTTGAGGTCCTTTTTGAATTTAAAGGATACTTTATTTACTTATTAGGCTATTAAAAAACAAAAATTTGTTTATAATATAAGTTTTCTTTATTTAGTTATCTACTTGTTATGAAAAATTCCTTTGAGTTGAAAGTATGTATAATTTTTTTATACATTAAATTTTAAGATAGAGTTAAATTATTATTTGTGATAAATTATTATAGAAAATAAAAAAACCTCATTTATTTATATAATTAACATTATAAACAAAAATAGTTTTAAATATATAATCATAAACTGTTAATCCATAATATTAAAGTATCAGCAATAGAATCTTATATGATATAAACCTCACAAATGTATCCTTAATCTACATAAACTTTTTAAAGGATGTTTTATTTTAAGCTAAACTTCTTTCACAAAGATTTATTACTAAAATTTCAGTATTTATTTTGTAACTGTATAGTATTTACTCTTAATTAATGCTATATTTTTGTCTGGAGCTCGAAAGAAAAAAATTATAATAATACCATTAAAATGTATTTATCTATTCTTTATCTATACTTTTGTTTATTAAGATGCTCTGTAGAGGAAATCATAATAATTAATACATAATAAACAATTTAATTAATATTATATTATGATATTAAACATGAATTTATATGTATGATTTTTTCACTTTGATTAATGAGTAGCTATGTTTTATATATATAATTAAGAGATTTTCTTTATATACACCTTATTTATTTTTGATAGAATCAAATTCACTATGTGTTTCAAATCAATCACTGGCATAATCATGGGGGAAGATAAGTGGTGTATGTCACCATAACTAAAACAATTATATGGCGAAAAATTTTTTTTTCAGTTTTAGAAGAAAATAAAAATTTTTGTTATGTACATCCCCTAAGGCCTAACCCTAATTACAGCAATAAAATCTATTTAATATATTATTATTCTTCTAATGCGTTACCAAAAAGTATTTTAAAAGAAACAAAGCCTTCAAAATATTTTATTTAGTATTGGCATGACTTAGAGATTTTGAGTCCAGATGGACATAATATCATTAGTAGTTAAGGCAGGGTTAATCTCCCCATTATTCTACATTTTAAAAACTATCTGAACCCCTTACAAAAGTTTCAAAATACGCCCTGTTATTTAGTATTATTGGTATAAAATAAACAATTATAAATTAAAAATATTGGAAATCCTGGGCACTAAATTAAATTCTGTACTAAGAATTTTTGGAAAAGAATGAAAAATATTTGTGTTTTGAAATTTAATGTTCTTTGAATATATTTGTTTGGTCTTTCAATTATTAAAAACTTTTTTTTTCTTTTTTTAATTAGTAATATAGTGACATTACAACTTTTTAGGTGAATTTACTAAATTATAATTTTCAATAGTGACTAGGTTTGGGAATTTAATTATTTTAATTTGGTTGTTATTCTGAATTCTATTTCTATTTAACGTTTGTTAAATGTAAAATGAATTGTTAACAAATACGTTATTCAATAAAAACTGTTGGGTTTATCCCAAAAAATGTATTAATTATTTTAAATTATGATTTTTTTATTAGCTTAATGTGACGATTCTAAATTTCAATGAATGTCTAAATTTTGTAAATTTAACTTAATTTTTCTGAATCATTTTGAATAGTTTCTTTTGAAGTTGTTTAAAGGCTAAAGAAAAGATGATCACTGAATTAAAAAAAATTTCCCCGTCTTTTCCGCGGTAACCTTCCCTACTGGTAGATCCCAGAGTAGCACAAAAATGTATTTACCCCCACCTAACAAATTCTGGGCGCGCCATCGCTTTTCTACGCATACATAAAATACAGGGGCCAAGCACCATACATTAATCAGTCTGGCCAACCTAAGTGCACAACTTGAAAACATAGACTTCTCCCTTTTCCCCACCTATTACTTAGCGTACATTTAGTTCTTAGCAATTTATAACGACCTAACATACAAAAGAAAAAAAAAGAAAAAGTCAACCTGTTCTGAAATTATTAAAATTTAATATAGAACACATATTTCAAATTTTTTAATTTTGTGACTATTTTTATCGAAAAACATGATATTTGAATTGTTATGCCCCAATAACAAACCTTCAAATGAAAACTTTTTTTACCACTCGTAATTTTACACTCGGTACATAATTTTTTTACTTTTAGAAACTCGCGTCTTAAAATTAACTAGGGCTATGTTTTCAAATAATTTTTAGATGCCTATTTTCATTTACTTGAATGATATGTTCTTTCAACCATCGATAAAACCCCCATTAGAGTAGTTCTACATGATTATTGTAGTGGTGCGTCTATGTTTTCTTTTGTCCTAGCTTATCTTTATCTTTTCAAAGTTCATTTGGAAGTAATATCCTCATCATGAATTTTCTCTGCTAACAGTTCCTTGTCCTGGCTGTTCTTTACGTCAGAGTTTGATCACGTGATCAGCAGCGCCATCTTGCTTGATTTTGATATTTTTGTTGGCTCCCTGTTGGCGTGTAATGCTCAGCTCGGCGTTCAACTCTATGGCGGCGGCGGACAGCACACAGCCTTAGCCGCCGAACTAAAAAGGCTTTCCCCCAGTTTGCGTGACGTGTGGCTTCGTGTGTGTGTGTGTGTGTGTGTGTATGTGAGAGAGTACGTTTAACGTCTTGCCTGTTAAGAAGAGGACGCATTGCATATCATAATTGTTATTTTTCTTTCAATTTTTTTAGATTTTTTTTTTTTTTTTTTTCAAGATAATTTTATTGCCCATAATGCTAGTGTTATACCGATAAATATGATAATTATTTAAAATTTTCAAATATTTTAGTGTTTTTTTTTATATATATTTATTTATATATATATGTATGTATGTATGTAAATACATATATTTGAGCAGTTATTGGAATAAGTCAGTGATGAGATTACATTTGCGTTAATTTTTTTGTGTCGATTCTGTCTGGTTGTCGTGTGGCGTAAACACAATTAAGACACGGCTACCCTTATATTTTTGTATTTCTTTATCACCGATCAATCAACGATTGCGTTAAAATGTGAGTTTCCTCGATAATTGTTCCTTTATTATTTTTCATTATGATTAAGATGTTTAAATTTACTTGGCAAAATTTTTAAATTTATTACATTTTATGAACGGTTGTTTTTTATACCTAAAAACTCTTATAAGAGTGATAGTGATAATGTGTCATTGCGGTGTTCTACAATCGACTGTCAATATCGTTTAATTGTAGTATAGTTAACTTCTAGGTTAGGTTTACCTACAGCTTCTGTTTAAGTTTTAATATTGTGTATGTTTAGATAAATGTTTTAACTATAGTTGTTACTATGGGAGTTTTATTGAATAGTCAATTTGAATTATTTTCTTATCATTGTTATGAATGTTATTGTACCGGAATTTACATTTATTCAACTATTCCAATTATTACTTGCTATATTACTCTTGAAATACAAAAATTTAATGTCAAATTGAAATATTATAGAAAATTATTAATTTTTTTTGAAATTATTACTTTTCTAAAATGTATTACTTCATTATTATTTAGGTCATTAATACACTTGTACATTTAGTACTTAAGTAAGTAGGTCATTTCTAAAATCTAACTAAACATCATTTTTCTCTATGTTTTAAAATACAAAAAAATTAAAATGTAAACAGTGATTATCTGTTAATTAAATCCAATTTAGTATTAATTTTTTTATGATGATGGAAAAAATTTAGTTTAATAGTTAGTAAACAGTCACTTAATATCTAATTCTTTTGATAAATAGGAATTTTTGAGTTCTCTGGGATTAATAAATTATGAACATACAAAATTTTAGAAAATATGAATTGTAACTTATAAAATACATTTTTGTTTTGAGTAAGTTTTATGTCATGATGCTTCATGTTCAAATACAAAAACAATTCCTCATTATATATTTTTGATCATAACCCTAAAATAATATCTATTAAGTAATAAAAAATATATATTTTATAAAGCTACATGTTTATAAATGGCTTGGAATATTTCTAAATGTTTAAATTTTTATAGATACAATTGCAAATTTGATTATTAATTAATACTATGGCTGATACTGAAATCAAGCAGACTAAAGAATCTGATTCAAGTAAGAATTTTTGTTTGTTAAGTTTAAAATGAATAAACTGTTAATAATAATATTTCATGTGCAATTTTTTTAAATCATAGGTATTCAAATTAATGGTGATATATGTGGAAATCAAAAATCTATAAAGTTAATAGACACAAATGATAAAAATCATGTATCCAGTGAAAATTCTAACAAAGTTTTAATAGAAAGTGAAAAAAAATTATCAAATAGTAATAATGAAAATGAAATTTGTAAATCAATTAAAGATCTTGAAAACTATGAAAATAAAAATATTAGTATCTGTAAATCTGATAGTATGAGTAAAGAATTTGATAATAATTTAAACAATTCGAGTAGTTTAGAAAATGACACTCTTAATGGTATTGAAGATTTAGATAAAAACAATGATCATAATGAACAAAATGAAACCAATAGATTTACAGAACAAACAAATAAAGATGAAGAACAAATAAAAGAAGTAGAAGATGTTACTGATGAAAATAATGTACATGATCAAAATGACACTGAAATTAAATCGGATAGAATAAAAAAATCATTGGAAGATTCAAGTATAAACCTTGATAAATCTGTTACTATTGTTAAAGTAGCAGATCCTTATCATTCATCTGATAATATTAGTAAGAAAAAAGTCAAAAGTTTACCAGATATTACATTGACACCTCGTAGAAGTTCTCGAAATATTAACAAATCTAAAAACTATTTAGATAAAGAAGAGGAAAAAAAAGAAGCAGTTATAGAGGATAGTGTTAGAGTATCACCATTGAAGTTACCTATGATAACATCCACTAAACCTATTGTTGTTAATGACACTAAAAAGTTAGTAGAAATTGCTGCTGGTACAAAACCTAAAAGTAATAAAAAAGAACCAACTTTAGTTATAATAGATACCAATATGCTTTCTGGAAGAAGTAATTTACCTATATCAGTTTCAGTACAATCTAGTACTCAGCAAAATACAATTAGTGTATCTCAAAATAATCGACCAATGCAAAATACTGTTAATCGTGTTCAACAACAACCGCAAACTACCATTAAACCATTTATTCTTTCAACTCCTCAAACATCACCTGTTCTTCCTATTTCTCCAGCTGTTCCTAAAACTCCTGTTATATTACCAACTCTTACAGATGATATGTTTGTTGTAGAAGCTCCATCATTTATTGTGCCGTATGTCTATGAAAAACCTCCTAAAAATCCTCTTAAAGAATTTGTTGAAAAAATTGAAAAAGAATTGAAAGAAAAAAGTGAAAATAACAAAGAGACAAATGATTTAAATGGTAAAAATAGTCTCTCATCAAATGACCATGAACCAATTGAAAAAACAAATGATATCAAAGATAAAGAGAGTATTAATTCAGTTGAAAGTGAAAAAATGGAGGTTGATGCTAATTATGGTACTAAAAAAGATGAAAAAAAAGAATCTATCTCAAATAAACATGATATATTGGAAAAAAATTTTCAAGAGAAAAGTAATGAGTCACATGAGAAAATGGATATAGATGGTTCAGACACAGTGAAAACTAATGAAGTTTCAACTAAAAACACGTTATCAGAACCTGTAGATGTTAAAAAATGTGATAGTATAACAGATCTCACTATTGAATCTGATGAAAAAAAATTGTCTGATTCAAAAGAAAAATCAAAGAATCAACAAAGTCTTAACTATTTTGAAAATCCACTTGGTAAATTTTTTATGCAAATAGGGGTAAATCTTGTACAAGAACATGTACAACTTGATTTATTAAGAACTCAAAGACGAAAAAGAGATCGAGAAGGTGACACATGTCCTGAAGAAGTACATATAGCAATTAGTTCACTTATAAAAACTTTAGAATTTAGTAAAGAAAATAACGATCCATTCCAATTTAACATGAAGAAATGTGAACTTTGTAATTTTAAATCTGAATCAAGTTTAGTGATGGCTCATCATTTAGAAACACCCCATATGACTGCTAACTACTGTTATAGATGTAATTTTTGTACTTTTCAAGTACGAAACCCTCATGAAATACTGCAACATATGGATTCTCATAACATAAGAGGCCGCTTAGAAAGAGGGCCAGCCTTACATCAATGTCCAAGTTGCCCATTTGAAGACAGTTATAAGGGTAAACTTACCAGACATTTGATTTCTTGTACAAAAAAATACCGTCCAGAAATAAATCAGGTAATTATAATCAAAATGTGTTAATACATATTTATTTTGTTATAAATTGTACAATAGTTATAAATTTTATTTTTTTTATATTTAGTCACCTCCATTAGATTGGGAACCTCCTGCCAAAATACCTAGAGTGTTAAGAAACAAACCATCTATGAGTCCTGGAAATGCTGTATATCAAGCAGCAATGTCTGGATTTAAACAATTTCCCAATCCTAATATGTTACAGCTACAACAACAACAATACAATAAGATGGTTTTAGCTTCTGGAGTGCGGGCTCGAAGTCGTGCCGTATTACCAGGGCAACGATTCCCTGGAATGGTTTCTTCATTTCCAACGCCTGCATTACCTAATCCATCACCTGGTGGTATTATCAATACTTTAATTATTTTTAGTGTGAAGTGATTAAACGTATTAGTATTTACGTATTTTTCCTTAATTTTAGTATATTAAACAATATATAGATTATTGGGTGCATAAAAAAAAAAAAATGACAGAGGTGTTATATTGAAAAAATAAGTTGGAGTACAAAGGATAGGAAAATATAAGGGATTATAATAAAGTTGAGAAAGGTACAAGGAAAATATAAGTTAGATTGGGTTAAGCTAAAGTTTTGTTCATGATCTTGTTCCTTATCCCATTCTAAGAATGAATTAAATGTAGTGCTTGTCTTACTATTAAATTTACCTTAATATCCAGACAAAATCATTATTTAAATATAAATTACAGAGATTTTTATCTTTGTTGAGAGTGACATTAACTAGATTACATTCATTTAATTTAGATAACACTTGATTTCGGAGTGTAATACAAAATTTATTTACAATTAACTAGAAAAAAAAAATTAGAATGATACGGATTTTCCTATTAACTTTAGGTAAAAGAGTAAACAACTTAACTAATTTTTCTAACCTTTTTCTATTAAAGTCCGAGTAAGGGAGTCTAGTTTTTAAAATATATGTAATTGTTTATCGTACTGTTGGTTTGCTATCAAACAATTTCTAGGTTAATAATATCATCATATACTTTATTTTATTATATGTAATTTACTTCAAAGATAAGTTGATCTTTGGAGGACCGTATAAAGTATTCATAGTACACAATTTTATTTAGTCTTTAAAATAAAAAGAAAGTTGTAAATTTTATTATGTTTTATATATGAATGATTTAAAATGTTTTAATTAAATCAGTACTGTAAATTTATTTTGTTATAGGTATCTTATTGAGGAATACAAGTATTAAACCAATAAATCAACCTATGATAGTTCCCACACCTTATTCACTTAACAACCACACATATCAAGTAATTTATTTTATGTATAATTATAATATAGTTATATAAGCAACACATATGTTATATGTAATATTTATATATTCTATTTATGAGTGGCTATGTTTTATATATATAATTAAGAGATTTTCTTTATATACACCTTATTTATTTTTGATAGAATCAAATTTACTATGTGTTTCAAATCAATCACTGGCATAATCATGGGGGAAAATAAGTGGTGTATGTCACCATAACTAAAACAATTATATGGCGAAAACATTTTTTTCAGTTTTAGAAGAAAATAAAAATTTTTGTTATGTACATCCTCTAAGGCCTAACCCTAATTACAGCAATAAAATCTATTTAATATATTATTATTCTTCAGATGCGTTACCAAAAAGTATTTTAAAAGAAACAAAGCCTTCAAAATATTTTATTTAGTATTGGCATGACTTAGAGATTTTGAGTCCAGATGGACATAATATCATTAGTAGTTAAGGCAGGGTTAATCTCCCCATTATTCTACATTTTAAAAACTATCTGAACCCCTTATAGTCTCAAAATATGTCACTGTTAGAGTAAAAAAAAACGTTTTTTTTCATGTTTAACAATTAACGTTTATGTTGATGACAACAAAACATTTAATTTTAAATATTTTAGTGTTAAATTATACAGGGTGATCGAAATCTGGTAGACACTTATTTTCTCAGAAACTATTGATTATTTAAAATTTTTGTAAAAAGAAAAAATATTAACTTTATAAAACTCTACAATAATATGAAGTTAAATAAATTTTTTTTTTATCCCTTCAGGGATAAAAATGTTTATTTATAATTTTTTAAAATGGGAACCACTATTTTTTATTTGATATTATGATAGAAAAAAAAATTACAAGCAATTTTGTTTTTATAAATTTTTTTATCCGAATAACTGTTTACGTTTTATAATTGTTTAAAGATTTTGACTTCCAGAAGAAATATTGTCATTTATTATGATTCATAATATCGGTGGCAGTGCAACCGGTATTTTTGTTAGATCCTTTAGTCTTACAAAACCATAGACTTAGTTATTAATAATACACCGAAAATAACTTGATCAATAAAATTTGGTTTATGCTACAGCAAATAAAAATAATGAATTCTGTATTTAGTACAGTAAAATGACAATAGAAATTTGGTCTAAAATTATTTAACTTAAACAAGCTGTAATGGGCGAACGGTTAATCGGATAAAAAAAATTATAAGAACAAAATTGTTTGTAATTTTTTTTTCTATCATATTATAAAATTAAAAATAAGGGTTCCCATTTAAGAAAATTATAAATAAGGGTTTTTATCCTTGAAGGGACGAAAAAAATAATGGTTTGACTACATGTTATTGTAGAGTTTTTTGAATTTGATATTTTTTTTTCTATAATAAAATTTAAAATTCTCAATATTTTCTGAGAAAATGAGTGTCTTACCAGATTTCAATCACCCTGTATAATATAGTGAGTTATTGGAAAAGACATTATCAGGGAATGTGAGAGAGCTTGGGGCCTTCCGTTTACAATTATGCTCTCCTCAGAAATTTAGCAATATCAAATGTATTGTTATATATAAATAACTATTTGGGAGGGGATAAAATTTTCACCTCTACCTCTTAAAAAATATTGACCATCAAACACCTATTTACATCTGATACATATATTTCAATATTTTTGATTATTAAATATATAAATTATAAAACAAACAAAATGTATAATAACACAGTAATTAGAGTATGTGAACTCAATTCTTATTATATGTAGTTTTGATTTAAATGCTGTGATTGGATCTCTACTAACAAAAAATGCTGACTAGAGAAGTATTTGATTTTGCCCTCCTAATATTATATAGTTATAATGTGAAGCTAAGAAGGAATTAATTTTATCATGGTGATTGGGCCCCATAGAGAAGAGGCAAAAGGAGTATTTGTCCTAGGCAGAAGTTTGTGAGGCGATAATTTTTTCAGGATCAAATATACCTTGGAAATTGGGACGTTTTTTTTTTTTTTTTTTTTAATTTATTTTAAAGATTATTGCCCAAATATGTATAATAAAAAAAAATACCGGAGAGTAATTAGCTACATAGCAAGAATAATTTTGATTAAAAATGTCTGTGTTTTATATTAATAATTGTGACTTTGGTTTATCTAAATAATTTAGATAAATTTATCGTTTATTTCAGAAACCCCTTAAGTACATAATTATTATTAAAAGACTGTTTATATACCCTGTATTATTTTTGTCTGAATTAAATTCATTTTATTTACTAATTTTATCATTAAATTAATTATGGGGGTATATGAGTGTCATAGCTCCCTATAACATAAATAATTATATGGGAAAGATTTTTTTCATTTGGGGGATGTGAAAATTTTTCTAATGTATATTCCCTTCAAAAACAAATCTCTCTACTACTTAACATACCTAAAGCTTTCTAGACCCCCTGCAAAATTTCTAAATACGCCATTGTTCCTAATACTATTTCAATTAGTTTCTAAATTTGATAATATTTAGCTCTGATATATATATTAATAACAAATTAAATATATTATTATTAATTAATAATAATTAAAAAAAAAAAAAAATTGAAGATAGTATCTCACATTACTATTATTAAATTTATATTTATTTTCTTTAGACAAATTCAAGTACTAATAAATCAGTGCAACAACCTAGTATATCAATTACTCCATTGCCACGATCATTTCCATCTAATAATACACAAATAACTTCTTCTTCAATATCAAAAGTTAGATCACAACAATCAAATCAATCATCATCTGTCAATAGTGGAAATAAACCAACTTTTGTCATTTGTGAAATATGTGATGGTTACATAAAAGATTTAGAACAATTACGTAATCATATGCAATGGATTCACAAAGTTAAAATACATCCAAAAATGATTTATAATAGACCACCTCTTAATTGTCAAAAGTGTCAGTTTAGATTCTTTACTGATCAAGGATTAGAAAGACATTTACTTGGATCACATGGTTTGGTTACTTCTAGTATGCAAGAAGCAGCTAATAAAGGAAAAGATGGCGGAAGGTAAAATATCAAATTCAATGTTTATTTTATGATAGTAAATAACTTGGATTCTTTTTAAATTTCAGATGTCCAGTTTGTGGTAGAGTGTATCAATGGAAATTACTTAACCATGTTAGTCGTGATCACTCTATGTCTTTGAAGCCTGCTCATTTATCATATAAATGTACTGTATGTACGGCAACATTTGGGATGTATAAGCAGTTCGAAAATCATGTATATTCTGCCCATAGTAACGTTGCTAAAAATTCAAGTAAAAAATCTCTTACTAATCAAACTGCAACATCCGCTTCTTCATCTTCTCTTGTGTCGTCTACTCCAAAGGTATACTAAATTTAATTTCCACATCATTTGCCTTATCATCATATCTTAATAGTCTTATAAATCCCGGATATTATTATTGAAAATTATAGTTAAAAGCTGTAATTTAGACTATTTTTTTAAATAAATGAATTTTAGTAGCAATTATTAAAAAATGTTTTATTCTATTTTATAACAACTATTTTGATACAGACTAAAAAATAATTAATTAATTTTTAAGTAATCAGTATAATTAGTCATAAAATTGTATTGTATTAATTTTAGCCCTTGAAAATAAATGACGAGATAACAATTATTCCACAGCCTCCCAAGGCACAAAATCTTTCTGTCAAAAATAATAATAGTAAACCAGTTACTATAGTTAGTAAGCAAAGCGCAACTCCTTCAGCTACTGCTAAGACCAAAGTAAATATAGAATGAGTAATACCTTTTTCTTATTACATTGTGGCTATTAATTGATTAAATTTTACTTAATTATCTTTTATTTTCAGGTGTAACATATAGAATGAATACGCTAAATCTATTTTTAATTTGAAACATTTGGGAAACATCAGGGTTGTTGCTGTTCTCCCTAGTTTAATGATCTAGGAAGAGTAAAATTATTAAATCTAAGGTGTGTAGCAAAAAAAAAATACGGGTAAAAAATTCTATGTGAATTAAATTATTTATCTGATATAATTTTTTAAAATAAAATTATTGTTGATATTGTAACTATGTTCTGTTTAACCCATTATGACTGTTTGTAAATTAAATATACTTTACTCCCAAACAATTAAAATATTTACAAATTGTTATAAATATTACTAATTAGAAATAATTTTATAATGATGTTATTCTCCCAGAATACTGTGTATATCCATGACTGTAAATAATTTGTTTATTTCTTAGTGGAGGTGTATCTATTTTTTGTATATCCAACAACAATCAATTACACAAATTTATTTTAAGTTGACCTCTTCCTTTATTTATTTTAATTATATTTTTATTATTATATTATTATTTTTTTTTA
Source organism: Daktulosphaira vitifoliae (assembly GCF_025091365.1). Lineage (NCBI taxonomy): Eukaryota > Metazoa > Arthropoda > Insecta > Hemiptera > Phylloxeridae > Daktulosphaira > Daktulosphaira vitifoliae. The sequence goes on along the minus strand of NW_026099575.1, from coordinate 18,285,302 downwards.
CTTTGCCCAAAGCACTTATACTGTTTATGTAAATTAAAAATCATATTAAATTGAACTTACACATATTTCTAACGATTAGTTTAAAATTTAGTAAAAATCATTGTAAATATGCCTCTTAGGCCATACTATACTATACTTCATTGTACCATACAATATAGAACGAGACTATATTCTTAATTTTTCTATTCTAATAGAATCTAATGATGATGTATTAATTTAAAAAGACTGGTGATCATAATCTTATTTAAAGATCTTGTTTAAAAAAATGGAGTCAGTGGAATTGTTTTTCGCAGTAGTTATTAATCTTGAAGTTGTTGATTTTTCATTTGATAATTTTTTTATGTGACAAAATATAACTTTGAATTAAATTGTAAATTTTTACTTCAAAAACCCTTTTTGTTCTGAGTTATTTAACGGAAATTCAAAATTGATAAATTATTGTTTTATAATTAAAATAATATTCATTCTTTATCAACACTAAAATTGAAACTTTTTGTAATTCTTTAATGACAGTTAGATTACTACAAAAGTGTAGTTACCTCTATCAAAGTTATTCAGATGTGAATTCCGTTTTTACTAAGGTAGTAAAGAATATTATACAATATTATGACTATCTTATTTATAATGATTCAATCATTTTATGCTATAGAGTTGCAATTTTTCCCTGGACTTCATGAACTTTCACACTTTTGTTCTTATAATTGTTTCAATTTTGACGTTGTCAATCATTACAATTATTGTTATGGTATTATTGATAAACTTAATATATTCACCAAAGAGAAAAATCGCAGATCCGGTTCCGAGTGTCCGTATAATGTATAAATAAGAGAAACCTACAATGTAATATTACGTTTTAATAATAATTATAGAATATTTTTCAGAGTTCGGATCTGATTTTAATAGCATAACTATATTAATAATGCCCGTAGCAAAGTAATCCAATTGGCTCTTTCCCAATTGCAAACGTCACTCTAGAATTTTTGGGAATGGACATGATGAACATACATTCTATTTATCATCATAGATGTAAACAGAGGGGTGTTTTGACTACATTAGGACCCCTAGGATTACATTAGTACCCTCAACCAGATTTAGCATTCCTTCAAAGAATTTTAATGAATAATAAAATAATTTCATATATTATTGCATTAATATAAATAATTTTTTTTTAATATTGTGACGTGCGATGTTTTCAACTTGATACGATGTGTGATCTTTTGACTTATCGTTCAAAGAAATCGGTCCTATGATAGCTGAGAATAAGTGGTGACAGGCATAAGCTGAACTTATTATAAAATATTTTTCGAGAAGATATATAGAATATACTATCTCTATTAGTATAAATTAAAAAAAATCTGTTGCCTTTATTCTTAGTGTTATGGCCTATCTATATTTATTAAATCTATGATATAACAATTGGGGCCATGTTACGTGGTGCAATCTAGTTGAAAATACCTAATTCTCAATAAATAGATAGAACTTGCATAGAATCTCAAAAACTTTTTTCAATCGTGTATAAAAAAGATTTGCATTTACAAGATGAAGCAGAAAATATTAATATAAAAATAAATATTAATTTTTAAATAAAAATATTACGAAAATTAAAAATAATAATATTTAATAAAATAAATCATTTATTAACATAATAATATTATTCATATTATAATTTGAGTAATAGAAATAAAAATTATTCATTACATTTATTCATGGACTAAAAAAAATTAGCATCTTAGGTAGTTTTTCGGTATTGTCTGATAAGATACCATCGTCTATTCATTCTTTATTATCTCTAGAAGAAACTCCTAGACATAACCATAGTTTATATTTATAACCGGTCGCTAGATAACAATTGTGATAAAAAATTTAAGTGCAATTAACAATAACAAGTATTTCTTTTATGTCAGTCACTCACTAACTAGCGTTCGTTTCGTACTTGAAGAATTTCAGTTAGTGCCTTGAATTCATTCATTTTTAATTACATAACCATTCTTAAATCTTCATTTTACTAATTAATTAGTATTTTACTAATATTCGTCTTACTAAAAGTATAAATACCGCGGTATTAAACGTAATATAGAATAAAATAAAAAATCTAAATTAAATACTAAAAATGTCGAAAATTAGAGATCCGACTGATCGACAACTTGAAGATTACAAAAAGACTATTACGGTAGTACTATAATAATTTAGTATATATTTTAACGATTTCCAATTTTAAGTAGTTTTCATTATATATTACGTTTTATTATTTAACTTAGACAAAAAAATATACACTTACATACAATTTAGTTAAGCTGCGATGTGATTTTTTTTAATGCTACTTTTAAAACACTTTTAATAGCAAATAGTTGTTTTGTAAAATTTTACCTAACAACTATTAAATAATTCATTTTAACTCTTTATTTTGCATTTTTTTTTTATTTTAATGGATATCCCAAGAAATAAAAAAATGTTAAAAGTTTTGATGAACTGAAATCAAATTTATAGTCAGAAAAATAAAATCCATGAAACTTCCAACCTTGTTACTTTATTAAAAAAAGAAAATGAAACAATAAGCAAGTGATATAGTCAGTGGCGTAATAACTGGGGTTGTTGCCTTTATTTTTTACATAATAGGGCGAATATTCCCCAGTCCATCCCTGATTTTTAATGCTATTCATCAAAATTAAATAATGATGTAATTTAAAAAAACCCTACACTGAGGATAATGATAATGATAGTCGTTTTTAAACAGACACTCGTTTACCGTTATGAAATGGACAACCACCAGAGATATATAATAAAATATGTGTATTGAATACTAAAAAGTCAGTAACCGTAACATTTTTTATAAATAAAAAAACTGTACACTGAAATTGAAATAAAAATTATAGCGAAAAGAAATTGGTAACTAAATTTAGTATGGTAATCGTAAATATTATAACGTATTGCGAACTTAAAAAGTATTTATTTTTTAAATATATCGACAGTTTTAAAATAGTTTAATCAATATAAATGGGAATGATTTCGCCATTTTACTTTTATATATTTATTTTAAGACCAATAAATTTATTTATTTTACTTAAGCTTAACAGGAACGTAATTAAGAGGGTCAAATGATGATAGATTGCAAATAATAAAGATAAAACTTTTTATTTGGAGAATAAATTGAAAATTTTTTTGTATATTCCTAGAATATAATTCTAATTACGCTACAGAATTTGTTATACCAGTTAATATCCCTAATAATATTAATTAGTCGATATAATTTTAGAAATAAAATATAACTTACAATATTAATGTATTGTTTATTTTATATTATAATATTGAAAAAATATTTCATTAATATTTTATTATTTCTAAAATAGTATCAGTGTGTAGTTATAGACATAAATGATTTCTAAAGAACAATAATACTTATCATTTATTAGTAAATTATAATATTAAATTTGTCTATCTCTGATAAAATATATACGATTAATTAATAAGTGTAAATAAAAAATATTCAGTTTATAATAAGTCAGTTTTCAATAGTCAAGTATTAAAGTAATTTCAAATTAAGTTCATGTGTAGTATGTTTTTCCGCGCCAAAATTCTGTATTTGCACTTAACATAGGCGTAAACAGAACTATATTTTTTAGAGGAGTCAGTAAAACTTATAACAATGGTTTGATTTAGATGTCTAACACTACATCCCATTCATTTACAATTTAAGCAATTATTGTATTATTTTTTCAAATGAGGGTTAAACCTCATTACTTTTCGTTATTTAACCTTGACTTCAAGAACATATTTTATTAGGTTGATATATTATCTTTAAAGTTAGTAACATAGTTATTATTGTGTATGTATACATAATTAACTATGTAATAAATGTGCCTATTTGTTGTATATTTAGTACAAGGCAATTCAATTGTACCTCATATATTAATAATTGGAGTAGTCAAAATTTAACTAATATTCTATTACAGAGCGCTATAAAATTAATTATATTTTAAATAATTAATGTGTAAGACTGATTGATGGTTTATAATAAATTCACTTACTATAATGTTATATGTAGGCGTGCGCACAAGGTTACTTTGTTAGCGTATCTCTTAAACTATAGAACAAAAATTTAAATATAACTGTTTCTAAATTTATTGTTTTTGGTGTAAAATATTTTATAATAAAATGTTGAAATTTGAAATTAATTTTTAAAAAATGATTAATGAATTTTTATAGATGATTCTTTTAAACCTTTCTACTTTTCTTAAAATAATCAGTTTTTTCAAAAAAATTGTTTGGATTTCGTTAGTTACTACGTAAATCCATTTGTAAAACAATAATATTTTTAAGGTCTATCCCTAATATATTATAAGCGCATTGACGTTATTTTTTAGATGGCAACATAACTATTAAACTTGGTTATAAAATAGAAAATGACTGGTCGATAAAAACTTATACTTTGAAAGTTATTAGAATTTTAAAATATAGACTGAATTTAAATGAATGAATAATGTTATTTTTATCATTAGTCATTTTTCGACTGCACTCCTTCCTTCTAGATACAAAAATGGAATGTTATCCAAATCACCTGTCCAAAAGTTGTTATCGATCAGTCATAATTAGATAATTTTCTTTTTTTTGAACAGGATTAATATGTATGTTACCATTAAAAACATGGTAAAAATAGTAACTAACAAAACCCAAACAAATTATTTCAAAATACTTGATTTTTTTTTAAAGAAATTTAATGGCTAACATTAAAAAATCGCCTTGTGTATTTTTAAAAATGAAATTTAAAATTAATTGGAATAACCTTATTCTATAAATTATAAATTAAGAAAGACAACTTTTAATATTTTTCTGGAAAGGTTTTGAAAAATATTTTTTTTTTATAATACATATTAAGATTTAATTCTATCCAGTTTCCCTTGACCCCCTATCTGTAAATTTGTCCCTGTGTATGATTATATAATATCCTATAGTCACTAGATTAACAAATTTGCATAATAGGCTTTTTTAATTTCAAAGGTATCTTGGAAATATTAATTTAAGATATATTACATCAATAATACAGTAAAATACAAATGCATAATGTATAAGTAATTCAATAAACAATACATTATTTACAAAACGAAACGAAAACACGAACAAAGCTACTGCACCTGTCGTTCAATACTTTCTGCCATTTTATTTTTTTGCTGTTATATACTAATGACCTAATTACATAGGACAACAGTCATTTACTTGTATATAATTTTATCTTTGATGTTAAACTGAGAAAGTATTGGTTTTGTGATGTGTATCTTTTTTATGTCTATTCATGAAATTCTCGCCTCTCACTGGACAGATTTTAATATTTTTTACCTCAAAGAAGCCGATTTCAATTTAATTGATCCTATCGCCGCTAAAAATTTAAAACTCTTCAATTTTAGACATTTAGAAAAATATGTCTAAACTTCGTCAAAAACAGCATTCTCAAAAATAATTGTCTGCATTTTAAAATTACTGTAACTTTTTTTTAAATAATAATTTTTTCATTGTAATACAATAAACTATCTTTTGGTATAAAATTATGAAATTAAATAAAAAAAAACGCTTCGATGCAAATCTGTAGATAGTGTTTAATTTAAAAAAATTGATGGATAATTGCAAAAGCAACATCAACTTCTATTAAAATAAAATACAAAACCCATAATTTTAATACAAAAATAGCATATTTTTGAATACGGCAGTCATTTGCGTATAGAAGATAGATCGTCGGGACAAATTTTTTTTTTTCATTTTGTAGTACATAAAATAAGCTTTAATTTTATATATGTTTAAAGGACGCAGTATTTCCGGAACATTTTCAAAAATTAAGTTGAAAAAGTTATTTNAAAGAGTTTGAAAAAGATCACACACCCACGTAAAAACTATTTTTTCAACTGCATTTTTGCAAATGTTTCGGAAAGTCATTTTACAATGTAAAATAAAAATACAGTTCCACGTTTGTTGAAAAAATTATAAATGTACAAATTATTATAAAATTTAACAAATTCGCATCGAAACGCTTTCCATTATAGTATTATTAATCATTATCAAATATAATCTTATAATAAACTATGTTGCGAATCTCTTGTGCCACGATACCAATGTGCTGAGTTTTTTATATGAATTCGATGTGGAATTTCAGCCGGCTGTAAGTTTTTCGGATACTTAATTTCTCGGTAACTTGTTGTGTACAAAGTAAAAATCAAGTATCAAAGAGTATTTTGCTAATTTTGCTTATACACCTTATTTATAATTATTCAAAATAAATAATTATAAAATTATTATTTAAAATCTAATACGTATAATCTAAATACACCATTGAATTTATTGAAAAATAAATTAAAAACTAGTACATGGTTGAATTTTTGAGGGTTTTTCTGTATTTTTTGCATTAACAGCAATTTTTCGCTTTTTTTATTCAAAATGTGCACAGGATATCATTTTTAAAACATCCATAAAGTTATTTATTTATTGATATAAATCAAGCCACATTGCACATAAGAAAGGAACTAAGTCAAATGGTAGTTTATGACAAGAGTATTTTGATGATCTGTACAATTTCTGTTTTATAAAGAAATTGTATTTTATTTTTGTACAAAATTATTAGGAAAAGAAACAGCTCCGAGTCCATATTATAGGTGTATAATATTATAATATAATACTAATGTATACTACATTTTTATTTTCGTATCATTTTCCGCTTAATTTCCTTATTAATGGATTGTGTATTATAACGAAAGTAACTGTCAAAACCTTGAAAAGACTTAGACATTTTTCTACGAATTGGTTTATCTTGACCCATAGCCTCGAGGTAGGTAAAATCGCTAAATTTTTTATCAATAAACTATCATTATTATCATTCATATAGTTGCTGCTCCACCAGGTTATGACATATTATATAATTTTTGATCCAGGAAATATTTTGCATTACATTTTTAAAAAATAATTTTGGCAATTTTGAACTACGTTGAAAGAAAATTTTTTATTTTTTGTATCTAATAAAATGAAAAAATAATAATTTTTTTTTTTTTTTTTTAATTTCAAAATAGCAAGTTTTTAATTTTTTTTTACAAAAAAATTGATTGATCAATAGCAAATTGAGGATAAGTAATTATATTGAGTTATATTTTAATATGTAGAGTATATAGCGCGTTATTTACTGCTCATACCGGAGAATATATTTATGCATACCCGCTCGCTGTACCAACCCATTTAATGTATTAATAGTAATTTAACAGAAATGTTATTATTAATAACAAATAATAAAGGATATAACTTTAACGTAGTTTGAAAATTTATAAATTATTAAAAAAAAATTAATAAAAATGTTTATTATATCCTAGAAACACCGTTGATCGTCCTGTATAATTGGTGAAATAGAATTTATGATAATCAAATGTTGATTATTTTCAAAGTGCACACTTATATAATATTTCTTAAAAGTGACTGCATTGGAAATTTGTGATTTGATAAAATAAATTTTACCTATTAACATTCCTACTTTTTCTATGATTAATTAATAATATTAAAAAAAATAATACATTTTCATTAATTAATATCATTTAAAATATATTAGTAATCTTATTTATTATTTGTTTTCATAATAGACTGAAAAAAATATTAGTAGATCAATTTAGTTCGCTTTCGAGTTTTTTTTTCTATTGCCATTAAAACACGATTAATCATTAAATAATAAAATATTAAAAACATATATGTATTTATATATATGTATGACATAGTATTCAATTAAATTAACACGATATACGATTCTACTTCGAGTGAAGGTAGAAGAAGGGTAATTACTCTTGTGAGTTATTTTATTTTTAATATTTTTTTGATTACATAAGAACGGAACAAGTAGAATAAACAAATATTTTGCCTCTAGAGTTAAAGATAAATTCATCATGTATGTACAGAATGAGTCACGAATATATGACAAATTCAATAACTTCAATGCAAACCTTTGAAGGTTTTAACTTTAATATTAGGTAAATTCTTTATGTTTGTCTTAATATTTAGCTTCTACTGAACTGATTTTGTATGGCAATTCGTTAAATGGTCGTGAATTGAATAAAGTAGACGATATTACCACCAAAACCTAATTTTGAAAATCAGACAAGTTCTAATGTCTGCATGACCAATACTTAAATGTAGCAATAAACATGTTTTATTATCAGTCAAATCTGTAGTCCAGGCTGCATTTTCCAATGAATTCTGAGATGGGATCTGAATTTTTTTTCTTCCGAGTTTACTCCTCATGTACTCGTTCAAAAACTGACCAAGTGTCAAACAATACTATTAAAGGAACGATGTTTTAAAGGAAAGAAATTATGAGTGAAGTTAATTAAATAAAGAAAAAGTAAACTTGTGAAAATAATTATATAACTACTTTGATTGGCGGATATTTTTTAGTGGGTGGTGGGAGGTTAATACGAGGTGTGAAAAAAAATACCCGGACTGTGTTAATAATATTTATATCAATTAAGATAAGGACATCCCGGAAATTTCATTAAATAAAGTAACTTCTAACGAGAATTTGAGCATTAGTTTGACATTGATAATAATATTTTTTTTTTTTTATGGGATTTTTACGATAACATGTTTCAATCATGCATCGATTTTCGAAATGGAAACAATAGAAGAACAACGTGTTTGCGTAAAATTTTGTTTTAAATTAGGGAAAAGATCTAGTGAACTTTTGAAGCAAGCTTTTGGAGATGATGTTCTGTCTCGGACAACATGTTTTGAGTGGTTTAAACGGTTTAAGGAAGTTAGAACATCCATTAAGGATAACGAACGACCTGGTAGACCCTCGACCAGTAAAAAAAATGAAATTGTTGCTCTTGTTCGTGAAATTATTCGAAATAATCGTCGATTAACTATCAGAGAAGTTACAGATGACGTCGGAATATCTTATGGTTATTTCCAAGAAATATTAACCAAAGAATTGGGCATGAACCGAATCGTAGTCAAATTTGTTCCTCGTCTCTTAACCCATAAAAAAAAACAAAACCGAAAGAACATCTCTCAAGAACTTTTTGAAAGAGCAGAAATTGACCTAGACTTTTTAAAAAATATTATAACTGGCGATGAAACTTGGATTTACGGGTATGATGTTGAATTTAAACGTCAATCGTTTCAGTGGAAGTCAGCAAATTCCCCAAGACCAAAAAAAGCAAAGCAGGGGGTGAGATCAAATGTGAAAGCCATGTTGATCACCTTTTTTTTATTTTCGTGGTATATTCATCGTGAATGGGTGCCTCAAAGACAAACAGTAAATCAGCATTTTTATTTAGAAGTCATGAAAAGATTACGTGAAAATGTCAGAAAAAAAAGGCTAGAAAATTGGATAAGTGGTTCTTGGATGTTGGATCACGATAACAACCCGGCTCACAGGTCATTGCCCATTCGTCAGTTCTTAGCGAAAACTCAGACTCCAATATTTCCACAACCACCATAATCGCCCGACCTGGCCCCATGAGACTTTTGTTTGTTTCCGAAGTTAAAATCTACGTTCAAAGGACGTCGTTTTCAAAAAATTGATGACATAAAACAAAATACGGAAATCGATCTAAAGGACATTCCAATTAGTGTTACCAGGAATGTTTTCAAAAGTGGAAAAGAAAATGGCAGCGGTGTATGCTTCCCTGGGAGATTATTTTGAAGGTGACAATGTGTATATAGAATAATATTGAGTTAATAAAGTTTTATTTGAAAAATCCGGGTACTTTTTTATCACACCTCGTATATAGGAGTATATAAAATGTCAATTGCTTTCAAGATACTCGTTCAAAAGTTTTTATCAACCAGTCAATTTCTTAACTCTATTACTTCCTCTTTTATAAGCCAGTTAAATATATATGTGATCATTTAAAAAACATAAGTTGACGCCCCTATAAGGAATAAACATAAAAAATATTTGATAACAGATAAATGTAACTAAAAAGAGTAAGAAAAAAAATATATTTATATATAAATATTTTTAAGTGCCTAACGTTAAAAGAATCGCCTTGTAGATACACAAAAAGTGTTGTAAATTTATATGTTTTTGACTATACGTTAACCTTAAAAACTAGATAATTGAGTTTTCATTGTTAAAAAAAAATATGACATTTTTTTATAGCTCAAATATCTATAAAATAAGTTTAAGTTGTAAAGGTAAAAATATTGAGTATACCAGTAAAAAGTATAATTTATAGGCCTAAAATTAATTAAACTAAACTTGACTAAACAAAAATTAAAAACTATTTAACTATTTAACTTTTTTGAAGAACGTATTAATTACTAATTTTTAATTTTAAGATTTTTATTATACGATCTAATTTTGTCATAATTTATGCCAAATTGTGAACTTCCCTATAAAAGCAAAATATCAAAATAACATGCATAACTTTCCAAAACCAAAATTTTCAAATTCTTTAACACCTTATTAAAAAGAGGTTATTAAAAAATTATGATTTTTAAGTCTATAAATAAATTATATAATCATTATATAGAATGATTTTTTTGTTTGAGAACCGAGGTGTGCACATTTTATTTTAATAATACGTCGTAAAATATTTTAAATAAATGTTACGCAACAACAATAATAAAAGATAATCATCAATTAAAAATACTAACCATGTATTTTGTTTCAATCAATCGCATAATTGGATTTATGGACGTTGAATAATATTGATTATGCCATGTTTCAATTAACCTTGCTACGAAAAAATAGAATGACACATCATGTATCTCCTGATTTCTTATAATGTAAATATAATTGACTTAGTAATGATTGCTGTCTGTTTTTGAATTTATAATTCTAAATTTCATTTTATTTTTTAAAAATACAATATTCTGAACAATGCCACGATTTTCTCTTGGTAGGATTTAATCAATTCATAACATATAATTTTAATATTTAGGTATTAAATTTAATAAAAACCACCAGTTTCCTTACTTACTGAAAACTCTGTTTAAGGTTTTCATTATGTAAGTTTTTATTTTTATATTTTAGTTGCATATATTTCATGATTTTTCAACTAATAATTACTTTTTAGAATCATCCCTAACTTAAATAACTTAAAGAAATGTCAATTTTATTTAAATAAAATAAATCAAATAATTAGAAGACTATCAAAAAATACTCTTCTTATGTTTGTTTCAATACCGATCAATAGCAAGGAAGGCTATAATTTCCTTGGCTACGCCATTAACAATAGCTATTATAAATTTTTTTCACTTTGACTTGAAATATATTTTCACATCTTCTTTAAATGTTCTATAGTTAATTTATTTATAAAAAAATAGTAATTTTATGTTTATCTAAATTAATTGTTTTATAAAGCACCTTTTAATATGTAACTTGTTTAATATTCTGAGTTAGCAACATTTATTTTAAATTCTTATTTAGTTTATTGATAATATCGACCTTGATTTTTTATTTCTTGTTAACATAAGCGTCATTTTTTCTGTAATAAACACTGTAAATTTTTTTATATTTGCAGTAAGATAAGGTGGAATAAGTGTGTACGCTTTTTTTTTACATAATTGATCATAAAATGATTTGTGTACTATACCATTTGTTAAATAATTATCAGATGTTACAAAAAAGCTATCGGAGTACATTCATCTATACTAAAAAGTTCAAATAAATTAAAATTTATAATACTGTTTTTTCTTCTGAACAAAATCTTTTAATAGTTAAGTGTTAAATAAATTACTGGACAAACCAACGTTACAAGAAATAGAAGTGGTAATAGAAATACTGAAAATTGGAAAGGAACTTAGGAAAAATTTACACATGCTATTTGTGGATTTTAAAACTGCATACGACTTAGTAAATATAAAGAAACTGTTGAACATATTGTCTCACATTTTGGGACACCCGAAAAGCTTTTAGAATGATCAGAGAGTGTATACAAGGTTCTAAATGCAAGATAAGTATTGGAGGATTTTACTCAAATGAATTTCCACTATAGACAGGTCTTAGACAAGGAGACGCTCTGTCACCAGCTCTATTCAATAATGCCTTAGACGTCTGTGGTGAAACAAGTTTTTAGTTAGGCGAAAGGAATAAAAATTAGTGATAATAAACAGCTTGAAATTGTACCGTATGTTAATGATTTAGTGATAACTACAGAAAATAAAAAGAGTGTAAAGCAATCCATAAAATAGCTCATAAGATCAGGAAAAAAAACGGTCTTAACATAAATGAAGAAAAAACAAAGTACCTTATACTATCCAGAAAAAACACATGGTAAGAAAATTAGAAATAGAAGTTTTTTCATTTTTTAAGGTTAACATTTCGAATACCTTGGATTTTGGTGAACAAAAACGTGAATACTTATGAAGAAGTAAATGAAAGTATGATAATAGCAAATGTTATATTAGTCTATTAACACTATTCAAATCAAAATTACACTCAAGAAAATTAATGTTAACACTGCACATAATTTTAATTAGACCAATAACATTATACACATGTGAGACATGGTTATTCACTAAAAAGGATAAGAACAAATTAGGTTTTTGAAAGAAAAAATAATTTCAAACATTTTTGGACCAAAAAATAATGAGGAAGATGAATTTGAAGTTAGGGTCAATGAAGAGTTGAGAAGGTTGGTCATGTTTGAAGATCTGAAAAAATAATTGTGAATATAAAAAAATGGAGACCGGACACAAATGGTCTAGAGAACGACCCAAACAACTATGGGCAGATAGTCAATATGACTTAAGTGGAAAACACGGAGGAAGTTTTAAGGGATAGACAGAAATAAAAAGTCGTTGTTGTTACGGCGATTAAACTTAATGACCTCTAAAATAATAAGAAGAAAATGTAACTAATTAGTCTAGAATATTTTTGTTCTGTCATATTTAAGTAAAAATCATTAAAATTAATTTAAAAACATATAAAATTAAATGTTTTATGTGTTTTGCCACATCATAGACATTATTTGATAAACATGAAAATAAAAATGAATAAAACAGTTTTTTTTTATTTATATTAAAAAAAAAAAAAAAAATTTATATCTCTAGTCATACTAGCCCTTATAGAGGCAAGGGTAATTCAAAAAATTAAACAATGTTATTAAATACTTTTTAAATTATTTAAGTAAGTAGGCTATTCTACACTATGATATAATTTATTTAACACAAGTATAACTTAACTGAGATAATTAAAATTAGTATTTAACCATATATTAAACGGTATTAAATTTTTACCAGCGAGTGATAATAAGACTGCATAACTATATTTAACAGGGTGGCAAGTATAAAATAATTGAAAGAGAACAGCATTACGTTTTGATAAAATTTCTTCTAATGAGTAATCATAAGTGTTATCACATCCAAATATGCACCTACACATACTTATGCTTAATTCCTATAATATATTTAAGTTAATACTAATTTGTTATTATAACGGTTACAATATATTTAATTTTACTTTAGTAATTAAAAATGAATACAAGTGCAATAATTTTTTATCTAGTATTTTATATTACTGTGAAATTAATACATGCATATATTTTTTTTTATTAAAAAAAAATATATATTTACAATCTACACTGTTGTGCAATAAGTATATTTGTTATATTTTATGATGCGTAGTGATGGAGAAAATAGGTGCTTTATGTTTATTTTTTAATTTTTACATGTTTTAAGGAAAGAAATTATAAAAATTATTATTGAAAAATTGGGAAATATTTTATTAAGATTATAAGAAATGTTTGTAGAAAATGAAATAGGATAATATTATATAATAATCATAAACAAGTATTTTAATTATGCACATTGTGGAAAATTTGTAAAATTGCTATTATACTTAAATTTTATTAAGTATTTTTTTCACATCAATTTTTCATATTTATAGATAAAACTATTTTGTTTTATGGACAAAACTAAGCGTTTATGATTTCTATAAACTGTACGTTATCCTTAACTTAGTATTAGAAAATAATTTTAATTATATCACTTGATTTATTTTTAACGTATACACTCATTGTCAAAAAACAAAACAAAAAATACAAAAGTTTGTTAATAACAACGAATATTTTATTTTACAGTAGCGTATTTGATTTAAATAAATCAAGGTTGCTTAAGAAAGATTATACGTATAAGTTAGTGTTCATTTCTTTTATATTATTTACATTTGACAATTCTTGATTTGTATAACGTTTTTTAAGATATAAATATCTAATTTTATATAAAACAAGTTAAATACCTTTGTGTAATTTTTTTTTTATATCTTTAACCTGATTAAAATAATTATAATATTACTAACAAGTTTCGTCGTTAATTATTGTCACATGCGTGATATTTGATCGTTCCCTGAATAATTATTTAGCCTTATATTAGTCTAAAATAGGTTCAATACATTTTTTTTAAATGTTTGATTTATTTCTTAATTTTTAGTAGTAGTTATACTACTAGACTTTGCCTAACTGGGGTTCCGCCCTAGACCCGGTGTCCTGTAGACCTCACGCGTTGTAATCTCGTTAGGCCTTTCGGATTGTTTTTACAGGTATGTCATTGATTCCGGTAGGAGTATACGGCTATGCCGAGTACGATATGTGTTATGTAAAAAAATATAACTCTAAAAGCATTTACTAGACAATTATTGACACTTGTAAATTAAAAAAATAATAATACGACAACAAAATACTTATGTGTATTCACAATCATACTTCATAATAATCTACTAATTATTATTCCAAACAATAAATAGACGAAAGAAAACTTAATAATCATGAAAAATAATCTTTAAATGCCATGTTATTAGTGAAAACTACAAAAATTGAGATGTGCAAAGTAAAATTATACTCTATTAAAATATATGTGCATGGAAAAACGCTGTCGGCAATAAGCGTTTTTGACAGAAATTTTGAAATGCTCACGCCGCGGCGTGCGAATAAAAATGTTCACATCTTCACAAATAATTTTCCTAGAATAACGTCGAGTTTTTTCATAAAATAAAAAAATTGAAAATCGTACGTCATTAAGTAATTTTTTCAACATTAGCTAATTATTTAATGATTTAATATATAATAAGATATCAATGCAAAAATTTGAATTAAAAATATACATTTTTATAATTTAAATCATTTTTAAATGTATAAAAATTTATTAGCTATAATACATTCTATAAAAATATAATTATACATTAAAAAATAAAATGATACATTATAAATTTAAGATGTTTTACACTAGCATCACAGAATTAAAAATGTTATAATTACTTCTATTAAAAGAATATATTCGAGTATTTTTCGTCTTTTATATCCTCCGTTTCATTAAGTTAATTTACACATATAATTATTTTAATTTTTAAACAGAGATAAATTGGGATGTTTTGGTGTAATTTTTAATGGCAGATTTGGGGTCGGCATTGAAAAAAATACTAGTCATAAAATGATCAGTAAATCATGAATTTCATTAAAATTTATCAAAAATCAAAGTAGAAACCTTTTTATTCATGGGGGCGTAAAATTTGCTACTTTGAACTGTATATTTCTTAAATGCGCGGCCTCGCACAACAAAACTACTTAAAAGAGTGCATAAAAATTATTTACAATTTTTTAGTAAAAAAAAAAAACATTTCAAAAAAATTTAATTAGTTAATTGAACATTTTCAGTCACTTGATATATTACGAACTGGCAATGGTACACCTGTTGATGATCACACTAATACTCTTCAAGCTGGAGAGCGAGGTCCACTATTGTTGCAAGATCATACTTTTTTGGATGAAATAACTCATTTTGATCGTGAACGTATACCAGAGCGCGTAGTTCATGCTAAAGGAGGAGGTACTTTTTTTTTTTGTTTTTTTCAGGCCGCCCTGAAACCATCGGTAGGCATTACTTTAGAATAATGAGAAGGTACCTTATTAAAATTAAAACGATATATTTTGAATTTAGTTTAATAACAAATTCAATTATTGAATTACAAAAATCATGCTTATTGTGTATAATATAATTTTATATATTTGTAAGGTGCATTTGGCTACTTTGAAGTAACCCATGATATAAGCAAGTACTGTAAGGCAAATATTTTTTCCAGTATTGGCAAACAAACTCCTGTAGCTGTTAGGTTTTCTACAGTAGGTGGAGAATCAGGATCTGCTGATACTGTAAGGTATTATTTAAATTTTTGATAAAAAAATAATTTTTCTATTTTTTTTTATTATAAATGAAATATTATTAGTTAATTTAACATCATTTCTGCATTTGTGATTTTTTTATTAAATATAATTGTAAAAGTATATGTTTTTTCTTATTCTCTATAGCCAATAATAGGTATTTAGCTAAGAATTAGGTAGATTGTGATAATTATAAAACTCATTTTTAAGTATAAAATTATGTTGAAAGTGGTCGAATACATAGTGGAAGTATAAAATTATTGATGAAATATTTTAAAAAGTATTAAACTTATTATAATTTTTTNGGTAGATTGTGATAATTATAAAACTCATTTTTAAGTATAAAATTGGGTTGAAAGTGGTCGAATACATAGTGGAAGTATAAAATTATTGATGAAATATTTTAAAAAGTATTAAACTTATTATAATTTTTTTTAGATGTATATAGTATTCTCTCTCTATAATTTAAAAAAATGGTCTTATTCTCCCTCTCTCCTCTTTAAAACAGTATCAACTTAAGTTTTTTAAATGGAAACGTATCTATTTATCTAGCTTAAAAATAAGAAAATGACCGGTCAATAATAACTTTTGAACTAGTACTTTAAAGATATTAGCATTTTTATACTAAGGCGGGGGAGTAGTGCTGTTTTTAAATACCTAGAGATAAAAATAAATATAGCCGTGCTTCACCTTAAACTATCACCATAGTAAAGTGTTAATAACTTCCAAAATACTAATCAATTCCCCTGTACAATTGTATAACTCTAGTACTTATTTTGAAAATTTTATAAAAATATTTTTGACTCTTCTTTTCTTTCTTTTTAATCCTCCTTCAAAGTATAACCATATAAAATTGTCAAATATTGAAAATCTTGAAGATCTGTACAATTATTATAGTTTTTCGAAAAATCAACTACCAACTGAGCTTATTAAAAAAAAACGTTTATAATAACTCTTCCAGACATTCTCATAGTAATAAAAGTAGTGGAAGGCGAAATGCCTCACTATTCTATATTCTGAAAGTTACTGCGAAAGTGTATATCTTCAATGTATATTAGAATAGGGTTAATTAATAGAACCTCTTCAAGTTCGAAGTATAATTATTTTTATTAGGATTAAAAACGTCCTAATAATTGTACACATTGAAATAAATAAATAAATTAAACTCACAATATATTTTTTTAGATATATTTTAAACTAATATAAATAACTGGTTTCAATCAGGATAATTTTAATAAATTTATTCTTAT
This sequence comes from Daktulosphaira vitifoliae, assembly GCF_025091365.1. Taxonomy (NCBI): domain Eukaryota; kingdom Metazoa; phylum Arthropoda; class Insecta; order Hemiptera; family Phylloxeridae; genus Daktulosphaira; species Daktulosphaira vitifoliae. The sequence continues at coordinate 18,267,934 of NW_026099575.1, read as the reverse complement.
CTTCATAATTTATGTATCAGTTTCAACAATATAAATAAAAATAAATCTATAATTTTTATAAATGAACTTTCCGTCCCAGTCTTAAGTACATCTAAAGTTTCTAATCTGAAATTGAATTTAAAATTATATTAAAATTCATCAATATATTCTGGTTCAACCTTAATTTTTAGTTAAAATACTTAGTTTGGCCCAGCCTTCATTGTAATAAACAGCTTGATCCCTTTCCTTTTTTTTTTAATGTTTTTACATCTACATCGTTGTAAACAAAATAATATTTAAGAATTCTCTTATTAAAGGCAAGTTGAAACCTTTAAAGCTTTAGTGTTACCCCACTTCCTCTATAAGTTATATATAAATATACATTAGTTTTAGAAATTTTATTTTGTTAATGAACAGTGCTGTGAATTATATGCATTTATACATTTTACTAAGCTAATATGAACATACCATCAGCCAGTACAGATTTTCATCAATTGACTTAAAAACTTAATAATGTGGTTTGTATGATGTTATAGTTTTTTTTTGGAGGGAAGGATTAGAAGGTTAATCCCCTGTATAACGAAAAATATTTCTGTGTTGCTATATAATTTTTTGACAAAGTTGCACAAACTTAGGACCCTTCAAGCTTAAGTAGCATTTACAGATGCATATAATTCTCAGCCCTGTTAATGAGCAAGGCTGGGCATTAACGAGTTAATAAGTTAAAGATGTATACTACCCTATAAATATTTTATTTTTGCAAAACTATTAGTATTTGCATTAATTTGACTTATCAAGTTAATAAGATTTTGTTAACTTAACTTTTACATTTATTTATAAAATAACCAATTGACTTTTAACTTATTAAATTTTTCCTTTAATTTTATAATATTAAAAAAATCTATAATTTGCCCAGCCTTGTTAATGAGACACATAAATTGAAAATTAAATTTTTACAATCAAAAAATGGGTAATGAATGAAAAATAATTATCCTTTAGATAAAAAAAAATGTTGACTCTACAATTATATGTTCCGTAGATATACTTGAAATTTTATCAAAAATAGTTTTATCTGTGGTTAAGTAAAATTAATTATTAATTATTACTTATTTTCAGAGATCCTAGAGGATTTGCTATAAAATTTTATACAGAAGATGGTGTATGGGATTTGGTTGGAAATAATACACCAATTTTCTTTATAAAAGATCCAATGTTATTTCCAAGTTTCATTCACACTCAAAAAAGAAATCCAGTTACTCATTTGAAGGTTAGATAAAATTTATTTAATTATCTATTACTGAAATTTAAGCAAATATTTTTTTAGGATGCAAATATGTTTTGGGACTTTTTAACATTACGCCCAGAGTCGATTCATCAAGTTATCATTTTGTTTTCTGATCGTGGTATTCCAGATGGTTATCGCCACATGAATGGTTATGGTTCACATACTTTTAAAATGGTTAATTCTAGTAATAAAGCGGTTTATGTTAAATTTCATTTTAAGGTAATATTTATTTACTACTATTTCCATAAATGCAGTAGGGAAAATGAGACATATATAAGGTTTGCAAAACTAAACATATTGTTATAATTACTTTAGACTGACCAAGGAATCAAAAATCTTGATGTTAAGAAAGCACGTAATCTTGCTGCTGATGATCCTGATTATTCCAATCGTGATTTGTATAATGCTATAGCTAATGGTAATTACCCAACATGGACATTATATATACAAGTGATGACATTTGAAGAAGTAGCTTCATGCTCTTTCAATCCTTTTGATATTACTAAAGTTTGGTCTCATGCTGAATATCCATTAATTCAAGTTGGCAAACTTGTTTTAAATCGCAATCCTACAAATTATTTTGCTGATATTGAACAAATAGCATTTAGTCCAGCACACTTAATACCTGGTATTGAACCAAGTCCTGACAAGCTCTTGCAGGTAATACTTAATATATGTCAAAGAATCACCATTAATAATGTATTGTTAATTACCATTTTTTTAAAATAAAATTATAAAATTCTATATTTTGTTAGTATGACATGTGTTTCCCATGTTTTCCTCTGCCGCATATCACATTATAAACCTAAATAAAAGTGTATAGAAATCTGAATCATAAGTCCACGGTGGACTAGTGGTAAGGTTTGCCTTTATGATGCCTTGGCTCACGGGTTCTAATCCTGTACTGTGACTCATTTTTTCACACAATTTCCAGTACACTTTTTATAACCGCCCGTCAATTCCTGGCAACCGTGTTAAGTGTACCTAAAATTTTGTATCAAATAATTTTATAATAATACCATAAGTATTGTTAACTGAATAAAAACATCAATTTTAAGTTTTTTTTTTGTGTAGTATATACTCACATGTATTCAAAATAATTAGGATAAATAATTTTGAATGGAGACAAACTAGGATTTTAATATCTAGGTTCCCCTGTTACAGCAGTAATAAATAATACTTCATTATTAATATATTTTATACATTTTTTTATTTAAGGGTTTTTTCATAAAATAATTCTTTTTACTATTTCTTATTTTCTTTATAAGTCAAATAGAACACTCTTTAAAATCTTAAAAATAAGTTTTATGTTAAGTGTTTTATTTCAGGGACGTCTGTTTTCCTACAGTGATACTCATAGACATCGTTTGGGTACAAATTATCTACAGTTGCCAGTCAATTGTCCTTATCGATCAAAAGTAACCAACTATCAACGAGATGGTCCTCAAGCATATAATAATCAAGGATCAGCACCTAACTATTATCCAAACAGTTTTTCAGGTCCTGAAAATCAATCGCATTTGAAACTATCAACATTTTCTGTTTCTGGTGATGTTAATAGGTAGAAATCTAAATATCTGTAAAATTATCATCATCTTCAATAATACGTAATAATGTATATAATATATAATACATAATATACATTGTGTATATTTACAAAGGGCGACTGATTTATCGTTAATCACCAAATTTCTTCTATAATAATAACTTTGAAATGAAGAATTTTAATTTTGTTTAGAATTACTTATTTTTAACTATTGAATTTTCATTTGGTTAAATACTTTTATGTCAATGCCTCTTAACTTATAAGGATACTAACTTTATATTTTTTAATAATATCATAGTTTAACTAGTTCATCTAAGAAAATTACTTGTAGTTCATAACAATTTTTGATCCTTTCACATTCTCTTTTCTAATAAATCAAATAATAATAATAAATAATAATAAAAATACTAAACTAAAAGAAATAAAGTTTTACTCCATATATTAGTTTGAATTATTAAAACCTAAGATTTAAAAATTATACTAATTAAATGAACACTGTTGTGTTTGATACATAATTGTATCACTTGGACACTTATATATTGGTTTTTATTAAGTCATATTTATAAATATTATTTTCTAGTAGATCTTCCATTTTAGCTTCGATGCGAAGCTGAGAAGGTATTAATTTGACTATGATGTGTTTTTTTTTTTATTTTTATTTTTTATGTCTGTGAATGCTCAATCTCAGCTCTCGCTGGACCGATTTTGATGAACAATATGTCAAAAGATGCCAAATCGTATCTAGTCGAAGAAATTACCCTCAAAAATTGAAAAAAACTATCGTTCTCTATAAATAGGGGAAATCCCCCAAATTTAATAATCACTACTTTTCGACATTTTTTCAATTTTTTTAAACTAAAATTGCCATAATTTTTTTAAAAATGACCGAATCAATATAATTTTTTTTTAATTAGAGAGATTAATTATTTATACAGGGGGATGCAAACATTTAAAAATGTGTATAGAAAGAAAATTTTTTTTTTCAAAATGTTTTCAAAATTCGAGGAATAGGAATTTGTTGAATATTTTGTAATAAGGTTCATTGAGTTCACTGTAGCACTGAAAAATATAGAATGTTCAAACCATATTGCATTACAATCATCGATAAACTTTTGAATTAAATGGAAATTTTGATGTATTTTATCTTAAAAAAAAAGGATTTATAAAAAATTATTTTTTATACATTTTAATTGATAAAGTATCATACACGCATATGTTTTCAAATTATTTATTATTATTATGGAATTATTATTTATATTTGAGACGTGGGGATCTAGGGTTTAGGGATCTAAATACCAAAAATTAAAAAACGAATTTTTATTATGTCAAATTAATCTAGATATCCATGCCAATACTATGAAAAAAATCAACTTAAATAACTATTTATAATTTATAAAAACGGAATGAAGTAGTTATTATTTATGTCTTAAAAAAAACTTTTTGATACTTAAATCACTTGGTCCTGCCACACCTTATTAATTTTAATATTATTATTAAAGAAATATTGTGTAAAAATATATGAAAAAAAGTACTTATATTGTATGAATATACTTTAAAATTTGAATTTGATGTTAGGCATATTTTTATTAAATAATTTTTAGATATGATTGGAGTAGTGACAATTATAGCCAAGCAGGTATTTTATACAAAAAAGTTATGTCAAATGATGAACAAAACAGGTTGGCCGAAAACTTAGCTGATAGTATTAAATGTGCTGCAGATTTCTTACAAGTAAAAATATTTTGTTATACCACAAATTTAATATGAATTATTTTTTTTCGTATAGTCTATGCTTATAATATGTTATTTGATGATATTAAATCAATTAATGGTATTTAAAAAAATTTTGATTACAATGTGTTAAATACACATTAGTTAAAACCTTTCAAAATTTATACAATTCTATGTGTTGATTCTTTTTTCAAATTTAGGAAAAAGCTATTTATCATTTCACCAAGGTTAATAAAGAATTAGGAGAAAAACTTCAAACTAAGTTGGAAGAAGCTAAATATGCTAAAGCAAATCTATAAATATTTCATTTGCTTAATTTATTTTTAATATGAATAATAATTTACAAATTATTCTTGAAAAATAATCATTTTTTTGTTTTTTATTATGTTTATTGTTATACTAAAATTATTCATTTTTTTTAAAATAATGAATTTATAATATTAATAGTTATAATATTAATTACTGGTGAACATTCAAAATGTTTTGAAAATTATCATAATATATACCAATGTTTATTTTTCTAAAATAAATTTATTTTTAGATAATTAGATTAATGTACACAAAATTATGTCATGTTATAAATCTTTTTTATTAAATGTGTTGGTGTAATGAATATAATAAACAAATACAATATTTCAAATATGATTGGAATGAATTTCAACTAATAATAAATTTTATTGATCAGAGTTGATCACACTTTTATATTATCTTACAAATAATAATAAATGTAAAATATTTTTTTATGAGAAGAATTTATTACTTACAGTTAGGTTACCTAATATTAAATTGTATTAAATAATCAAATACAATCTATTGTAAATTATTACTTTTCACCAAGTTATATTAGATTAACTTTAACTTTATAAAATTATAGTTATTTTAAAATTAATAAATTTTATATAATTATATTTTATTATAATTTACAAGGATAAAATTTTCCTTAATACTCTATACCTCATAAAGTTGCGAGACATATTGTACTGTTTCTAAAAGTATAACGGCAATTTTTTCTATAATTATATTATTTAGACCATTATAATTTTAAGGTTTTGTGTATTGACAATGACGTATTCTCAAAATAATTTTTAATTAGAAGATAGTAGTTTTATTATTTTATTTACCGAAATATTTTCTAGTTGCTTCACTGTACCAATGAAAAAACATTGGTTTGATTTTGATTCAAAACCTAAACACTTTTTTGTGTTATCTTTTCTTTGTAAATGTCCTTGCAAAATGTCAGAAGCTGATAAGTAGCATACAGGAAAGATTGGGTTAGAGAAAATATGGTATTCTTATAATAATTGCATGATGTGTTTTTTTTTTATGTCGGCACTTTTTCTAGCTCTCACGACCGATTTTTCTCATCGATACGTCAAAAGATCACAAATCGTATTTAGTTGAAAACATTATCCACAAAAATTGAAAAAAATTCCCTTGTTCCCCGTAAACGGGGGAAATTCCCCAAATAATTACAAATTTAAAAATCGCTAATTTTCGACATTTTTTAAATTTATTTTTCTTAAAACTCTCATAACTTTTTTAAAAATGACCGACTCAATATTTATCTATTTATAGATACCTTAGGAATTTACCTATTATTTGATATATTTTTGTGAACATTTGACCCTTTACCAGCCCACAGGAAGGGTTTCAAAATGGCAACTTTTTTACAAAAAATTAACTTTTTCAACTTAACTTTTGAAAATGTTTCGGAAAGGCTGATACTTTTATATATATTTTAAATTAAAACTTATGTAATATACTTTAATTTGAAGAAAAAATTTAACCTCTGGACTTTTCTTTGTAGTGAAAACGGACATCAAAGTTAAAGAAAAACGTACGATTTCCATGAAAAATTCTCGATTATATATTTTTAAATTTATAAAACTTATAACTTTGTTATAAGTAACAAAAAAATTTTATCGAAATGCATTGCATCAAGCCCATTACATTTTTATACGCAGTATAAATTTTGTTACTATAATTATTATTTATTCATATATAATAATTATAAATCAAATAACTATTCGGGATAAAATTAAGGGAATAAGATTTATTGTTGCTTTTGAAATAGTCTACCAATTTTTTTAAAACACTACAGATTTGCATCGAAGCGTTTCTTATGATAATGATTTTAATCACTGTCAGATATCATCTATACTTGTCCTATATATGTCACGTCCACACTGTGCCGCGTTCCCACTGTGCTACCGGTTTTTTTTTTATATAATTGTAAGTAAATATAATGTCAAATAGAATTTGACCAAAATTAAGTTATTCTCAATACTATAAAATGAAAATTAACTTCAGTAATATTTTAATATGTAGACTTAAATACCAAAAGCTGTCAATATTTTCTTATTGGGAAAAACTTTTTCAAACTTAATTACTTAGTCTCAGCTACTAACAGATATTTGACTACTTAGTTTATAATATTTCTAATGTATAATTTATTATAAGGTATAATCCATGTTAAACAGAAGGTATCGATTTAATTTGTATTAGAAAATATTATAATTTCGAAAATTTCTAGTGAATATTGAAATTTTGACACTTTAAATTAGTTTATCATGTAAATAAATGATTTATTTTTTTAATTTTGTCAAAATTATTTTTATTTTTCATGAATAGTTAAGATTCACTTTTTCGAACTAACTTAGTTATTTTTATTATACAAATTTTTGTTGAAATAAGTCTCATTATGACAATCCCCGTAACCCACCATTAATAGTGAACAAACACAGCTGAATTTTTTACTAATAAATTGTGTAATCCGAGTTTTTATAACAAGAAAAATGTCTAAATTATGTCATAATGCAACATCACAATTTTTGATACAATATCAAAACTATTCATTCTTTCAACAATTAAATTTAACCTCCTCCCAAAATAATTGACCACCCTACGCTTATGAATATTACTCTTAGAATCAAATCTAACTGATTTGGGTCGTAAATTTTATCAATAATGATAAAAATATACATATGTTTTTTGAACTACTGTAGTACCATAAATTTATGTATATATGACTATTTTATGCATAGTACGTATAGATATTACAATGTATGTTTCTATTATCTATAGTAGTACTACAATTATATAGATAATGTATAACTTTTACATAACAATTGTTAAAAGTGCCGCCTCAAGTGTTAAGTTAGGAACTAATATGTAGAAAAACTATAAAGTGCTAGTTTCATTGTAACTCTACACAATGAGTTAAATATTAACAACTATCACGTATTACTAAGTATGGGTTTATCGAAATTTTACAGTTAATATTTAATCCATTTAACAGCAAATTCTTACATCTTTATCGGAATAGATTAATGAAAAAAACTAGTATGGCCCAGTTTTTTAAATGATATTGGCATATCTCATTAAAATTGGAATAAATAAAGTCTAGTAAAATGGAAAAATGGTTTCTTCAATCAATGTGGATAGCCATGTTTGGATTTTTCAAAGAATTTCGTCCGGAAGATCCTTATATCACTCAATACTTGACCCATCCTCCAATGAATTTTACAAATGAAGAAGTATGTTTATATCTGTGTAAAAAAAAAATGTAATAAAATTTGTTTTTATTGTTTATCAAGGTCCTTTATATATTTTTAACTATTATTTTAACTCAGATATTACAACAGGGAAAATTTTTACTAAATGTTAGGAGGCTGAGACTTGTAACTACAAATTTTTAGACTAAAATTTATTTCTTTTTATAAAATAAAATTTTAATTTCTACATATACCTCAGTTTGTTGGCTAAGTTAAATATTTGGATTATTAATTTAAAATTATGCACTCTAGGCAATTTTGTAATTTTTATTTTTAAATGTTTTAAAAACTAATTGATGTTTAATTGGTTTTTATTTTATCTAAAAAAATTAAGTTATGATTTATAAAAACTGACTTATTATTATGTTTGATTTAGGTTATTCAAGATGTATATCCTGTTTCTACATACACTTGTTTGGGATTAACTATTATTGTATTTCTGATTACTGATTACCTTCGATACAAACCTATTGTGATACTAAATGCTATGTCTAGTGTTATTGCTCAATTATTATTAATTTATACTAGAAGTATTACTAGTATGATGGTATTTATGTTTATATCTTAACATGTGTATGAAGATAAAATGCCTAAAATAGTTTTGGTTAAATAATTTTTTATTTTATTTGGTTAGGTAATGGAAGTTTTTTATGGCACAATGACAGCTTGTGAAGTTGCCTATTACACATATATATATTCTAAAGTGGAGAAAAAACATTACAAAAAGGTTTCTAGTCATATGAAAATGGCCTGTCTTTTAGGTCGACTTATATCAGCTATACTTGCTCAAATTTTAATTGACAATAGTGTTTTAACAATACCACATTTGAATTATTTAACATTATTAGGTACTTTATTTATTTATAAATTATTTTTAATTAGAAAAAAAGTTTATACTTTGAAACTGTGGGAGACAATGAAATTTGTTTCATATTGATAAAAAGTTTTATTTTATTTACTCATACCAATAGGTTTAAAAAAAGAATAGTGATTTTATGTACAACTATAAATTGCATATAAGTAATTCTGAACATCTCCTCAAACTTGATTATTTATGTATCATAATGTCCAGTCTTAATAGTTAAAAAGGCATAAGCAATAGTTTTTGTGAAAATAAAATATTATGCTATAATATAATATAATATCTGCTCAAGAACCTTTAGTATAAAGTTAATTTTAGTTTGTATGTTTTATTGCCATTAAAAAATTTTATGGAGTGACATTTTGTTAATGTTACAACTTCAAAACTGATTGGCAGTCAATTTTTTTGAAAAAAATATGTTAATATGAAGAATGAATGAAATAATTTTTTTTTAAATTTTATTGGGCAAATGTGGCATTAAATTTGTGTTCAAGAATAAAAGTTTTTTTATAGTTTCATAAAGAAATAAATAAAATGTCACTATACCCTTTTACTTATTTAGAGTTAAAATTGTTCTATTTATAATTGTAAATGTTTTTTTAATATCCAGTGATAAAATTTAGTTACATCATATATACATAGAAATTTTAGAATAAATTTTTTTAAAAAGTTCAAAATTTTAATAATTAGATAACTCAAATTTGTACCCCTCTGTGTTTTTTGCTATCAACTTATGAGTTCTGGGATTTTTTAATTAACTAACAATTATCTTAATTATTAATTATTTTATCTTAACAATATGTTCTTTTTTAACTAATTACTGCAACTCTAATTAAAAGTAATTAAAAATTAATTTTACTTTATTAATAATTATTTTTCATATCATTTAAAGGTTAAAGGAATTTATAAAGTAAATGATATAATAGTCATGTTTTCAATAAATTTTAGGCAAAAAAAAAAATTTGTACATCAAATAAGTTTAATACATTCAAGATTTGTTTGATAAATTCTGTGATGAGGAGTTTCTTTAAAATTTCTTTGTAATAATAATTATTTTGTTTCATTTTTTAAAAATCAAGAAAGGAAAAATTTGTATTTTGTATCTAGAGGCTAGTTTAGGTAATTTAGAGTTAAATTCCCCTTGAAACTAAGAGCTAAATTAAAAACTATCAATTACTATGCCAGTGGTGCAACCAAATTTTTTTTAATAAGAAAAACAATAATTATTTGTCACTTAAATGATAAAAATAATTTTGATTACTTTTTTTTTCTAAAAATTACTAAAAATTCATAAATCAAAATACATTTTAAGGGAAGGGGTTATACAAGATGAAATTTTACTTCCAATAAATATTTTAAAACCTACCAATAAATTATTTTTGATAACAAAATCAATATATGTAATACTTCTGTCAATATACATTAATGCAATGGATTTCTTTAAGTTTTCATTTTTTTTAAAATCAAATCAAGGAATTCAAGGTTAATTTTTTAAAATTTAGAAATGACTTCAGTTCATGACAAACATAAATATTTATACCACTACCATATTAGGATAAAAGTATTATATTGTACAATCAGCATGTGTAAACTAGTCCCATAATTAATGATGAGTACAAATATCCAAATAAATTTTGTTTTGTATTGAAATTTATAGTAAATTTTTAACATATAAAAAAATAATTTACTTAAAATAAATATTTAAACCTCAGTTATGTAACAAATTTACTTTATTAAGTAACAAAAAAAATTTGTTTTTTAATAACTTCATCTTTTTTAGGTGCATTTTTTTCCTTAATATGGGCTTTTGGTTTGCCACCAGTAAAAAAAAGTTTGTATTTTCACCATAACCCTGAAAATATTCATATTAGTGATCAAACAAGTGAGAATGAATTATTTTATAATATTCAAGATACTTTTTTATAAATAAATTATTTTTGTTTATGCTATGGTCAGAAAACATTTTTTATAAATGCCAATAATTTTATTATTGATATTATAAAATAGAACACTGGGTACAGACATATCATTTTTGTGCATTTATGATAACATTTCTTTCTCAGTTATGGTGTTTCACTCAATATAGCCTTTTGTATAAATGTTTAAGATTTTGTAGTTGTTCTCTGTTTATTAAGTTACTTTTGCCATAATTGAAATTGTTTTGAGATCATTTAAGTGGGTTATGATAATCATATCCTGTGATCTGTTTATAGAATGAATATATAATATAAAAATAGAAGCTATAGGCTTCCCCAAAAAAATTTATTTCTAATTTAATTTAAATTTTATTACTTTTTTGAACTATATTTTCAAATAAATTTGAAAGGATAGTTATAAGTTATGCCAAACACACCAGGTGACACTGATAAGTTTCCTAATATTTATTCAATATCAACTTTTTATATTAAAAAAAAAAGATCTATTCTTGTTCACTTTAATGTACAATCACTTTTTAAGAATTATTTTGTTCCAATTAGATTTAATTTTATCTTTTTTTTATTTTTGTGTTTATGCAGCCCAATGAATGTTTAAAATCTATAAACAAAATTAAAACTTATTCAGTGGTCAATTTAGTAAAATTTTCAAGAATATTTTATGCAAAAAAGGATATATCAATTAAATTTTGCTGTTAAAAATTATTAATTTATTTAAAAAAAATAAAATAAAAACATAGTTTTTATAGCTTTCAATACATAGTATTATTATAGTTTGATAATTTCTTTTATTACTGTCCACTGGCGTAATTATGGATGGAGTATGGGTGTGACGTGACAAAAATGGTAAAGATAAAATTCGTTTTTGTTTGGAGGATATTGAATAATTTTCTTATGTGTATGAAATATAATCTTATTTTATCCCTACCCTGGACAAAAACCATAATCATGCCACTTTTATTGTTATTATTTTTAAAGATCAATTTTTAAAAATAGAGCAACAAGTTTTTAGGATATATACATATCGATCTCGAAATGGCATAGTAGTACACAGACAAATTAAAATTTTTTATATTTCACTATCCTTTAAAAATGGTAAAATACTAGGATAGTACGTAGAAGTGTTGTCTTACTCTATTGCAAGTAAAATTTATTTATTTGTCTATTGATTTTTACTCAAATTATAAATTTTAAATTATAGATTACAAAAATTGTTTGATTGTAAAGAATAATAAATCTATTTTATCTTATTTTATAACATATTGCTTTTTATTCTGTGATTTATTTTATTCGTTCAAATTAAAATTTGAGTTTTTAATTTTAGATCAAAACTTTCCTGCCCCTAAAACTGCATGCCAAAGGTTATGGCACGACTTTAATTCAGCTTTTAGGAATAATTATGTTGTTCAATGGTCCATTTGGTGGGCAATAGGTACCAGCATGTATTATCAGGTGTGAATATTATATATAATGTTTTATTTAAACATGTATTTTAGATTGAATTGTAAGTCAGTCTATATAAGTATAGTTTTTAGTAAAATATACCATAGAATGTCGTCATATGTTTTAAAATTTATTATATGTTTATTAATTTTTTGTATTGGTATTTCTTATTACTAAAATAATTTAAAATAAATATATAATAACCAAATATAATTTTTAGTTTATGTCATATTCTCAATCACTATGGCAAGAAATATCTGATGAAGGGACAGATTTTAAAATAACTGATAATGGTTCCGTGGAAGCAGTTTATACTATAATTAGTGAGATTAATATTTAAAACAATACATTGTACATTTTTTTTTTTTAATGCTTTTTAAGTCCATTAAAGGCTATAGCAATCTCCCTAATGGAAAAGGTTTCTTAACCATTGATACTCTGGGATGGGTGGTTAGTCTGTAGCCATAGAGAGAGAAAGAAAGAGAGATGGCGACTCCAATTACTGATCTCTTGCTCGGCAAATGAAGATACCTAATTGAGTTTTGAAAACGTGATAGTGCGCGTCAAGCACTACCTCATTACTGATTCGGCCACACTGTCCTTCTAATATATTATGATTAATTTTATTTATTATAATTTTTTCATTCAGCCAACCCAACCTTTTTTAATAATATTATAGTGGAAATAGCCAATATAATTTATTATAAGATTAATTTATATTTTTAAAAAACTATAGTTCACAAAATCAATGCTATACCTCCATTTTAAGTTTATTAAAAAGCTTGTGTAAATGCAATTATGCTGTTTAGGAAATTGAAGTGATATTAAAAAAACTAAGTACAGATGAGATTCTGCCTAGAGATGACAATGCATTTTTTAAATTAGTATTTATTGATATATGACAATGAGGATTCACCAATTACTGAAGGAGGAGTGTCCAAAAAAATATTAGAGGATATCTCATATAACTAGGGACTAGTAGATTTAATTAGTGAGAAAGAGTTATGGGAGGCTGTGGCATCAATAAAAAAGAATAAAGTAGTAGGATCATATGATAGAAATATTGAAAATATTAGGCAATTTGGCATAAAATGGTTGAATAAAATTCTTTTAGAAGGGAAAATGCCAAAATAATGGAGGAATAGTATTGTGGTGCCGATATTTAAAGGCAAAAGAGATATACAGATGTGTGGAAATTATAGAAGCATAAAGCTTATAAGTCATATTATGAAGATTTGGAAAAAGGAAATAGGCAAAAAATAAGAGGAGAAACATCAGTAACAAAGAATCAGTTTGGTTTTTAGAGTACCGAGAGAGGAGATTGTGTCAAGTGGAAATTTAGGATAAGAGTGGCGGATCCCAAGTAGTTGGGATAAAGGCGAGGTTAAAGAAGAAAACGATTGATATCTGACAATGTATATGCTTAAAGATAAAAAATATTTTAAATAAATATAATAAAAAATTAATCATGTTTACTAAATAATACATGATTTTTTACATTAGATGTCTTTTTTTTTTTATTGTATAGTACATGAAATAAGTTTTATTTAGTTTAATTTGAAATGATATAGATATTTCACACTATGTAAAAATCAGAATTTTCATTTTATACTCAAAGAAATGTATATCTTAATTAATAAAATAAAGTAAAGTTGACAATATTTTAATTCATTAACAATACTTTTATTTTATATTTTAGGCACTTTAGGAGTTTATTTAGTTGGAGTTATGACTATTCCATCTTGGTGGTTAATTGGTGTTCTTACATTAAGCCAAGGCATTTTACTATTAAAAATGTCTCAGGAACACTTATTATCTCATGCTTATGTTGGATATATAATTTATGGAACATTTTATCATGTTATGGCAACTGTAGCAAAGTATGTATTTCATTTTTAATTAAGACGGAACAAAAAATAATTGATTAATTAAAACATTATTGTGGTTTCTCTTAAAGAAAGGTCTAAATCTGAATTTGTGTACATATAAAATGAGTCGCATTTAAAAGACATTTTGTTATTAAATTTACTTTCAGCAAAAAGTATTTATTGAATATAATATTAATTTTAGTTGTGAAGTCGCTAGAAACATACCAGAAGATAGTTATGCTTTGGTGTTTGGTGTTAACACATTTATTTCACTAATTATTCAAACGTGTATGACTGTCATAATAAACAGCTCTATCGGGCTTAAATTAACAATAAGAACTCAAGTATGATATTAAATTTTTGTTATATCTTATACACCTTAATGTAACTAGAATTTCATTAAAGAAATATTTTTTTTTATTTTTTATAATTTTCTACTCATTATGTTTTATGTACTTAAAAACTTTAAATTAATAATGTGATATATACCAAAAGGTTAATATGTTTAACATACCATTGAGCTTAACCTTTAGAAAACTTTTCTGGAATTACCTAAATATTTAATTTTTTTACATAGTTATTGATTTTTAATCGTATTTTTCTTTTATTATTGATTTTACAAAACATGTATGTAATCCTTTTAAAATTCTTGAAAAAGAACAAAAAATGTTGAGTAAACATTTTTATTAATTGTTTAATGTCCTAATATTTATTAATAATAATGTAATTTAAAAATTTGTAAAACACAATATTTCAATATTTCCAACATAATATTTGAAAATTTATGTGAGTTCTTAAAACAGATATAGATACATATATCTGTTTTAAGAACTGATTTAATGATGAAATTGTATTACTAATAAAAAATAAGTAAGGCCTTTAGCAGTTGATTATATTTCAGTACATATTCTTAACATCTTCATAGTTGTGTATCTAGTTTATTATAAATATTTGTATCATTAAGATAATTTGACAAGCAAATTAATAACCTTTTCAACTTTTGTGCCTTAATAAATGCCTATCATCTTCAAAAATTTTATTTAGAAATATCATTTGTTTAAAATGGTAGATTCATGTTATTTTTGTTGAATTAGGCACAACTTATTAACAAAATAAAACAATTTTTTCAGTTTTTTGTGTATGCAGTATGTTCTATTTGCGTTGGTCTATTGTACCTAATTAAAGCTCTAGTATCTACATATAAAATGAAAAAACTGAATAGTTTTACAATATCATCACAGAGTTAATGTTATTTTATGAAATATGTTTTCATATCCAATGTTCCAATTGAATTATACTTTTAATTATTTTATTCATTTTTTTGTTGTAATAATTATTGAAATATAAGACCTATTTTAATAACTCATGTACAATAATCATTTAAGAATAAGATATATTTTGTTTTTGGAAACTAGTGAACATTTTTTAATTTTTTGTAAAGGAAAAAGTTGTTTGATTCAAAAACCCTACAATAATAATTAGTTGAAAAAAAAAATTTCATCTTTTTAATTTAGAGTTAAAAATCTTAACTTTAATTATATTTAATGGAACTCTTAGTTTAATGATATGATAAAAAAATTTTTTTTAAATAATTTTGTTTAATAATTTTTATTTGATCAAGCGTTCTTTTATGATTACTTGTTAAAAATAAGCATTTTCTATCAATTTTCATCATAGTCATCATATTTTCATGATGATTTATAATCAAGTTTTTATTGACAATTCTTGTTATCATATCTGTCAATGTAGCAAGAATAGTTACCGATAATAATTTATGAGCCATTGAAACAGATTACTTTTGCTTCAGATATTATAAAAACTAATTTTTTTAAAAATCTAAATTTTAGAACGCAAACAGTTTATCAGTTGAAACAAATTATAAAAAATTTATTGAAAACTTTCTACTATCATATTATCAAAACTAAAAATAGGAATTTTTTTTGAACTTTGGGTTTACATATAGAAGACAAGGTCTTAGGACAACTTTTTTTTTCTAACTTTTAGTAATTAGTAAACAGTTGTTTAGTAAATAAGGAAACAGATAAATTGTTGCAAACCATGAGAACAACAGTAACCCGTTTTCTTACTTACTAAACATTCAATATAAATTTTTTTTTGCAAGATATTCTAGTTTGTATACATATTTTTCAAGTTTTAAACTCTTTGTATAAGTAGAAATTGTTCGATTTTTTAAAAAAGTATTCCGAAAAAAATAAAAATGTAAAAAAATACTTATTTAAATTTTGTATTAGTCCATCTATTTTTCAAACAGATATAAAAATTTTCAATTTAATTATAAAAACGTATAACAAACATTTTTACGTAAAATAGAATTTTTTTTAACTACATTAGCTATTAGCTCATATAAGATAGGGGTCGGAATATTTTTTGTTTTTTCAACTTATAGTACGTAATAAAAGCTTTAATTTATTATGTTTAAAGCTTGGAGTATTTCCAAATATTTTCAAAAGTTAAATTGGAAAAGTTTTTGTGCAAGAGATGCTACTTTGAATCCTCCTATGGTCAGATTAAGGGTTAGATTTTCAAAAATCTATACCAAATTAAAAAGAAATGCCTAAGGTATTTATATAAAAAAATATTTTTAATTCCTTTGTTTTTCAATATAATATGATAGATTTAAGAAATGTCAAAATTTACCGATTTTAAAAATCAAAAGTTTTTGGAGATTTCACCCAGTTAAAGGAAAATAGAGATTTTTTTTAGATTTTCAAAAGCAATGACTTCAATTAGATACGATATATAATAGTTGCAAATTTCTTTACTTCTATGGCAAACATCTATAAAAATTTGTGATATTTTGACGTATCGTTGAAAGAATTTGGTCAAGTGAGACCTCATAAAAAGTAATTATAGATACTAATAAAAAAATAAACACATAATTTTAAAATAAATACATTCTCATCAAAGTTAAAAATATATCCTCGTCTCGTAAGTGCTCTTTTCTTGACTATACTTATAGTTGAAAATTTTATGAAAATTAAGCCGACTATAGTTCACTCATGAATAAAAAAACAAAAACTTCATGAAAACTATGTCACATCTAATGCTATAATTAAATAAAAGCAATAAAAAAATTCTCAAATTATATTTGAAAAGTATTTTTATAAGGTGATATATTTTTTTATTTTGCGCTATTTGAACCAAAACGTGATATAATTGATAACCATTGTGATTTATATCAGTTAATATAACTGTTGTATAATTCATAAGAAAATGTCTGTAATTATATTTTTAATGTTATAAAGTGTAACTTAAAAGCATTGTCAATGTCTAACTACAGAGGATATAGTGTTATACAATATATCTATATGATTTTAAAAAATCATTAAAAAGAAATAGTCGTTGCGTGAAATGTGTCGTGGAAAATTATTCTAGTGAGAATTTTCACCAACGTAACTATGAATATGTGTAGTGACGATTTAGATTGTTTATGTGTGCGTAACGAGTCTATCCTAAACTATTGTTTTAGGACAGTGAAAATATGATTTACTATCATAATGCTATTATAGTATAAACAATAGCAGGTAGTAAAATGGTTTGTTTTTATATAAAACTCATGTTTCAGCTTAATACAAGTTATTTCCACACAAAGAGCTTGAGTAAAATGTATACTTTATGCAGAACACAAAAAAATTTCAAATTGTTTTTTGAATATCTTTAATAGGAGTCGTGTAGTTTTAGCTTATAATTCAACGTTTAATTGTGTTTTGTTAAAGTTATCAACCAAATATGCAATCATATGCTTCCTTGTGTGTTTTTATTTTTGCGATTCCAGTAAATATGTTATCCTTAGATACATTACAAAATAATGTTTACTTTAATAATGTAAGTACATTTAGCTATAATTGAAATTATAATGCTTCATTCTAATTATGAAACTTGATGCAAATCATTATCATAGTTTTATAAACGATATTAACTAACTAGGAATAATTTTTTGTTAGTTAATCATTAACTCGTGTATTTATTTCTAGTACGTTACGAAAACCGCTGCTTTCAAACGAAATAAAATGTTAATGTTCACTAACATTGTTTTAGTATTACAAACCTAGAATACTTTTTCCTATTGAATTTACAACTATTTATTTTAGATCAATTATTACAAAAAAATTTTTATTATTAAAATTCACATTTATTTTCGTTTAGATTTGATGGAATTGATTGCTTTTTTTTAGATAATCACTTAAAATAATCATCTGTTTTAGTCTAGAAGTAATAGAATGTCCGATGAAAGAAATAATGGTTTTGGTAGAATAACTAAGCGACAATCTGTATCAAAGAAACAGAATCGATGTAAGTTTTAAGTTTTACCTCAATTATGTTTTAATTTATCTAAAGGGTCTTCTAAAAATATTTTATGTACTAGTAATTAAGACACTTATCTGATAAAGTACCCAAAAGATTTTTTTTTTCATGTCAATAAAAATGGTATTTTCTATACTTTGTAGTAAAAATTCATATATATTAATAAAGGTTCTTGACAATATAGGCATCAACTTGCTTTAAAACTAGTTCTTACGGGCAATATGTTTAGAAATGAATATTTACACTATTAAAAAATAACTGTTTTTTCAAAAGGTATTTTTCTTTAGATGTTAAATTTAAAATAAATTGTTTATATTAAAAAAGTTCTCAGTCATAAAAAAAAAAGTTAAAACGTATAAAACCATAACGACTTCTAATTTACTCTCCGAAATTATTCAAATAAGTGTCATAATTATATCTGTAGATCATTGTTAAATGAATTTGGTATTTTGTTATCTATTAGTGCTTTCTCTTTTCACTATCGTCCAATTTGACAATGAACCTTGTTACTCTTCGTCTGGCGATAGTGGAATTTGCATGACATCTTCTGAATGTCATCAACATCTTGGTGTACCTATTGGTTCTTGTGCCAATTCTTACGGAGTTTGTTGTTTGTGTAAGTAATTAGAAATTATTTTTTACATTTAATTGTTTTGAAAATTAATTGCAGTAGATATTATTTAGATAAAATTACAAAAATAGAAATAAACCATAGTTTATTGAGAACTGTAAATTATTTTTTTTCTATAACTATCATTTAGAGGAACACGTAGCAAATCCCGGTACACTGTATAAAACGGAATATCTGGTTTTCACAACCTAGAGTATTAAAAAATACCAAAACGTTCTTAAATATGTTATTAATATAAAATTTATCAATAACTATAAAAATATTGTGTTAAATAATTAATTTCAAAGTATTTATTAAATTACAATTTTTTGCTATTTAGTGAGTAAAAAAAATTATGTTTTTTTAAAAGGTTTAAAAGATTAAAATTAAATTTTTAAACCGGTCGAATATTATGCAAAAAAATTTGGTAGAACTAATTCTACAAACATTTTTTTTATGATCCAATGACGTACATATGGCGGAGAGTTACATACATTGAAATCAAATAAAGTTCTTAAAACTATGAATTGTTTATACCAGTATTAAACATAAAAATACAAATTTATTTCATAGATTTGGCTATTCTAAAGTAATCTGATAAACAATATTTATATATATATGTTTTTAAACATTATATGCACAGATTAGTAATGGAATAAAAATATTATTCCGGGACTCGAAATTTTTCTCCGTTCCAAGATTACTTCAGAATGGAATCTATGCTAAAAATTATTCCGATCTTTTACTTTGCTACAATACTTTTGTTTGAAATTTTTTTTTTTTTGGAACAGAAATTTATAAAATATGTTCACTAAATTTCTGGAAAATGTTTCGATTCCGTTCTATTTTATTGATATTTTTTAGTACCATGAAAAAAATTAAATTAATAAAATAAGTTAAGTAAAATTAAAACTATATTAAAAATATTATTAATTTAAAATACTAAAAAATATTAAACTCAAAGCCACAAAAAATTAATGAAAAGTCGCGGATACGTATTTCGGAAACAATGTTACCATTATCAACGCTAAACACATACTGTACATATTTTACACATGTTGTGTAAAATAAGTTGTTATTTTTTTTAACTAAATTTATTTCATTTTTTAAATAATATTTTAAGTATTACTTAAAATAATTCAGTTAAAATTTTTAATAATTCAGACAAAATTTCATTGGACAATAAAAAATCATAAGAAATTAATTAATAAGTAAAAGGTTATTTTATGTTGAGCGTTGATATGTGGGAGATCGACAAGTGAAAGTTTAGGATAAGGGTGACCGACCACAAGTAGTTGGGATTAAGGCGAGAAAGAAAAATAAGGATATTTTATGTATGGAGCTTTTATTTCTATATGTATTCAATATAATTATTTCTCTTATTATAACTCTTATGTATAATTCAAAAATTTTTTATAAAAAATTAATAATTACGCCAAAAATAATTTTTTTAAAATATGCATAAATATCTAAACAATTAATAAGTTTTTAAAATTACTAGTTTTTATGACAATTATATGGTATGACATTTTTCTAAATTATAATATTTAGAAAAATGTCATAAGGCTTATTCATATTAAAAAATTAAAAATATATGTTTTTGAAGAATTTTTAACTGTAAAATAAAATAAATCTAATCATAACCAAGCAATTTGTTAAAATATTTGATTTGGCTAAGTATAGTGCTCATTAGGCGGGTCTGTATACTTTGGTTCAAGGTTTCGGATTTTTCAGTGCCCCACTGTAAAATAAAAAATGTTAATTTAAAAGCAGAGTAATATGGAGAAATATGATGATAATTGAATTTGATTAATAAATACCAGAACAGTGGAATTAAATGGAAATATTCTGATACATTTCTACGAAATAATATTTAGCTAGTGTTTCGATTCGGAGCAAATGCT
This sequence comes from Daktulosphaira vitifoliae, assembly GCF_025091365.1. Taxonomy (NCBI): domain Eukaryota; kingdom Metazoa; phylum Arthropoda; class Insecta; order Hemiptera; family Phylloxeridae; genus Daktulosphaira; species Daktulosphaira vitifoliae. The sequence continues at coordinate 18,246,892 of NW_026099575.1, read as the reverse complement.
TAGAACATTTTTTAGAAAAAGTTTCGTTCCGAGTCAAAAATTGGAACGATTTAAAATATGCTTGTTTCAGAATCTCTGATTTAATGTATAATGTAATCAAAAGTATTAGTAATGAATCAAAAGAATTTTCTCGCCTATGGGAATATTATCCTACAGATTATTACGGAAGAATGTATTATTAAAAAATAAAACTAAATAATTTATTTAAGAGTAATAATTTCTTTTTTATTTGAATGGTTTTTTTAAAACTTTTTGATGTTTTTATGCTTTTTCAATGTTTTTAACATTTTTTTTAATTCTATATATTTTTAAATTTTTTAATGTTCTAATATAGAATTATTTGAAATTTGTGGAAACCCAAAGTTTTAAAATATATAAATTTGTATGTCGTTTTAAATTTTGAATTAATTTGAATATTTAACCACGACCCCTTTTTAATGAAAAAGAAATTAAGATATTGTATCGAACTTGGATTTTAAGTTTTTAGACTCTAAAATTCTATAACATAAAATTTTAAACAACTGTTTTCTTTAAAATTTAAACTGTATTAATTTTTTGTTGTTTCTTTTAATTTTGATCCTTTGTGTATAGTAAGATGAATACGTTTTCAGTTATACATAATCAAGTATAGCTAATTTTGAAATAAAAGTCTTTACTCCTAATTTTTTGAACATGTTAAAAGTGTGAGTACTCGAAAAATCTTAAAATCTCGATACAATGCATTCCCTACACTCCAGATAAACTATCATTAATTAACGATAGATTGAAGGCATATTTAAGATAGAATAGATAGATTGCTAAAAAAAAAGTCATATACTTCTAAAATATGTTCCTTGAAATTTTTTAACAGGGAAATGGCTCCCTTTCATTACCTAAATATGTTTGCTTGATCAATATATCCACATTTCAATGATATAAAAATAATATGTATTTTAAATATACAGCTCTGACAACTTGTGGCCAAACAATTCGTGAAAATGGTACATATTTTGTAAATACTGGATATCCTAATAGTCTTAATGACACTGGTACATGCCAAGTAACTCTTCATAAAGCTTCTCCATATATTTGCCAATTTAGGTAAGATGTATTAATTTTTTAATTATTAATTAATCTTAGTATGAAATTGATAGTCAATAATTTTATATTGTAAATTTTACGGAGAAATTATGAAAAATTGTATAATAGTTGCATGTTTCGTTACTTCTATAGCAAACGCCTATAAAAATTTGTGATATTTTGACGTATCATTGAAAGAATTCGGTCTAATGAGACCTGATGAAAAGTAATGACAGACACAAATAATAAAATTAACACATCATTGTAAAATTAATTCCTTCTCAGCTTCATATCGAATTTGATAAATTTATATTTTATGGGAATTTATAAATTTGATTTAATAGTTAAAAATAATTGAATTTTGATAGTGTTATCATTATTTATAATAACTTTTGGTCTTCTATTAAGGCTTGACTTTGAAAGATTTGTAATTTCTGGTCCTGAGCCCATAAATCATCAGTGTGACAACGATCAGTTTATAGTGTCTGGTTCAAATCCTGTGCCAGTAATTTGCGGTATGAACACTGGCGGTCACAGTATGTATTTTTCCAAAGAAATTTATAGCAATAAGTACTCTAGAAATTTGATAGGCGAAATAAAAACTATAAATAACTCGAAGATAATATTTATTATAAATTATTGTAAAATTCTACAGCAATTTGTTTATATATTTACACAAATTAACTGTAACAATTTCAATGATTGCTATTATTTATTAATGTGCTGCAAACAAACATTTTTTATAACTTTATTAAATGTAGAAATGTGATTGGGATTGGGCGGTTACTTGTACATGGCTAAGTGTTGTGATGTAAAAATTATTTTAATAAATTCTTAAAACTTTTTAAACAAATGTTTTCCCTAAAATTTTCATAACTTAAAAACTCACCATTTCAAAAATTTTAATATATCAAAGAAAAAATCATTACTTTTGAGCTTCCAACTATTGAAATTTTTCAGATTAATATATTTACTACGTTATATACTTATAAAAAAAAAAGTTCTCATCTGTTGAATATTTAATTTNTTTTGAGCTTCCAACTATTGAAATTTTTCAGATTAATATATTTACTACGTTATATACTTATAAAAAAAAAAGTTCTCATCTGTTGAATATTTAATTTTATAAAAATTACTTGATTGTATAAACTTAAAACAAATTTTCATCAGAGATATCACATCCCTCATACCTCTACATTGCACTATTTCTGTTTATAGTTAATATTTAAAATTACTTTTAAAATAATCGAAACTTCATTTGAACTGTAAATATATATTTTTAAAACAAAATATAATTGTGAACTTTATACTTTTACAATATTATTCAACTCTTAATTAACATAATTATCAGTTTCTTCTGTCGCTATAAGAATTGATAATAATAAATTTATTAATTAAATATTCCAGTGTATGTTGATGCGGGTACCGGCACGAGCCCAATCACATTAACAATAGTAACAAGTGGTATTCAGTTTAAAAGAGATTGGAAAATAAAAATAAGTCAGATCGCATGTGATTCAACTACTAAAGGTTAGTTAAATATTTTTATTTTACTACCAAAAACGTAAAATAATTTTAAATAATAAATAACTTATAATTATACCAATCAATTAAAATCTTAAGTCAGTAAGTTCAATTGTTTATTTTTATTAACTATTCTCAGCCAATTATAAAAATCACTTTTTTATTTGAATAAGTGATTTTTGTTATTGTATTAAACAAATTATTACATGAAAATATTTTTTATGTTTCCCGTAGACTTTTAAAATACTACTATTACTTAATAAACCATAATATAATATACATAAATATTTCTTTACTATCTATCAAGTATTCCAAATAATTTTGAAACATAATAAGTTTATATTAAAATCATGTTATTCGTTGAATGTGTATTATTATGGTTAAAAACATATGTACTTTTTTAACGTTTTATAAGCAAAAAAGTTATTTTTTTGTAGGATAATGATGGTTTAGGTAGTATAAGTTCAAATTTAGAAACAAAGTAACCAGTAAAATATAATATCAGAAAAATATCATTCTTTTAATATGTATTATTAATATTATTATAAAAAATTGTTTGTAAAGCTGACAGCGGTTGTCTTCAATACCACACTGGGATATCGGGAACTGTTAAATCTTTTAATTATGATCCATACTCAGGTCTTCATTTGTCTAATCAAGATTATACAATATGTTTGAGAACTGAACGAAATTTCTGTTCTGTACAGTATACAACTTGTGATGATCAAAGTGAGGTTTTTCTGTAGAATATTTTTGATTACGATTAATAGTAAAACATTAATTTTTTAATTACAGTGAATAACAGGAGTCACGCATTTACGTTAACCGGTAATACTTTAGGCCAAAATGCAGTCCAAGCAAATGTAGGCAGCGTTGGTTCAAGCCCTTGTAACTCAGATTATCTTATTATTCCTTGTGTCTCAAGTAAACAAGGACCGGTAGCTTCGGGTATGAACACTTGCGTAGACAGGCTCTGTGGTGGAACTTTAAGTACAGATTATACTACTATTCCAACGACAGTAATAAGTGAGGATTTTGATTTCATAGTTCATGTCTTAGATACATTTTATAGTTAAAGAATTTCATTTTTTTTAGGCAGTGTTAGACCATTTCGTTTATCGTTTCATACAAATTCCGTGGAAATGCCAAACGATATAGGCAATCGTGGATTTTGTTTGAACTACATACAACAACCATGTAATGCCAATTATTCTTAAGTGATAAACAAATTGTTTTAACTGTACATCATAAGGGAAGTTGTGAGAATGATAGTCAGCGAGTAATAATAATCACTTTGTCTACACCAAAACTACCATAACTAATAATCAGTTGACTACCTAGAATGATTACTAGTGTTATTAAGCCCCTAAAAATAAAATATGGTAGTTATTCTTTAAGTTTACTCTTCAAAATACTACTTTTCGGTTTACTATGTTATTTAAAAAAAAACGGCATTGTTGAAAACATTAAAAGTTAAGTTAATTTTAGCTTCGATGCGAAGCGGAGAAGGTATTAATTTTACTATGATGTGTTTTTTTTTTTTTTTTTTTTTTTTTTTTTTTTTTTATGTCTGTTGCCACTTTTTCTCAGCTCTCACTGGACCGATTTCTTTCAAAAATACGTCAAAAGATCACAAATCGTATCTAGTTGAAGACATTACCCTTAAAAATTGAAAAAAATTCCCTCGTTCCCCGCAAATGGGGGAAATATCCAAAAAAATTACAAATTTAAAAATCGCTAATTTTCGAAATTTTTTCACTTTTTTTTCTTAAAACTTCCATAACTTTTTGAAAAATCAACAAATCAACATAATTTTTTTTTATACTAAAACCTTAGATATTTACCTTTCATTTGATATCATTTTTTTGAAAATCTATCACTTAACCTGCTCATTGGGGGGGATTTAAAATGGCAACTTTTTTACAAAAATTAATTTTTTCAACTTAATTTTTGAAAATGTTCCGGAAAGACTGCGTCCTTTAAACATATATCAAATTAAAGCTTATTTTATGTACTACAAAATGAAAAAAAAAAATTTGTCCCGACACTTTTTTTTCTACATTTAAACGGCTGCCGTAGTTAAAAAAACACTATTTTTGTGTTAAAATTTTCGATTTTCGATTTTAAATTTTCAACTTAAAAATGCTATAACTTTTTGAAAAATGTATATATCAGCACAAATTTTTTTTTTCTAAATACATTATAAGTACATCTTTCATTTGACATACTTTTTATTAAAATTGGACAATTTCCCCTTATATAGGGGGCGTTCAAAACTTAAAATATTGTAAAAAACATAGATCTTTTTCAACTGAACTTTTGAAAATGTTCCGGAAATACTGCGTCCTTTAAACATATATCAAATCAAAGGTTATGTTATATACTATCAAATGAAAAAAAAAAATTTGTCCCGACATCTTATCTTCTATGTGCAAATGGCTGTCGAAAATTTAAAAAAAAATGTAATGTTTGCGATAAAAATTACATTTTATCGGGATGTTTTTTGTACTTAAAACTGCCATAACTTTTTCAAAAATGAACAAATAAAAATAATATTTTTTTGTATTGAAACCTTAGATATTTCCCTTTCATTTGATATAATTTTTTTTGAAAATCTAACACTTATTCTGCTCACTGGGAGGATTTAAAATAGTAACTTTTTTACAAAAAATAACTTTTTCAACTTAATTTTTGAAAATGTTCCGGAAATACTGCGTCCTTTAAACATATATAAAATTAAAGCTTATTTTATGTACTACAAAATGAAAAAAAAAAATTTGTCCCGACGATCTATCTTCTATACGCAAATGGCTACCATATTGAAAAATATACTATTTTTGTATGATAATTATGGGTTTTGTATTTTATTTTAATAGAAGTTGATGTTGCTTTTGCAATTATCCATCAATTTTTTAAAATTAAACACTATCTACAGATTTGCATCGAAGCGTTTCTTATGATAGTGATTTTAATCACTGTCAGATTAAATCTATACTGGACCCTACTATGCAATGTCTCCACTATGCTGCGACCCCACTGTGCTACCGTTTTTTTTATTTTCTTTTAATTTAAATTTTATTAACAATCAAGTTATGAGGATTACAACTCTATTTTGCAAACTTATTTTAATTAAATATCAGTAAAATAAAAAAATTAATTTATTCAAATATTTTAAAATAGGGTGACCTTATTAGTTTATATATATGTTCACTTATATGGCGCGATTATCATTTCCCTGACCCTGGGAATTAATGGTCATTTGTATTTTTTTTAACGTAAAAAAAGTTTTTTTTCAAATCATTTTAAAACTTACGACTTTAGTATGTTATACTTTATATGTTTATAATTTATTTTGTACAATTTGATCATTTTTTTTTATTAACCACTTGCCAGAAATTCAAGTTTTACTAACGTGACTATCAATTCTCTTCCTTTTATTTATCTCTATGTAGATAAATACTTTTGTTAAAACGTTTGTTATAGCCGCTGTTCCTTAACGGATATGTGTATTATAAAATGTGATAATTATACTAAAATAGAAAATTAAAACATTTTAATTGTAATATTTTTTTGTATTTCATTCGAAATTCAAAGTATATGTGCAAAGGCATTGAGAATTTTTTAAGCATTTCAATATTTACCTTAAAGTGGTTTTCCCACTTACTTTAATTTTTTATTCTTATATCAGATGGTCTTTATTTTGCTTAATAACTTTATTGATAGATTACAAATATAATCTAGTTCAATCATGGACTTTCATTGTAATATATTATTATATTTTATCGATTAAATAGTTGGTACTTATAAAAAGATGGCCTAAACAAATTTTGTCCATTTTAAATTAATTATCGACATTTTTGGAAATATTCTGCTGTGTTAATGGTATCATTATATTATATTAAGTAAATAACAGTTACTATTTACCATTTATCAGTAACATTTATTTAAACTTCATCATAATTTGAGTTTGATTAAGGTCTATTACATTTTTGTTTTGGGATTTATAATGTATAACTAATTATATTTAACAATTATATTAAACGAAATTTTCTTATTGAAAAACTATTACTCAATGATTTATACGTACAATTTTTTTATATTATTTATCCATGCTAATTATTTAATAATATTACTACCTAATACTTGATTTACTAGGATATGATGGGGATAAAATTGAACAGCGTGGAAATTGGAACAAAATTTTGTGTAACCTTTTTAAAAAAGATTATATCAATATAATTTTTTTTTAATAGTTACATAATGTCTTTACCTATCATTTGATATATTTTATAAATTTGACTCTTTACCTGCTCACAAGGGGGGATTCAAAATGACAACTTTTTTTCAAAAAATTAACTTTTGAAAGTGTTCCGGAAAGTCTGACACTTTTATATATATATATCTTAAATTAAAGCTAATGTAATGTACTTAATTATGGAAAAAAAAAATGTCGGACTTTATTTTGTCTTCACGGTGAAAATGGCTACCGCCGAATGATATTTTTGTGTGAAAATTCTCGATTTTATTTTTTACATTTTTAACTTTATAATGCTATAACTTATTGAAAAGTGTATGGATAAACACAATTTTTTTATGAGAAATAACATTTATATCCCTTTTTCATTCGACATATTTTATTTTTTTTTAATAATACAATTTCCCTTTATATATTTATGTATTGTAAATATATAGAGATATTTATTTATATATTACACTTATAAATCATAAAACTTATAATCAGGATATAAATAAGGAAATAGGAGATCATGTAGCTTTTGGAATAATTCGTCAATTTTTTAAAAATGTGATTTTAATCACTGCAGATATCATTATACTTGACCCAACTATGCCACATGCCCACTGTGCTGGGGTTTTTTTTTTTTTATAATTGTTTAAAGGTTTTCTTTCCAAATTATGAAATGTTGAAATAAACTTGTAGTCTAAACTCTAGACATGCATCTAAAAAAAAAATTCTTAAATAATTCCGTGTGTTGATAATCATTTATAATAATAAAAGACTTTTTGCTATATTGTAATTGAAAAAACCTTGTTTGTACTATAATTTTATCTCAAAAACATTACTAACAACTGTATTACATATAAAACGGTGGCACAAAAGTATTATCAATCTAGTAATGCATTAAGAATATAAATGACATACATTCAAAATAATGTATGACAAAAACTAACAAAACATATTTTTTAAGATCATTGCATAATTTTATATAACTTAATCATAGAACAATGGATTTGCGTGTTTATTATGTTTTGGTGTGAACAGTAAATGGCTATTTGTTATAAAAAAATGTTATAAATTATAGTACACTATTATGAATTATTAAAATACTCTAATTATTTGTACATGATTTTAGTTTTATATTCAATACACCACAAAAAGCGTTGTTTAAGTCTGAGACAAATCAATCATTTTTTAATTAAATATTATAATATCAAGTAACATTTCATTGTACGCATAGCAGCAATTAAAAGATATCATTACAATAAATAATATTATACAAATATTTTTCACGGAAAGTGACAATAAATAATCAATTTATTAAATATTAATTGTAAATAATAATAATTGTAATAATTACTTTTAACAATTCAAACAAACAAATCTAACTTGAAATCTACAAAATGATTCAGTCTTAAATATATACTTACATTATTAATAATAACAATTTATAATAATATGAAGATATAATTAAACATAAAAATAACTAAGAAAACATATTATAAACAATTAGAGGGGTAAATTTGAGTCATAAAATAAAGATCAATTATACGAATTTTTTTTTATAAAAAATTATTTTTTTTGTAATTTAATCATCATTGATCAATAAATATTAAGTCCTTTTTAAAATTGTTAAATATTTTGTTTTATAGAATAACATTTAACAAATTTTCTTAAGAAAAAAAAACTAGACAAAAGAAATATCTTTGGAACTATAAAAATAGTTCATTAAATAGAATGTTCAGTAAGTAAGAAACAGGTTTCTATTTTTCTCATTGTTTATAACAATTTTCATATTTTTTTACTTACTGGACACTCTGTATAATAATGTTTATTGTAATATTTTATGGTTAATATTAATATAAATTTTAACAAAGTGACTTACACGTTCGAACAGATATAAAATTTTTTTTTCAAATATGAATTATAGTGATGAAAAAAATGGGCAATTTATCTACGATAATGATTTTATTAAAACTCATTCATTGTTCAAGTTTATTCTTAATATTTAAATGTCTATTGTTTATTTATTTATTTTTTTTTGTAGTGTTTAATGTGGTAAGAAAAAAAACTTCTGTAGTTTATTTTAATTGTATTAAATAGTATATTACTTCAAAAACGTTTATACTTTCATTTTTACATATTTAAAATTCATAATTTAATATTAATTTCCATCTCTTTTAAACCTTCTTGAGGATATCTTAGCATTTACAAAGTAATTAATGAACCATTTGAAATTATTGTAAATAAGTTCAATGAATGATAAATTAAGTTTTGTACTTTAAAATGTCATCAATTTTAGATTGCTAGAATATTTTAAATAAAATTCATTTAATATTTCAAGATTATATAATATAAATACTATTCAAAATTAAAATTTTTTTATTATATATTAGTCAAATAATTTTATTCAAATTAACGCACACCTGGAATAATACCAAAATTTAATAAAAAAAATTCATTGAACAAGATAAAAGATTTGATTTTATAGCAAATGTGTGATAGAATTATAAATTAAAATTATTTTGTAAAACATATAATGGATATATTATTTTAGGTAATGTAAATTTACGTGGAAATTTTCATGGTTTTATAAAATGATTGTTTAAATATAAACAGAGCTACTGTTATTTTACACTAACTTTAAACGGATTAAAATATAACTTATAATATATTCTAAACATTTAGGTATTGGAGATAAATTTAAACAACAAATGACCAATAAATAAGAAAACAATTTCTATACAACAACATTAGTTTTATATAATAATGCTACTATCACAATAACTGCGCACCTAAAACCTAACTTAAAGGGTTCTTTGGTAACTTTTGTAAAACTAAATATTTCCTCTAAGACTAACTACAAACAAAATTTATATTGAGCTTCGTTGATTATCCAAAGTATAAATTAACATTTATTTCTATTATAATGAAGCTTCAATTTCTCCCTACGTTTTTATGCAATTTATATATATGATACATACAATTAATAATTTATGGCCCTAACAACAGTAAATTAATATATGGTTTGAAATAATAGTAAAATGAACTAACCCTGTTGACAATGATTTAAATATTATTTAGCTAAAAATATTCCCCTATGAAATGGAAAACTTAAAAATGTTTTATAAAAAACTATTAAAATAGAAGTCATAAAATTGATATCATCGAATTAAAAGTAGAAAGGGTTAGTTTAAAAATGAAGTATATTATTTCAATGATAATGCAATTAAAAAAAAAACTGCATATTTTATTATCTACAAAGGCGCAATTACAACACAATTATTGTAGGGTTCATTATACCTAATTTTGTCCTCCCTCTGATTTGTTTTTAGTATAATCATATTTTTTATTTTTCTGAAATTTTAAAGGAGTTAAATCTTCCCAAACCACTCAAATTGCGCCTATAGTTATGTAGGACACTATCTCCATATAATTTTAATTTTGTGGTAAAGTATCGTCCAAAAATTATATTTCTATTTTACTTCAAATATATATTTTTTATTATTTATTTATAATAGTTGATTTTATTGAAAGAATGCTGACTCTTTTAACAGTAACTTAATGTGTTGCTCAACCCACCTAGTATTTCTGTATTAATGTTTATGTATTTGAGGTAAATATATATTTTTGTACATAATTTATAGAGATAGTGCCCATAATTAGACATTTCGATTGTATATTCGTATCTAGTATAAGTTTTAAATAAATAAGGTTAAAAATAATGTGTATATTCAAGACTAGAATATATTTAGTGTATTTATAATTAATTTAGTCAAACGCGTTTAACAAAACAGGGTAACAATTTTATTTTTATTTATTCAACTACTAATTGACGATAACATATTTATTTGTAACAAAGATATTTGAACACTGGAAAAATTTTATATTTATAGTTAACTTATTTTTACCTTTTATTCCCAAAAATTTTAAGAGTTTAGAGCACTTACGATAATAAAAAGCATAACTAACAATTGTTAAAATCAATTAATTACATTATTTTGACGTAGGCCCAATCCATTATAGTAAAAAATTAAAATTATTCTTAGTTAATGATAATAAATTAATAGTACTAAAGAAACAAAAAATCTTATTAAATTACACTTAAAAAAATATTATGTTAAGTATGCATATCTTTTTCAATTTCAAAAACTATTATTGTGTAAAAATTACTTAAACTATTATACAAAAAACTAAACAAAACAAATGTAGTGCGATTTATTAATTTGATTGGCATATATTCATGGTCTAAATTTTAACTAACACAACAAAACNAGTTTTGTATAATTCAATTGGAGATTGAGGAGGGAAATAAACACCGCAGAGTATAAAATTATTTGAGTTAATGTTAAAATGGATGAATAGTTGTTCAATACTATTTTCTGTAATAGAGAGAGGGAAGGAAGGAATGTCTTTGCGTATGGCAATAAGAACACCGCCACCTCTTTCGAAAGAGCTTGTTGTAGGTGATCTATCAAATCTGTAGATATTATAATTAACTAAACCTAATTCAGGGGAGAAAAAATTACTATTAAGCCAAGTTTCTGTGAGTACAATGAATATATAATCAAAACAAGATGTATTACATTTAAAATTTGTGAGTTTGGTACGCAGACCACGGCAGTTTTGATAATATCCGAGAAGGTTAAACGAGTCCCTTTTATCACCTAGCTTCGAGGACGTTGATGTCCTCTGAATATGTTTTTTGAACGAACACTTGGTACGCCATTTGAATAAGATATTGTTAAGTTAGTCTCACCTGCAGCTTGTCGTTGTTCCATCTCAAGATGACATGCACGAAGTAATTGACGCTCCAAGGTAGTTTTGTCACGAACCAAGCTTGTAAGAGGAAGAAGATTTAAGGATTTTGTTTTGGCCTCCCGATAAGCCGTTAGTATTGATGAGGCAGATTCATGCGATTCAAAAATTACTTTAACAGGACGAGGCCCTTTATTGGAAGGTTTACCTAGACGAATTGGTTTGAATTCTTTTGTGTTTTCGAGGGAAAATTTAGCAAAAATATCCGATAATAACATTTTATCATCATTTATTTTATTAGAGAGGTCTGATGAAGTAGACTCAGGTATACCATAAGTAATAATATTATTTTTGCACCGCTCGCGATCATTAAGTTCTTGAATCACTTCGGTAACCGAGGAGAGAGGAGCGGTTTTAGGAGTGTTTGTTTCCAGAGTTAGAACTTTAGATTCCAGAATTTCAACCTTACCACGAAGGTCTCTAATTTCTATAGTGAGAGTGTCAAATCGAGAAGTAAGTGAGCTTAAACCGTCTTTTATTTCTTTACTAAGAGCTTTATGGTTCGCCAATAGTTTATCTTGTGACTGTTGGATCTGGGTTATAGCTTTAAAAAGCTCATCGGTAGATTTAAAGTTTGTTGATGTGATTGAAGACGACGAAGAAGTTGAACGGGTGAGGGGTGGTGAAGTTTTGGCTGAGTTGGTAGGCATTATGGATGAGCGAGAGGTAGTCACCAGGTAATGAGAAATGTGTATATAATGGACTAGCGTTAAAGTCTCCGGAAATAGTGTACTGAAGTTAGTAACAATATGGTAACAAAACCATTAGTGATAAGACTTTGACATGAAAGTTTTTTTACGTAAAATAAAATGTATATTTACTTAAAAATACAGCGTTTTTCTTCAGGCAAATAAGTATGTTTGAAGATAATTAAAAGTTGAAGCAAAAGCACTAATATTAAATTGTACAAACATAGAAGAAAATATATGATAAATGAAAAATGATTGACTGTAATCACATGACGTTATCAAGATGATATGTTATTATGTAATGTAATTATTATAATTTAATCATCATTGATCAATAAATATTAAGTCCTTTTTAAAATTGTTAAATATTTTGTTTTATAGAATAACATTTAACAAATTTTCTTAAGAAAAAAAAACTAGACAAAAGAAATATCTTTGGAACTATAAAAATAGTTCATTAAATAGAATGTTCAGTAAGTAAGAAACAGGTTTCTATTTTTCTCATTGTTTATAACAATTTTCATATTTTTTTACTTACTGGACACTCTGTATAATAATGTTTATTGTAATATTTTATGGTTAATATTAATATAAATTTTAACAAAGTGACTTACACGTTCGAACAGATATAAAATTTTTTTTTCAAATATGAATTATAGTGATGAAAAAAATGGGCAATTTATCTACGATAATGATTTTATTAAAACTCATTCATTGTTCAAGTTTATTCTTAATATTTAAATGTCTATTGTTTATTTATTTATTTTTTTTTGTAGTGTTTAATGTGGTAAGAAAAAAAACTTCTGTAGTTTATTTTAATTGTATTAAATAGTATATTACTTCAAAAACGTTTATACTTTCATTTTTACATATTTAAAATTCATAATTTAATATTAATTTCCATCTCTTTTAAACCTTCTTGAGGATATCTTAGCATTTACAAAGTAATTAATGAACCATTTGAAATTATTGTAAATAAGTTCAATGAATGATAAATTAAGTTTTGTACTTTAAAATGTCATCAATTTTAGATTGCTAGAATATTTTAAATAAAATTCATTTAATATTTCAAGATTATATAATATAAATACTATTCAAAATTAAAATTTTTTTATTATATATTAGTCAAATAAATTTATTCAAATTAACGCACACCTGGAATAATACCAAAATTTAATAAAAAAAATTCATTGAACAAGATAAAAGATTTGATTTTATAGCAAATGTGTGATAGAATTATAAATTAAAATTATTTTGTAAAACATATAATGGATATATTATTTTAGGTAATGTAAATTTACGTGGAAATTTTCATGGTTTTATAAAATGATTGTTTAAATATAAACAGAGCTACTGTTATTTTACACTAACTTTAAACGGATTAAAATATAACTTATAATATATTCTAAACATTTAGGTATTGGAGATAAATTTAAACAACAAATGACCAATAAATAAGAAAACAATTTCTATACAACAACATTAGTTTTATATAATAATGCTACTATCACAATAACTGCGCACCTAAAACCTAACTTAAAGGGTTCTTTGGTAACTTTTGTAAAACTAAATATTTCCTCTAAGACTAACTACAAACAAAATTTATATTGAGCTTCGTTGATTATCCAAAGTATAAATTAACATTTATTTCTATTATAATGAAGCTTCAATTTCTCCCTACGTTTTTATGCAATTTATATATATGATACATACAATTAATAATTTATGGCCCTAACAACAGTAAATTAATATATGGTTTGAAATAATAGTAAAATGAACTAACCCTGTTGACAATGATTTAAATATTATTTAGCTAAAAATATTCCCCTATGAAATGGAAAACTTAAAAATGTTTTATAAAAAACTATTAAAATAGAAGTCATAAAATTGATATCATCGAATTAAAAGTAGAAAGGGTTAGTTTAAAAATGAAGTATATTATTTCAATGATAATGCAATTAAAAAAAAAACTGCATATTTTATTATCTACAAAGGCGCAATTACAACACAATTATTGTAGGGTTCATTATACCTAATTTTGTCCTCCCTCTGATTTGTTTTTAGTATAATCATATTTTTTATTTTTCTGAAATTTTAAAGGAGTTAAATCTTCCCAAACCACTCAAATTGCGCCTATAGTTATGTAGGACACTATCTCCATATAATTTTAATTTTGTGGTAAAGTATCGTCCAAAAATTATATTTCTATTTTACTTCAAATATATATTTTTTATTATTTATTTATAATAGTTGATTTTATTGAAAGAATGCTGACTCTTTTAACAGTAACTTAATGTGTTGCTCAACCCACCTAGTATTTCTGTATTAATGTTTATGTATTTGAGGTAAATATATATTTTTGTACATAATTTATAGAGATAGTGCCCATAATTAGACATTTCGATTGTATATTCGTATCTAGTATAAGATTTAAATAAATAAGGTTAAAAATAATGTGTATATTCAAGACTAGAATATATTTAGTGTATTTATAATTAATTTAGTCAAACGCGTTTAACAAAACAGGGTAACAATTTTATTTTTATTTATTCAACTACTAATTGACGATAACATATTTATTTGTAACAAAGATATTTGAACACTGGAAAAATTTTATATTTATAGTTAACTTATTTTTACCTTTTATTCCCAAAAATTTTAAGAGTTTAGAGCACTTACGATAATAAAAAGCATAACTAACAATTGTTAAAATCAATTAATTACATTATTTTGACGTAGGCCCAATCCATTATAGTAAAAAATTAAAATTATTCTTAGTTAATGATAATAAATTAATAGTACTAAAGAAACAAAAAATCTTATTAAATTACACTTAAAAAAATATTATGTTAAGTATGCATATCTTTTTCAATTTCAAAAACTATTATTGTGTAAAAATTACTTAAACTATTATACAAAAAACTAAACAAAACAAATGTAGTGCGATTTATTAATTTGATTGGCATATATTCATGGTCTAAATTTTAACTAACACAACAAAACCAGGAAAAATTTTAGTGTCTTTATATTTCAGGAGATGGATATGAATTTATATTTCTTTATCATTTAACTGCGTATATTGTTTTAACATACAGGGATAATTTTTTAATGATTTTAAAAAATAACGAATATCATAAGTTAAATCATGTAACAACAACAAGAAAGCCCTGCAGTTTTTATTAAATATATTTTTTTCCTATTAAATTCATCCATGACTTAATAACATAGTTCTTATTTTTCTTATGCCCAACTCTGTGAATGAATGATGTGACTCGAAGTTTATTTAATTAATACTTAATGCTTTTAAAAGTTCAAATCTAGAAATGTTGGCTTAAAAAAATCAATTTATTTCATATTCACATTATTTCATTAAAACAAAAAATTAATTTTCTATTAATAGAATTTTTTTTATTTTAGTATAGAAAATATAATATATGATCATGAACTAATTAAGCCATCATTTTTTGAAATAGTTCGTTTGACAGTAAATTTCTATGCATAAGTGTTTATTATCTTTGTTGCTATTTTTTATTTTTGTTTTAATCATTTTTTATTCTAGTTTGTTTAGTTTGAATAAAACTTTAACAAATGGACGAATGATTGCTCTCGGGAAGAACATTCGATTAATAATAAAAATGAAGTTTAACAATATAATTGTAATCACAAGAAAAATATCAATAATACTTAACTTATAGGAAGTGATCTTCCATGGCGTGTTGCAATAACTCGTGTTCTGCGCGATTTTTTCTCCGACAAGACACCGTCAAACATAGTAATCTGAGCATGACACGAAACTGCGGGCTAAGAAAGATGAGCACAAATGCCTTCCAAATCGAATTGGATATACCTAGCCAAAGGGCGTAGAAACACACTTGAGCGGGTACTGGGGGCGAATTTCCCAGCTGCTGATACGCTTTAATAGACATCATAGGCGTCCAACACACCCAGAACGTTACAATTAACACAAAAGAAGTGACGTGTGTAGGGTTGGATAAGTTTTCCGAAAGTGCAGTGACATATTCCTAAATAAAACACATATAAATGAAATAAATTCTCATGTTTCCGTAGAATTAATTAATATTTAACTATTACAATGATATTGTTTCTGTATAAATAATTTATTCTATCAGTTAACCAGAAGATAAATTAACATTATTCAATGTAAATAATAACTGAGAACCAATTTTATGATTAAATCAAAATTTTATTTTCATTGAGTTTATATCTCATTTATTTTACCTTATCATGCGCTAAAAACCCTCGACGTAGTCTTCTGATGGCACCGTAGATATATATGTACGTATACAAAATTGTGATTAGACTGGGACCCAATATGAGTATGGACAGCGTTACCGAATAAGCTGTCATAATTTGCCAGTTAAGCATACATACTGCAGTTTCAGGGTCATAATGAGCCTTATTATCAAAATCTAATAGAGGAGGGCAACATAACATTGCCGACGATATCCATGTGAATGCCATCCAACACTGACACCTAGTTCGTGTTTGTACAGTAAAATATCTGACTGGCTTGCGTACCGCGATGTATCTTTGTATAAATATGTAAAAAAAAAATTAAAAACAAAATCATTCAAAGTTGTAATTATTTTAAGAATCAGTCACATTTATTAAATTCGAATTTAAGATCAACAACGCTGGCACAAAATTGATGCCGGTGTTGTCGGTTTCTATTTAATAAAAAGAGACATAAAAAATGATTCATTGAGAAATAAAATAAATTTGTTATATAATATAAAATGTCTTAAATGTAATAGTTATTTTTCATAATGGTGATAAAATTCATTATAAACCGAATAATTTTTTATTTTTTAAATATACCGTTTTGTGTGAAAAAAATTTTATCATATGAACAAAGGGTGTTCGAAAAAGAATTGGACTGATTTTTTATTGATTAGACAATTCTGCCTTAATCTATTAGGTGAGTATACTAGTTTTTTTAGCATCTAAACATCTGGTTCCCTCAGCCATAATGAGGATACACCAGGTCGACAGCTGGTGTAAAAATACTAGGTAAAGGTAGAGTGGACCCCAAATATTTAGGATAGAAGTTAAGTAGATGATGATAGATTATCTGAAAAGTAACAATAAAATTTAACAATAAATAAACCCATAACCAGTTCGATACCCTAATCGCTATGTTTTTGAAAGACGTTTAAGTAAAACTTGATTTGTAGACCCTTCAGTTGGGCATGCAAATGAGTCTGCTGTACGTCGGCTTCGCCTTACGTAGATACGAAACACGCACACAAAAAAAACGATCTCTACTATTTAATGTTAATTGGGCTTCTTTGGCTTTCATCGAGTAAACTTGTCAGAGTACGTAGTTCAGCTAAATGCTAAATTAGTGATCCACTAAAGAGTAGTCTACAGACTCGTCAGCTCAGTTAAGTTCGAAAGTAGCAGGTTGAAGGGTGACCCTTTATAGATACCAGTACAACTACCTTTTTACTTTACTAACTAAATAACGGTTTAGCCCAGAGACTAACCAGCTCACACATTAATTTTTGGCATTAACTGAAGGACCAGTACCCGACCTTAACTCTAGCCACACACGATAATAAAATAATGGAATAATGAGATTTATTAAATTAATAGGAGTAATAAGTCTTTATAACGTTTATAAATAATAATTGTATTCCAAATATAATGGTATAACACCACACACATGTACAAAGTAATAATCAAAACACAAATTCAATAACGCCCATATGAATATAAAAATAATGATAACAGAAACGGTCGTGGTCAAACCTTCATTTGTCAGTCAGTTTCCTTTCTTAAATTCTTGGTCCCCATTTTTATAGCGTGTGGCACCCTACTTATTTTAGATTATTTGCTTATTTTTTTTGCAATTTTTACAACATCATAATAAGCATAATTTGTTGACTTCATAAGTAAGGGTTTTACTACAACTCAAAGTTGTTAAAAACATTTTTGGAGAAAACCCCGTATAAAACGTATGTAAACAAATTAAAACGCTCCATACGATCAATATAAATTTTGAAATTTTATGTGTTTTAAGCACGCGGTGTTTAAAAGATAACAACCATGTTATAGCTATTTGAAATAACAAAACTGCGAGTAGAAGCTGTTCGTTATTATTTTTTACGGAGTTTAACGGGTCTTTAGATCTACGAGAAAAAGATATGTTAAATCATACAGATTTTCGATTTCATAAACTGTTTTTGGAGGAAAAACCCACCTAGTAATGGTACCTAATGTCATAAATGTCAATAATTTTTATTTCAAAAAGATTATTATACCAGCATTTGTACCTCTCAATACGATCATTAATTGTGGCTCATTATAATTTAGTTCTTGAAAAGTTAGGTAGACACTTTGTAACAAAGCGTCAAAAGTCGTGCAAAGCTGGATTTGTATCACAATGTGCTCCCTCAATCTATCAATCTCACTACAGTATGTCTGAAAAATAAGTCAATCCTATTATTTACCGTATCTTGCATCCTAATTATGCTAATGTAAAACACAACTTCGAGGAGTATCTCAAACAGCTCCCACAAAAATTTTTTTCACAAGAGTACCAAAAATGGAAAGTGTGGTGAGACCAGTATATTCTACACGAGAGATGTTACTTTAAAAATAATTTTGATTATTTCATCCTAAATAAAAAATCTGATTTTTTAAAATTTTAACCTCGTTTTCTTTTGAACAATCTATGGAGGTATATTATTTACGAAATAAAAGAATATGGGAGTTTATTCACACAAATACAAATTTAAATATATATGAAAATACAGTAACGATGAAATAAGTACAATTTTATTAATTTTTAATAACCTCCTTTAAAAAAAATATTAGATCTATCATTGAATTTTATCATTTTTTATTTGATAATTAATTTCCAACAGGATTTTGGCTTAAAGTAATTGAAAATTTGTCATTTATTTTATTATTTTAAGTCACCTGTCTACGCTTATCCACATAAGGGTATATGCTGATACAGCCCATAGTGATACTTCAATATACCCTATAAGACTACATGCGATATCACCATACACCCAATTCTGGACTAGTGCTGGATACACGGAAAAAGGTACAACGAGCACACCATAGAGTAGGTCGGCTAAAGCTAGTGACACCAAGTATACATTCATCACCTCTCCTCCACCTATAAATAACAATCATTAAGCTTTTAATTCTTATACAATGTATTAATAACATCGTATCACTGAACTAAATTTACCTCGTATGTTGGTGAATGTAGCGATGATGAGGATATTAAGGAGGATGATGGCGACCGCCATGGTGAGCACCAGCGACGCCTGGGTTAGGGGCTCCAGGTTGTGGTGGGGTGGGCTTCAGTAGCACGTGCCCACCGCCATAGTTGCTATCTATCACACATCATGACCTATATTCAAAAAGAAACGATTAAAAATATCATGCGAAATTCTTTTAATAGTTAAAGAAGTAATTCATTAATTTTCGAAAAATAAAAAGTTGACAGGATATAATACAAATAAATAACTAACATAACAAAACCATATCAATAGTTGTTTTATCAAAACGTTTGTATTAATTTAATTCTTCTAAAAACTTTTATGTATTCTTTGTCATTGTTCTACATGTATTATGGCTTCTACAATTATGAACAATTAATCTACTCAAAATTTGACATTGTTCGAATATCGATTTTATTTGAGAACTTGGACGAACGCAATTGAATACGTTACTACCATAAAAAAATACTTCATTTATAACAATTGTTATAAGTATACTTAACTAAATATATATACTTAAATGTATGAATGAATGGCTGGTGAAATGTAACCAACGAATACTATAATATATATTTTTTTAATCAAATTAAATAGTTTATGGTTTTATGAATATTATTCACATGTTCATTTTCAAAATAATAATTTTTTTTTTTTTTTTGCTTGAAATGGCGTTTAAATTATATTTAAAATATAATAACTGTAATATTAAGAATTATTATTTAAAAATTTATTGATTTTTATAAAAAAATAAATATTATATTTATATTTTCCTTTTTGATTCCGTTTTAAATTTTTATTTTATGTTTTTTTTTTTTTTGATAAATATTAACATTTTATAACTCTAGGTAAGTAAATAAACTATACTGTTATTATCTGAATAAAATACTTTTTTTATGTAATTTAATTAAATGTTGAACTTAATTTAGTTCTCGTGTCTGATGTAAAAAATAATAATAATAATGTCTGGTAATTGTCTGGATGTGAATTGGGACTGAGTGGCTAAATGAATTTTAAAAAAGTTATGAACGTTAAGATAATTTAAATTTCAATAGGAAAAATAAAATATCCTACAAATCTATTAGATAATATTTAATATAAATTCGACTTTCGAATGCGATTATAAACCAGAGATAAAAATACAGATTATTAATGGAGGGGTTGAATGTATATACCTCCACTTCATTATTTTTTAAAGTATTCAATCACAAGTAAAGCATTATAGGGCGATGTACCCTAAACCTCTTCTATGCCTACACTGTTGTTATAATCTAATGATCACATATAGTGAACATTGATCACTCGTGGCTAAATCTATTTTAAATTAAAAATTCATAAAAATATTAATTTATAAAAAATATATTTAACACAAAAATAAAAAAAAAACCATATATTAGATAAAATAAATTAAAAATAATTCTAATTTTACTTCAGAATATACATTTTTTCAGTTTATATGTTGTTATTTAAGATTTACAGAATGAAAAAAATGGTAGGTCGCTCATGGCTGCTCTATTTTTATTTAATATTATATGGAATTATTTTATTTTATTACAGAAGAAATTGGACATTTCAAAATTATCACAATGAAAATNGAACATTTATTTTATTACAGAAGAAATTGGACATTTCAAAATTATCACAATGAAAATACTAACTAAAAAACTAAAAGATACCTAAATTTAATATAAAATAAAAAAAATTTCTTTAACCCACCCTATTGAGTAATGTTAATTATTATGTTATTAACCAATAGATAATGAAGTTAAGATAATGCACTAAAATTGAGGGAAATATTGCTTCAAGTGAGTTACTTGAACATAAGACTTGCCGAAAAGTAATTAACTTTTAACATCACATGTTGTAGGCATTGCTATATCATGGAAATCGTTAAACGGTGTACAGGAATTCAACGACGACTTGTTATCGCACAATGACACGATGACATGACGAGTTTAACAACAAATCAAGTGTGTCACACGCACATAGAATGTAAATAGGTTTGTGTTACAACAATAATTATAAAATGTTTGGTACTCACCCGATTTTGGTAACATGGTGATGGTGGCGGTGGTAGTGGTGAAACGGAGTCCGTACCGACGGGGTCGAATACCGCGGAAGCAAATCAAGGAAATTATTATGGTAATCTCTAAAACGCGCTCATTTATACTTTGATGATTAATTATTGACGTTGATGAAATGTGATGTAACTGTGATATACAAAGTCGTGTAATAAGTGAATGAAAAAAAAAAACAAAATAAAAAAACTTTCAGAAAAAAATGGGAAAAAAAGAATAAGATAATTGTACACAGAATGTTGCAAGAGCTACACTACTACCACTATTGTTCACTGCGACGGCGGCTGTCGTATCGCGCCTCCCTTTTGACATACGCGCACCTAGTGGCAACCACTTCCCCTTTACTTCCATTCTCCGCTTCTGACCAAGCTCGTTGTCCGTCCGAGTGCCGCCGACGAGCCTATAATCTACCCTACATTGGCCTACCCGTTCTATACGGCCTGTCGCCGTTGGTTAGTATCGGTGATTCTGTGACGTCAACCGCCGTACGCATCGTTCGGCTCCACTATGTCCGCATCGCATCTGAGAAGCTTATCTGAATCCAGAGAGCGCGAAAACCGTGTTGTATTGCCAGGACCATAATAAAACGTGTACATATTATAATACCGTTATGCTAAATACTATACAAAATACACACTTAGGTTATTATGACAATTGTAAACTAATTAAATACATTGGCCTATCAAAATGATACGTTTTTTCATAATTGAGTATTCTACAGCTCTGATCTACGAATGCATTAAACACTATTGAGTAAATTCTTTATATTATATCATGTATAAATTTGTGTGTTAAATTAATAAAAATACTAAGTTTGGGACAATAGTATTTAAAAATTATGTTGCGCTACTTTTGGTTTTTTCTTTTCCTTGGATTCTTTTTTTTTTATTTGTTAAGGCTTTTACGTTTGTAAAAATAATTAGCGATTCGTAAGCATTGAGGACATATCCCCTTTAATTCGAAACTTAATCTAATTTCGACACTTTTTCTAAAAATTGAGTTTTTAATAGTGTTGTAAGGCATATGGTGTTCTGGCACACTGTTATAATGGGAAAATTCCAATGAGCTTCTTGGTGAGACCTTTAAATCTCCAAAAATAGAATATATATGTTTATTGTAGTTAAACAAGTAGGGCTCATGGAAGTGATTTCCTGACAAAATAAAAAATGATCCAATACGCCCTGAGTATTTTACCTGTTGTCTTTAGATACGATAGACGACACAGAGCGACATCATTTAAAGGGCACTCCACTAAGAAAAATGCGATGTTCCATGATATTTTTAAAAATAGAAAATAATATTTTGGCTCGTAACTTCAAAAAAAAAGGCTTACACTTGAGGATCTGAAATGGTTTATGAGATTTTTAGTGTATTATCCTTAATTGATCACTTTGTATTTTTTAGTTATACTAGTTAACACTAATTAGAGTATGGATTTTACTTATAAATTTTTTATGGACAATTATTTTTATCATATCTGTCACTTAAGATAAAAAGAATAATTACCAATGATAATTTATGGCCCATTGAAACAAATTATTGTTGCCTCCAATAAAATGAAAACTAAATAATGATGAATTTATATTTTAAATATAAATCTTAAAACGTAAATTCTTGATCGGTTAAAACAAATAATAAGAAAAAAATGTGTTTAAACATTTTTTTAAACATATTATCAAAGCAAAAATGGGGGTTCCCGTTAAAAAAATTAAAATTTAGGTTTTTTTACATCAAAGGATAAACAAAAAATGATTTAATTACACATAATATTGTGGTTTTTTTAATCAAACATTATTTTCCTTTACAAAATTTGAAAATATTCAATAACTTCCCAAAAAGTATCCTAAATTAATCACCTTGTATTTTTCAGTAATACTTACAACTAGTCAAGTACACTATTAAACGTTAATTAGAGGACAGATTTTACTTATTTATTTGGCTTGACTCGATAATTAATTCTATAAAAATACAATTCCCGACATTAAAATTATATACCCCAGACAATAGCATATTTATAGTAGCTCGAGAGGCGCAACTGCCTTCTCACCTGATGATCATGCGACCATAAAATTATTGACCAAAGACAAAAATATTAAAAGAATTTTGAAGAAAAAACAAGTCATAATAAATAATATTTATCATAAATATTCTAAAAAATATTTTTTAATTATTTTTACTATAATTTTTTTTACAACAAAAAATAAATAAATAATATTAATTATTAATATATAATTAATGTCAATTATATGTAGGGTCCTCTAATATCATGGGAAGAATATTTTGCTAGACCACTTACTTAGCTTATACATTAATATGTATTTGTCTAATTTACAGGAATGGAGATTCGATTCTGTAGCAATAGGTTTTTCTGTCCTTATTACAACTTAACCAATTGCTTTTAAAGAGTATGTTAATCATATATATATTATGAAGATTATATATCATACACATAACTTATTAAGTAAATATAGAAAAATTATTGATGAATCATTTTCTGTTATAATTTACATAATTCATAAACAAAAGATAAATCAAGAAAAATATTATCATTCTTAAGAAACAATCGATTGTACTAATGTAGTATATAGAGAAATATATATATTCCTCTAAAACATTTCCTTATAATAATTATTTTTTTAAGAGAAATTAAGTGGCTATTAAAAGAACCATATTGTATTTAATTACCTCAATTCGTCAAAAACTATTGGAAGCTAGAACACTTTTTTGGTAAGGACAGCTTCTTTTCTTACATTTCCTTTTCTTATATTGAATGACATTAAAATGTTGCAAATATTCTCCCCTAAAATATTACAACAACACTTAAATAGATTATATATATTATTATAATTTTTTTTTTTTTTGCAAAGGAAGGGTTGGGTTGGACTAAGACTTAATTGTTAATCGTAAAATATAGATAAAATAGTTGAAAGAAAAATTGAAATAGAAAATAATAATTCGAAAAACGCTGACTTTTTACATCAAAAGATTAAATGTTAAGACAATTTTTTTTTCACTTTATAGTATATATTATAAGCTTTAATTTAACATATGTTTAATGCTCGTTGTATTTTCGGAAAATTTTCAAAAGTTAAGTTGAATAAGTTACTTTTCATACAAAGTAACTATTTTGAATCTGATAAAATGTTATGACAGACAAACAAATCATACACCATAATAAAATTAATACCTTCTCAAGTTCACATCAAAGCTAAACTGTCATACATTTTATTATGAGGCAGGTAAATAATTTTTGTACATCATATTGTAAGGCCTTAAATTAAGACTGCCAGTTAATTAGTGATTAAATATGGTGATTAAATTTCAATGGCAATTAAAAAATAACACGGCGAGTTGTATAGGCAATTTTAGTACACTCATGTAGTTTTCTTATCAAAGCAATTGAATACTTAAACATATTTTAGCTTCAATGCAAAACTGAATATTTATAAAGATAATATTTATAAAAATATTAATAATAAATTAAATTTTTAGTTCTAGAGCTTTATGAAAAAAAATGTTTTTTTTTTACTTTTCCTCAAAAGTTACTATTATGATCATAAACCTTATTGCTTCTCAGTTAATGTAGTGACGTACAGCTATTTTTATATTTAGAGGGAATAATACCCGTAATCATATCAAAATTTATGAACTCTGTAGCTACACGTTACCAAGTATTCAAGTTAATTAATAAAAATTTGTATTGAATATGTGTTCAGAATAACTTAATAAAATGTTTAAATACATATAATTCCCAGTCCTATAGATAACAAAATAATACAATAACACAAAATGTTTTTGGTAAATCCGCTCTTATGCAACGTGACTTATATAGAATCATGTTATATATGTCATGTATCCTATTTAGGATACCTTTAGTAGTAATAGACAGAAAGAGTGCAATTTATGTTATTACAATTTTTTACATGCATTTGTAGAAGTTTCGCTATACATATCTTTTTTTTTTTTGATACCTATTTATTTCTATATCACATAAATTATAGTGACAACCATTAAAAATAAAAATATTACGTTGATTTTAACAATAAAAAGCTTTAAAATTAACATTTTCATATTATATCTCCCATTTGCTTCTCATAATGGGCGTCCATGTATGCAAATACAATAGTTATTCAAACTATAAATCTTAAAAGAAATTTAGATTTCTTATGTATAAATTGATAAGAAATTTGATAAACGATTAGTCTAATCTCAGACGTGAATGTAAACTGCGGGACAACATGTGATGTACTGGTCGGCGACAAGACTAGCGTCCCGAATAACAATAGTTTTTTTGTCGCATTATTGCCTTAGCCGAATAATCTTAAAGGAAATATTATTTTTAATTGAGTACTGTTGTTGAATGTTCCCTTTGCCCTTGAATTTTAAATAATATTGTATTTTTTATAAATTATTTTGTATTGCATAGCTATTACATTAAAAAATTAATTAAATTATTAAACAAGCAATAACCTAATAATTAATTAATTAATTAAAAAGGAAGTGTGATATTCCAACAAAACTCAATAATAATACGTCAAATATAATAAAAAAAACATCTTCAAAAAGCTGTGTTATTATTTTATTGCTAAATTATTAAACTATAAATATAATTTGTGTAAAAATTTACTAATTTATGCTTCAACTTAGATTGGTACCTTTAGATAAAAATGTACTTGCAATTTCATTCTGTATTAAGTACATATTAATGAAATAGTGTCGCCCTAATTGACGAGAGTAGGTTCTACTCAAAAATAATCAATAAAACAATCTTAAAAATTTAAAAAAAAAGTAATTTATTATTGAATTGAGTTTATAGCTTCCTAAATGTTAACTAAAGTCACCAAGCTAAGTTAAAGCATAAATTAGTAAAGTTTTACACAAATTATATTTATAGTTTAATAACTTAGCTATACAATTATATTATAAAATTTGGAGCTGATTTTTTATTATATTTGAGTTAATTATTAATTCATAATTTAATCAAGAAAGTTGACTTTCTTTTCTTTTTTTCTTGATAAAAATACTCACAACTTTGATACAATTAAAACCTAGAAAATTTAATGTATTACATTTTATCAAATACTATTTTTCTATCAATATTTTTTAACGAAAAAACAGAGAAATACTTATATATATTTATGCTTGTGAATAATTAAGGGTAAATTAGTCAGCTTTTTATCACATTACTTAATAGAGTATTAAAAATATTAGTGATGAAAGCAATTAAATAATTCTATTATTCTGATTATCAAAATAATAATTCTCGACATCTTGTTATTAGCGATAATACTTTCGTTAATATAGCTGTAATAAAATATTAATATTATTCATTTATTTTTATTGTTTATAACAAAATCCGTCAGAGGTCGGTGCAATTTGTACATCTGCATCAGGCGCCGTGTTTTGGACATGAATACATATTTAGTAAAACTTATGAAATTAAAATATATACAATTTTTGTTTCATTTGGCCTTATCCCGTAACAAAACCGTGAGTAAAAAGACTTTAAAATGTTTATTATGGAAAAAGGTATAGTGTCCCATAATAAAGTTTATAATTATTTCTCTTAATAAATGCAGTTATACTTTCAAGTTAATTATTGATTATTGGCGTTTATAGCAATCGCTTATAACCAGGGCCGGATTTAAACTTTTGGATGCCCGGGGCAAATTTTTTTTTGAGGCCCCTTACAGTAAAATAATAAAAAAATACTCATTATCGAATTAGTTAAGGATAAAAGTTTTAAAAGTTTTAGTTAGTTGATCAACATGACCTTAGTCAGGCGATGAATCTATAGATATGGAATAGTACTTTGATTATTTTATGCGCGAAATTATGGTGTTAAATACTTGATATCGCATACATTTAGTTAGTTCTTCACAAATAGTTGAGGATAAATAATTAGTATTGCCACTTCCACAATTACCGGTTTCTTGAATATGTTTTTTTAAAAACTCGTCATATTCGGCAATAAGTTCTAGCAAACCAAGATAGTTCCCATTACTTTGAGATCCAATAATCTCATTATCTCCTCGTAAAGCCAACCCACGCTTGCATAAAAACTTGATAACACTTACAAGTCTAGTCAAAACCTTTTTCCAATAAAATTTTTCTTCACCCATTTGTTTTTGAAGTTCAGCATCAATACGACCTAGAATAACTGAACGATCTTTAAACGCTATAAATGCATTGAGATGATTCTTTGAAGTCTCATGCTCGAGAAGTTGTTCGTTAGAATTTTTCCAGTTGAAAAATCCTTCTGTGTTAAACTGTGTACGCAATGTAGTTGATGACATTAATTTACATATTGAACAGAAAAGGTGGCTTTGGAAGGAGAAAAGCATAACCATGATCGTTTAATTAAGTCACCATTTTTACATTTTCGCTTAAACATTCCAGTGTTACACTTACGAGTCCATTTACCAGTACTATTTTTTTGCACCAAAGATTTTTTTTTAATTAGCTCTTCATTGCAATTTTGTAAATGTATAATACCTTTGTTAATCCAATAATCTACATATGTTGACATATTTTCAGGCCATAATCCAATATCAGTCATCATTTCAATTGGAGAATTTTGAGTTGTCTCTGTTTCAGAAGTATCTTGAATTTGAAGAGAATAGGGTATTTGATTTAATTTAACAAGACGCGAAACACTGTCCACATAATTTGAATTTTCTTCATTAAGCATGACAGAAACATTTTCACAAATTTGAGAATCTGTTGTAAATATTTCGACATTCAAAGATTCTATTTTTTCAGCACTAGTATCATTAATGTTTGTTGATTTTTCAATACTAGTATCATTCATGAATGTCGGATTAATAATTGTCTCAGAAGTATCAGAAGCTTTATTTTCGCTTTGTAATAAGTCTGACTTAAAAAACTAGGTATGCATTTTGTTTTTTTAATTTCATTTTCAATTTTTTCTTCTTTTTGCTTTTTTAATTTTCGGTTAGCAGCGCCACTTGCCTGAACTCTTTTCATAGTTTGAAATTCGAATTCCCTATAGTCAATATTTGATAATAAATTCGAAACCAAAAAAAAAAAGTTTAAATCAATATTAAAAATCAGAATTATGATGAATTAAAATTAAAATTGATTTTGAAAATGTTCATTGTTGTTTTGTACGAGGCAGCTAGACCGTAGGACGGCTAGTTGTGCACCGCACTAGAATGCCGTTTTACCTTAAACCTGTTTAAATCGTTATTATAGATGCGGGAGTGGGTCACCTAGGAGATGACGGCTAATGGTATATCCAATAAGTAACGAGAGTAGACAATATTTAAATCACAAATGAACATATACAGAGTGATTTTTTTATCATAACCCACTCAATTACTTACAGAATAAATATATTTAAACATTTTTTTTTTTGTTATCTTTAGTTACACATTATTCTTGAATTATTAACTATGTAATACTTTTTAAATGCATCCCTTATGCCTTGTAAGGGGGTCAATGTGTGCTGTATGTCCCAATGTCGTAATGTTATCATATGACGTATATCGGTATTAATTTTGCAGCCAAAATTATATAAATACAAAACAATATTTATTTTTTAAAGTTGATTTTTTCATAAGCCGAGGGTTAAAAAGTTTAAAATTTTTTTATAGTATTCGGCATCCGGTTGCCCCCAAACATCTGCTGCCCGGGGCAAGTGCCCTTAAAACCCTCCGTTAAATCCGGCCCTGCTTATAACATAGAATTACACATGTATATTAGGGTGGTCCTTATTTTTTAACTTCATAAATTCAGAGTCATGGGCTCAAAATTTCGTTAGGTTCACTGAAAAAGTGAAACTGATAAAATTTGAGTACAATAAGTCAACCCCTTCACGTGCCTCAAAGGGGTTGAAGTTCTTCAAAAATGGGATGGATTTTCTTTTTTTAAGTGTACGCTCTTTATTTTTGAAGTTTCGCCAAAAACACGAATAACAATTTTTATAGAACTCAATGTGAACAAAAAATAAGGTAATTTATTATTTTTTTGTAAGATTAATATTTTTTCGTAAAAATAAGAAAAATCAGTTTCATTTAATTTTTTAAAAAAATGAGTTTTCAGTTATACTTTTCCAGTGTCTTAAATTTTAATTGTACAGAAGTAATATTAATCACCGTGATATCTTTTATAAAAAAGGTTATTTAAGTTTTTTTTGAATTATGAATCCTTTCCAAATAAAAATTTTCATTTTCTTCTGGCTCTTCGTTCGTGCTCTGTTCATAACCTTTTAATATTTTTTTGCCATTCGCTGTTTAGTATTAATGTCAAGTCGATCGTCAAATAAAGAAAACACAGCACACTCATCATTTAAATATAAATGGTTTATAAATTTTTTTATAGCTACTTCTTCTAGTTTATTATTACTGTAATTTAATAACTTTTTTAATAACATTAAATCATTTATAGGAGCTGTTATAATATTCGCAGCTAAAAATCACTTTTTAATATAACATTCAACTACAAAACAAAATATATCTTCTAGTGCATTTACTTCTTTTGAAGGCCCAGGTAATTGACTCATTTCTTCAACGTTTTCTTCCGTATCAATATCTTCGTCCTCTGAGCTAGAGCTGCTATAATATTGAGTTTCGGCTAAATAATAAAATATTTCGGTATATAAAAACTGCTTACTTATAATGTACTGAAATTATTGTGTAATATTTAATAATTGCCTGTACAATTTGCGATTTCTAACTTCTCTTTTTTCTTTTGATCATCTTTTTCTTGTCGAGTAATTTTACGTTTTTCATTACCTGTTAACTTCATATCATAACCAAGCATGCACCCTGGGCGGCCATTTTTAAGTTGTGACAATAAAAACTATTTGTCTGCTTCAATACTCATCATATTCAGAGCTTCGATATAAGAAATGTCAAAGAGGTAATCTAATTCTTCAGAAAAAATATTATAATGTTGTTCTTGTGTTTCTGTTTTTCTAGATTTATTTTTGTCGAACTTTCTCCATTTCTTATACAATTTTTTTAATTTAATAACAGTCCAAAGAAAACTGTGTAGGAATACGCGATTTTCTCCAAAATATTAAACACTCATCTATTACAATTATTATTTTATTGTTTCTTGTTTTTTATTTTATTTAATATAACTAAGAAAATTTGTTAATTTATGAACAAAAAAACATACATTCAAAAAAAATTTAAAAAAAAAACACGCTTTCGTAGTTGTTTTAAATTTCTATTTGGAAAGGATTCATAATTCAAAAAAAACTTAAATAACCTTTTTTATAAAAGATATCACGGTGATTAATATTACTTCTGTGCAATTAAAATTTAAGACACTGTAAAAGTATAACTGAAAACTCAGTTTTTTAAAAAATTAAATGAAACTGATTTTTCTTATTTTTACGAAAAAATATTAATCTTACAAAAAAATAATAAATTACCTTATTTTTTGTTCACATTGAGTTCTATAAAAATTGTTATTCGTGTTTTTGGCGAAACTTCAAAAATAAAGAGCGTACACTTAAAAAAAGAAAATCCACCCCATTTTTGAAGAACTTCAACCCCTTTGAGGCACGTGAAGGGGTTGACTTATTGTACTCAAATTTTATCAGTTTCACTTTTTCAGTGAACCTAACGAAATTTTGAGCCCATGACTCTGAATTTCTCAAAAAAAATTTTTTTCTTCTATAACTAAGGACCACCCTAATGTATATATTAACCACACTTTCTCCGTGAAGACCGAATTATTAACCATTGTGATTCATAAAAATTAAGTTTTTTATCCCTTCAGATATAAATAAAATTTACTACATAATATTGTAGTTTTTTAACCAAACCAAATTAATCTCATTAAAAAAATTTTAATTTTTAATAATTTTTGAGAAAATGAGTGGCAACAGGTACTAGTAGCGTCAGTGCCTACCAAATAGTCTATTAAACACCTAGCCTTAAATTTAATACTGTTTATAACCTGAAAATTATTAGTATAAATACTTAGTAATAGAAAGTGTAAGCAAAATAATGATTTGTGCGCGGTTCAATCTAGTTGTGTTATTGTATCTTTTAGTTTAATGGGTATATTAGGTTAAAATTGGGTAAGAGTTCTCCTCTGGCGGTTTGGGAGTGGAATCAGTGATTTTAATCATTGTCAGATATCATTATACTTGACCCAACTATGCCACTTCCCCACTGTGCTGGGTTTATTTTTAATTGAATTATAAAAAAATTTGGTTATTTGAAAATTATTTAAATTAAAGAAAATGCATATGTATACACAAAAAGATTTTTATATATTAAAGCTGTTATGATTTAAACTTATATTATCTAATACTATTATTGAGGTACTATGAATTGCTAAATAACAATAAAATAGTTATTTTGTGAACTATATTAAATTATATATTTTCAATATATTCAAAAATTTAATGTAAGTATACATAATAAGATTACAAATAGATCCAATAGAGAAAATAAAACATAAGTGATGACATAAAATGTAATTAATATTATTTAGTATTGACGTATGAAAATAAAATGCATAAACTACTTTTTCCAATTGCTGTGAGGGTACCTTATCAATATTATTACCAACAAATTATTTGTTTAATGTGAATCTTCGAACAGGATCACCTAAATTGACAAACAACACAAGAATAGATATTAATAATTACTCAAAAAAAAAAAAAAAAAATACTATCAACAAGTTATATTATTCTTATCATCACTAAGATTTAATATTTGTACAGTTATCTTAAATTAAAATCCACTGTTATTATATAAATGTTTGCTTTCAATAGAAATACTCTTAGTACTATTAGATAAACATTAGTTAATGATAACATAGTTATTTTTAAAATTAGATATATACAAATGTAAAATGATCTTGTCAAATGTGCAACCTATTTGAATAATTAATTTAATGGGTCACTTTAAAATATATAAAAAATACATAATCCCAAGTGGTACACACCACATGAAATAAAATGGAATACTGTAAACATGTTTTCCAACTTGGACATCCATTTCTGGCACTACTTAGTCAAAAAAGACAAGGGCATTGATTTTCTATTCATTGTAAACGACAAATCTTTGAACTAAATCCACAATTTTGAAGACAGTGTAAATTAACAAAATTTTAATCTAGGAATGTATTTTGAAAAAAATACATATTTAATTTACAGAAAACAACTTATTCTGTATTATGCTTACTTAAAATAAATTCATATAAACATAAATACATCAATCACTTTTTAATAATTGAAAAGATAATATAAAAAATAAAACTCATAAATACTTTATATTTCATTTAACTATCACTTAATGCAATAAAGTAATGTAATTTAATAACCTTATTAATACATTTTGAATTACACATTTTTTAGCAAATACAAATTATTATTTACTTAAATTATTATTATTATAACTTAAATTATTAGTAAATACCCATTTAATTTATGTATAATAACTAAAATTTTTAATACTAATATGGCTATATTAACTTTTTATACTATTTGTGAACTTTACACAAATTTTATTATTCATTATTCATGTATGTGTGTATTAATCACGTGCATTGACAAATAGATGATTTGAACCTCAATCACATTATATCTTAGATACAGCTGGACCAAAATTAAACTAATGTAATATAATTTTAATGGCACAACCTTGATATTTCCATTTCACAGATATAATACACACTTTATACCTACCAAATAAGATTTGTCAAATCGGACAGCACTCGGTGAGATCGCCCTGTATAAAAATCTACCAAACCATCAATTTGTACCAACAATGTGAAAAACATAATGTATCATGTTCACCATCAACAACACCATTATCAACAACACCAGCATCATCATCAACAACATTGCAAAATGACGCCCAAAATAAGTTCATAAAACCATAACACTCACATTCTTCCTATATGAATATAAAATTCACACTAATTTATAATTATATTAGTTCAAATAAAGAGATAACTAACTTTTGTAATTTATAGAGTTTAATTATAAACCATAAAATATCAATTACACGAAATTTAGTTGGAAATAAATAATAAAGTTAGAATTAAATAATAAATTTTAGAAAAATAAGTAAATCCATGAAAAGTCAACTTCAATAAAATTTCATTCTTTTAGTAAGAAATGTGTTCCAAAACACAGGTTTTTCAAAAATGATTTAATAATTATGGATATTAATTTAGCTAAAATATATACAGTTATTGTATATAAGGACCTACAAATCATATAATAGACAATAAACAATACAATTAAATTTCTTATGTCAATCACACAGCAATAAACACATTTTAATTTCATCATAAATTTTTTGAACATCAAGGCAATAAAATTGAACATTTTATTATCACTATATAGTAATAATGTAAGCCTTAATTTTGGTATAATTATGCTTAAAACTCATTAGAAATGTTAGTAATCTACTTAAATTGAACATGGTAAAAATTTCCTAACAAATAAAAATTTTGAACTAATGTAGCTAAATGTCTGAACTTTTTTTTTTTGTTTCTACAACGTAAGTTGTAAATTTTCCAAATTTTTTTCATATAGGTAGTATATATACACAGTGGTACACGATGTTTTGACAAATCTAATAATTTTCAATCCACCAGCTATTTAGAAACTTTTTCAATTTTTACAAGTATGAATTTTTTATAGAAGCATAATTTTTATAAATTGTCTACAATAAGAAAAAATAAATTACATTTTTTATTTTTAAAAAATTGTCAGTTTTTTTGTAAAGACTAAAATGTTAATATTTAGAGTGGGTTTATAGTGCAGGTGGGTACAAGTCTTATTGATTAATATATACCATACCCACCTCAATGTATTAAAATTCTTGCAACTCAAAGAGTACTTGTCCTAAAATTGTTATGGGCCTATCAAAATGTTATTAAAAAAAAAAAAAATGCAAAACTATTACTATTTTAAAATTTCAAGAAAAGTAAAAATATGATATCATGTAGTCCAAACTGTAACAATTATTCAAAAAAATAATGGTACAAAATATTTGCTGGATCAAAAGTTATTAGATTTGTCAAAACATTGTGATTTAACTGTAAATATGTCTATTGAAAAAAATTAAATAAGTCTTGAAAAAATTAATTAAGCATTTCATAAATTTATGTAAATAAAAATAAAAAAAAATTTGGAATTGAATATATCAAATTTTACAGATTGAAGTTAATTGTAATTATATCAACAAAAAGAATGAAGTTTAATGAATTTTGCTTTGATTATTTAAATTTGAAAATAAACTTTTAATGATTTGACACTATAATTATGTTATAAATAAGTGTAAATTTTACAATTTGTTATCAAATTTGACAAGTTTCAATAAGTCTAGCTACAGTTTAATAGTGACTTTACTGTTAGGTACAACATTGAAGAAAATCTATTTATTACCTGTTGACAATGGCTTAAATGATTTAAGTTAACTTAAAGCTTTCATAATACATAGAAACAACATTCAATAAAAATGTAAAACCTTAAAAAATTAATAAATTTAAAGCAATATTATTTTCCACTAAAACAGCGACTAAAAATTGAAATAAAATTAAAAGTTTTAAAGCATAAAAGCTAAAGATACATAATGTTCAAGATTTCATGCATTCTATGAAAATCATCAATATAAATAATTATTAGCAATTATAATTTTAAATAATGACACCTTCAAGTTAATAATAGAAGAAAAAAGTTTTTTAAAATTCTATGATTAATAACATCAACATATACTGTAACAGCAACAACACATATTTGTAATAATTATTTTTAAGATATAAAAATAACTTAATTTTTTAATTTTTTATTAAAACTATTTTTTTTCATACTTACTTGTACTTGAGTTAAGTAATGATATATTAATAATTATTTATAATAATTGCAATAATTATGTATCATCTTTGGCTTTCATGTAAAATTGCACTAAGGCTGATATGTGTGTGTTGTTGCTGCTATGATAAATTTTGTTGCACATTAGAAATAATTAAAATTAGATAATGCTATCATTTGCACAATAACTTTTAATTGGCATCAATACATCACAAATATTCAGTTTAAATAATTGTTTATAATTTTAAGTTAACTCAGTGTGTTTCAGGAAACTTATTTATAAATTTATTTTGTATTATTAAAAAGGTTCCGACATGTTAAACGTGAAAATTGCCAAATACTTGTACTACATTACTCTATTAGTAATGATAAATACATATGACAGACATATTTCCTTAAGTTGTGACAGAAATTTTATAATAAAAAATATTTAATATAATGAAATATTTCTGATATTATAATGTGACACTAAAATCTACTTAATATCTCAATAACTTTGCATTATACAGTGGAATAAAAAAAAAAAAAAAAAAAAAAAAAAAAAAT
>NW_026099575.1:18191272-18210852 GCF_025091365.1 Daktulosphaira vitifoliae | reverse complement strand
AAAAAAAAAAAAAAAAATACTGATGTAGTGGAGTACAGTTTTATAAATACGGTTTAATTAGAAGTATAGAGTAAAACAACTCATTAGCTTTAAATATAAAAAGTTTTATTACCAAAGAATATTTTGTATTGCTTAAACAGAACGCAACTATGAAATTTTACTTCTTGTTCATCCAAACTACTGATTTATACATTTTTGAAATGTAAAATATGGGCTAAGTTATTTCAATTTTATTTGTAGGAAACTTAAATAAACAAGTAAATTTCCTTTTTTTAAAATGAGAAAATTTCTAGAGATGATTAAACACTCTGGCATCTTTTAATGAATATAAAAAAAAATAAAGGTAACCGGAGTGATAAGAACTCAATACATTTTTTTTTAGTAAGTTCAAGTTCCATATAAGAAGAAAATGAAAGAAATTATTATGAAATTTCCTATATTTTTGACTGCACAAGACAAAATATACATCCTAACTTTGCTACAGAAATTAGTTGATACAAAAAAATTAATATACTTTAAAAGAACTTCAATCATGGAGCTAGGCATTATAAAAGGAAAAACAGCTCTATATGATACTTTTAGTAAATGTCAGAACTATAAAACTCCTGTCTCTCTAAAAAATAGTCTAGTTTTATTAGATACTTCCATAGACTATCTAATAATGAAGGCATGGAAATATTAACATTCGATATAGAAAAGTGTACAATAACATCTATATATTATAAGCCTATATTTGTAAACAAAAAATAGAAACTCAATGCCATAAATACATGCTGACACCTATACTAAGATAACAACACAGGCTTATCATGAGTTGTACTTATGCGGAGGTTAGATCAAGGACTATTATTTTCCAGTGAAGGTTTATTTTTAAAAGGGCTAAATGGAAAGAGTTTTCCAAGATGCTAGATAACAAAGTAAAATGTATCCAATCAATTGTGAAAAATTCCTTAAATTAAAAAGATAACAAAGACAATTTCTAAAGGATGTAAACAAATCTACATCTCAGGATTTAATAAAGGACATAAAGGAATATGAGACCCATTTGCAGAAACGACAATCTGGAAGAAAATCTGGTTAAACAGATAAAAGAAAATATCTCACAAACATATATAAACACAAATAGCTTTAAAATACTGATCAAAACCCGCATCAGAAGTTGTCCTGCCTAGTCAGTCTCTGTCGAAGGTGTTCCGCTTTTTCTTTACAGATCACCATCGATCCACCAAACGCCTGGTTGAAAGACCACCCTTCCTGGCTTCTAAACATAACGTTCATGCCAAATAGAATAATAACTATATGTCTGAAACCTACACCCGTAGGAAAAATACAGATTGCTCCTTTAGACATAAGAAAGGAAATTGCAGGACTGGTGAAAAGGAAGAAACAGAGAAGCTACTACCAACACTTTATGTTTGCTGAAGTTCAAATTAATAGTCAACTAAAATCTAGAAAACCATTAATCAAAACTGGTGAACTGATCACAGAAAAACCAACAGTGATAAGATTATAAAAAAAAGGGTCATGAATGATTCAATTATAACAACAAATGCATAATATGCTGACATCCAATAAAATCCCTCCCTCCAGGATACAATTTACAATTCAAAATTTTGTGTATCGGGCTAGATCTAGTTGCATTTTTTACATTGAATATTGTTAGATTGGATGAGATTTATAGTTTTTAGCTTCAATGTACACATTTTACTTTATTATTTGTTAAATTAATTTATAAAGTCAAAATTGTATATGTTTAACCTCTTTGAGAATTCATATATAAATTTGAAAATTTAATATTCACATATTTAAGAAATTATTAAAAATTTCATTACATAACAATTTTTTTTTTTTAATTCAATGTAAGTTTAACATTTTGGACTAAACATCATTCATAAATAAAGGATTCATTTTACCTAAAAAAATATTCAGATGTTTTTATTCAAAAATAATTGTGAATTATAAAAAATAATGAAAATAAAGAACTTATAATAATTAACAGACAACACTTTATAGTAGCAATCTGCAAATAGCTACTAAGAAATCTGACTCTTTATGAAGCGGTTAAAATATCCTATAGAAATATTGTTAGAATAAAACTAAACAATTATTCAATAAGACTATGTATACATATAGACAGGGCAAAATATGATACCTTTGTGTTGCAGGTATAATTGTTATACTAAAAAATTGTGACACTAATTTATAAAATTAACTAGATTTTGACAAAAAACATATTCAATTGCTGAAATATTATGTTGTGATTCTAATTTTTATAAAACTGCAATCATTGATACATTATAATAGTTTTTAAATAAGAGTTTAAAATAAAGAAAGGTTTATTAGTGATAAATAACAAAATATCAAAAAATTTAAAACTGAATTTCAGCAGTATTCAATATTTTCTTTAATATATTTTTAGAAAAGTATAGTGCTTCAGAGTATAATTAATGTAAACAGACAACCAAATGAGAATGACTAATTTTTTTACTTTATTCTCAATGACTTTAAAACTGTTACAGAAACTAGTCAATTGTCATTAAATAAAAAATAAGAGCATATTGTTGTACCTGTACTATGTGTAATCTAAAAACTTAATTAATTAATAGAGTCAAAATACTGAAATTCAGTTTCTAACTACATATTTTAATAATTTATAAAGAATGTAGTATGAATCACATAGATATGAAAAATTTAATAACTTTTAATTCTATCATTTTGTTAAAAAAAATTTTTTTTAATAATTATTGCCTTCATAGACTACACTTAAAGCACATATTTTTTTACATACTCTATATATTAAAACAACACTTGTAACTTAATAAATACTTAATTTAAAATTTATATGAACCTATAAATTAAAAAACTATAAAAATGGCTATTTCAATGTCTTATTAATGATAAATAACAAATATAATATTCCAAGGCAATAATTATAAAAAAATTAATAAAAGGTAAGTTGCATTAAGTTTTGAATTTTTCATATCTTTGTCACTCAACCTGTATATAGTTCACCCTATAAATTTACACATATATAAAGAAATAAAAATTGACATAACTTGAAAACTATGGAATATTTAACTTTTACTTAGAAAGTTTATGTATTTATACTTTAATGAAAGTTAAGTATACATTAAATGTTAAAAATATAAAAAGAAAAATATTAACCAAAAATATATAAGGAATGAGTGTCACACATATTTTAGTTTAAAATATTAGAATAAAAATAGAATAATGTTACAATTTTGGCTGCTTTAATTTGGTCACTTGTCAATAAACAATACCTCAAAATAATTATTATGAAATGTATTATTATCTAGCCTACAAGCATTTTTGTGGAATATATTAGAATACATAAGAAAATTATCAAACATTATTAAATTTAATTACCTTAACGTCTATAGCCATAGTTGACTTCTTTACAAGAACGTGAAAAGTGTCCAACTCTGTTACAGGAGTAACATCGAAGTGAATCACGGTAACTGTTATTCCTTGATGACTTTCTACTGAGTCCACGTGTTTTTGCAAAACTTACAGTCAAATAACTTCCATACAATTCCCTAAATAACAACATTATGAAGAGTAGAACATATTAGATAATTTATATAATTATATTAATAATATAATCATCAATCAACACAACTATATAAAAAAATAAAAATTTATTAAATTTTAACTCACATTCCATTTGTACGCTTTTGGGCTTCAGCTGCATCTTTATCCCTCTTGTAAACAACAAAAGCAAAGCTTGGCCTGGTTCTAGACATCCACACCTCAAGTAATGTACCATACCGTTCAAACTCTTTTTCAATGTCTCGCCTAGTTATACTGCTTCCTACATTCAGTCAATCAATACACCATCATTAACAACTGGAAGATAAATTTATTTATATTTTTTATAATCTAAATTATTCTAACACAGTATAAAACTTTATATACTGATTAACCATAACAGGCACTGCTGTTAATTGAATGGCATTAAACTGCTATCTGAATCACTGAAAATGATTAATTGTGATTATTTTAATACACAATATAATGTGCCTAGTATATTAAAATATGTTAAAAATTATAAGAGAAAAATGTCTGTACTTGTAAAAATGTGAGTTAAATAACATGTGATAAATGATAATACATTTATATATTAAATTTATAATATATAATGTAAATGGTATAGTTCATGAAAATGAAACCCTACTTTACAGCTAAAAAATGGTCAATAAACAAATATGATACTATAAATGGTAATATAAAATAATGAATTGAAGTTTTATATCTGTATGTAATTCAATCTATATGATCAAAGGACATAATGGTTATTAAGAATCAAAACACCCAATGAATACTACTATAATAATAAAACAGAGTTCTTCATATTATAATAAACTCATGAAAATTTTTTCAATAATAAATAATCTACTTATGATTTAATAAATATAATTCATAAGTTTTAGTATTCTAAATATTAATATTTTTTAGTAGATTAACATACTGAATACACAAAAATGCACCTTAATATAGAGAACAAATTAATAAAATTTATAATTAATAATAAAATAGATATATAATTAATATTCAAAACACATCTTCAAAGTATTACCAATGTCTCTGACATGGAGACGGTGTTTGTCGACTGGGGTCTTGCTTCTACTGCGACTGCGACTGTGACTTGATCCCGAACGGCTTCTAGAATAGCTGCGTGAAACCTTACGGCTGCGCGAATGGCTGCGACTTCTGCTCTTAGAGCGACTACGACTCTTACTTCTTGACATGTTTCCCTAAATATGTTAAATAATTATCAATCAAAAATATTTAGCTAAAGGTTGAGTAAAACTTAATATATTACTACAAAATTTCAGAAAGAATTGGCCCCACCCCATCCAATCATCTACTGTAAGTGGAAAAATGTATAAATGATGTAATTGAAAATTGTAAAAAAACATTACGACGATACTTGATGCGCGGAATATATATAAATTTTCATGATAAAAACTTTAATTAAATATATATTTTTTTGATGGCATTCAATAAATTAATTGTTCAACCGGCGTGTTAAATAATTAGAGATTCGGAGTTAAGTAAATTATATTAATATTAGACTAATCCGACTCCGTCTAATCTTAATGATAATTCTTAGTTAAATAAATGGAAAAAGCGTGGGTAAGAAAAAAAATAAATCGTGAATATAAACATATACTTACGTGTTAGTAAATTCGCTAAAGCGTTTCCTACCACACATAAACAACTCGGCTATATAATATTTTGATCTTATTAGGAGGATGTGATTGATAAAATTTCAGTAAAAAGTAAATAATTAGATCGACAACAAAGAAACAACAACTCACAAACAACAGTCAATGTATGAAAATTACAGCGAAATGAAAGAGGAGTGAAATTTTTACGGCTTGCTGTCCAAAGATGTCACTAAAAAGCCTTTACAACACATGAAATTCAATGGAAAAAAAGAATTGTATTTAAATCAAATTTTAATCATGGAAAACTGTACGAAATATTCAGTGTAGCCAATCTTACACATAATTATTAACCATTACAGCGGGAAATATAAACTTAAAGTAACATAATGTAAGAATTATTTATGAGTCAAAATAATAATAATAACAATGACAAAATCCTAAACAATAAGAGATGAACAAGTAGAATTTCCTACTAATTTAAAAAATAATAGTGGATAATTTCTGATCATTGTAAATGATTATTACAATCACCCATAAGTAATCTTGTAAAAATGTATTGATTAAAAGTATTCCAATATTTTTTAATACGCTATAACTTCATTAGTTCGATTATTTTTGAGTTGAGATATTCCATCATCCCTGTTCCGAGCAAATTAATGCAAAAATGTAGAAAATTATATATAATATTATATGAAAATATTTTTTAGAAAGGGCATATTATTATTAGCCTCCTCGAATATTTTTTGCTACACTCCCTATGGTCGATTTGAGGGATTACGGTTAATACCCTCTGTTAGCAGTTGCGTGTCTACATAAGGGTCTACCTAGGGTAGCTTCTTCAAGACACCCCTAATATTTTCAGGAAAGCCATAACCAATAAAGCTCTGGTAAAAATGTTTCTTATGTTATTTATAATTTATTTTCTTGTGTTTATATATATTCTAAGCTTTTAAAAACAAAAAATTTTTTCGAAATAAACTAAATAAAAATGTTTTTCTCTTATTGAACAAAAAATTTTAAAACGCTGAACACGTAATATGTCACTTTCTGTAGGTCTAAATTTTATGGAAGAATAAGAGCCTGAATTAATATTGTCAGTAAATTATTACAATAACTGTACATAGATTATTACTTTAATATACGACAGTACTAATATTACAACTATATTTTTAGATTCTAGTTTATATTCTTCAGCGAGCCTAAAAATATGTATCAAAATACCAAATTGTGGTTATTTATAGTATTTCTCTCCAATACCTAATTAATGCATATTTAAGGATCATTTAAAACATTGATTTCTAATTTTTATCGTACTAATTACATTTTTATATTAATTTTGTGATTAGCAATAGGAAGCCCATGTGAATAAAAAATTAATTTAAAATAGGCTTATTTTTTAAATTTCAATGTATAATGATATGCAACAATAAGTCGTTTGGGATATATAAAAGGAAAAAGGAATCTCACTTTTTGGAAAAAATTTATATATAGTTTTAAAGATATTACGCAAGACATAGTTTAACATTCACTTTGTTTATTTATATTTTAAAAGTAACACGACGAGATTCATTATAATCAATATTTATAAATAATGAATCGAATATCCTGAAACACGACTTTAACAAAAAAAAAAAAAATGGTTTTCGATTTCATTACTTTTAGGCTTTACAGAAAATAACACCTAGCAGCAATAATATTATGTAATGTATTTCACAAATGATAGTAAAATACAGTATTTAACTAGCATTAAAAAAAAATTAAACAGAAAAGGATAAATAAAAATTAAAAAATTTTATTAATGTGTTAATTAATTAATTAATACAAATGATTAGCATCAAATAATAATACAAATATTAATAATTTTAGTGAGTAAAAAAATAAATATAATTTAATGAGAAATGAAAACATTAGTTTAAATCAATAATAAAACATAGTTTTGTAATTTTTAATCTTTAGTCTTATATTATAACTATATAATAAAATTGCTTTTATCGTTGAAATTATTATTATTATACAAATTACATTGATTCATATAAAAGTTTCTAATTAATTTTGTTACTGAATAACATGATAACTAAACAGTAATTCATATGGATAGTAATAACACAAGCACATACTTTAATAAAAACTACAATAACTTAGAATAATGCAATTTCTTATTGCATTATTTTTGAGAGCAAACTGGTATATTGTGTTACTATAACACTACTATAAATTTTTCATAATCAAATAAGTATAACAATTTAATGAAGAATTATGCACATTGGTAAAAGTATAACAAGTATTATTTTTAACAATAAAAAAAATATATAGCTGTTATGTTTAAAATATTCTAATTTAAAGTTGGTATTACAGATTATTGAGAAAAAAATGTGATATTATGTTTAAAGCTTGTACATTTAACACTACTAAAAAAAAGAATAAATATGTTATGCATGCAATATTAGTATATATATATTTAAATATATTCCTTTAAAATGTCAAGAGCTGCTCATTAGGTTATAAGCTTATTAAAAAAAAAAATATTTATATATATACTTGAACACAACTTGTACATGGTATAAAATTTTTTTAAACAATATATATATATAATATATTACTATATATTATATAGTAATAAGATCATAATTTACAACACTAAATAACTAATTTAAAACTATTTGTTTTTACTCATAGATTTAGATAAGTAAAAGAATAATAATTGTAAACAAATTAAGGAACTTATATGATACAACACATATTTGATGAATATTTTACACTATATGAATAAATAACATTCAACTATTATTTTTAATGTAAAGCTAATTTAAAAAATAAAAATATTGTTGACTATAATTTACATATCTTTGGTTATTGTAACTATTAAAATGTTATAAACATGTTTATTTTCTAATTAATAACAATTACTAAATTAAATTTAACAAAAGAGATTAAATAAATAACTACTTACCACTTATTGAAAAAAATTAAAATGTACAATAACAAAAATTAAAAATGTATATATTGTTTTAAAATATTATACCATTAAAAACTCATTAGTCTTAATTATTTACAAAAGAAAACTGATGAAAAAAAATAGAAAGCAATTTGTTTTTCTAAATTATTTTATTAATTTTTTAAAACATAACATCACTATATGATATATGTTGTATAAACTAAGATTATAAAATAGACCACTATAAACTTTTTTTTTTATCACAGAGTTAGCCTAAAATTATAAAATATTAGTTAGGTAATATTTTCAAAGAATAAAAACATGAAAATCTTTATAAACACATGAAAACATTAGATTTGATTATAAGCAAGTACTGTACATTATTTTAGTTAATAATTGATGTATATTTAGTTTGTCATGTATTTTATTAACTATGATATCTTTATAGAACTTATTTAATCGCATAAATATATTAAAGAGCTATTACTGCTTTCAATTAACTATTTTCTAATATTATATATTAATATAATATCACATTTATTAATAAAAATTAAAAATAACAATGAATATTTAATGTTTTTGTTCAAACAATGCAGTCATATCCTTAATACAAAATTGTGTTGTTCTTCCACTAGCACTATGAGCTCTTT
This sequence comes from Daktulosphaira vitifoliae, assembly GCF_025091365.1. NCBI lineage: Eukaryota > Metazoa > Arthropoda > Insecta > Hemiptera > Phylloxeridae > Daktulosphaira > Daktulosphaira vitifoliae. The sequence goes on along the minus strand of NW_026099575.1, from coordinate 18,202,075 downwards.
GTCGTAATGGGCTGTAAAATTAATTTAAGTTTGGATAATTATTATTATATAAAATTAAAATTATTTAAAAAATATTAATTTAAAACTAAAAATTATTAAAAATGTTTAACTCAAAAAGCTAAAAAACTATAACTAAAAAATTACATGTACACATTTCAGAAACAATGTTACCAATTATCTAAACTAAACACATACTGACATCCCATCGAAAAAAAACCTCCTTATATACCCTTAGTGATCCTATGGACAACCTGTCGGAACAAGAACGTCAACTGGTGACTCTTCACAGAAGAATCGCTGAACTTGAAGGTCTCAATGCGAACAACGGGACACTTGGTGAACCGTCTACTAGCAAAGAGACAGCAACGTCAACAAATGCATACCAGGAGTCGCAAGATCAACTGGGAGCAGTAGCTGACAAAATCTAAGTTTTAAACCCTTGAACAATAGAATTCAATTCACTCAGATAAACCTGCATCACAGGAAGGGGGCCAGTAGTGTATTACTAAGGATCCTAACTGAGAGGCATACAACACCCTTACAAATAGCACTTTTTCAGGAACCATGGATAAATGGTGACCAGATTAAGGGGCTAAATCTAAGGAATTTTAAACTGTTTCATAAACAAGCAGATAAACCAAGAACTTGTATTTTAGTTAATAATAAAGTTAAAGCCAGCTTGATACATAATCTATCTAGTGTAGACTCGACTATTATTAGAGTAACACTAAGTGAATGTAAAAATATTATAGTAGCTTCAGGATACCTACCATATGAGGTCACAGACCAAGGTAGGGACCTAACTATGCTCTTTAATTATTGCAAAAATGAAAAATTAGAACTCATCCTAGGTATGGATGCTAATGCTCACCACACTATTTGGGGGAGCAGTAACATCGACCAAAGAGAATAGGTAATAATGAATCCATTGCTGACTACAGACCTCAGTATACTGAATAGAGGTAGCTAATCTACCTTTGTAATCAGGAACAGGCAGGAAGTAATTGATCTGACAGTTTGCTCAAAAGGGTTACATCAAAAGATAAAAGAGTGGAAAGTGACCTCCGAACCTTCTCTTTCTGATCATAGGCGCTTATGATTCACTTTGAAAATTAACAAAGTTAAGACGGAGTACTCTAGGAACCTAAAAAGAACAAACTGGGACAACTACAGAGCAGATCTTTCTTGTGACCTAAATAACCTTAGTTTAGATTGGGGTCGAGACAGAGTACTAAAAGGGCTGTAAATATACTACAGGATTCCATTGTCTCGGCTCACAAAGAAAACTGTCCTTTAATAGAAATATATTATCATATTTGATGAACACACATTTTCCTGATTCTGTAATTAACAACAGAGAACAGTCACATGATATACAGGACAAACGTGTGACCTGTGCTGATTGGAAACTAACCAGGAAAGTGATAACCTCAAGTGGAATAAGATGGGTAATAAAAGCATTTGGCAGTTTCAAAGCTGCAGGCTGTGATGAAATTTTCCCTGCACTTCTGCAAAAAGGGTTAGAGTTAATTGTACCCCACCTCTGCAAAGTATTAAGGGCATGCCTTGCCTATGGTTATCAATTAGAAAGCTGGCGAAGGTCAGGGTGTTATTTATATCCAAACCTAACCGGATTAACTATTATGAAGCAAAATCCTACAGGCCAATATGTCTTACTTCATTTCAGGGAATGCGGAGAAACTTTAGAATCACTATCAAGGGTCAACAAAGTTACACTAGCGTAGGTAGTACAAGGACACAATGTTGTCACTGGATATGAAAATGCTGACTTTCTAGCCAGGAAAGGAGCAAGGAACACCTATGTTGGACCAGAACCAGTGGTAGGACTCACTGAGCTATAACTCAAAGCGCTACCCAAGAATTGGTGCAGAGAACAACACAGGAAAATCTGGAAGTACTTGGTAGTACCTAGACAATATATAATGTTTATCAAGACCCCCGGTCTACTGCTTGGTGATCTTAATAGCATAACTAGACACCAAATAAGCACTTTGACTGGTTAACTGACAGGACATGGTCACTTGCTTAAACATCTTTACGCAATGGGGGTATCGGAATCACTATTATGGAGGAAGTGTAGAGTAAAAAAACAAGACTCATTCGCACATTATGTGCGAATGTGAAGCCTTGTCCACACTAAAATCAAACTAGTTGAGTAAACATTTTTCTAAAAAAGAAGATATTAAAAACATAAGACCCAGAGAGATACTTAATTTTGCCAGAAAGACAGGACTCTTTAGTCATCCATAGGGGTGACTTGATGATCCATCCTTATACAATGATAGGCATAATGTAATAACACTTAGGTGGGTAAACCGAATCAAGACAATTCGGTATGAGGTGCACACAGTAGACCAACAGGTCTGAGTGCACGTGCATTATGTCCACCTTACTAATAACTAAAACTATATACCCTGAGTGACGTTATCATTAAGTAATATAATCACATTTTGCTAATTTACATAAGTTTAATAATGAATTTTTCAGTGAGCCAAAGTCCTAATTAATTAATTTGTTCTTATTTTTAAATATTTCTAATGCATCCCTTATATTAAATTCTTTGTAATTATTTATGTTTTTAATGGAGTGATTATGTTTTAATAATATTCAGCCACAGGAGATTTATAAATCTCTTGACTATTTTGTGTTTTACTACATTATTATTATCTAATATCATAATCTCATTATTTACCTTATAGATGATGTATCTATATTTGTTTTAAGGATACTTTGATTATTGTTATCAGTAGATNCCATAAGGTATGGTAGATGATGTATCTATATTTGTTTTAAGGATACTTTGATTATTGTTATCAGTAGATATATTACTGTTTTCAATTAATTGATTGACTCTTAATTTTACAAAACCAATGTTTTTTCCACCAATATTTTTTTGACGTTCTAAACTTCTTGTATACCAATCTTTTTTTTCAGTGTTGCTGGTTAAATTTTCTTGTTCGTTATAACTGGTTATTTTTACTAGATTTTTTTCAAGTGTATTTAAATAAGATTTATCATCAGTATTTTCATCTAATGTTTTTAAAGTTTTGGCTCTTAATCTTTTAATAACATCATCATCATTTAATGTACATTCAGTTGTTTTAAAACGCTCACGAAGAGCTTGACGCCGTTCTTCTTTATATCGATCTATTCTTTCTCTACGAAGAGTATCAATATCACTAGAAGATTCAAACATGTGATATTCAGAGTCTAAATTTATGACATTTTCAAATACTGTAACTTGTTTTATCTTATCATCAGAAGGCATATTAAATGTATCTGATGAAACTATAGTATTAATTTTTTGACAGTTATTTCTTAGTCGGCGATTTTTTATCCAGGTTGGACAATTTTTCATTGATTTATTTACATCAAATTTATACATTAATTCTTGTACATTGATAATACTTTCCTTGTTTCCTAAAATAAGTAAAGTCAATCATATAAATAATATTATAGATAAAAATAACATTTTTTTTTTTTTGAAATGAACATTGTAAATGACTAATTTTAAAAGAAAATACAGCATTTTCCTCATTATTTACATTTGAGACAATTTAAAATAATTTTATTTAGTTTTAAGCTAGGAATGTTTCTGGAACATTTTCAAAAATTAAGTTGAAAAGTTCTACATTTTACGTGTATATTTCAGTTTTTGAATCCCCCTGTATAAAGATAAATGGTCCAATTAAAAAAAAAAATAGTATATTCAATGAATAAGATACATATTTAAAGTATTTAAAAAAAAAATCCACATATAATTCAAAAATTTTAAGCTGAAAATTTTAACACAATAGCATGTTTTTCAAGTACAGCAGCCATTTGCACAAAGAAGATAAGTTGTCAAGAAAATTTTCTATTTTAACTTATAGTACATAACAGAAGCTTTATTTTATCATATATTTGAAGATCAAAGTATTTCCCGAAAAATTGAAATAAAAAACAAAAAAAATTTTGAGTTAAAATGAATTTGGATTTTGAGAAAATCTGAGTTTTACTCATTGCTACTTGGAACTAATACTCTAAATTTTAAATAAAAAGTTTTTTGATAGATAAAAAAAATGGTCAATGTGAAGATGATTATAAATTAAAATAATAAACATACAATGTACTTATTACTGTTCAGTTACAGATAATAAGAAAATATTTATTTTATCTAACCTGTGCTACTTGCATTTTCCATTAATTCTTTTTTTATTTGTTTTTCATGTTCAAAATCTCTCCCAATTTTTGATTCAAATTTACAGCAACTTGTTCCAATATTACAAGTGAATTCTTCACCTTCAGTTCTTGCTTGTTCAGCTGGTTCATTATAATCATTATTGGAACTTGATATATCTTGTATTAAAAGTTCTGCTCCTTCATCAGGTATTAAATCACAAACAATGTTTGTAGTAGATTTTTCATAATTATCATACAAGAATTCAGGTTTTGTACATATTTGTAATTTGTTTAACTCTTCACTCTCCTGAAAAAAAATAATAAATAAAATAAACTTAACATAACTATAATTATTTATACCTCTGGAGAAATTGACATTTCATGATGACTAGATTTGTTAGATTCTGTACTAGTGGTCATTAATACTTCATAGTTTATACTATCATTTGATTTTCTTTGTTCGAGTGAATCACCTGAACTGGAGTACTTAGACAAATAAATGTTTTCTTCATTGTTTAAATCATCATTATCTAATATTGAGCTACTTTTATTAAATTGTTCTTGAGTTATGTCTTCTTTTATTTCACAAGGATTTTTTAATAATTTTGGTACATTTTTTTCATAAAATGTAGATAAATTTATATCTTCTGATGTTTTTTGTTTACTTAAAGTATCATGAAGATCATGATTATTGCATGTTTTTGAGTTTCTATATTTTATTTCTTGAAAGCTGTGCCGATCATTAGATAACATTTTATTACGTTCATCACCTTGAAAACTCAAACGGTTTCGAGGTGTAATAAGGAAGATATTTTCTTTTTGTTTAGGAACCTTGAAGTCATCCTGACAACCAAATGTTGTGCAGTATTCACTACAATTTTCTTCTAATAATAGATGATATGAATGAGTTGGAGTAGCAATTGAAGAAAAAGAACTAGTTTCAGTTTTATTATTTTCAATATCAGTCATTATTTGGTCACAACTTAAATGAACATCAACCGAGACAGTCATCTAAAATAGAATGACATAAATAAAGTCTTTGGTAAACAGGATTCTTAAACAGATAAACATTAATTGTTATAATACTATAAAAAACATTGAAAAAAAAGAATATTTATTAAAAATAATTAATAAATGCTTTAAATTTACAATATGATTGTAAATGCTAATTATAGAACAAAATTATCAAGCACATATTACGTGTTCAGGTGATTGACTATCAATAAAACGAATATCAGATGAAGCAAAACGTTCTTCCAAGTACGATAATCGGTTGTTCTTAGTAAAATCATCATTCTTAATAGAGTCACCAGTTTTTTTTTTTTTTGGTGATGGATCATTACTAAGCAAATCTTCTGGGTGTGCTAAAATTGGAAGTCGTTTACTACTGTTATTTAGCTAAAACAAACAATTTTTTTAAGTAACTATCCCTGAATAATAAAAATTTCAATTTACAATGTTGTCATTAATGATAGGAATATTTTCAATGCTTGATCGATCACTGAAAATATTAGTTGTATCTTCATCAGAAAAAACTCTTAAATCTGATTCATCCAAATCAAAATTTACTTGTAAATCACTTAAATCTGTAATTTCATTATTTTTTAATAAATAATTTTTACATGTATTATTTTTATATTTGTTAGTACCTTCTTGACTAGCATGATGGGCTAGTGATTCATCTAACTCTTCTTGATCAGCAAGTTGATCAAAATATGAGTCATGAGAAACTGAACGATTGTGACCATTTATAATAGAACCACATATAAGAGGTGATGAACATGGTGGGGTACTCTTAATTTCTTTAAGCGACATGGTTTCACTAGAAATTTTAGATTTAGGAGAATCTGGAATGTCAATATTTCTTTCAATGGATTTTTCCATACCATTTTTAGACTTCTAAAAATTAAAAATATTTTTGATATTTATTTAATAAAGAATTTATAAGTCTAAAAACCGTGTTTAAATGAAGAGTATAAATGAAGATATCAGCATTTTTTCAGAATTTAACACTAATTTACTAACCATTATTTGTGATACAAGGGTAGAATTAAATTATTTCTATACATATAAGCTGTACACTTTTAGATCATTTTCTATGTATGTTACCATTTAAAAAAATAAAGTTGACACCCTTATAAGTTAAGAAGGATGATTCTAAAAAGTAATTATTAGCTGATAAATTAAGAATTATATATAACTAAAAGAAATCAAAAATTATTTTTCCAATATTGTACAAATATTTTACGAGTAATTGAGTGGTTTATAATAAACCAATCACTATGATATGTAAGAGGATTGGCTGAAAAGTAATGCACGCGTGCTTGTAGTGGAAGAACAAAATATCATAGCGTGCAAATGAATGCTCATTCTATAGCCACAATCTTCCTCTTCTAACATTTGAAATTAAATAACAATCTAGTAAACAGATAATTGTTCATACGTGTTAGAATGGTAACCTAAGCACCTGCTATGTGTATACGCTTGAAGCAATGAGCAGTGATTGAATTTTTGGTGAAAAGAATTAGACTTACAGATACTTTAAGAATATTAAAAGAAAGTATAGGTTCAATTAATCAACTAATAAATTAATTAATACCTTAATAAATGGAAATTTACCACCAGTAATTTGACTACATTAATTTCTCAACAAAAACACATTATTTCTAATTCTACAACTTTAACTTTATTTTTATCTTTAGGCATTTTGAAATTTTTCAGATTAACTGACTGATTTATATAAAAAGTTTTATATACTTAAATTATAAAAAAAACATTTATAACTACAATTTATATTGTTTCTTTTCTGCTTTGATCTTATATGAGTATATACAAATAATCAAAATACTACTTTTATTGTCTAGTTATAAACACTGAGAAATTATGGGATGAAATTACCTAATAGTTTTGAATTTTTTTTTGGTATATTTTTAAATAAATGTAAACAATTTTAGAGGAAGAGATCATAGATTTTTTAAATTAAAAAATAAGGATCACCTAATGTATATACGAGTTATATATACAACTGTTATAAAAATTATTACATTATAATATTTTTAACTTTGTGCAAAAATTCGTTCACAGTTAGTTTTAAAGTTATTTATTGTTTTAATTTGATTTTTTACTATCATTTAATGTATAAACTGATAGTTGATTTTCTACATAAAAGAAAACATTAGATAAGGCCTTAATCACCAAGGCCTTCAAGTAAAAAGAAATTTTAAATGACGGTAATAATATTAAAAAAGTTACTGAAACAACCATTATTAGTTTCTACGCTAAGCCAAATATATAATGAACAAACATCATTGTTTTAAAAATTGATATTACAAAATGCTAAAAAAAAAAATTAACAGACTATAATTATAAAGAATTATTATAAAATAGCAATATTAATTTATAAATAAAATCTTACTGCAGTTTTAAATGGTGTTAAGGTAGGTTCAGATTTTTTACGGGAGGGCATAACACCAAGTGAAACACTACTGCCTCCACGAGTGAAAAATGATTTCCATCTTAAAGGTGAGCGTCTTTTATTAATATTATGTCGTTTTGATGGTAAATCAATGATTGTATGATATTTTTGAGGAAGACAAGAAGGTCCACCACCTAAATTAGAATAAACAACAAAATTTATTTAGTGTACAATTACCCGAAAATTCAAAAATACTATTTAATAAACTAATTTGACAAAAATGTCCATGTACTCTTACCAACTTCTATGTAATTAGTATCACTTTTTTTTACGCGGTTTTGAGCTTCTTCAAGAGTTAAAAGTTTTGTATGAGTAGAAATTGCTAAAGATTTTGGTCTAGACTTTTTTAGAGATCCTATGATATCAACAGTTTTAATAATTTTTACAATATTTACTATTTGCATTTACCTTGTAATGGAGGTAATGAAGATCCAACGTTACATGTTAAACTAAAAATGTACTCTGTATATAAAATTAAAAATTCAGTAACTACTGCTTGAATACCAACACCATGCAAAGCAGCAACACCACTACCAGTTTCTAATTGTTTACTTCTCAGTAAATTTGGTGCCCACACTATTGCAATATTTCTAGCTGTCATTCCAGTTTTTTTACCAAGAGATGCAACTCTAGATAAATGTTTCATTAAATATTCCAAAGTCCTAAAAATAAAACTTCTTAATAAAAATATAAGTAAAACTGAAAAATAAGTTAGTTTCACCTAAAATGAGGTGGGGGTAATTTTTGTACAGTTTCGCGCATTAGACGCAATTTATCTTCTGTACTTTTTTCAGGTATTGCTTGCACAGCATTTACAAAAGAATCATACAACTGGTATGTGCATAATGGATTTGGTAGTTCTCTAAAATATAATTTCAAAAGAGAAGCAACACTATGTATATCTTGTTTTATTGATTCATCTTCCCACAATTCTGGAATTTTATCTTCATCAAAAGTTGATCTAATTTTTAAAAAAAATATTTTAGATTACATCATTTTATATAATTAAAAATAAAAATATATAATCATAGAGCACTCTGTATATAAACTAACCTTAATTTTTGAATATTTGAAGTAACACCAGAAAGTCTGTAAATCCCATCAACAATCCCAAATTTTTCAATAAATTCTGTACAGCTAGTTAAAACATCAGGAACTAAAATATGAATGATAAACTTTTAAACCATGACTATTTCATAAAAATTTAAGTAATAAAAACAATAATGAATGCTTAATATAATTTGCATTTTTGTGGAACTACAAAAATTTTATATTAATTATAGAGGTAAAATAGGTGGAAATAGGTGTACAACTATCATAGAAGTATATGGAAATACGCAGAAGTACAAATAAAAACTAATAATTTTTGGCTTCATGAGTCCATTAGTCAGGTTATGTTTAGGTTCACAATCAATCTAGGTAACTATAGTATGAGAAATTTTATAATATTAATGCTGATAATTTTTTTTAAATAATTATTTAGTTTTCCCGAGTTTTATGATAGTTATTATTGTTTTTTATTAAAATTATTTTCTTTTAAAAATTACTAATTTGATTGTTCCTTCACCAGTTATGCATGTGTCATCAGTGATTTTATAAATTTATACAGCTAGATAAGAATTATTAACTTTAACTATTTATTATTTAAAAAAAAAATAATGTTTTTAAAACTACATTATTTTTATAATTATTTTAAATGTTGAGTTAACATAAAAATCTGTAGCAATATGAAAAACTAATAATTAAAAATAATGTTATAATAATTTCTTTTTTTTGTTTGAAAACATTTTTTTTTAAATTTCTGTCTGGGTAATAACTATTAAAAAACCCAGCACAGTGGGTTGGCGGCACAGTGGGGTCGTGGCATAGTTGGATCAAGTATAATGGTATCTGACAGTGATTAAAATCACTATCAAAAAAGAAACGCTTCGATGCAAATCTTTAGATAGTGTTTAATTTTAAAAAATTGGTGGATTATTCCAAAAGCTTCATAAACTGCTAGTTCCTTATTAATATCCTGATTAAGATAAAGTATGTCGAATGAAAAAGGGATTATTAAAAAATAGTATTTCCCATAAAAAAATTATATTGATCAATACACTTTTCAATAAGTTATAGCATTATAATGTTAAAAATGTAAAAAATAAAATTGAGAATTTTCACACAATAATAGCATTTGGTAGCCATTTTCACCTTGAAGATAAAATAAAGTCCGAAATTTTTTTTTTCCATGATAAAGTATATTACATTAGCTTTAATTTAAGATATATATAAAAGTGTCAGACTTTCCGGAACACTTTCAAAATTTAAGTTGAAAAAGTCAATTTTTTGTGAAAAAGTTGTCATTTTGAATCCCCCCCTGTAGGCAGGTAAAAAGTCAGATTTATAAAAAAAATATACCAAATGATAGGTAAAGACATCATGCATCTACAAAAAAAAGAATTATATTGATCCATACATCTTTCGAGAAGTTATAGCATTATAAAGTTAAAAATATAAAAAAGAATTTTTTTACAAAAATCGTATTTTTTTTATTAAGTTTAATGTCTGTTTTCACCATGAAGATAAAATAAAGTCCGAAATTTTTTTTTACCATTATAAAGTATATTACATTAGCTTTAATTTAAGATATATATAAAAGTGTCAGACCTTCCGGAACACTTTCAAAAGTTACGTTGAAAAAGTTCTACTTTCTATATGCATTTTTATGTTTTGAATCCCCCCTGTATTTAGGGAAATGGTCCGATTTAAAAAAACAGTATGTCGAATGAAAGATCTATATAAATACTACTTCTCATAAAAAAATTGTAATGATTCATACATTTTTCAAAAAGTTATAGCATAATAAAGTTAAAAATGGAAAATACAAAATCGAAAATTTTCACACAAAAATAGCATTCGGTAGCCATTTTCACCATGAAGATAAGATAAAGTCCGAAATTTTTTTTTGTCATGATAAAGCATATTACATTAGCTTTAATTTAAAATATATATAAAAACGTCAGACCTTCCGGAACATTTTCAAAATTTTAGTTAAAAAAATTAATTTTTTGTGAAAAAGTTGTCATTTTAAATCTCCCCTTGTGGGCAGGTTAAGGGTTAAATTTATGAAAAAAATATACCAAATGAAAGGTAATGATATTATG
>NW_026099575.1:18190959-18191251 GCF_025091365.1 Daktulosphaira vitifoliae | reverse complement strand
ATATCAAATGAAAGGTAAATATCTAAGGTTTTAGTATAAAAAAAAATTATGTTGATTTGTTGATTTTTCAAAAAGTTATGGAAGTTTTAAGAAAAAAAAGTGAAAAAATTTTGAAAATTATCGATTTTTAAATTTGTAATTTTTTTGGAGGTTTCCCCCATTTACGGGAACGAGGGAATTTTTTTCAATTTTCAAGGGTAATGTCTTCGACTAGATACAATTTGTGATCTTTTGACGTATCATTGAAAGAAATCGGTTCGGTGAGAGCTGAGAAAAAGTGGTAACAGACACA
>NW_026099575.1:18190525-18190870 GCF_025091365.1 Daktulosphaira vitifoliae | reverse complement strand
AAAAAAAAAAAAAAAAAAAAAAAAAAAAAAAAAAACACATCTTTGTAAAACCAATACCTTTTCAGCTTCACATCAAAGCTAAAAAATTATGTTGATTTGTTGATTTTTGAAAAAGTTATGGAAGTTTTAAGAAAAAAAAGTGAAAAAAATGACAAAATTTATCGATTTTTAAATTTGTAATTTTTTTGGATATTTCCCCCATTTGCGGGGAACAAGAGAATTTTTTTCAATTTTTAAGGGTAATGTCTTCAACTAGATACGATTTTTGATCTTTTGACGTATTTTTGAAAGAAATCGGTTCGGTGAGAGCTGAGAAAAAGTGGTAACAGACACAAAAAAAAAAAA
>NW_026099575.1:18071299-18190513 GCF_025091365.1 Daktulosphaira vitifoliae | reverse complement strand
AAAAAAAAAAAAAAAAAAAAAACACATCATAGTAAAATTAATACCTTCTCCGCTTCGCATCGAAGCTAAAAAATTTATAATAAATAATTTAGTTAATTTTTTTTGAAACATTCATCTATAAATTTTTTAATTAACTTTAAAAAACACTTAATATTATTTTTAAATAAAAGAAAAAAATTCAAAAGTCTGTAGGAGTTTATAATTATGTTTGACAGCTTATTATAATGTACCACACAATACATCATACTTATAAGACATAACGTCTAGTTTAAAATTCAAGAGCTTTAATATTAATTTGTGTTTGAAACTTTATAATAATAGTTAACTTCTAGAAGAGGTATACTTGAAATAATATTAGTTACCATTGTAAAACTTACAGTCTTTTCCTGAATTTAATAAGTGTTCTCCCAAATCGCATCCAAAAACTCTTTCTTTTAGAATTCCTGATTGTTTTAAAGTTCTTCTGGTTGGCCGTGATAGTATGAATGATCGAAAAAATGAAATTAGTTTACCATGTTTTCTGAGAAAAATTGAATACAAATTATGACTTATCAGAATTTTTTCTTTTGATTGATAGGTTAGTATACACCAGCCCAACTCACTGTAGTTGGCAGGTGTATTTCTAAAAAGTGTTGAGTGTAAAAGTTTACTGTAACCTCCAGTACTATTTAAATTATAAAATAATAAGTTATTTTAAATATAGATATTATCATTTTAAGTAAAAAATATTAGATTATTTGAAAAAAAAAATGACATTTTATGAAGAAGAAATAAGTATTACAATTTTTAGTTATATAAAAAAGTCATTAACAATAACTATTATTATAATTTATATTTAGTAATAAACTTATTTCTAAATATAAACTTACCTTAATACAGGTTTGGATGGTTCAGAAAAACATATCATTTGAGGATTAACATATAAATTTCTTGGTACTTTATCTGTAATAACTACCACACAATTAGATGGAAAAAATCCAACAAGAAACCCATGTTTCCCTCTCCACCAGGTACTATCTTCTGGTGGTGGCATATCAATAACAGATATAATATCTCCAACCTAAAATGTATAATATTTTTTCATTATTCTAATTATAAATGTGTTTATTTATCTAAAATGACTATTATTTTTTTTAATTCATAAAAATGAATAGAAAAGTTACATCAAAAGATAATTCATCTGTGGCATTCGCTGTGTATTTTCTCACAGAATAAGCAGCAGCTACAGCTGGAGTATTAATTGCACATTGATCTCCATCAGCTACTAATAAATGGTGACCACGATTATCTAATTCAAACCAACTTAATATGGGCCCACAGTTAATTAGACTACCAGTAGCTATTTGAGATAATCTTGAACAATAATTGCTCATTAAATTTTTAATATATTTCTAAAAAAATATGAAACTTATTTATTTATATTAATATAAAACACAAATAAAATCTTTTAATTAAATGAAATAAAAATACCATACATTTGGGTTTTCACAATTATTTGGAATAGATCGTAATTCAGGAAGTAAACTAAATTTTCTATCATAAACACATTTATGTAATTGGCGATCTAAAGTTTTTGCATTTTCATATGATCGTTTTAAAACCCAAACTGAACTTTGTGAATTAACTTTTATGGTAAACCAAAAATTATCATCAACAGAAATACATTTTTGAATGTCATCTTCAATAAATTCAAGCTAAAAAAAAAAGTAATTATATAGTTTCATTTTTGTTAAATATATTTAAAAATTGTAATATAATCAAAATAAAGAACTACTTTTAAAAAACCAAGATCAACATGCTCATAATGAAAATGTGCACATTCTTCAAGTTTTGGAAATCTAGATTTTCCATCTTCAACTGATGTTATAGGTAAAGTAGACATACGAATACTACTATTACTTATAAGGCTACTTCCAGAAGATCTAACTTCAGAATTCCTATTTAAGCCAGAATAATCAGTCATTTTTAATGACATTAAAATATTTTCTTATTCATCTAGGTTTCTGTAAAATTTTTATAAAATCTATTATAAACTGAATAACAAATTCAAATAATTACAATTATGTATAAGGCCAAGAATCATTTAGTGATATAATTTTTTTTAAGTTGTTGATATTATAATTATAGTTTTGATAACAAGAATATTTTAAAAATATTTTTATTTTATATAAAAATCCAAAATAGATATAGATACATTTTATAATGATAATTACAACAAATAACTGATTTATTAATATAAATATATATATACATAAACCTATTTACAATTTACCTGGTATTTATTATGCAGACTTCATTATACTCATAGGGTTGGTTAAAATAAAAAATGTATTGGTGTCTATAAAAATTATAGAATTTTTATTCACTATGTAAACTTTTTTCGACTTTTTTCCTAATGAATCACGCATTTTCCAAAATAAAAAAAAATATATTATTAAACATATAGATGTAATCAAAGCGTTGGGTAAATAAAATGGTGGACAATTTTTTTTGAAAAATTAGTTACATAAAATTAAGTGTGTAACACTAAAACAAAATAATAAAAAAATAAAAACATCATTGTAAAATTTATACCTTCTTAGCTTCATATAGAAGCTAATATACAATTCAAGTATTAAAATGTTTCCTAATTTTTTATTGTATTAACATTAGTGTTAAGAAAAGTAATCTAAAATAAAAGTATTCTTATACAAATAGTTTAATTTTTGTTCCTATATTTTTCATAAATGATGCAATTGTTATTTATTTATTCATAGAAAGTGTCCTCGAAATAGCAAAAGTAGCAAAATAAATAATACTAATAAATAGCTGTTTTAGCCTTAAAAGATTACACACATGTATGTTTTAAATTGTTGCACAATAAAAAAAATTATCAGAATAAAAATTACAGAAATAAATTAAGTTATTAATTAATGAAAATAATGCAAAGAATATAAAACAGGAAATAATTTTATTATGTAACTTAGTTCTTAGTAGTTAATTATAAAATACACTTAATAACTAATGAATAGTTAATAACTAGATACTATACAGTTTATTAAAGCAAGTAAAACCACCAATGCCATTTTAAGTCATAGACTTAAAATAAATAACTGTATAATATAAAATACCTATTCGATTTATTTTGTTTTAAAAAAAAATTGTTATACAATAAATATTAAAATAATAAAAAAAATATATATAGTTTTAACAACTTTCTGTTCTATTAATCAAATTGTGAATTTTGGTATCACGATAATGTTATCATTGTTTGTAAAATTTCTAGTTTTTTAAAGATATTACCGCGGTCTAGTAAAAAGACTTAACCACTTATATAAACTGTTACCATCATAGTTAAATTTTAACATTAGATTTGGAGAGTACGTACTAAAGATAGAACTCCAGATAAATATAGCCTTACTTTCACATATGCAGCGTTTGTTAGAACTATTTTACTACCAGATTAATAGAGGGTTCTAATAGATTAACAAGCCCAGTACAGTTATGTAGAATAAAGATGGAACTAATGGTTTATTTTACTGAACTGATTCAATCATTCATCGTTCTTCAAATTGAACAGTTCAGTGAACGAAATCACAGAATAGATTAAATGTTAGACTAAAAGTGCAATACAATGCACTATTTAATCATTATTCTATGGTGTTATTATCACTTAGATGATAATAAATCAAAATTTAAT
This sequence comes from Daktulosphaira vitifoliae, assembly GCF_025091365.1. Classification (NCBI taxonomy): domain Eukaryota; kingdom Metazoa; phylum Arthropoda; class Insecta; order Hemiptera; family Phylloxeridae; genus Daktulosphaira; species Daktulosphaira vitifoliae. The sequence continues at coordinate 18,186,834 of NW_026099575.1, read as the reverse complement.
TTAAAATAAGGAAAAATATTAATGAATACTATATATATTCAGTAATACTCCAAATGATCATTTTAAATTTAAGCTTCGTGTATCTCAAGATATACGGGGCTTAAATTAAAAAGGATGCAAGAAGACACCGTCCCTTCACCTCTTACTGCATTCAATAAGGGTGCCTTATGATTTATTCGAAATTTTTATGATTGTATGAATACTTGAAACGCATAAAATCGTATTGGAGCAATATTTGTTTAATACTTTTAGCACTATAGATACAAAAATTGAACATATGCTGTGTAAAATAATCATATATTAACTAAAAATTATTAATTTTCAAACTTATAAACTAACGTATTTTTGTTTATTTTTACAAAATCAAATGTTTTTTCTGCACAATACTTCATAATTCAGATAGAAAAACTTTAAGGTATGATGAAAGAGATGAAAACTAAAATTCATTACAAAATTTGCTCCTTTTAAGTATTGGTCTTGACATACCACTAACAAACGATTTTTTACTAGCTAAAACATAGGTGCAAATTAGGGTGGCTTGGAAGGAAAAATATTATTTGTATTATACAAAATAATTTAATGAAAAGAAAATTTTAAAAATAATAAGCCTCTTCAAACATTTTATAGAAATTGCGCCTTTATGCTAAAGCAAAAATATTGGCTAACCCTTCATCGTTCATCATGAATAGTGCTGGCGCTAGATTTTACAAAATTTTAAATGAGGTAGATTCCGCCAATAAAAATTGTTACATGGTAACATACTATTTATTTTTGTCGAAGAGATTTTTTTTTTATGTATTTCCCAATCCAAAAAACAAAACCCTACACTACTGATCGGTGTCCGGGGCACAGGCTCTGTTCGCTTCGGTCTGAAATGTGAACAGTGTTTGTATATTAAACTTTTAACAATAATTAGTTCAGAACAATCCATTTTTATTTCAATAAATCGTTATGTTATGTTTACTCGAGAGAATAGTTCAACTGAATTAATTCATTCATGAACGTCACATCTCTAATGTAAACCATAGAATGTAGACATTGATTTAGAATCTTGAGAAATAAACGAATTCGGCACAAGTTCGAAATGGCATCATAAAACTAAAGACATGGATTTTATTATTTTTTAAAAGTAATTAGCAACTAAAATATAATAGATTATTGTCATTGTGGCATAATTACAGGGTCGAGCTCACAGCAAATATAATTAAACACTAAGATTTAGGTTTATTAAAAAAAAAAAATTAAATTCTGATAATTCTATAATTATTTCTGACACTTAATGCAAGAAGGACCAATATCAATAACAGAAATATTTTTTAAATTTTTAAATTATAGTAGAAAAATTATATGCCACTATGGTTTTTTTTTTTTTTTAATCTATTGTATTAATAAAGAAGTTTGTTTGTTCATATAATAATTATTTTATTCATTAATACACCAAAAAAATGTGGAGTATGTATAATAACAGAATCTTATAATAATTTGGAATATTAATTAATCATAAAATATTACATAATTATTATTTGGATATTCTATTCTTATATAGATATTCTTGGAACAATTTTATATGATGCATCAGCATAATTGACAAATAAAAATTAAATGATTATAGAAAAAATAATAATAATCTAATAATGTTTAAACTAACCATAAAAATTATTCTATGAATAAAATATGAATGTTTTAGTGTTATTTGGGTATAATCATTGAAAAAAATTGATTTTCTCAAAACAAAATGTTATGATTTCAAATAATTATTTTATAATAACAAATAATTTTGGAAAATACATATATAAAATACATAACAATATAAAAAGTAATTATAATTTTATAACAATTATTAAAATGTACACGGAAAAAAATGTTTTTTACCTGGATTAACAATTAAATTGATGATAAACTAAAAATCAATTTTTTGATTGAGAGAAACTTAAACTATGCTTATCAAATTCTAAAGGCATTATTCCAAGATTGCCATTATATCGGTTTTTCACAACCTAAAAATAAAATATTTTAAAATCACTATCTAAATTTTTGTATTACAATTTGATTATACTACAATTTTAAAAAAATTAATAACAAAAACGGAATTTTAAATAAAAGAGCTTGATAAAATTTTTAATATCTGCTGTTTAAGCACATAAGTATAGATTATACTTATAAATACATTAACCCCAAATCCATTATTTTATTTATAAGTAAAAATGTCCAGTAATTGAAGGGTTTAAATTCAATAAAAATCCTTAAATGTTATTGGCAAAGCTAGGCAAGTTAGTCATTTGTTTTATCTAACAGTTACTACTATAATATTAAATATATATAATATTACTTTAATATTAAATCTAAATATTATATAAGTTAGTTTCTGGAATTTTTTCAAATTTCTAACTTGCATCTAGTTAGAAGTTTATTTGTTGAAAATAGTAATTTAAGTTTGTCAGGCGTGGACTATCAGGGATATTTAAATGCTATAGCATGCATTTACTTCCCAGCATAATTATATCTTAATTAATCTACTTAAAATTATTCAGAATATTTAAAAACTTGTTTGTTCAAATGTAAATAATAAATTATTTACCTTAAGTTATTGATGAATGAAAAATTAGATTATACAACTGGTAATTTGATAAAATGTTCCAAGTATACAATGATCCTAATTTCTTGGAATATCAGTTATTACATTAGAACAGTGGTCGGCAACCTTTTTTAATTCTCAGGCCACATTTACAAATTAAATAGAGTTTGCGGGCCAGATAAAAAAAAAAAATTTATAATTACATTATTTAAAGATTAAGTATTCACTGATCAGACTAGAAGAAAAAATGGTAAAGAACTTTTCATTTTAAAAACTAATGATTTAATTTAATTATAGAAAATAATGAAGATAAATTTACAACTGACCAATGTAATTCAGAAATGTTGAAATATTATTTAAAAAATGAACAATGTTTTGAATCTTAATAATTTAACTGAAAAATAAGTTGAAGTTTTTCTTAAAATAAGTTTGTCAAGCTTAGAGTTGACATATTCAATTTCTAGAAAAATTAAATTAATTTCCAAAATAACATAAACTAAATCAAATTATTCCTTTTAAATGAAGTGTATAAAAAATATTTTACATAATAACTTTGTTGCTTAGATTCAAAATATTTGTGCGGACCTCCAGCTATAATTGAATCGGAAAGGCCCTTATCTACAATTGGACAAAAATTTCATACTAAAAGAAACAGATTGAATCCAAAACGTATAAAAATGCTAATTTTTTTTTAAATAATAATATGTTAACTACTAGTGATTGATTATAAATAATCACAATTAGTCATATGTATTAAATGATACTTAATTATAAATATTTATTTATTATTAAGTACTTAATAAATATATATTTAAAAGAAAAAATTGATTTTTATAACACTAAAGGATTTTTTTAAATTAAAACTTCTTAGTATTTTTGAGCAAGTATTAGATTCATTAAGTTAATAATTAAATATTTTCAAACGGTTCAATATTTAATAATACTACTTAGGACATATAAGTGATAGGTACTTAAAATATAAAATTTAAAAATAAATTGAAATAAAAGACTATAAAAAACATATATTCGAAAGTTTGAGCTTGAACTTCAAGTAAAAAACGAATTTGAATTTTTTTTTTATTCTTAACATGTTTAACTCCTTACTTGCTAGAAAAAATTATGATAAAATTTATAGAATTCTAAACAACTAAAAACATGATTATTACAAAAAGCATTTTAGATTCACACCGCGATGTGTGTATGCAGTTCTAGAATAATTTGATGTCACAACATTATAAATAATATAGGTGAACGGGTTAATACTACCACAACAATTCAGAATTGTATCACAAAATTTAAAAATTCTCAATATTAATTATTAGTTATTAGAGAGGTAAACATAAACTACCCATGCACTTAGACCTGTAGGTATGAATGTGCAATATTAATTATTAATACATTACAACTAGTTATTTTTATTTTTAATAAGTTAAATAATGATTATGTACATATTCAACTTAATAAGTTAGAAAGTCATTATGTCTTAAAACTAACTAGTTAAAATGTTACTTAAATATTAACTTTGTAACTAGTCAGGGCCTAGCTTTGGTTATTGCGTATATAATAGATTAAGTATGGTCAAGCTATAAAAATATTTTTAGGCTATCAAATGTTGAGATTTTAATTCTTATATAATCTGAGACTATAGGATTAGTTATTTAAAATTGATTACAAGTATAATTTTAGTGGAATTAAAAAAATATTAATGAATATTTTTATACTTAAACAACTAATGTTTAATTATTGATACATTTTTTCTTATTATATATGCAAAGTGAAACACATTTCATTAACAACTCTTATAACTTTTGATCCAATGATCATTTAGTTAAAATTTATTTTAAAACAATTATTACCTTCTTATGCTATGTTTAAAGCATATTTTTTATTATTTAGCACAATTAAAAAATTAGTTTTGAAATGGCCATTTTTTTACATACAATTTTTATGAGCTAATAATTTTTAAGACAAATACTCATTGAGTTACAAGCATTTTAATACATAGAGTAAGTATGTAGTAGAGGTGGGTATGCGTTATAAATATATAGCCTGCATCCACCCTTACTATATATCCACTCTATGTATTAAATAAAATGCTTGTAACTCAATGAGTATTTGTCCCAAAATTGTTATTGCCCAATCAAATATTTTGTAAGAAAAATGCTAAAATAATAACAGTTTCAAAATTATGAAAAAATAAAAATATTATTTATTTATGAAAATTAATATAAATATATGCTATAATTAAAGTATAAGAAGTCAATAATTATTTTTAAAAATATTCAACATAATTACTGTATTAAACGTTATTAGAGTTATCAGTTAGATCTGAATCACTCTTATATATTAGAACTCTTATACTAATAAAATATTTTTATACTTGTAAATATTTTTTTATCTGTAAGGATTCCAGAGTTTTATTCTGTATTATTAATATGTTATCAGCTTCTTGAGTTGCCTTAGCAGTACCAAAAATTGAACTTATAGATAATTGTTCAACATCTTTTTCCTTTCTAGGATGTATTACTAATGTTACATGACAATTTGTGTAAGTAGCAAAATTACGAAATTCTGCTATAACAGTATCCTGTTGCCAGAAACGTTCTGATCCCATGTTATACTTAGAACCAATACCCATCATAAATTGTACATTGTCAATGACAACATGGCCAATATCATATACATAAGCAGCATTTAAAACAGCCTTAAAATAATTTAAGTAAATTAAGTATTAATTTTATTTAATAATCAAATCAATTATGTAACAACTTACATCCATGACAGTATTTAAAGGTTGTGACCCATGAAATGTCATAAAATATAATGGTAACTTTTCAAATTCATCAGCTAATGCATCAAACAAATTCAAATTCAAGTGAATAGGTTCTTTTGCAAACTGTTGAAGCATAATTTTTCCCAATCTTTGATTTCTTATCTCAAAACTACCCCATAATGTTGGTAGCTATATAAATTAAATGATAATGCTTAGAATCTTTACAATGAGTACAGTACTATGCTAAATATAATAAATTCCATATTATTATTTAATTCTATGAACATTATATCAATGTTGATTTCCAAAAATAAAAAACTGAAATTTAATATCTTTAATTTAAAACATATTTTGATTAATCATGAAGATGGACATTTTTAAGTTTATACTTTAGTTGTACTTTTAGTAATGTCTAGCGCTACGTAAACAATAGCTGATCAAATATTAAAAAAATATAATACATTAAATAATATTATTGACAATGAATATAACCCTTTTTTTCTATCTAAAAAATGATGATTAAAGTTTTATTTCAAAATTGAATTTCATTAAATATAATTACTCCTTGTTTTGTTAAATCTAATGAATATTCACTAATAAATGTGGTTTTTCCGGATCCTGTTGGTCCAGTTAATATTGTGAGTTCGCCACGACGATGACCTCCAAGTGTTTTATTTAAAATGGGAAAGTTAGACCACTTTATGCCTAGAGCCTAAAAAAATACGTACATTAACTACTTTTATTCAAAATATATTTGAAATTATTTAAATTATACTTTATCATGATTTTGTAATTCAGCAAATACTTCTTTACGTATAGTTGAAAAATTAATGATACTAGGATGAACCATTTTATCAGCAGTTTTAATTATTTTTTCAATATTTAGATCTTGTTTAAATGCAATATAGGGCGAGGGTTGATCATTTACAGGTCTTATAAAATAACAACGAGATTCTACAAATTTTTTAGCAAAAGTTCTTGCAGAATTCCATGCAATTTGATCATTTTCAAACCAAAGTATCAACTTATTATAATTTTCTAATGATGGTAACAATTCTTGAGGTAATTTTCTTAAACCTTAACATATTATAATGAAAATTATCTATATAAACTTAAAAATACAGTATTTAATATTTAAAACACCAAAGGTTATAAGTTGTTATCATAAGATTAACTAGGGGAGTGCAAGGAGGATAATGCAAAAATTAAAAGATTGCCTTACCCTTTTATATTTTAGTTTAAAATAAAATTTAAAAAATTAAAATATCTTTATTTTTATTACAGATCAGGTAAACTTTAAATAAATCAAATTTTAATTTGTATATTTTTATAAAAAAATCATTAACAAAATAATGAGGGATTTTTAAAAATCACAATGTATATTTACATATTTAAAACATACTCTAGGGATGTGATCTCACAGTTTTGTAAAAGACCTTTTAACCACCCCTAGAAATTTTGATTAGTCGCACCTATGACTTATAAAATACTTGGTTACCAATTGATATCAAATTTTATATACCTGAAAAGCTTATAAAATAATAACATCTAATATGAAAATTTAGTTCAAAATATTGCATATCAAAATAATAGTAACTTAAATTGTCAGATTTTTCCATTATTGAAAATAAGAAACATCAACTGTCAAGTAAAAGGAGTTTATAAATTTAGATTTAACACTCCAAAAATATTTGCCTTGTTTAAGAATATTGCATATCATGCCACTACTGTAAAATTTGGTTTTTGAGTAGTTTCTATTTTATCTGATTAATAATATTTAATGTCAGTTATTTATAATCAATTAAATACAATAAATATAACATAATATTTTACACATAAGTTTGATACATAGCAAGTAACCGAATGATGAAGTTAAGATTACTAACCATATTTAAATGGGTCTATAAATATTTTATGATCATTAAATAAATTCTATTTAACATAAAATAATAATACCATGAGGTAGACAAATAACATGATGAGGTAATTTATGAGCTGCTAAGACTAGGAAACTCTTAAAATCATTAACAACAATTGCACTTTCATTTCTATTTACTAAAGATGGAGGAACTTGGGCAATACCCCAACATTCATCAAAAGGTTCTGTTATATCTGTTTGATTATTTTGTACATCAATTTTTTTGTAGCCAACAACTTTTTTTCTATCTAACATAAGAGTTAGATACAGTACATTATTTTCATTATGGTATAAACCTGGAATACGATCTATACCTGGTATTTTTAACCCCTATTAATAGTTACAAATAGAAAATTAAGTTAAATATGAAAATATCCTTAACTAATTATAAAAAGTACCTCAACATCTAAGGCTTTTAAGATACTTTTTTTAGTTCCGACTGATAGAGCACTGAAATGTATTAAAGTATTTGATATTTTTTTGAAATATTGTTCTGCTTCAAATATTTTGGGAGTAGGAATGAAATTAGCTTTAGAATTTTTATGAGATTGCAAGTATTCTTCACAGGAAGACCATTCTCCAACTCTCATACAATGTGTACATATAAACCTACCTAAATATAACTATCATAAGAATAATATGTTAAGGTATTTTATCAAAACAATGTTTACCTGTTATTTTATTAACATATAATTTTTTATTGTTGCAATATAAACACTCAATTAAAAGACAGGCAAATTTATTTTCATGATATATTTTTAAATTTTCAATTGATTTTGTAATATTCAATTCTCCCATATTATTAGAATTTATTGTACTAATATGAGAAATATTTTTATGAAGCCTTAGAAATATATTTTTTTTTATAAATTGATTTATTCTAAAGTGTTTGAGTAAATTACAATTATACGTGTTAAAGATCTTCATAATTTTCATATTAAAATATTACGACGTGAAGACTAGCTTTTAGACTTTTTAAGTTCAGAATAAATTACTTTATTCCGATTATATAATATATAATATTTCACTTTACATTACAAACTATAGGAAACTTATACATTCAGAACAATCATAAGATTACGTTTGAAATATGTAATAATGATATCATAAAATTAGTTCGAATTCGATTAATATAATTAAATACTTTATTTCATAAACGATTTCTACATTCGAAAAATGTTTTAACCGACACTACATACATTAGTTGATGGCTATACGAATCAAAAAAATGCTTATCAGCATTTAAAATATACGAAATAGTTTATCATGGAACAATATCTAATAGGAATGATATTTAGAAAAAAATTATTTAAAAAGAATTATAAGTGATAGTCATATAAGTTATAAGTAATGGTATTTTTCAGAACCGTAATACTTTAAAAAACATCTCCGAGAGCAGTATTTTAATAATAATATTTACAAGGAAAATATTTTTTTAAGAAATTATTTTGAAGGAACTGTACATACACTGATAGAAAAGGAAAATATTAATCTGTTAAATATACTTTCAAAACGGGAAAATAAAATTCAGGATTGTTCGGGCCTGAAAAATATAATCCAGTACCGTACTGACCTAAAAAATATAAATAATTAAATGATAATAGACTACAATTATTATCTATAAATTAAAATTAGCCCTTTTTATAAAAGCATATAATGAACTGAATAAACTTAATTATATAATGGGCAAAAATTAGCCTTTTTCTTACAATAAAAATTGATGAGCCAATTACAGACTTAAGGTTCAGAACATTATATTGCTTGTAACTCAATAAGTACTTCAAGTTGTTACTTAAAATTAAAAATAACCTTTTCTTTTTAGCTTCAATGCGTAAACGCCAGACACTTCTCTCCACTTCAACCACCCGCGCTTAATTCTGTGTCTTATATCCTCGACAATACAACCGCTCTTTTGCACAACTGATCCTAAATACTTAAAACTTTCCACCTCTCCAATCACGTTCTCGCCTATTGTCACTGGTCTCCTTATTTCACCTACCTCGTGTTCTCCTTTATCAAACTCTTACTTTATATACTCTGTCTTACTCCTACTTAATCTTAAAACCTTTTCTTCAAGAGCTGATCTCCACACCTCTAGCCTTTGAAAATAGCTACGGAATGCTATTTTTTTTGTGAAAATTCTCGATTTTATTTTTTACATTTTTAACTTTATAATGCTATAACTTATTGAAAAGTGTACGGATTAAAACAATTTTTTTATGAGAAATAATATTTATATCCCTTTTTCATTCGACACATTTTATCTTAATCAAGATATTAATAAGGAAATAGCAGATCATGTAGCTTTTGGAAATAATTGACCAATTTCTTAAAATTAAACACTACCTAAAGATTTGCATCGAAGCGTTTCTTATGATATTGATTTTAATCACTGTCAGATATCACTATACTTGACCCAACTATGACACGTCACCACTGTGTCACGAATCTTCTGTGCTGGTTGTTTTTTATTTATTTATTTTAAAATACCTTATAAAGGTTTTCCATAGTAATGAGTCCACTAATAAATATAAAATTTAAATGAATTTAACTTACATTAGATATAAATTTATACTTATTTTAAAAATTTTGCCTCTTTAAAATTAAGAAAAAATTTTTTGAAAACTTGAAAATTTCTATAAAAAGTAGAACTTTTTCAAGTTAATTTTTGAAAATCTGTGTCTTTTAAATATATATCACAATAAAGCTTATATTATGTACTTGAAGTACAAAAACAAAATCTGTACCGACGACCTATTTTCTATGTGCAAATGGCAGTCGAATTAGAATAAAAAATAGGAGTTCCTTTTTGCTTTTGGAATAATTGACCAATTTCTTAAAATTAAACACTATCTACAGATTTGCATCGGAGCGTTTCTTACAATAGTGATTTTAGTCATTGTCAAATATCATCTATATTTGTCCCAACTATGCCACGTCTATACTGTCCCACGACTCCACTGTGCTACCATTTTTTTTTTTTTTTTGAACTTGTAGTACATAAAATAAGCTTTATTTTAACATATATTTAAAAGACGCAATATTCCCGGAATATTTTCAAAAGTTAAGTTGATAAAGTTTTACTTTTTATACAAGTTTTCAAAAATTCAAAAAAGCTTTTTTAACTTTGAAGAGGCAAAATAATCAAAATAAGTATAAATTTATATTTTATGTAAGTTAGATTCATGTAAATTTTATATTTATTATCGGACTTATTATAGTCCAATACTGATGAGCTATACAGGTTTCCATCCTCTCATACAAGAATTATGTTTCTGTTAACTATTATTGTTCCTCTTAATTAAACGTTAAACTAAATTTTAAAGTAAATAATTAAAGAAATATTTAGTTACAATGTTACATATTTGATAAATATCAATGAGAGTAATTAAATAATAAAATAATTAGTATTAATTTGTTTAATGTGGCAGAGTTCGCGAAAAAGTCTAAATATATCTACTGCTTTACTAATGTTACTTCTGTAATATGTTGCCGTTGGATAATAAACACTTCTTTATTATCATTATTACTAATGCATACGCAGGTCGTTGGACCTATATTAGTATGTCTTTCATGTAATAATTATCATCACAATGATTTCATAAACATATAGGATGTTTTTGCGCCCTCAGTAAACTGCCCAGAAGTCACATCGTGCAACATACCTCTTCACTTTAACGACACAAAAAGAAATGGGTATGTTTTTTAAGAGACGTTTGATCATGACATAGCGAAAGAATATTATAACAACAAAATTAATGATGAAAATTATAATGGGACGTTACGTGTGAACGATTTTCATTTGGTAGATTTAGTCCGTGAAGTTCAAGGGTAAGACGCCTTTTCGGCGAGTTCATAATAAATTATCGACATTATACTACACGACTTGATATTGTCCTAAAGGAAACTGTCCAAATTGTGACTTATAAATGTCCTTAAATAAAAGGATCTACGCCTAAAAAAAGACTAATCGATTTATTTTTTGCGCACATTTAAATCTGGGTCGATTTTAATGGCATAGTGCATCACGAATTCTTGCCACGAGGTCAAATGGTCAATAAGGAGTACTAAATACAAGTTCAACGTCGTTTGCACGAAGCAATCCGAAAAACGACCGGATTTGTGGCAAAATAATTCATGGCTAATGCACCTGCTTACACTTTATTGCTTGTTTGTAAATGTTTGGCCAATAACAATATTGTAACGATGTCTCAGCTTCCATATTCACCTGACATGACTACATGTAATTCTTTGCCATTTCCAAAAATAAAGAAAACCTTATAGGGCAATTTTTTTACAAGTATAGATAACATTAAAGGTGCATCGCTGAATGACCTGAAGGCTATCCCAAATATGGAGTTTGAGAAGTGTTTCGAGGATTGGAAGAAGCGTTGTCTCAAGTGCATAATATCTAATGAAGACTTTTTTGAAGGCCACAATATTAATGTAGACGAATAAATAAATATTTTTTTACAAAATATCGAAAATTCCCGTTATTTTAGGATAACTTAATGAATAAAGTGAAGAAGGTATTTAACTGATATCATGTGATATGATATGATACCAACTTAAAATAAATCCCACGACCTTTGACAATAAAATTAGTTCCTATACAAATCGTTAAATTTTTTTTTAATTACTTCAATTTCTTACATGCAAATATATTGTTTTTTTTTATTATACTTAGTGTGACAAAAACAAAAATAAATAAATAGTAAAAAAAAATCTATGTTTTCAGGAATTAATCAATTCTTTGTCAAATATACAAATTCAGGGATATAATCGTACCGACTGTATCGAACAGAAAAAATGGATACTTATTGACCATCACTAATTCGATTTTGTTATAATAAATTATTATTTTATAATATATATGTTAGTGGCTCTAGCAAAAAGGTCGAAGTATTAGGATAATAAGAAAATAATACTTCCTTATTATTATTTTTTTTCTCATCAGTTACTTTTAAACAATTCGATTTTATGTCACCCAAAATGGATAAATACACCTCAATGTTAACTTTATCCAAAAACAAATTCATAGAATAGATAAAATCTCTTCTGTGACGGAATATTTAATGTCATTTTATACTAAGAGCCTAGACTGAAAATAGTATTAAACCTAAATGAAACCTTCGTGGTGAGTAGTAATATTGCAACTATTATATAAAATTATCAATGTAAGCTATGATTTCTAATTGTTATTTGTTTAATGTTTTGTACATAAAGAACTAGTTTCTTCGAAATTTTTATCATTAAATTGTAGTGATGACCATTAATGAAGAGTATTTAAAAAACAAACTAATAAATAATCTGGATGCATTTTATGTGGTAAGTTAAAATACTTTATATTATAATGTACAACTGAAATTTTTATGATAAAAAAAATTATGTTTATGAAATAGTAAGATTTTATGGTTCTATTAAAATTTTTTGTATTATTAATCATTATCATTCTTCTACACTTGAATTTAAATAAACAATTATCTTTATTTCAATAGTTCTATACTATTATTTTTTTTGAATAAATAATTACAAAATTTAAATAAATTGACAGTCAATATTTTAAATGAAGAACTCAAATATTGTTTCGTATTTTAAGGCCATTGATATAGAATAGTTACTGAATACTGTATAAAGAGTGCTTGTAGTATAGCTAAGCTCAACATATTTTTGGTCAATCCATAATCTGAAATTAATTTATTCAGTTTATGGATTAGATCTGTCTGTAATCCAGATTACTAATTATTAATATTATTTATTTTGATACAGTTGGTAGTATTGAAATAATATTACATAAAATCTTTTAATTAAAATTACTTCAATTCAAAAGTCAGATTAAAGTGGACTGACAGTATTTTTCATTCTGGAATAGTAATTCCAATACGGAAAAATTCAGATTTTGTACTCAACTATAGTCTGCAAAAGCTATATTTTTTAATAAAGATACAACAGTTCTATTAAAGATATTTTTTTTTAATTTTACCTTAAGTTACAAAATTAAAAAAAATAAAAGTGAAGAAATTGTTTTGAGTCATTTTTTCAGCAGTTTTTACATGCAAGTTTTGATTAAATTATTTTTGATTATATATTTGGTAAACTATTACCTATGGTTTAATTATAAAAAAAAACTAACTCAATTAAATTATAATGCTGTTAAGCTTATGGTGAAAAAAAAAACCTTCTCATGCCATTCACCATATAAAATTGATAAATGTAGAAACATTTAGGAAAATAATAACCTTTTTTATTAATTGAGAAATTTTGCAATCGAATAAAAAATTAACTACGTTTTAATTTTGCTAAATTTAGTTTAGAACACCAGACTGAAATGGTGATAACATAAAATATTTACCTTAATGTCTTTAGTTTAAATTTAAAAATGTATAATCTTGAAAACTTAAATCTTTGGTCCTAAAGGGGAAAAAACAGTTAATTTCTTACAGTTATTAGTATGGTTTTTTTGCATTTTTTGATCTAGGTAATAAGTTTTTAGTAATCAGTCTATTAAGAATAAAATCTGGATCAATGTTTGTTATAATGTGATCCATAAAAATTTCAAAAATAATTTAAATACATTTAGTATTAAATGGCGCAATAAGACAGTTTTGTATTATTATTATTATTCAGTTTAATTTACATTTCTACATTCCAAACAAATGTAGTTTAGCAGCTTCCACACGATTTTTCAATTTTTTTAATGGGTAAAGGTTTTTACGAGTATTATTAAGAACCCCTGAGTATTATGTAATTGCGTAAATATAGAATAAATGATCGTTTGACTGTTGTAGGACACAGGAATGTGCTGACCAAGTGACTTCGGGCAACGAACATCATTCTTATCAGTATTCCGCTTAAGTCGAAAATTTTTCAAATGTCCACAAAAGTGCTGTTTTTAATTGAATTTGAGGTTATACGTTTATACATATGAGTACACCTTTAAAATATATCTTTATAATGTTTAAACGTATTCGATTCAATAAGCAATTGGAATGCTGATAAGAACGAAGTTCGTATTCTCTAAAGCCGTAGTTATACCACCAAAGATCTCATCATGATTTGAGATAATATTTAAAACCGTGGTTTCCATTAAACGTTTTTATCAGGATACGCACTTCATTAATATTTTTCATAATATAGTTTTTATCAACTATTAAAGAAAAATGTTTAAATTGATAAGTATCTTTAGCTAAGATTTTAATTTTGGAAATTTGCATTCCCTGTACTCTTCGTAGTGACTTACCAGTTTACATTTTCAAAATAATATGCAACTTACAGACAAATATTAGTTAAAACAAATTTTGGGGTCTTCTACACTTGCCAACTCTGGTGACGTCTCTTAACTATTTTTACCGTCATTTTATTTATGCATGTTGGTATTCACTGTAAAAAACAAATCGATTAAAAAAATTGAAAAAATCATATTGGAACCAAACTACTTTTATTCCAAAAAATAATTTTTTAACATTAATTTTAAGGATTTTTTTAAATTAATACATTTTAAAACATTATTTAATGTTTTAACCGCAAAAAGTCCCAAATTAGCGCCTCTAGAGAGCACTTGAAGAACTATACATAACGTTCGCTTATGACTGAATTCGTTTTCGATAGTGATAGGAGTAATACTATTATTGTTTGTTATCACAGTATTTTTAATAATATTAATTTTTGAGTCCTGTGTTTACACTTTTTAAACTTAGAATTTTTAGTCACTCATTTAAAAAACGCTAAACATTATTTAGCTAGTGTTCATCCGAAATTTTAGTTTTATTGGTTTAAATATTTAAAATTTTGAGTGTTAATACAATAATATATAAGTATAAAAAAAATTATAATTATTCTATTTTTTGTTAAAATGCAGTCTGAGAAGCCTAAAGAGTTTACATCTAGTTTATTAGTGATAATCTTAGATGTTAATCCTGCTCAAGATATTTTGCTTAATAGTGAAATTAAATTATCATCCATACTTAGTTCAGTAGTAGCTTTTGCAAATTCTCACCTTATGCTCCGTACTCATAACAAAGTTGCTGTTCTTGCATCAGATCCTAATAGTTGTGATTTTATATACTCAGATCAAGATGAACTCGATTTCAAAAAAAAAACGATTAGTAGTTGTAAAATGGGCGGAAGTCAATATGAATTATTTAGTCACATTGATCGTTCTATTAAATTTAATATAATGAAATTTTTAAGAGATGCTTCTGAAGTATTTCATATGTCTAGAGATACTGTTTTTGGAGCATCATGTGCTAAAGCACTCTGTTATATCAATAGATTACAAAATAATTTAATTCCTGGTGAAATTATGAATTCAAGGATTTTAATTATAACAGGGTGTGATAATGAAGGAGATAAATATATTCGCTGTATGAATACATTTTTTACTGCTCAGAAACAAAATGTAGCTATAGATGCTTGTAGTCTTACTCATGATGTCACATTATTGAAACAAGCATGCTACATTACAGAAGGTTCCTATTTCAGAATGCCAAAACTTGAAGGTCTCTTATTGTATTTGCAATGGATATTTTTAACAGAACCAACTTCTAGAAAAAAATTAGTCATACCATTAGCCCCTCAAATGGATTTCCGTCCATTTTGTTTTTGTCATGGAAATTTAACTGCAATTGGATTTGTATGCTCATTATGTCTAACTATTTACTGTAAAATCAGTCCTATATGCACAACTTGTGAAGCTGTATTTAAAGTGCGCTCTACATTGCCACTTAAACCCAAAAAAAAGAAAACTAAACAATCTTCAGGAACTCCTAGTTAACAATGTACATTTATGTTTTTCTGTAACTTTTTTTCATGTGTTAAATTTTTATATTCAAAAGAGCAAATTTCAATTTTTATTTATTATAGTCTTTTATTTTTTTATTTTTATTGGTATTCTAATCAGAACAGTTATCATTTTTTGTTAAAACTATATACAATTTAAGAAACTTAATCTAATTAAAAGGTTTTTAATATTTAAAATTCAATTAAAAAATATTGGCCTTTATTAGATAATTTATTCTATTTTAAAACAAAAGAGGAATATAAATGATAATGAGTTAATAAAAAAGATATTTTCAGAGATATTCTTGTGGTTGTTAACTTCATAATTAAAAATATATTGACAATTACTTATCTATCAATTTCTTTAGAATTACTAATTTCAACTTATATCATTTCTATTCCTCTTTGTTTAAGGATGATTTTATAACTATTGTATTCTTATTAGATGTCTTAGAACTATAATATTAATTTAATTAAATTTGTTTATCAGTTTTAGTAAAAAAAATTTTTAATTGATATTGGGTAAAATTTATTTATTTTTTTCCATCAACTAATTAATTTAGTTCGTCCCTCACTTTGAATAGTATTTGTTATTATAACCATACTTCTATTAAGGCAATTTAATTTTATGGAAAATCTGTAAAATGGAGCTATTAAATTAGTTATTGAAAATAACTTGAATAACTGCCTATATTAACTCTTAAAGTTAAATATCATGTTAAAATATTTAAAGAAAAAAAATGTAGTTATCGTTTTTTTTTTCCAGAAACGATTTTTGTGAACAAGTTTCATTTTTTTATGGTTTTTGCTGTACTAAAATTAGTCATGAGTTACAATCACTTGTTGAATTTATACCAAAATAGAATATTAGACAACACCTATGTTTTTATGATTGCTTTACTTTTTCGTTGGCTTGTAAGCATACATGGGTATTCAGGAAAATCAAAACCCCCCATGTACGGTGATTATGAAGCTCAACGACATTGGATGGAAATCACGGTGTCATTACCAATAAATCAATGGTATTTCAACTCATCTGACAATGACCTGTTGTATTGGGGCTTAGATTATCCACCTATTACTGCATATCACAGTTATATTAATGGTTTATTATTTAAAAAAATTCTTCCTGAATCTGTACTTCTAAACTCATCAAGAGGTTTTGAGTCTGAAGCTCACAAGTTATTAATGAGATGTTCTGTTCTTTTAGTCGATATTCTGATATTTATACCTGCTGTATACTGTTTCTTCAATCAATTATTTAAAATTAAAAATAATAAACAGATTAATAAAATCATGGCAGTTATGTTGGTTTTGCTGTACCCAGGACTTATACTTATCGATCATGGCCATTTTCAATATAATTGTGTGTCTCTAGGCTTATTTATAGCTAGTGTAACAAGTCTTTATGCTAATAAAAATATTTTTAGTTGTGTTTTTTTCTGTATGGCTATTAGTTATAAGCAGATGGAGTTATATCATGCTGTGCCTTTTTTTTTCTATTATATAGGAATAGTAGTAGAAAGTTATAAAAAACATAAACTTAGTGTTGCATTAAATATCTTTTCTGTTTTATGTATTAGTGTAATTTTAACTTTTATGATAACATGGGCACCTTTTATAACAAATCCTAGCCAACTATTTCAAGTAATACATAGAATTTTTCCATTAGAGCGAGGGATTTTTGAAGATAAAGTTTCTAATGTGTGGTGTATTGTAAATATTTTTTATAAATTAAAAAATGTAAACAAACAATTAATAGTAATAATTTGTTTATTATCAACATTAGTTTCTGTTTTGCCATCATGTTTAAATCTTTTAAAATATCCTACTAAAGATAAATTTTTACTTTCCTTAATTAATTGCTCTTTTTCATTTTTTTTGTTTTCTTTTCAAGTTCATGAAAAAAGTATTCTTCTTGTAGCTATTCCAATATTATTGTATGCTCCTTATAATACTTTTATATGTACTTGGATTGCCATAATAACATCATTTAGTATGTTACCACTTTATATAAAAGATGATTTAATGATTCCATTTATTTCATTATCTATAATTTATTTTATTTTCTGCAAAAAAATTATTTTATTAAAAGAAGAAAATGTTTCAAAATTAAGTAAGCTACGAAATTTTTCATTAACTGGGTGTGTAATTTTAACATTAATTTGCTTAATAATATCCCCTCCTAAGAAATATCCATATTTATGGCCATTACTTATTTCTATTTATAGCTGTATACATTTTATTTGTTTTTGGTTATATTTTAACTATCAACAGTTAATACTTTATATTCCTAAAAAAAAATTGTACTAATTTCTTTTTCTATTATTTCTTTTTTTTTTTGTGAAATTTTGCTTGAAAAAAATAATGTAATCCATTTTATTTTACTTTTAAAAGAATTATTTTGTTTTATTTATTTAGAAATATTGTGTAATTAATTTTTATTTGTATTTTACCATTTTTATTATCATACTTAGAAATTATGAATAAAATAATATGTTACGGAAAAATGAAATAAATTTGATAACTTTTTTTAAATTATATTCTTACTGATTTACTGGTGTGTTTGTAGTAAATGTTTTGAGAAATTATTTAAATGTTTGCAATTGAAGAAAAATTGTATCTATTTGCCATTAAATTGTGTAAAAATTGTCTAGGGAATTAACTAATTTTGATTATAGTTCACAATGGTAATAGTTTTGTTAATTGAATAAAAATACTGATGAAGTTCTTAATTTTATACTATTACTATTGTGAGGTTCTCTCTAGAGGACTTTTTGAAAACAGTAAAAATATTTCTCATGTAAATATGATATTATAAATCATGTATCTGTATAGGACAAAATCCTGAAATTGTCATTTATCTTTATTATTAATAGAGGAAGTAATAATGTAAATTTACCCATTTTTTAAGAACGGTATGCCAAAATCTCTGACATTGTAGATATGTGATTTAGTGAACGCCTACTGAGCATATAATTTAAGGGTTTTATTATGTTCTCTACCAATATAAAACTTTTTACAGAGTTAGTATATCTTTGTTCCATTGTTCCACAAATGCACTAGAAGGAAAAGTGATAATTTATTTAAATTTTGTTTAAAAACCTCATGCTATAGAAATTAACATAAATTTTTTTTGTAATTTTTTGCAAATCAACAACTATGTTACCTATTTAGGTAAAAATTATAATGTATTCCATGTTGGCAATTGTGTTATAAATAATTACAACAGAGATACAATTCTTTGGACTTATTCAGACCAAAGGTGTTTTAAAGTTTTTAGAGGAAGGTTTTAAGTAATAATGCATCATAAATTATATACTTACCATATTTTATTTTAACATACATCCTTATAATTTTTAATAAAAAAATATAAATAAATTTTGATTGTTAAATTTAATATTTACTGTTAAAAAATGAACATTATATAATATTTTCCCATAAATCTAAAAATTTCTACTTTATATAATATATTTTTTTTTAGTCTGTTCATGATGAATCTGATGGATGTGGTGCTAAGTTTAATGTAATTATTGTGTCTGATAAATTTGTTGGAAAAACATTACTTCAACGACATCGGTAAGTTCTTTAAAACTGTGCAACTACTGCTTTTCAGTTTAATATGTTTTTACTTTTTAGTATGGTAAATGAAATACTTACAGAGGAATTAAAAGAAATTCATGCATTTTCACAAAAAACTTTAACCATTGAGCAGTGGAACAATATTAATAAAAACTAGTTATATTTAGAAAATTAATATTTTAATAATTTCAAATAAATATATATATATATATATAAATCAGACATTACATTATTTAACTGAGGAAATGAATTCTAATATACAGTTTGAAGTTACTGCTCCAGGAAAAATAATTCTTTTTGGTGAACATAGTGTTGTTTATGGAAAACCAGCTATAGCATGTGCTATAGATCAACACACATCATTATTACTAAATGAAAGTTTTTGCAATAATCAAGAGCCTAATACTATTCCATGTCGAATACTACTTCCATTAGTAAATTATTCTGGACTATTAACTATTCATATTAATAAAAATTCCAATTTTTCTCCTACTGTGTTTTTTAATGAAATATTATGTAAATTAAACAAAAATGAACCATTCCATAATGAAATTGATTGTTTATCAGGAAATACAAAAAAAGCTCTTGTTGTTTTAAATTTTATTTTTGAAGGAATATTGACCTGTTACATGGAAAAATTAAAAAGTGTCTCTTTTACTATTGAAGTTAAATCTGCTCTTAAATTAGGAGCTGGTACTGGCAGTTCTGCTTCATATTGTGTTTCTTTAGTTGCTGCTTGCTTATCATATGTAAAATTTAAAATAAATTCAAATGTGGAAATTCAATTTGACCCTCAAATGGACGATTTTCACTCTCAAAGTGGCGACAATCTATTAATTATTGAACCATTTACTGATAACTTCTCATTTAGTGATGGGGTAAGATTTACTTTTATTCAGTGTACTTAATTTATAAATTAAAAAATCATATTTATAAATAATTATTGTATATAAGTTTTATTAAAGCAATCCTTAGACAATAAAGGCATAGCACAGTGATCTAATATTTATATTTAGCTGGCCAAAACTACAACTTTTTTTTTTGATAATTATCTTTTAATATGTATTGATGAAATTAAACTTAAAATGTTAACCAAATAAAAACAAAGTTTTTATTTTTTTGTAATACTCGTAATTTTGTTTGTATTGTTTTATACTGAGGTTGTATAATAAGTGTTTGTACTGTAATATGGTTGCATTACAAAAATCATTAATTTGCTGAATTTTTAATAAAACTTTTTTATAGTTCAAAAAAAATAAAACGCCATTTGAAATCTATTTTTAGAAAGAATATACATTTTTAAATGAGATTAAAAGAAAAAGTTATTTGCAAAATAATCACTTACTTAGTACATGTTTAAAACCATATAAATAAAATTACTATAATTATTACATAAATGGCAATGGTAATGGTGATGATTTAATATATATTTATTAAATTATGGAAATAAACATTGAAAGAGGAAGAGGAAGAACAAAAAAAGAGGTTATTGAATGTATTTAAGGGTGATTATGTGAACAGGTAGTTTGTATATAGATGATGTGGGTGATCATGTCAAATAGATAATTAAGAAATGAGTAGCTGATTCCATGTAGTTGGGAAAAAGCAAAGTGATGAAGAAAGAATATATAATTATTAGTAATGTGAAATGGGGAAATTATAATGCATTTTTTTATATAAATGCACAAGTTTTTATATCAAACTTACATTTAATATGATAGTATCATGTATAAGTACCAAAAATTTCAATATAATATAAAATTTACTAGAAATTCTAAAAGAATAAATGAATTTACAAATGTTCAATTAATTTACATTTACCTCTCTTAACCCTATATATATAAATTTTTTTTTTCTTAGGAGAAAAGTTTAATTAATAGATGGGCTTTATTAGCTGAAAATTTTATTCACACAAAGGCTTCTGGATTGGATAATACAATTTGTACTTATGGTACTATGGTTCAGTATACTAAACTTAATAGTTACAAATTACTAGAAGCACCAGAATTGAAAATATTATTAATTTATTCAGGTTAGTTTTTACACTTGTCAAAATAATTTAGACTACCTGTATAGTATTAAAACTTGTATTATGTTTAGTTTTTTCCTAGTATATCAATAAAAAAAAATTTTTTGTCGTCTATCAAATTTTTGAAATCACAAAATGCTGGAATTCCATAAAAATACTCCTGAAATCTATGTATTTATACTTAAGACTTGAAAATCATTTTTATCATGAGGTCTTCTAAAATTTTCTTTAATTAACAATATGATTTTTTTAAATTATTTTAATTGATATAATTGTGTATATTTATACAATGGTTCTTTAATTTTAGAAATATAATTATTTATTACTATAAAATTGTCTTAAGATGAATCACTTACAACTTATAACATAATATATTTATACAACGGTTCGAACACGATTAATTATTGCTTATTCGTTTGTCTATTACTAATTATTCCCTAACCCCACTACACTAATATCATAACAATACGGGTTCATAACACTCTCCCCCCCGTAGAATGAAAACATATTACCCATTTTTTTTTTTTTTTTTTTTTTGAATATAAACTTAACTACTCTGTTTTCTTGTACATTCTCTTTTATATTACTTAATTGTATCTCTTATTTTAATACTTCCTTACTTAATTTTAATTTTAAAATTAATAATAAAGAAATATGAGTTTCCTTGAATGGATATTTTTGGTATGGTATTTCTTTTTCTAATTGTAGCTCATTTAACATTTAGAATACTTTGAAAGGTCAATTAAATTAGTTTTTACATTATCATTTAAATTAATAATGTAATATCCTCTGATCTTAGTTTTTTAAATTTAGTTTGTATGTCAGAATTTATGCTTAAATTAAAATTTGGGCTAAATTCTTTATATATTTTTCAAGTAATATTACTTGAAGGTATTAAAATTGTTTTGTCATCAGTGTTAGCGTCACAGTTATTTTTTGAACTTAAAATACTCTTTCCAGATATACTTAATGTTACTGGTTGAACAATTTGATGGCACTTAATAACTATATTACCCTTATTAACTACGTATAACCATGAATTTACATATTCTAATTTATGCCAAATGTTACGATTAATTTTTACATACTTTAAAATACAATCTTTAGGTAAAACATCTGCTGTCTAAATAATTTTGCATGACATGAATTATCTTTACTAAAAATATAATGATCATAAGGACATAATATTGTTTCAGCTATATATTTACTGGAGTTTAATTTTTCTATATTTAATTCTATATAATACAATCTAGATTTTTCTATTGCTTATAATCCATGTGATACTCTATTACAACAAATATATTATCGTGAGTTTTTGTCGGTAATGCGATTGGTTTATACAAAGTGAATTCATACTTATTAGCTAAAGGAATTTTGAACTAAAAAATTAAGGTGTTTTGAATATATACAACATTTATATTTATCAAGTGTAATAGTTCTGATACTCCAGATACTAACCAACTATTAGGGATGATTACATCTAGAGGTAAATGAGACTTAATTTTTTTTATTTGTTCTATTAACGATTTTGTATTCATGATAATAGGGTGTAATAATCCTTGTATTGCAAAGTTTATAATGTTAATCAAATTTTGGATTTCATACGCATACTGATTAATTATTTTATTTATTTGGTTAGATATTATTTACGATACTATAATTAAATATATCGTCAAACTAAGATGTGTGAAACAGCTTTAGTTCGTTTACATGAACTCGTACTTCTTTTCGTCCACGCTTTAAGGATACATTCTCTTTGCTATGTATGCATGTGACTTCGAAAGACCCAGCCACTTGGGTTGAAGTTTTCCCAGTTGCTGGTGTTCCTTTAATAGAACCCTGCCACGGACATTGAGGCTAAGTTCTCGCTGTTTTTTGCCATAGTGGCTTTTTAATTTCAGTTTCTTTGATATAAGTCTGTCACGAGCTATGGAATGAGACTCTTGTAATTTTCTACGTAGCTCACATGTAAAATCATCATAATTGTAACACGGTTGTGGCACCCTGTTTAGTGAATGCGGAACTTCGGCTGGATAACCATATAGTAGTTCATGTGGTGGAAACCTGTGGCTATGTGTGTCGTTATAAACGAACATAGCATAAGCTATATATTCGCCCAATTTTGTTTCTTTTCAGTGATGTAGTGACGAAAATATTCAGCGAGAGTTCGACGTGATCTCTCTAAGGCCCTATTCGATTGTGGATGGTACGCCGTTGTATTGATCTTTACGATTTGCAGCAACTTACAGCAAGATGTTTACAGCTTGCTTATGAAGTCCCTACTTTGATCAGTTACAATTGACTCAGGAATGCCATGTTAACAGATGAACTGTTCAACGAAAGCTTGAGCAATAGTGCTTGCTGTATGGTTAGGTAAGCGACTGCTGCTGCAGATTTAGTCAAATTGTCTTATATAGTTAAGATGTAGGTATTACCCTTGTTGAACACCACGTATTCCTTAACGTTTCTCTTTAGATTCTTCCATATATTGTGTTGTTTAATACGCTTTATTGTTCTAGAGTCTAGACACTCCCTGATGACCTAGTGGCGTAACATGAAATTCTTCTATTATCTTTTGTTTTTCTTCTTCAGAATAGCGTGTGTTCACGAAAATTAATATATATATTTTCGATTTTCTAAAAATATACCTGAATATGGTCCGTATTTATTTCCAGTTTAACTGATCATAGCCACTTCCTATTCGAGGCATGGCTAATTTGGTAATATTTTGCTCGTGGCAGAATCGACGTAGATTTTTTATGGCTGAAAACATAACAGACATAGTAGGTTCTTCCATAAATATTTTCTTATTTATAATATACAATATATGTCGGCCGTTATGTTTAACATTAGCGATTTCTGTGACTTGCTTTTCTTGACAATCAGTTCCTCTATTTGTCCAAAATTCCGTGGAAATTCAAATACGACTCCTTGAAATATTTTAAAATCTGCTGATACACAGTTGACTAATATAAATTCCTCTGTAGCATCAAACAAATCTACTTCCATTTCTGTAAAATGTGGGTTATCTTAAAATAATCTTATTTTGTATCTCTTGACAAAAAATATGATACTCAGACGATAGATAGTTGTCGAATTGGTTTCAATTTTTGCTATACGACTCAACGCATCAGCGTTAGTGTTCATCGTACCTGGAGTTTTGAATAAATTTTCTATAGTATCCAGCTAAACCTAAGAATGACTTTACTTCCTTCACGTTAGTTGGTATTGAAAAATTTACTACACACTCTGTAGTCTTGGGATCAGGTTGAACACGGTTATCCGTTATAATGTGACCCAAATAAGCGACTTCTTTTCGTAAAAATTCACATTTTACTGGTTGTAGTTTCAGATTAAAAGATCGAAGTCATGTAAAAACATCTCTTAGTTGTTTCTGATGATCTTCCAAAGATATTTCTTTGGAAAAACGACTTCTACTCTGTATTTGCGTATTTCAGAACTATCTTCCTTCTTTGATACAATTAAAAGCGGCGTATTCCATGGACTGTTACTAGGTACTATAATACCATCTTCCTCCATTTATTTTACTTGTTTGGCAATTTCTCCCTCCGTTGTGTATAAGGCTATCGATACGGTTTTTGGTAAATTGGTTGACTTGTACTTGGTGTATTAATCTCGTGGTAAACTGCGTCTGTGCAGGTTTTTTTATCCCCATTTAAGTGAAATATATCAGAAAATTCGTTGCATAAATTCAGAGTAGCTTCTCGCTCTTCTGTTGTCATATGATCAACATCCAAAGATTCTCTTAACACTTGTAATCTGTCTGACAAGTTGAAAAGTTTATGTCTATATTATTGACTGAAAAATAGTGGATTTGTTAATAACTTTAAATGATATATTTTCTAGTTTTGGTATCGTAAAGTCCTTGGGCAGTCTGCAATATTGATTAAGCTTACTAATATTTGTTGGTTTGTCACGTTATTTAAAACATTTCCGCAGTTGATATTTTCACCCAAAGCTTGCGCATGAATTCATACATGCTGAGCTTCCAATTGTTGATAATTGACATTGACTGGAATTATTTGTTCACTGCGTGCCAATAGTACCATATTGGTTTTCTTTGGTATCAATACTTCACTTTTTCCGATATTAATCACAACTCGATTGTCCATTAAGAATGGTTTACTGATAATACCGTCTTGAGGTATTGGAAATGATGATGGAACCACATGAAATTCGAACGTACGTTTATTTGTACCAAACTTTATTTTCAACTGAGTTGAACCGATTGTTCGAACTAACTGATCACTAATACCTTGCAGTTGATGCTGTTTATCAGTGTTAATGATCACTTCGTCATGTAGAGAGTTGTTAATTTTTATTAGATTGAGGTCCGCTCCAGTATCCAAAAGTAATCGTATATTACTAGTTACACACTGTGGACTTGAGAATGTTACGTGATTATCTTCTAATTTAGTTATAAATTGCAATGATCTTTTTACGTCTGGGTTATTGCTTTGATTATATTTATTATTTATTGCTCGCCCCTGGCGTTCGATGTCTCCTAGTTTCTCGATAAGCATTATTGAGACATGTTTTGACGAGTATTAGCNAGATAAGATATGTCTCGATTATTGAGACATGTTCTGACGAGTATTAGCTCTTTTATTCTTGAAACAGTCTTCCTTAGTATGTCCGTTTGCTTTACAATAAGTGCACGTTATTTTCTTNCGATAAGCATTATTGAGACATGTTTTGACGAGTATTAGCTCTTTTATTCTTGAAACAGTCTTCCTTAGTATGTCCGTTTGCTTTACAATAAGTGCACGTTATTTTCTTGAAATTTGCGTGTTTGTTATAACTTGTTTTCTGCCCTGTATTTTGAACTCGTCCACCCACTTTTACAAAACGACATTGGTGAGTATTGTGATTTGTTTTCCGACAGTTCCTACAATACTTAGAATTTGTTCTAGATTTATTATTTATTATTGTTAATTAATCTTCGTCCTTCTTTATTTGATACCTGTAGCTTTTCCTCGTCTAGACTTTCTTTAATTGCCTCTTCTAATGACGCTAAATTCTTAGTTTTAAATACCTGTCTAATGTTTGAGTATAAATCTTTGACGCAGGAAGTTGACGGGTAGAGTTCAGTTCTAATTGTAAATAACCCGGTATTCGCTTTGAACAAAACGTCGTCTCATGTAACGACTCATGATCGTCCCAATCGATTATCTCCCTATTCTGTGTTATCGCGAAAGCATTACCGCTTAGTTTCGTAGTTATGGCTTTTATTAAAATAGATTAAAATCTTTTTGAATGCATGACATCGCAAATTCGCACGCGTTTATAAACGGATAAATTTCTTCCTCTACTTGACGTAGAGGAAATTAAAAAACGGAATTAATTTTAATAGTGGTTTCTAAAGAAATCTCTGTTATTGTATATTGCTTATTAATAGAAAAATTTACTAAAATATTTAGGAACTCTGAGGACTCGGAACTAGAAGGTAGATCAGGATAAATGTTAGTAGTTGTCTCAAAACTTATAAGAACTGTTTGTTCCAAATTCAATGTTCTACTACCGTGTGTGTAAAAAAATTTTTTAAGTAGCGATTACAAAATTCTAAGGCTGAATGTTGAGACAGCAAATTCCCCGAATGTCGCGTTATATGTTAACTACTTTAATTATAATAATCTGAGATAGTTTAAATATAAAAATATTTGTGTGTATATATATATATATATATATGTATGTATGTATTTATCTTTTGATGTACAAATTATGGTACAACGCATTCCACTCACCAATTTGATCTACTCCTACAAGAAACTTCTACTTTTCCGTTGCCACCAGTTGTTGTGTCCCCCTAGGATAAGACAGTAACATGTTGGAGTAGATGTCGTTGTAATGTGAAATAAAAGTACAATGTTATAACATTAGTTATCTGAAGGTGAATCACTTACAACTTATAACACAATATATTTATACAACGGTTCAAACGCGATTAATTACTGCTTATTCATTGTCTAATACTAATTATTCCCTAACCCCACTACACTAATATCATACAAATACATAGATTTTAGGGATATTTTATAATACCAGTATTTTAAGATTTCAAAATTTTGACAGGTGATAAATCTATTTTCATGTAAAGATTTTTTTTATATTTACTAGGAGACTATTTTGTGAAATTAGTTCTAAACGGTGACTTAGTTACTCAATGCAACTTAAACTTTTTATCCAATATATTATTAAATATTTAGGTATTGAAAGATCAACTGGCCATGTAGTAAAAAGTGTTCAAAATAAATATAATGATAACACATACAGACCAATACTTGACAGTATTTTTGATTCAATAGCAAAAATTGTTAATACAGCTGCAAATGCTATTGATCAAATGGCTCAAAATCCTAATCAAGAACTACAACAAATCCACGTGTTACAAGTAAATAAGTTTGTTATTTTATATTATATAACATAGTTTTTTTTGTAATTATGTTTCTTTAGAATCTCATAAGTATGAATCAGGCATTGTTAATGGCTCTAGGAGTGTCTCACGAGACATTGGATGCTATAGTAGCAATATTAAAAAAATATAATCTTCATGCCAAGTTGACTGGAGCTGGAAAAGGTGGATATGCTATTTGTCTTGTTCCACCAAATCTTCACAAATCTAAAATACAAGAATGTATACAGGAATTGAAAATTTATGGATATGAAGCAAATTTATGTACCATAGGTTGTCCAGGTGTAAGAATACAACCAAAATAAATGACAAAATCAATTATTTTTACTTCACAATATCTTATGTCTATTTTTAATTTATTTAATTATCCTGTTGTTAAAAAGCTTTTCACAACAGAACTAGATAAATTCAAAACAGACTGATTTAACATAACATTTTTTGTAATTCTGCATTTCTATAAATGATTAGTTTATAAAGTAAAATAATAATAAATAAAGTTTTTTTTTAATAAAATTCATTTCAAATTTTTTCATATTGTTTTAATTTAAAAAAAAAACATAAATATAATAAATATTTTCTTAATAATTAGAATAAATATTTAATCATAATTAAAACTAAAAAAATTGATAAATAGAAAAAATATATGTATTTTTTTAGAGTAGTATGTATTTAAAATAAAATATCAAATTGCCTTAAGTATTTGAATTCTACACAGTAAATGAAAAAAAATTCATCAATCTAACTGTAAGTTTCACATATAAGTAATATAGGGTGATAACAATCTGGTAATAAACTCATTTGATAAAAAACTATTAAATATTTAAAACTTTTGTTATGAGAAAAATTATTTGATTTAAAAAAACTACAATAATATGTGGTAAAAAATGTATTTTTTCATCCTATTATGATTAAAAAGTCTTAAATTTTATTTTTTTTAAATGAAAATGCATATTGTTGACTTTATAATATGATAGTAGAAAAAAGTACGAATAATTTTGTTCTTACAACTTTTTTATCCAATTAACTGTTCATTTTTTAAAACACAACTGAATTTAGTCCAAAATTCTATTGTTATTTTATTGTTTTAAATACAGTAGACTTAATTTTTGTATGCTGTCTTATAAACCAATTATTGTTGATTAAGGTATGGCAAATTAGATAGCAAAATTGAGTGTTAGATAGATAAGAAAAGTTTTTTTGATGACTATCTTAATAAATAATTTATGATCTTTCGAAACAGACTATTGCTGCCACCAATATTATAAAACTAAATTAATGATAAATTTTTACTTGAAAGCAAAATTTTTAAACAATATTAAAATAAAGGGTTGATCAGATAAAAAACAACAACAAAATTATTTTTTTCTATCACATTACCTAGTTAAAAATAAGGTTTTCCACTTAAGAAAATTAAATTTAAGGATTTTCATTCCTGAAAAAATTATTTAACTACAAATTATGATTAAGTTTATAAACCAAATATTTTTCTTAATAAAAATGAAAAAATTTCAATATTTTCTGAAAAAATGAGTGTTTTTTCCAGAGTTTGATCACTCTATATACAAGGTGTGTTCAAAAAATACCCAAACTAAAATACAGAAAAACTTTTAATGTTAATAGTAATGTTACTACATCAAAATAATTTAGAACTAATAACCAATATTGCAGTATATAATAAAAGTTGTTATTTCAAATCAGACATTGACAGTGCTTATACAAAGTTTGTTGTTTTGTGTAAAATCATGATTTTACGATGGGTAATATTATGATACAATACGAATGTATTAAACTTTGTTACAAAATTGGCAAAAATGCTATTGAGACTTTTAAACTGTTTAAATTAGCTTTTGGAAATGTTTTATTAAGCTGTTGTGTAACTTTTGATTGGTTCAAACATCCACTGAAGATAACTATCATCCTGGGTGTCCATCAACGTTAAAAACAAATGAAACCATTACTCTTGTTCGAAAAAAATTAAAAACAACGAACAAATCAAAGTTGTAGATTTTGCACCATAATAATGAATCAGCACATTCCATACATGAATATTTGGCACAAAAAAAAATTAATAGTGATCATCTTCCTAATCATTTGCTTGCTCCCTATGATTTTTTTTTTCGAGATTAAAAACTGCCCTCAAATGCTATAGATTCAAAAACATTAATGAAACCATCCATAAAGCGACACAAAAGCTAAAGGCTATATCCTTGGAAGAAATTTAAAAGTAACAAAACCATTGGGAGTATTGAATTAAAGTTAAATGGAACTATTTTAAAGATGATTCATTTAAATAGATTACAAGTTTTAAATATAACTTTAATGTTGAGTATTTTTTGAACACACCTCATATTTATTTTTTTATATAAAGAAAAAGAATGAAATCAATTGTATATTGCTAATAATTAAGCTATTAAAATTCTTTGTGTCACATTATCTTAAAATCAATTAATAAAGTACTTTAAAAATCATAGGAAAAAGTTTTTCTTAAATTTAAGTAATATTTGAGACTTCATGTTGATGTATATTATTAAGTCTTATTTAATAAAAAGACTTGGGCCTTTATTTTCATAGAAAATTTATGCTTAACAAATTAGTATGAAGTACAATATGTATCATCACAAAAAAATGTTTGACAAAATTACAACAATTAATAGTTTATACAAAACCCATATGTATTTAATTATAAATTCATTGTTTCTTTTAAAATATTTAGTAGCTTTAAATAGTAAAATATTTATTCTTAGATGTTAGTTAGACAGGGTTGTTAAAAACATGATTAAAAAACCTGTTTTAAACATAAGTTAATAGTTATAAACCTCACATAATACATATGTAAAAATTGAAATTTTTTGGTGTTTTTAACACTGTTCATAATAGAACAATCTGTGTCTTGGGCATAACTGAATTATTAGATGTATTGTTTAACCATTGAGATAAAGAATTCTAACAAAAATATTATGATAATATGCTTTAAACAATTAATACAATTATTATTTAGAATATTTTTAATATTTAAATAATATATTATCACTTAAAAAAAATAAAATTAAACTTAATCTATTTTCTCTGATGTTACCTGAAGAATGATATATTTTAGAATACAATAAAGTTATGTTTTTAGTTTAATAAAAGTTAAAAGAAGTGGAAATCTTATCGGCTATTCTAAAAAAAATATATTCTATTATTAATTGTGTGCTCTCAGAGGGAATTGCCTATTATTTTGTTTTTTGATATTAAACCTTCCTACAAAATATTTTAGTCCTAATTTTATTAATTTCTGAGTGACTCATTATAATATAGAGTTTAATAATTAAAATATTATAATGTGAAATAAAAGAAATGGTAAAAACTATTGATTACTACCATTAATGAAAAATTGGTGTCTCTAGTATTTGTAAAAATAATTTCCTTTAAACTTACAGATGTGTACAAGGGTAGTACTTATAGCACCCAACCAAACGGTTTATTAATATAAATATATTTAGCTCGAAAAAAATATAGAACAGGATTAAGTGGTCGCAGAGACACCAATAAATCAGATTAAACACAACATAATTATCTACATCCGTACATAAATGATTTTTGAAAAAGTTATAGCTTTTCTAAGTTTACGTTTTTTAAACTTTCATAAATTTGTTAAATTGGTTTATTAAAAATCGCGGATTTTGATGATTTTATCATCTTTAATTTGACATATTAATCATGTTTCTACGACCACTTATAATTTTTTGTAGGTGGAATAAATTGGGTTTTATTGCTTCGCCTCGCCGCCGTTGACACGACTGCAAAAAAATTCTTTATACGCCTATGTTTATGTATTTAAAAAATCATTGCAAAAAAGAAACGGAAAATATCAATATTTTATTTTAATTTTCAAGTTTGATATAATTTTTTAAGTTCTGAATGCAGTGTTAAAATCTAAATTTAATTTGTGATCGTTTAATGTATGTGATATTCATGGGCGCCCGCAGGAAATTTGTCAGGGGGGACCAAAAAAAATTAAATACCAAAAAGTAACATTAAATAAAGTGTTTATTAACTGAAAATTGCAAAATATATATATATAACTATTATATATATTCATGAGTCATTACTAAATAAAAATTTTCAGATTATACAAATTTAAATCAGATTGGTTATAATTTTTAAAAATGTATTTCCAAAGTCCAGGGGGGGCAAACGTCTCCTCTTACCCCCCCTGCGGGCGCCCATGGTGATATTGTTAATTAACCATCAGTATAGTGAGCGTTAGGTATTTAAAATACCCAACTAATTCTGTTAATATACAGATTATTCCATAACTACGCCTCAGGAAATATTAGAATTAATAATTAATTAAAATCGATCACATAAAGCAACACATCCTTACTGGTATAAAAACCTTTTACGGTACACTTTGTTACTGACTAGTACTAACACAAGTGCACGCACGTTAATTTTAATAGTATAAATGATTTTGTGATGAAAAATTATAAAACATTAAATCTATTTTAAAATACTAGTCTTGTTTAAAAAATAGAGTATTTTAAATTATAATCGGTATTTTTAAACGAAACTATTGAGATGATCACTTAAATTTTCGAAACATAAAATGTGATCATTAATCATAATGTATTTTATACCTAGCCATATTTCATGATTCTTAAGTTTATATGCCGCAAATAAAATTAAAATAACACAATATGTTATAATGTATTATGAACAATTTAAATAAATATACAGTATTGACAAATTAATCACTGAAGTATTTACGTCATACTGAGTACTTAGAAAGTCTGTGGATGTACATAGCCATATGTTTAATAATGAATCGGAGATATGATAACATTTGATATGGTAATGGTAGCCTCAATAAACCTTTATTCAACTATCAACAAAATATTCTCCACATTATTTACGTCAAATAAAGTATTCATTTTAAGTCTGTTTATTGCGTATTGAAGTTGTTAATAAATTCATTTGTATTTTAGCTAATAAACTATTTTATAACTTTTATGATATTAAAAAAAAATAGATAAAAGGTATTTTATCTTTTAATCTTACAGATTTATTTGAAAATAAATTCATTACTATGAGTGATTGGAATACAGTGACTATTTTGAGGAAGAAACCTCCAAAGCCATCTACTATGAAATCCGAGCAGGTGCTTCATAAATATTTCTTAAATATCCTTATTTTTATTAATTTTTTGTATTTTATTATAGGCCATCAATAAAGCAAGACGTGAAGGTGCTACTATTGAAACTCAAGTGAAATGTAAATATTTATGTTTTTACTAATAATTGTTTAAATAGTTAGTTAAATTATTATTTAATTGCTTATTTAACTACTATGGTACAGTATTTTAATTTGAAGGTTTCAGTTATTTATACAGATAGGTCATAATGTAATAGTAAATTATGTGTAACGTGAACTACTCCGTGGTATGTAATTCAAAACAAAATCAGTTTATGTTCAATTTTTTTATGCTTATTATTAAATCTCAGAGTTTTATGTATTTATAAATTTTGTTTGGGCCATTTAAGAGTCCTAAGTCTGTCTATTGTCTATTGTTAGGCAGAGTGCACACTATTAATATTTTTTTGTTTGTAGTTTTTGTTAAAAATTTTTATAGGTAAATGTTTAAATTAAAAGTACTTTAATTTAAATTATTATTTTATAAATGGGAAGTCTCTGCGTCTCCATTTTTGATTTTAATTTTAAATTTTCGAATTCTTTCAATACAATATGCATTTTTTAAAGATATATCATTTTTTAGAAAAAATTTTGTCATTCGTTGGGTCAGATGACAAAAATTGAGTCCCTATAAGATTGTTGTAGGATGGAGACTCATTACACCCAAATCCCAGAGATAAGTAACTCTAGTCTCATTTAAACGTATCAGACTGAAGGTATCTTAAACCAATAAGTCTGAAACATTACATAAAATTGTATCTGTTGCTTTCCATAAATAAGCCTATAATTAAGCTTTCTAGTTATAATATAGAGTAAATTACTAATTTATAGTAAATAATCTGATTAAAGTTAAAATAGAGGTATTCATATTAGTATAATGACATGTCTACATTAACATAGTTCAACAATTTTTTTTGATGTGCACATTGTAAAATAATTCTTGATTTTATTGCGATTTATGATTTATTTAAATATAAACAAAACATTATTAATGACATGCACTCAGCATTATACACAAACTTTTAAGTGCAATAACTTTTCAACTATTTTTAGCTGAAACTTAATTTTTGCATATTTGTAATCAGTAAAAAAAAATTGTGTGAGAACTAAACTGCTTTTATACCTCTAGTTTAATGACTGTTTATGATTTTTTAGAACATTATTGATTATTCCATGTGCTTCTAATCATGATTTTAAGGATAAATACTTAAATGTTATGTTTTTACTTAAAATTTTCTTTCTTTCTGTTTTGCTATATAGAAGTAATGTCCATACAATTACTAGTTGTTACTTTCTTTATGTTGTTAAATAATTTAGTTCTACTAAATCAATTGTTCATAGATACTTTCCATTAGATTATCTTTATGTTGTTGCTTAGGGGGTGCTGCAACAAATAAACATCAAGTTACTACAAAAAATACAGCCAAGTTGGATAGAGAAACTGAAGAATTGAAGCATGAAACGGTTCCAATAGACTTGGGTCGTCTTATTCAGCAGGGACGTTTAAAGAAAGGCTTGAACCAAAAACAGTTGGCTACTGTATTTAAATCTTTTTTTTGTGATATTATAATGAATCTAGTAAATTTATTGTGTCCTATAATTATAGAAAATATTCGAAAAACCACAAGTTATTCAAGATTATGAGGCTGGACGTGGAATACCTAATCAAGTAATCATTAGTAAGATTGAAAGAGTACTTGGTAAGATAATGGAATAGTTTTTATTATATAGTAAATATTACAATTTTTATTTAAAAACTAAAAGTTTATTAAATAGCATTTTATTAACTTCAATGCAAATCTAAGAAACTATTGTGTTTACTATTTATTTTTTTTTTGTGTGTCATTACACAATTATCTTTCCCCTAATGGATAGTTTTGCTTAAAGATATGTCAAATGATTATACATAAAATTTATCTAATTGAAACTATCAATGCCATAATCTTGAAAAATTGTCTTCAATAAAGGGAAATTTCACCAAAAATTACAATTTTTATAAAACCATCTATATTGATACTTTTAATTTTCAATTTATATTAAAATAAATTTTTAAAAACTGGAGGGATTAATTCAAAATTTGTCTAATATTCCTAATCATCCGAAAAATCTAATCATTAATAAAAATTATCTCAAGTTTTGAATTCTAGAAGTTATTGGGCATTGTAACAAAAAAATCATATAATTATTATTAAAAATGGCTAATTTTGTCATTTTTTTAATGATAACAGAATATCTATATCATTTTAAATAAAAGCTTATTCATTGTAATATATGATTAATGAAAGCAAAACTTGAGTAATTGGTAACTAAAGGCAAGAGTCATGTAATGTTTGGTAAATGTGATAAATTTTTTTTAATTTGCTACATATCAGTGTTTTATCTGTTATCTCTGTTGCCGTTACAAATATTTCTGTGGGGCTGAAGTCTAAACAGTTCCAATGCAAACTATATTAATGGTCGTACAACATAGTGATTAATTATCTGCATATTATCATTATAGTGCAATACTTTAAAAATAGAGTGTAATTTTACACTACCTTTTTAACTTGTCTAAATCTTTAAATGTATTTATATTAATAATATTTTCAGCTTTACTTGTACTATAAATAATCTAAAATATTTTTATAATAAAGATTAAAATTATTTTAAGAATTAATCTTTGATTTACTAAAAATTTAATTTTTATTTCAGAATTAAAATTGAGGGGAAAAGATCGTGGCAAACCAATTCTACCCCCTAGTTCTAAAAAGTGACGAACTTGGGGGAGTACAAAAATTAAATAGTCACTGATTTATCTTATATTATTCTTGAATAATACTGTGACCAACATCTACCTTCATAAAACTGTGTTTTATATATTATTTGTTTTACTTTGTATTAAACTAATATTATAATTAAAAACTGTCATGTTAAATTTTTGCAATTATATTGTTTCACTGTATTAAAAAAAATCTTTATATTAAATATTATAATCTAATTCATTTTTTGATTAACTATTCTAAAATAAACTAATTTACAATAAAAAGTACANTTAACTATTCTAAAATAAACTAATTTACAATAAAAAGTACATTCATAAATAAATGAAGTTAGTTATCTAATGAAATTAGTTTTTATTTCTTTAATAATCAGTATGACTTACAAGAATTGAACAAAAAAAACGAGTGTACATAAAAACTAAAGAATTGGTAAAAAAGTTTACATTTTATATTATATATTTACAGGCTATTCTACTAATAATTGAATCAAGTAAATTACAATTCTTAATTTCTTCTTCATTAATATTATAATAACTTTGGACAAAATTTGTATTAACATTTTTTGTGATATTTGATGAATTTATTTCTTGGCCATCTAAACATTTTTCACTAAATATTTTCATTTCCGCGACATCATTCAATTCAGAAACAATTGCAATAATAAATTCGTCGTCTTCATTAGCTGCACTACAATCATTTAATGATTGACTAATATTTTTAGTTGAAGATAAGTTGAATAAGATTTCTGTGGCCAAGGTTTTTGTAACCATATTGCAATTATCATACGTTAGGCAAGCATTGTTTACAGCAACTACAATTTGAAATGGATCAACAATTAGCGAACGACGAATTAAAACGGGAGATCGATTTTTAAAATATTTAGAAATATTATTTTTCAACCACTTAACATTTTTAACATGTTGAAAATATGATATCCCCAAATACATTCCATTTTCTAAAGAGTATATAATCATAATTTTAATTTATTTTACACTTTAGCAAAACTAATTAATTACACATGATTAAATTCCAGAGAAAAAATTTAATACACGTAAGAATTTTGAATAAATTAATTCATTGAATACTTAAATAATCGATATGTACTTGGTTTAGTGATAATCTATTATCTTGATAAGCATATTTTTTTAACTATGTACATAGATTAAATACACATAGATCACGCCGTACATAATTTTGACAGTTCAATTTTTATCAGGAATGGACGCAAAGAAACGATACGCTGGACGCAGGCGATATATACTGATAGATAGCGTAAATTTCAAGTGCTTCTATTGGTTGAAATATACGTAGTATTTTTAATTTATTAATTATTATTAAATTAATGTATGATGTACATTATAAAACAGTGATTGTTAATCACGTTAATTGCATTTTATGATAAAATGTAAGGTTTTCTATGATTTTAACTCTTTGTAATTATTTTTTCATTAAAATTTTATTTTAATACTATACTAAGAATCTGTAATAGGACTTTTACATAAAATGTGGTATTACAATACAAGACTAAATATTTTTATAAATTATTTTAAAAAGAAGGCAGTGACAGATAGATTATTTTATAATTAGGAGGAGTTGAAAAATCATCATGGGAGCTGTGCCCTAATACCACAGAAAGGTATGTCAATTGAGGAATTTAAATTGCTTAAAATAACTTTTTCTAAAATTTTATTTAAAGTTCTCTAATAAAGAAATTTGTTCTATAGACCACGTAAAGAATACGATTTAATATTAACGATATCTTGGCGCCAGGATTATATTTGCGTTAAAAACAGGATGTATTAGCGATGTTTATATCTTATTGTTAAAATAGTTATGCCTATTTTTATTTTTGTGTTGTTTTTAATACCTATCAATGTAAAAATATTCAACTAAATAAAAAATCCTCCTTATTCCTTAATCACTATACATATATTCACTAGAAGATTGAGGTCCCCTTTTGCATGGTTTTACTACTTAATATTTTTATTTGTATTATTATTTATATAATTATAATGAGTACATTACGAGGAATTAAGTGTATTTTTTTAAATTACGGTTAAAACATAAGAGAAAACCCAAATCTCAGATTTCTCCGTTTCCCGAAGGATGATCGATCAATGCAATGGGTAATTAAGTCCATTTTTTTTTAAATATTTTATTGTATCTTTGAAAAAAATAAATTAATAATTTTGATACATGAAAATCTTATAAAATGCGTAATAAGTAATTAATATCACACTTAAATTAATTACTGGCAAGTTAAGTGTTGTAGATCCTTTTACTCTTATTATTATAATAAATTAAATGCACAAGTTATTAGAAGAATAACATTTTAATATAAAAACACACAACACAAACCGGTCTCGTCGAATGCCGGTCAACAACTGATAACGACGATATTATTATTGAGAGTGTACACTACATCACAGAATAGATTAAACCAGAAGTGACACTCTTAGTTTTTGCTGATAACAAGCTTATATCGCTCAGTGTTGCCACTTAAGAAATAAAAATGTATTCCCTTTTTTCTTTATATACGGTCACATTGTTCAACACCATTATTAATGGTTTGTTTGTAAACACAATGTTTATAAAAATGGTTTATTGGTAAATATGAAAAATATATGGTAAATATTGGTATTAATGAATTAGAAAATATTTTTATTAATAACTTTTCCACACTTGCTATTGTAGATGGAGTTGGAGCCGAATTAAAAAATTATTTTTGTAATGTACCTTTTAACCACCCTTGTAAATGTTTTGATAAATTGTATTTAATTAATTTGTTTACAAGATTTAGAATATTTACAGCTATAAAATTTTTAAATAAAAATTTAATGTCTGAGAAAAAAATTAAAATAGGAAATTGTCTATTTTAACTCATCTATAAATTATTTATTTATGTATATGATATTTGTAAATTATTGTAATATATGTTTTAAATAAATTTAATATTATGTGGATATTGAATAATTTTTTTTTCCTAAATAAGTCTTTATTAAATATACATAAAATAAAAAATATAATAAAACAAACTAATTACACATAATGAAAACATTAATTGAAAGTTTTAAAATGGTGTTATATGTTTAGAAATAATAATAAAATAAATCCAAAAAATTTACTATGCAAATTTTCTAAAATAATTAGCATGTAAATAATACATTTAGAGTTCAAATCAACCGCCGATGTACAATTATTGTACAGTACAATGAATTATATGCATACAATTATTTATTTTATTGTTTTTATGGTAACACTGAGCGACATAAGCTCAAAATTACCGTACTCTCATAAGAATACATGTAATTTTTTTATCAGTGTCCATTCTGGTTTAATCTATTCTGTGACTACATTAAGAAATTAAATACTAAATAATATGAAAATCTTGACAGTGGACAAATCGGTAGCGAAAAAGTTGTTATATAATCAGTAAAGATCTTCAACACTAAGAGAAAATTAAAAAATAAATAAATATTAGTCAAATATAAATAAAAATTTATAAAATAAAAAACATATTATGTTTTATTGAATTTATATTTATAACGAAAAGTTTCATTTAAATAAAATAAGCAATCTCCTTTTAATAGTAATTGATTCTTATCCACTTGGGGTGTTAGCCAAACATTGATAATCGCATAGTAAAATGAATAAGAAGTATGCTCGATCACAGTCAGCATTTTCGTCGTAGTACGCGCAAGTGCATCGCCTTGTGTTTTTGTGCATTCGTATACGATCGTTGAAATACGACCGCATCCGAATGCACTTTAAAACCGGGCGATTTTTAAATTGATAATTCTGATATAATATATATGATAGACATAATTTTTAAGTCATAATTATATTAATTACTTTAAAACAACGCATTCAATAATATTTTATAATAAATTTAATCGTGGATACTTATTTTAGATTCTATGCATTTTTTTGTTGTAACTTTTGTATTTTAATGAAAAATTAGGATTTTGTACCTCGTTAATTAAACGTGAGCTATATTAACTAGTGTGCAGACTTATTTTTTTATGTTTTAACATTGAATTAACACCACATTAACTTAAGAAATTAATATTAAATATATTACATTAAGTTAAGATGGTACATTTTTGGAAAACATAGCGCATAGCATTTTTTTTTTCTAAAAAAATGAATGAGTATTAATTAATGTGAATTTTAAAAAACAATCAACATTATTTATAGAAATTATTTTACTTATTAAGTGAATGAGAGAGATAGCATAATATAATCTTGAAATATAGATTATGTTTATTTTATTTTTATAATATAAAAATTATATAATATAATATTTCAATATTTCTAGTACCTTTTCATTGTATATTTTTTTAGTGTGCTGCTAATAATAAATATAATCCATCAGATTTATTTGAGGACAGCCTAACATATTTAATGGGGATATGTAGCTTTTAAATTTGAATACAAATATCCGAATCTTGTAGATAATTTGAATGAACCTAATGATTGCATAGAGGTTAAATAATTTGGAACATTACGACAACCATCACCTACATTAATAAATTTAGGAAAAATCATAGGAACTATTTTTAAAAAATTAAATGAAAATGGTACTTATAGAAATACAGTTAATATAAAATATTTTTACATACCTATGATTAAATTTTTAATAGATGATATTAGAAAAACTCCAGGCTTAATAAAGGAGGTACTGGAATTAACTAAAAAAGCATGTAATTCAGATAATCTTTTGGTGGATGATGAAGTCAAAAACTTCATTATTAGAACAAAAATATATTTTAGAATACGGAATATAAATAAAAAAACTTGCATCACGAGAAATGAGCAATAAAAAAAAAATTCAAAAATTTATTAAATAATCATTAAAACTACATTTTTTATAAATAATGTAACAACTTATACTTACTGTAAGTAATTACACAATAAATTGATATTTAATTATTTATATGCAGTTAAACATAGTAAAATTTTACTATGCAGTTAAAGTTTTTCTCAGGTTAGATTTATCAACGAATTAAATCTTGGTTTATAAACTACTACAGTGTAGCAGATAATACAATAAAGATGTATTACAACACAGTTGAAGTTAATAATAATAATAAAAAAATTATAAATGAAATTGAAAACCGAAATTAACTAAAAAAAGTTCATTAAAATACTTGACTATAACGGGACAGTGCCCCTTAATATAGAATATATACAACGCAATGTATGTACATGTGACGTCACGTTGAGTTTATTGTTGGTTACATATTTTACCCCTAGGCTTATCATGCGCACTAATTTGATCGAGCATACTTCTTATTCATTTTACTATGGATAATCGTAGCTATTACTTAAATATCAACAATGTAGACAGTTTTTATTAAATATTTAATATTTCTCAAGAGGATATATAGCGCTATCTTTACAGGTATAAATTAACAAAAAATCGGTTACCACTTGTTTGGTTGACGTGCCCTATCAATGTGTATTTCATCTATGTACTCAATTAGTTGATAAGCAATATTCTTGATAAACAGTGGAGTTGATGCCGCTCTTGGCATTGAAGTGATATTTTCTGTGTTATCTTAAATACAAGTTTGAACATGTTTTTAAATACATAATTATTTTCAATAATTCAATCAATACAGAGCAATTTGATTAATTATTTTAAGATTTTATGAAATAAATATTATTTAATGTAATATATAGTAATCTAATGCTTCACATTTTGTAAGGAAATTGAAAATTATTGTATTTTTCTAAAATGTCGGAAGATATCCGTGATATATTAGACATAGATCGCAATGCAGGACCACAGGTCTCTAAGGATGATATACTTGGTGTACAAACTAAAAAAAAAATGTCATTGCCATCAGCTACTAGGCAAACACGAAGACCGGAGGGAATGGCACGTGAAGTTTTTGCACTACTATATAATGACAAAAAAGATATTCCACCTGTTATTGAAACAGAAACGGGTATTAATTTTACTTTTATTTCAGGTTTTGATTAGAAATTTTTATTATTTTATTAAATTTGTTGTTTTAGGGCCTACTTATAAACTCCAAAAAGCTCGTTTAGGGATGAGACGTGTTCGACCATGGATATGGACTCCCTTTGTTAATCCAGCCCGTGAAGATAAGGTGGCTTTTTATCATTGGCGAAGAGTGGCAGATGAAGGAAAAGAATATCCCTTTGCAAAATTTAATAAGGTTTTATTATAACGATTAATATTATATTATATTGGTACATTATTATCTAGTGCTAATTGTGAGATTAAATATTTACCTGCTATTTTATCAGAGAGGAAATTAATTCTATTAATTTAACTTTATTAAAATATTTGTTTACAAGTCTTATTTTTACAAAATTTTCCATACATTCCAGCTTTATAGGAACAAATACAACATAATACAAATATTATGGTACATTAACTGTCTTTTTTTAGTTTAACATGTAATATTCTTAATTATCCACTTGTATATCTTCTTGGGTAACATAATTAGTTAATTATATTATTTTTCCAAAAAATGTATAAGCAGCTGCATTCCTTTCATTTGAAAACTCGAGGAAATTTCTTTTCGTAATAATTTTCTAAATTGGTACAACAAAAATCAATAATTGAAATAACATTGTAAGCTTTTACTCTACTTAATACATCATATATGAGAAAAAAAAGATTATTAATAATGTACTGTTCTGATAATGAAAGTACAAACTTATATAATTATAACCGTCTTGATATTTATATATAACATATAATATTCCTCGATAAAATATAGTGCTATGTGCAAATGCAAAATAGTGTCCTAATAAAAATACACCATATAATTAAGATTCATAATAAACATAATAGCAGAAATGAATCAATGCCCATATTAAAAACAAGCGCGTAGACTTAAAAAAAAAAAAAAAAGCTCGTAAAACGGTGAAAAATGAATGGATTGAATTGATTTTTTTATCATATCTCAGGAATGTCATTGGGTGGGTCTGATGAAAATTTCAAACTTTAAGTCGTAAAACGCTAGCGTCAGCAAGTGTTTTTCTCAAAAATGGTCGAAATTTTAAAACACGAGCGGCAAAAATTTTCCTGGAGTCTGCTGACCGAGTACTTTCGTTGAAAAAAAAAATTTTGAAAATGCGAGCACGTTAAGTAATTTTTCCAGAAATGCGTTTTTTTCCTTGTTCTATTATATAATAAGATATATAATACAACTATTTTTTTAAAGGATTGAATTATCAAAAGTATTATTTAAGTAATTCTATTTTATATTATACACAAAGGTAGGCAATAACTAAGTTAAAAGTTAAATAACAAAAATTGATCACTGTTGGCTGATATTAATTAAAATAAAAATAATTAATTTAAAACTAAAAAATACTTAATTTAAAAAGACACAATAATTTCAAAAAAATAGCATATATGTATTTCGGGAACAATGATACTTTCCTAAGCACTAAACACATACTTTCGCGTAGGATGCCAATCAAAACAATACATTTATTGGTAGTTTTCATTTTGTGTGCAGAATATTAGTATACTTTTGGTATGGCCCGGGTCACCATTTATTTTACTTTAAAAAAAGCAACTACAATAATTATTAGTGACAAAGTAATTAGTAACAGATTTACTTATATATCTCTACTAAAAATAAATCCAATGAAAAATATGTGCAGGCTTTTATTTTCTTAATTAGTGTGTCTAAGATTTTTTATCAATATTCTGCATCCTTAAATCAATTAATAAATTTATTTAAATAAATTAATAAAATCTAATTGGACAAGATTTTTATTATGAGATTGATCTAGTTCTCAATAGGATTTTTAAGCCATTAATAAAAATGTTTGTAAAGTTTTTTAAAATCTAAAACATTCTTTTTGAAATTTTTATAAAGAATTAATATTTATTGATTTAATTTAGTACATAAAATTGTAATAGTTATCTAATACAACATATTAAATGATCATTAATGCTAACAATTTCTTAATTTTTTTCAAAGGACAAATTAATTTATATTGTACTTTTGAATTTTAATCTTGTAGAAAATTGAAATTTTGAAGTATACTGAAACTGAATATAAGGAAAATTTACAATCTGAGTCATGGAGTCGGGAAGAAACTGACCGCTTATTTGACATGTGTCAACGATTTGATTTACGATTTATAGTCATTCAAGGTCGGTGGAATTATGGTGAATATGAAAATACTATTAAACGAACTACTGAAGACTTAAAAGATAGATACTATTCTGTATGTAACACGTTGACAAAAGTAAGTTTTGGAATAATTAATTCAATTTAAAAGTAAATTTTTAACAATTTTTGCTATTTTTTAAGTTAGTGTAGATTTAAATAATATATTTTTATTTAGATAAGAGGTGGAAATGTTAATGAAACAAAAATGTATGATGCAGACCACGAAACTCGTAGAAAGCAACAGCTTGAAAGACTTTATAACAGAACTCCTAAACAAGTATATGTTGAACTATAAGCAATGGTTTATAATTAA
Organism: Daktulosphaira vitifoliae; assembly: GCF_025091365.1. NCBI lineage: Eukaryota > Metazoa > Arthropoda > Insecta > Hemiptera > Phylloxeridae > Daktulosphaira > Daktulosphaira vitifoliae. The sequence continues at coordinate 18,142,328 of NW_026099575.1, read as the reverse complement.
CTGATTGATTATTTTTTAGATTGAAGAGGAACAAATACTTATACAAGAACAAAGAAAAATTGAAGCAAGAAAACGGGAAAGAGATCGTAAGACTCAAGATTTACAGAAACTAATAAGTGCTGTTGACAAACAAAATGAGAGTCGAAAAAGCTTAAAAAGTGATAAAAAGACACCTCATCATCGTAAGCGTTTACCTGTAACTGTCAGGCCAACAAGAGTTGATCCTAATGTAATTTTTATAATTAAAATCATAATAATCAAGAACAATATTTTCTACAGTTTGATATAATTGACAGACATGTAATTGTGACATAATCTAATACAGGGCAAATTATTTTTAAAAATCATGTACACCTAAATTCTTTCATCAATGATTTAAAATGAAATTTTATCAATTTCAAGACTTCATAGTAATTTATACACTGACTTTTATTGCCCATTATTGCACTGTACCCTTTGATTATAACAATTTTGAAAGATAACTAATGTAAGATACAAACATAGGTTTAAATTAAATTTTCATTAAACCTTTAACATAATATGTATTCTTTACTTAATAAAAACATATTTATGATTAAATATTAAATATTATAATAAATGTTTTTACATAGAATTTTGAGGCTACAACTATAAAATTTCCTGATATTAAGAATAGTGGTGTATCTACAAGATCACAAAGAATGAAAATACCCGCTAATGTTAGTCAAAAGAAAGTAAAAAATGTTGAGCAAGCATTACAATCCTTAAAAATAAGTGAGTATACAAATTTTATATTATTTTATGTACTGTATATTTATTGTATAAGAACTTGGTTTCTATTTTGTTTAACATACACTGTTTGTATTTATTGCTAATATCTATTTGTAGAACTTAATCCTATTCCAACTGAGGATATTTGCCAGAATTATAATGATTTACGAAATGAAATCGTTTTGCTAAACGAACTTAAAGCAGCTTGTAGTTCTAGTGAATTTGAATTGCAAACCTTAAAACATCAATATGAAACACTTAATCCTGAAGGTGTAAGTTAAGAGAATTATTTTTTAAGAAGGAGAAAATTAAATTTAGACCTACCAAAAGTTTTATTTTAATTACGCCTATAGCTATAAATCTGCATAAAAAGTTACTAATTATTTTTTAGATTTTAAAAATTTCTCCTGAATTAATGCAAGAACTTGCTAGCTTAAGTGTCGATGAAGATGAAATTGGAGTAAAAAGTAATGAAAATAAAAAGGAGGAAGATCAATCAATGGACTTGTCTAATTCAATTTCAGATCCAATTCCTAGTAGTGTATTAGACATTATTTAAAATTCTAAATTAATGTATTATTAAATATAAATGTTATAACTATAATTGTAATATTTTTAAGTAACTTTAAGATACCATTACATATTAAATTTTGTATGATAAAATTACAAAATATAAATTATAAATATTGATTTCTTAAATTTTAGTTTTTAATTGATTAAAGTAAATTATTTTTGTATAAATAAAAATGTGAACTTGAAGCATGAGTGTAAATGGAAGGGTTTATATGGTACTTAGCATATGGAATAACATCAGCAGATTTCAACATTCTTTAAAAATTTTGTAATAAGTATAAAATAATTCTTTATATTATTATTATTCACTATTTTTTCTTTTTTTTTAATTTTGTTAGTGCACAATCTCTCAGTACAGTATGTGTATTTCATCTTAAACATATTAATGTTTTGGTGGTTTCAATAATTATAGTAAAAATTGAGTGATAGGGAAAAGATGTATTTATACAAGGTGATTATTTTAATGCTAGCCATTCCTCATTTACCTTAAAATAATGATTAGTGATATATGAACTCTTCAATTTTCAAAAAGAACTTAAGATGTTCAGTTGAATTCAAATATCAAACTTAAAATTGAAAAAAAAAGAACCGAACTTTTTCTTTGTAAATTGGTTCAAAAATTAGTGAAATTCAATATCGTTCTGAATTTGTTGAAGAACGATAAAAAAAATATTTTGCCTAAAAATTAATCAAATGCAATAAAATATTTGGATTGTTCAGCTCGGTTAGGAAACTATTGAAAAATTAAAAGTTCGATTCAATTTGATCTTAAAAGTGAAGGTCCATAACATCACTAATTCATTTTTAATTACATTAGGGTCAATTTAAGCATAAATGTACTACTATATATGTGTCTTTTATTTTTAAATTTATTATTTAGAAACAGCATAAGTTTATCAAGTTGTAAGTAATCTCAATGGCATCTATATAAACCTGTGAATGTATATAAAGTATTACTGCATGGTGCAAAGATTATAAAATTTGCTCATATTGTCATTAAAAATATAGTATAATTAAAAAAAAATATGTTAACAAAAAATGTTTAGAAGTATAAGATTTATAAAAAAAATTACAATTTTATAAGTTAATATATATATATATATATTAGGGTATCCCAGAATTTTAAAGTTTCGGAAATGCTTAGTGCATACCCCTCAAATTTATTTGTATACATATAAAAAAGAATACAAAAAAAATTTCAGGTCGATCAAACAAGTTTAACCTGTGCCGACTTGAGGTTGAAAATTAGTTAAAAGGGGTAGTTTTTCTGTTATTTGCCATTAACTCGTAAATTAGTGCTCTCATAAAAAAATGTATAGGAAATAAATTGTAGATATAAATGATTTGTATAACTTAGATTTCTATCATTTTTCTTCTAAACCCACTAGTTTTCTAGAAAAATTGAAAAATAAGTATTGTCGAAATTGGGATATCTACGAATATTGCATCATGTCTGACGAACCGGTTATAATAAGAAATAATGTTTCATACAAAAATTGTTTAAATTTTAATTGTCTAAAAAAAAGTAATGAGTAAAATTTTCATTGGGGAGATCGTTTTAACATGATTAATAATTATTTTTACAAAATATATGAGTATTATTGGTTAAATTTCTTGTAGTCAAATTCTGTTTATGCTAATACATAACAAATTTAAAAAATACTAACTGGAAATTATAATTTTATCATGCTTATTTTTATTTTAAAGAAATTAGAATTACAATGCTAGTACTTATAAAAAATTATTATTGGGGATATTCTATTTGAGAGTTTCTTTGTTCGAATTTGGGTATAATTTTCTATGTTCTTGCATACACCACAGCAAAAATTGTTTTTGCTCCTCTTCGACTGTAATCAAACCATGAAATCTTGCATCAACTTAACAGCCCTTTCAGCAGTATCATTTACAGCTTTCAGGGTTGATATAGTTTTATCGGCTGCTAAATATGAGACATTTGTCACCTATGATAATGGACATTTGTTCAGAAAACTATCATCAATTTTTAAATGCAAAAAGTAGTGATTTATTTGAAAAATGTATTTTGAAACGATATGTTAATGAATTCTACAACATATTTTGTTTTTAAATGTTATTGATTATGGGAATAACTATTGATAAAACCAATATTATTTGAGAATTTCATCTTATAAAGGTCAAAATACAATAGTCAATATATAAGAAATAAAAGAAAATTGAATTTACATTTATTTGAAATAAAAAATTTAAGGAGATTACGAGAAATTTCCCTCTATCTGGCAACACTGCGTATATCTATGGTGTATTTAATCACTGTTACCTCAGATTTTTTTAATATAATCTGTGCTGTTACTGTGTGCAAAATTGATACTGTTATTTGATAAAAGGCCTAAATGATAAGATTCACTAGAATTATTTCATAAATCATCACTGCATTAAATAATTTAACTTTTTTAAAAAAATAATTAACTTTTTTTAATTTATATGGTTTATAAAAAGAAATAATTTTTAATAATGAACGTTTTCACACCAAAAGTTAAAAACTCAACGTATATTTGTGTTATTAGGTAAAATGTATTAATTCAATATAAATAATATGAGAGACAATTGTGGATGATTATTTTAATAGATAAATATTTAATAAATAATTGTATATAATGTTGTTGACAAGAGAGTTGTGATTCAAAATTTGACACTAATATGAACTTAAATTTAGATTCTTTTCGCAGTATACTGCAAATAGTGGAACTATAAATGTCCATGAGATAGAACACCATTCTAACATGAAAGAATACTGGTGGAATAAAAAAGGGCCTTTAAAATCATTGCATTCACTTAATCCATTAAGGTTCTAAACACACTACTATTAATTTACTTCAGATAAATTATTTATAAAAAATTAATACGCTTTTTTTTTTTAGGGTATCATTTTTGATTAATGGATTATTAAATACAAAAAATATTAATTCCATGAATTTGAATACAACTAGTAGATTAAAAAATATTAAAATACTTGATGTTGGTTGTGGAGGAGGTATTTTAACTGAAGTAATTAAAAGTCTTTTTATTTATTTTAAAAGTTAATTTTAAAATTCTTAATTGGATTAGGCTTTATCACGTTTAGATGGTGATGTCACTGGAATAGATGCCAGCAATGAATTAATTGAAGTTGCCAAAAACCACTCTTTATCAATAAAACATAAAAAAATCAGGTATGTTAATTCTATGAATGTGTAAGTTTTATTTCTTTGAACTTATTATGCAATTGTTTCTAGATGTACTAATAATATAATTTTAGTATTTTATTCATTTATTTTTAAATAAATTAAAATTTTTAATGTATATTAAGTATGTATAATCTATGAGCAAGAGACTCTAATCTCGGGGTCGTAGGTTCGAGCCCCACGTTGGGCGCCACTTTGTTGTATTTATATATGACTTTGTTGTATTTAAATATGGAACAATCTTTTTGTTCTAAACTTATAGTTATAGTAGTTCAATAATAACGCAAAATGTAGTTAATAAAGATATAATCAATCAAAATAAAACATAAAATATTGATACACTTAAAACCGGATAAATAAATAATACACCAAAATAAAAACTTAATGTCACAAACGAACCACACGGAAAGAGATTACCTTCGGTACTCCCGAGGTCTTCTCTCTCTCCTCCCTCAATTCATTCCATTTCATCTTATATACTAAAATATTTTGTTTTTCTTTTTATAAAATTCATATAGTAATCATTTGCAAAAATGTTTATAAATATTTACTTCCTGATAGTAACAATAATTCGGGAATTACAATTAATCTAAACATTACAAAAGTGTTCTACTTCTAGGTTTACAAATAATAGACTATATTATATTTTTGTAATAATAGATCAAGAAATTCATAGTTAAACCAAACATTACAAAAATGCTTTGTTTTCAGTTTTACAAACTAATGACCTATATTACAAATCTAAAAATAAAAAAATATTCAAAATGCTTACTTCTAAAAACCAAAATAAATACTCTAAAAAAAAAAAAACCACAACTATGTATTTCAATATCTGTTATCTGGCAAATACATATTTATCTTGTTTTTTTTTTTTTGAGAGAGAGTAATTAGTTTTAATTTTAAACTAGTAATACTTCTTTGATCTTTTAAAAAATATATCATTACTCTTAGTTTATAAAATCCATTATTTTAAACTTAAGTTTATGTAAAATTAACATTTAAAGTTTGATTAAATTATTTTAAAGAAAATGTAGTTTTTTGAATTTGAAAATTTTAAGTACTTATCCCATGAGTATAGTCATCAGAATTTCACTTGTCAGCAATTTGTCTTATATTATTAAGTTTTTGTAAACATTTTTAAATTCAAGAATAAAAGCATAAAAAATTTATTTTAACAATCATAAAAGATGTGGATAACTTCTGAGGTCTGATTGGCACTATATCTTTTAATATTTTTTTTCTGTCAATAGATATGTTAATGAGCCTATTGAAGACCATGTTAGAAATAATGTAGGAATGTATGATGTAGTGGTATCATCTGAAGTAATAGAACATATATCAAACAAACAGAGTTTTTTAACAAGTTGTGTTGAGTGTTTAAAAGTATGATTAACGTAAAAGTATTATATAAAATGTAATATATTGCTACATTAATAACAATAACATACATCTGACAATTTCTGAATAATAAGATTTTTTTATAAAAATTATGGTGATTTTGCACATAATATTTATATTTATACTATTTATCTAACATTATTTATTTTTGCTCCAAATTGATATAAGTAAGACTAGAAAAATTAGAGCTATATCAAAAATTATAGAAAGTACATAACTAGGCTAAATTTTGTATAAATATCTATTTTTATGAATTAAATTGATTAATGTATTTATGTTATCATCATTGTCCCCTTAGCCTCTAACCAACTATTTAGTTCTTACAATTGTTTAAAGGGATTTTTACCCAAGCCTATGATCTGACATTACCTCATTATAATTGAGGCAAACAATAAATGATAATAATGGGTAGATATTTATTGTTTAAGAGTATGTTCAATTTATTTGCTCTGCAAAAAAATTAGAAAAATTTGCATGAGTGTTATTGTTATTAATGTAGTAATATTTTAAGTGACTGTCAATTTCTTTTGTTTAATTGATATTTTAGTTATATTACAAGTTCACTGTTAAAAATTTTATAAAAATGTTTCTAATTAATTACTATATTTAGCCAGGTGGATCACTTTTTATTACAACCCCAAATAGAACTTTCATTTCTTGGTTGAACATAGTAGTATTGGGTGAACAATTTGATATTATTCCTAAAGGTACTCACGAATGGGAAAAATTTATTTGCCCACACGAACTGCAATCTATATTAGAAATGAACTGTAAGTAAATACTATAAAACTTTAAACAGTATTGACTTATATTTTTGAATTAAGGTTATGTCTTAGTTCATTATTTTTTACTCTTTAAAAATAAGTGATACTATGATTATTCAATCACTAATACATAATGACCACATAATGTAATGTGATGATGAGTGGAATTACATTTAATAATACTCTGTAGTATATTCTTTTTTGTTTTTTAGGTAATTGCAATACTGTGTCAATAAATGGTTTAAGTTACAATCCATTAACAAATTTTTGGAGCTGGGCTAATACAACAAATTTAACCTATGCATTACATGCAATTAAAAATAAATAAAATTTAAACTAATTATTGTTAATAATTAAACATCTAACAAAATGGATCATGTTAATTATTTTTAGATATAAGCTACTAGCATTTTGTATCTGACTTCTAAAGTAATTTATAGAAAATGTTTGCTTAAACTCTTAAAAGCAGAGATAATTTTATGAAGTATTTCAAAAAAAATAGATAATTCAATTATTAACAATTGTCATTAAATGAACTTATGTTGTGCACCTATATGAGTGCACTAGGCTTTTGTTTAAGTGCTAAAGTTACTTTGTCTTTTAGTAGTATATACATTTACTTAATTAAATAATGGATTAACAACACATTATTATTATACTAATTAACAAATTTGTGTTATTATTGTTGGTTAGTTTTTATATAATTACTTCAGTAAATTTATTACTATCATCAAATATTTTAAATTAATTTAGTATTTTTAAAAAATAATACTATGTTACAATAAATATAAATTATATTATGAAGTATATTTTGATTAATTAACTATATTTTAGCTTCTATGCGAAGCTGAGAAGGTATTGGTTTTACTATGATGTGATAATTTTTGTGTCTGTTACCACTTTTTCTCAGCTCTCACCAAACAGTTTTCTTTCAAACATACGTCAAAAAATCACAAATCGTATCCAGTTGAAGACATCACCCAAAAAAATTGAAAAAATTTCCCTCATTCCCTGTAAATGGGGGAAACCTCAAAAAATATTACAAATTTTAAAAATTCTTATTTTCGAAATTTTTTTACTTTAAACCGCCACAACTTTCTTAAAAATTAATAAATGAATATAATTTTTTTATAAATGCTTGATGTCTTCATCTATCATTTGGTATATTTGTTTTATAAATCTGACCCTTTACCTGCCCACAGGGGGGATTTAAAATGACAACTTTTTCACAAAAAATTAACTTTTGAAAGTGTTCCGGAAAGTCTGACACTTTTATATATATCTTTAATTAAAGCTAATGTAGTATACTTTATTATGGAAAAAAAAAAATTTCGGACTTTATTTTATCTTTAAGGTGAAAATAGACATCAAAATTAAGATATCATTATACTTGATCCAACTATGCTACGTCACCACTGTGCCGCGACCCCCCTGTGCTGGGTTTTTTTTCACATGATTTCATTTAAAATTTGTTTTATTGTACACAGTACATTAATGTTAGGGATGTGACATAATACTTTTATCCTAATTAACAAAAATTTCATGGTTTTTAAAAATATGTGTAAAGAATAAAATAACACTTATTTTAGATAAATTTATTTAATATACTCAATGAAAATTAATTTTACATTTGTAATTTCAAAAAATTATAAATTGGATCATGTTATATTATTACTCTGTAGGTTTCATTGTAAATCGAATCAAGTCTACTTCAATATCAACACTACTCTGTTTATGAAATTTATAAGAAGCCGGTAAGTCAAATCTTAACTCTGCAATTACTTTGGAGTAAATACCCCATTTCTTGGCTTCATTTATAATATGATCCCTTGTACTTTTTTTATGTAATGAATAAACAGCTGTACGAGCAAGATGTATAGCCATGTTCAAAAACATAACATCGGCTCCTTTGTCTCTGGTCCCAAATGGTGGATTCATAATAACTGTATCAAAGGATTTAGCTTGTATAATATGTTTGATATTTTTAACATTACACAGTATAAAATCACAACGATCTGATAAATCACGATCAGCTGTATTTTCTACACTAAGTTCAAGAGCAGATGGGTCTATATCAAACCCTAAAAATAATTATCATTTTTAAAAGTGATTTAAGATAAATAAAATTTAATATTGTAATACCTGTACAATAATTAGCACCCAATAAAGCAGCACCTATGCATAAAACTCCAGAACCACATCCCAAATCAGCAATCGATTTTTCAGAAATATCTCCATATACAAATTGGGCTGTATGTAAAATACATGCAGCAATATGTGAAGATGTTGTGTATTGTTCCAGTTCTATTTTTGGATTTACAAATGTTTCAATATCCTCAAGAGCAAATTGTAGTTTTTTTAATTTCATACAAGCCATTTTAATTATTTTTCTATACGAGGCAACACTGGCAATATTGAATTACCAAAGGCTGAATCAGTAGAAATAAAAAACCCAGTAGATTGTAAAATTTGAGTCCGCTGAAAATGGTTGTCTGATGCTCCCTAAAAATAAATTAAAAACAGTAAAGAAAATGTATCCCCTAAAACATTTTTTTTCACTTAGAGATGGATGTTTTATACTAGATTTTTTAAATTTACGTATAATAGTTAAAAAATTTTACTAAAACTTATTAACAGGATCTGTAAGTTCATGAACTAAAAAACCAGATGGATATGTATATATTAATGTACTAAAAAACTACTAATGAACACATTTTTAAGAGAAATGGGACAAGTTGCTATTTGCTAGTTTTCAGAAGTCTTTTTAGGCTCCTGAAACTCAGTGACACTTATATTTGATTTAAATAAATATTGACAGGAGCCCTGGAAACTCAATATTTTAATAAAAATAATTTTGGTTTTTGATTTTGTTAATTTTAGGCTCTGCAGAAGTTAACAGAGTACAATCTACTTTCATCATTTTACTATATTCTGTATATATGTATTAAAAATTATTTCATAAGAATTTTTCAGGGGACATGTGTTGCGGGATGGTTTAAATAGTTGTTGACAATACTGATATGTTAATTCATGCCTACCACTGTAGGTGAACGGATGGTTGACCATATGTGCCCTTTTACGGTGGCGAAAAAACCCCATTTGTTTAGTGCAGAAAGTAATAGTAAACCATTGCAAATAAAAAAAATTTCCAAGATATAACAATCCAATTAGTGTTATCCAAACTAAATGATTGTAAAAATAAAAAGTAAAAATCATTACATAAGCATTTTTTTTAAGAAAAATATAAATTATAACAAAAATAAAGCATACCAGTTATTTTTTATTTACGCTTATGTATTTTTCTTTTAGAAATAATAACTACATATAATGTTAAATATGCCAATTATACACAAATAAAATTTAGTTTACTGATTTTTGTTATATTGAAATAATAATCATGAACATACAGATTATTAGGAATTAATTAATTAAAGATTTTAATACCGGACTATTTGTATGTACAACTGAAGGGGTTGGAACAGCACCTGTTTTGAGTAATAACTGTTTTTTTTGTTCTAAGTCTTCAAGTATTTTTCGATTTTGAATTCCTAAATAAGTTGCTTAAATTTCATATATTTTTTTAAAATAATAATAAAAGCAGTAAACTATGTATGTATGTAACCGAACCCAACACGTACTTTGTAATATTTGAAACCCTAATAACATTTTCTATTTAAAGGTTGTAAATTTTTGTTTCTGAGATTATTAAATAAAAAGTTATAATAAAATGTTAATCTTTATTTTTAATAAACATTACATAACTCAACTTAAAAGCAGTGATGGCATTAAGTTTGATAGGGACCCTGGGTAAGAATGGAGAAGGTTGAGGAGAAGTTCTCTTCAATAAAAATGTTGCAACAACCATTGCCATTGCTTCAAGGGTTTATAAAATAAGCTTAATTTGACAGATTATTCTAAAATTTTATAAAAAGCATTAATAACATAATATGAACTAATTTTAAGTTTTAAAAATTTTTAAGATAGATTCAATATTAACACAAAAAATTATTATAGTCTCATTTATTTACATTAATATTACGAAAAAAGTTGAATTTTATTGAGTATAGTAATTAGTCAAAAATTATTTTTAAGATTAATACTAAAAAATAAATTAAGTGTTTTATTTTAAATAATTCATAGATTTATCCACCTTGAGTTAATATCATTAAATTATTGGTTAAATTGATTGGTGTCTTGACTCATAAACAAAATAAAAATCTATAGGTTAGTGTACAGTATTTAATTAATAGTTGAAAAAAAAATTAATATATATTCATAAAAAATGTTTACCTCTAGCGTTTTGAGTAGGAAAAGACATTACCAATTAATTAATTTCAAATCCTATTATTTATTAATTAATCGTACTGAATATAAATGATAAATTAATGTTTGATTTAAACGTCTAGAGAAATTGAGAATTCATTAGTGTCTATATTGAATGTAATTTTACTAAACTGTGTATACTTAACTCTTAAGATGAAATCGGATAATTGTACTTAAAGTCAAATTTATTTAAAAAAATAAATAAATATTTCCAGCATTTAACGAGTGATAACAGTATCATGTTGCACCGCATAATTACTTATGTTATTCGATCACATACTGCAGTTGATTTTGTTACTATTGATAAAAAGAATCGATTTTGCATGGCATAAATATTCATTTTTTTGACATATGACATATGACATAATACAGCGAATTTACTTTTAGCTTCGATGCGAAGCTGAGAAGGTATTGGTTTTACTAAGATGTGTTTTTTTTTTTTGTGTCTGTTACCACTTTTTCTCAGCTCTCACCGAACCAATTTCTTTCAATGATACGTCAAAAGATCACACATTGTATCTAGTCGAAGACATTACCCTTAAAAATTGAAAAAAATGCCCTCGTTCCCCGTAAATGGGGGAAACCTCCAAAAAAATTACAAATTTAAAAATCGCTAATTTTCGAAATTTTTTCAATTTTTTTTACTTAAAATTGCTATAAATTTTTTAAAAATAACCAAATCAATATAGTTTTTTTTTATAGATGCATAATGTCTTTACCTATCATTTGGTTTTTTTTTTTATATGTGACCCTTTACTTGCCCACAGGGGGTATTTAAAATGACAACTTTTTCACAAAAAATTAATTTTTTCAACTTAACTTTTGAAAATGTTCCGGAAGGTCTGACACTTTTATATATATCTTAAATTAAAGCTAATGTAATATACTTTATTATGCAAAAAAAAATTTTGGACTTTATTTTATCTTCATGGTAAAAACAGACATCAAAGTTGATAATAAAAATACGATTTTTGTAAAAAAATTCTTTTTTATATTTTTAACTTTATAATGCTATAACTTTTATTTTGGACTTTATTTTATCTTAACGGTGACAATGGCTACCGAATGCTATTTTTGTGTGAAAATTTTCGATTTTGTATTTTACGTTTTTAACTTTATTATGCTATAACTTTTTGAAAAATGTATGGATCAGTACAATTTTTTCATGAGGAGTAGTATTTATATACATCTTTCATTTGACATACTGTTTTTTTAAATCCGACCATTTCCTTATATGCGAAGGGAGTTCAAATCTAAAAAATGCATGTAGAAAGTAGAACTTTTTCAACTTAAATTTTGAAAGTGTTCCGGAAAGTCTGACACTTTTATATATATCTTAAATTAAAGCTAATGTAATATACTTTATTATGCAAAAAAAAAATTTCGGACTTTATTTTATCTTCACGGTGAAAATGGCTACCAAATGCTATTATTGTGTGAAAATTCTCGATTTTATTTTTTACATTTTTAACTTTATAATGCTATGACATATTGAAAAGTGTATGGATCAACATTATTTTTTTATGAGAAATAATATTTTTTAATAATCCCTTTTTCATTCTACATACTTTATCTTAATTAGGATATTAATAATGAACTAGCAGATAATGTAGCTTTTGGAATAGTCCACCAATTTTCTAAAATTAAACAGTATCTAAAGATTTGCATCGAAGCGTTTTTTTTTTATAGTGATTTTAATCACTGTCAGATATCATTATACTTGATCCATCTATACCACGTCACCACTGTGCCGCGACCCCCCTGTGCTGGGTTTTTTGTTAATTTACACTGTCTTCAAAATTGTGGTTTTAGTCAAAGATTTGTCGTTTACAATGAATAGAAAATCAATGCCCTTGTCTTTTTTGACTAAGTAGTGTCAGAAATGGATGTCCGAGTTGGAAAACATGTTTACATTATTCCATTTTATTTCATGTGGTGTGTACCACTTGGGATTATGTATTTTTTATATATTTTAAAGTGACCCATTGATTTAATTGTTAAAATAGGTTGCACATTTGACAAGATCATTTTACATTTATGTATATCTAATTTTAAAAATAACTATGTTATCATTAACTAATGTTTATCTAATAGAACTAAGAGTGTATTAAATCTGAGTGATGATAAGAATAATATAACTTGTTGATATTTTTTTTTTTTTGAGTAATTATTAATATCTATTGTTGTGTTGTTTGTCAAATTAAGTGATCTTGTTCGAAGATTCACATTAAACAAATAATTTGTGGGTAATAATATTGATAAGGTACCCTCGCAGCAATTGGAAAAAGTAGTTTATGTATTTTATTTTCATACGTCAATACTAAATAATATTAATTACATTTTATGTCATCACTTATGTTTTATTTTCTCTATTGGATCTATTTGTAATCTTATTATGTATACTTACATTCAATTTTTGAATACATTGAAAATATATAATTTAATGTAGTTCACAAAATAACTGTATTTTATTATTGTTATTTATCAATTCATAGTACCTCAATAATAGTATTAAATCATAACAACTATAATATATAAAAATCTTTTTTTGTATACATATGCATTTTCTTTAATTTGAGTAATTTTCAAATAACCCATTTTTTTATAATTCAATTAAAAATAAACCCAGCACAGTGGAGAAGTGGCATAGTTGGGTCAAGTATAATATCTGACAATGATTAAAATCACTATAATAAAAAACGCTTCGATGCAAATCTGTAGTGTTTAATTTTAAAAAATTGTCCGGTTATTCCAAAAGCTATATGATTTCCTATTTCCTTATTTATACCCTGATAACAAGTTATATGATTTATAAGTGTAATATATCTTCTTCTTCCTCGCCTTAATCCCAACTGCTTGGGGTCAGCCACCTTTATCCTAAACTTCCACTTGACACGATCTCTCACATCAGCTGTCTTCATAACGCATTCAATAGCATCCTCCATCTCTTTTTTGGTCTTCCTCTACCTCTTTGTCCTTCAACATTCATTTCTATAACTATTCTTACAACCCGATTCTTTCATAACATGACTAAACCATCTAAGTCTATTTTCTTTTCTTTTATCCACGATTGATGCTACACCTATACTCCCTCTTATATGCTTGTTCCTTGTTCTATCTTTTCTAGTCACTCCACTCATCCATCTAAGCATTCTTACCTCTGCTACACTCATTCTCTGCTCTACTTTCTTATCAACCGCCCAACACTCTGACAACCATACATCATAGCTGGTCTCACTACAGTCTTGTAAAATTTATCTTTCAGCTTCATTGGAATTCTTTTATCGCATAAAACGCCAGACGATTCTTTCCACTTCAACCACCCGCACTTTATTCTGTGTTTTACATCCTCGTCAATACCACCGCTCTTGCACAACTGACCCTAAATACTTAAAACTCTCCACCTTTCCAATCACGTCCTCGCCTATTGTCACTGACCTCCTCATTACACCTACCTCGTGTTCTCCTTCGTCAAACTCGTACTCTATATACTTTGTCTTACTTCTACTTATTCTTAAACCCTTTTCTTCAAGAGCTGATCTCCACACCTCTAATCTTTGACTAATTTTCTCCTATTAACACAATATCGTCAGCAAACACCACGCACCACGGCACCTCTCCTTGTATTTCTCTAATAATTTCATCCATCACTATAGAAAATAAGTAAGGGCTTAAAGCAGAACCCTGATGCACTCCTACTTTTACCCGAAAACCTTCCGTTACTCCTTCCACACTTTTTACCCTGGTAAAAGTGCCATCATACATATAAAATTAGATTGAAAAATAATTAGTAATTATCTTATCTAATTTTCAGTGTCATAGAAACTATCACATAGTTGAAAAATCTGGTGCCAATCTCAGAGAAAATCTTGATTAAGTTCAAAACGTAAATTAAAAGAGGAGGAATTGTCGCTGAATTTTGTTAAAATAAAATTATTATAAGTTTTATTAATAATTTTCTTAGCGTTTTATTTTCCATTCACGATAAATGAGTTTCTATTTTGTTGATGGCGATATATAGAAAATGTTCCATCATGATACTCAAGTATTTTAAATCTTCATTTTCAATAAAAAAAAAAATTAACAAACAATACATACTATCTACTAAAATTATATAGGACATTTTATCCTTTTTTATCTACATCTTATTTTATTATAAATACCATTTTTTCATTAAAATAATGATTTTTCATAAAAGATATAGTTAAATTAAATTAATTTTTATAAACCAAAATAAATATCAAGTTTGTTGTAAAAAAATATATTTTCGAGAGTGATTTAAGGGGTATCTATCAATATTTAGATAATATTGTAATACAGATTATCAATATTTTTTAAACAATTATTTAGAATGTGTATAGTAGTAGTTGCGAAGTGTTTTTAAAATTAAACTACATTGTTATGTTTAAAAATTTGATACTTTTAACAAACAAAAATTGTATATTCATTACATAATTTTTAATTTTTTAGAAAGATATGATATACCAATAAAATATTAAGATAAATATATATTCATATAATATACACAAAGCTATAGTAGCATTGCTTCTTTGAACTATTAAAAAAAAAAATTTATTTTGCCTTTATTTGACATAAAAAAATATAAAAGTGTAAAAAATGTTACATTAATTTATATGGTTTGTATTTCACTTAAAGATCGATAGGGCATATTTTTTATTTCTAAATGAATCTAATTTACTAATTTTAAAACTTTCGTCCAATGGAACAATATTTATGTGGGAGCTTATAAGGAAGTTTATACTTCTTGAATGCATGTATTCAAGGCAATTAAAATGGAAGTATTTCTTTTATTTTTATTTTAATAAAGTAGGAATTAATTTTATTTATTTATTTTATGTGTGTGCGTGTTCATGCTAAGACAATAGTACTTATTTTATAAAAACATGCAACTACAATAATTTTCAAAACTCTAATAAAATTATTAGTTTTATATTTATCAGGCCTAAGAACCGAAAAAATATATACCTATTAAATTAGTTGTTAGTATATGATACATTTTAGCTTCGATGCAAAGGTATTAAATTTACCATGATGTGTTTTTTTTTATTGCCACTTTTTTTCAGTTCTCACTGGACCAATTTCTTTCAACAATACACCAAAATATCAAAAATTGTATCTAGTTGAAGATATTACCCTTAAAAATTGAAAAAAATCCCTTGTTCCCCGTAAATGGGGGAAATCTCCAAAAAAAAATTACAGTTTTAAAAATCGATAAATTTTGTTATTTTTTTATTTTTTTTTCTTAAAACTTCCATAACTTTTTAAAAAATTCACAAATTTTAATATAATTTTTTTTTATAATGAAACCTTAGATATTTTCCTTTTATTCGATATAATATTTTTGAAAATTCGACTCTTTAACTGCCACAAAAGGGGATTCAAAGTAGAAACTTTTTACAAAACTCAACTTTTTTAATTTAATTTTTGAAAATGTTCCGAAAATATTGACACTTTTATTTAATCTTAAATTAAAGGTTATATTATATACTTTACTATGAATAAAAAAAAAATCTATATTTAGATTTTCTTTTTGGTAAAAATGGCTACCGTATTCAAAAATATGCTATTTTTGTGTTAAAATTCTGGATTTTGTATTTTATTTTATTTTAAAATAACTTACAAAGGGAATACACTGACTTTCATGAATATTATATAATTTAATTGACATAGAATAAAGTTTATAAGACATAAGAAGTTAAACATATTTAAATTTGTTTGCTTTTTTAAAGTCGAAAAAGTAACTTTAAAATTTGATTTAGCTTAAATTGCTAATTTTATTACGCGACGGAAGCGACAGACAGTTGCCGAATCGGTAACACTTGTGTCTTTTACGCTAAGAGTACGAGGTTCACATCCGCCTGTGGCATTTAATATTTTGAATTTTTTTTTAGTTAGAAAAACATTTTCAAATCATTTGATTTTTATCTCATTTAGATTCAATAACTTCAATAAATATCAAGGATGTTGTCTCTCCGTGTGAGAAGAAATTTCTTATTCATCTTAATATTATTTTACTAGGTGATTTTTTTTTGTGACTGCGATTTATTTTCCCAACACTCAATTGACCTACTTTTTTCAACGATACGTCAAATTATTACAATTTGTATTTGGTTGAAGATATTACCCTCAAAAATTGAAAAAAACCCTTAATCGAATAAAATGTAGCTTAACCAGCTTTATCCATACTAATAATTAAAATCATTTGATTGGTTTTTAGTAAAAGTAAATCATTAAAATTAATTCAGTTCTGATTATTTCAATTGTAGAATCTTTTAAACACCAAAAAATAATTACTATTATTTCTATTTAAGTGATCTATTACAATAAAAATGCAATATAAATCGAGCTTTTCTGATAAATTTACTTTATAATTTACTTTCTGATAAATTTATTTAAAAAAAATTTGAAAATACAAAGCAATCCAAATATATACACGTTATAATATTGAATATACAGAGTACAATTTTTTTCTATTTAATGATGGTCATTTCAAACTTACAAGTTGAGCTAAAAGTTATGGCAATAAATTTATTTTATTTTTTATTATAAACTTTCACTTTAAAGGACAAAAAAAATGTAGGTTAAAAATGATTAATTCTAACATATTAAAAATCAAAATTAATAATAATTTGAAAACAATTAATTATAAAAATTATATATTTTAATATATATAGAATATAGAAGAATTACTAATCTGGATATAATTAAGGAAATATGAGATCATATAGCTTTTGTAATTATCCATCAATTTCTTAGAATTAAATTAAACACTCTACAGATTTGCATCGAAGCGTTTCTTATGATAGTGATTTTAATCACTGTCAGATTAAGTCTATACTGGACCCAACTATGCCACGTCCCCACTGTGATGGGTAATTTATTTTACATTGAATACAATGATTATAGAACCAAAGATATTATGAGATCGCTTTTTAAAATCTTAATTAAACTTAAAATTAGACTTTTAAAAAATGTTTAAAAACCGAAATAAACAGAAAAATATGTTGGTTAAAATCGATTTTTAATCTTTATATTTATTTGTAGTATATATAAAACCAACCTTACAAATTCTTAAAAAAAAAAAACGATGTAGGTCAAATAACCTACTAGATATGGGAAAATGTTCGAAAACCCGAAATTATTTCAGTTTCTAAATTCGGTTTATATACATATAAATTATTTAACTAATCTTAAAATATTTAAAAACTAAATATAAACATGCTGTGCATTATGAAGTACAATACAATGGTATGTTAATTTATATTCTATTTTTATTCACAAATTTGCTTAAAATTTATACAAGTTAAAAGTTAGATTAGGTGAGAATTTACGTGGTAAAATCATTCGACATGAATAATGGCGAGAAATAAATAATATTCATTATACTAAATGTACTTTTTTAAAAGACTTATAATTTTTGGTGATCGTCAAAAAAGATAAATTATCATAAGGATTTATATGCATTTAAGGGAGATTAGGGGGTTTATTTCATCTAAAACGAAAATATTTTATTGCTACTGTGTAATCCAACAACAAAAATTTGTATGTACTTCGATCTTTTTAAAACGGCTCAAACAAAATTTATAATTGAATATCAATCCGGGTAAAGATATCAAATATTAAAAGCATACAGAGGTTCTTTAAGGAAATTTGTTATTTATATTTTGGAATTTGTTTATATATAATTTGAATGATGTATTATTTTTATAATAATTTATTTTAGTATTGTAAAAATTACAATACTTAATTGTTTTACAATATCAATTTCATACTTAATTTAATTACTATAACTAGTAATCTGTATTATACTTACAAATTATAAAACTTGTAATCGGTATATGATTAAGGAAATATATTTCCTTAATTAACTCATGAGTTGATGTTGCTTTTGAAATAATTTAACGATTCCTTCTAAAAATTAAACACTATCTACAGGTTTGTATTGAAGCGTTTCATATGATAGTGATTTTAATCATTGTCTGATATCATTTATACTTGTTCCAATTATGTCGTGATCCCACTGAGCGCAAGTTTTTTTATATTGTAGCCATAGATGTTCTTGCGGTGAGATATGACGATAAAACTTCCTCTTACTAAGAAAATAATTATGCAGTGAAGAAAACTATTCTTTTTTGGAGGAGATAGCAAAAAAAAAATCGTATTTATTTCTCCCCTGAGACGTAACCTTGAAAACATTCCTAATTTACATTTTTGTATGTTGAATTTCAATTATTTTTATGTTATTACTTTAGTGTGTTAAACTATGAACTTATATCATTTCAGGACATCTAGGCGGAAGAAAATTGTATGTTTTGTTATATTATAACAACACATACAATATTTTTCAATTGTATGGAGGTTTTTACAAGTAAATTTTGAGGAGTTTAAAGTGCTCTAACCTTCCCATAAAAGTCACCTGACTATTGTATGTGTTTAAAAACGAATAATTACAAAGAATGTACTTAAATATCAGTATATTTTTATAGTTAAAAAATATCAATTTGATATTTTTTAATCAATTTAATAGTTTGATTTGATGCATACAATTTGTATTAATTGGTAATGTCAATTAATTTTATATAAAGTTAATGGTAGTTCAAGTTGCTGACTTTTAAGTATCTGTTATTTATCCTGTATGAAAGAAGATCTATTTAGTTTCTAGTAAATGGCTAGGCCAAGCGAGGGTGTGAGACTGTGGTGTAAAATGATAAACGTTAAGTTTACGGTGGCACGGTACAAAAAACAAATTTTCTCTGTCTCAACTATGAAGCCGGAAACCACCTCAGCGTCTAAGTGTTACGTTCGTAGTTCATGCAATATTCATGTACGCGTATGCGTTACCTGCTACATTTTATATACTAGGAGGGGCTTTAAATGAGTAGAAGGGGCTACATTTCAAGTATGTTTTTTAAGGGGAGGGCCAAGCACGCCGTCTGGTGGTTGTTGTAATCTTTCCTCTTGCGTCCCTAACGGCTACGGTGGCGAAGAGTCGGTCAAATAAATAGTGTGGTGTGGTGATCGTACACGGTATAGTAGTAGTCATGGTGCGGCGGTCGTGCGGATTGGTTAGGCGTTCGTCGACCTGCACGCGACTCTTTGCCGACAGACGAACCTTCGTCACCGTTTCCTCATTTTACCTTCGTCCCCAACACAGCTGCCACTTCCACTACCACAACTTTTACCGCTTTCCGTTTCCTACTTGTTGATGACTGTCGCCACCGTTGGTTCCATTTTACCGTCGACTCGTTTGTTTATCGCCCCCGTATTAATCGGTGTTACCCCTAACTTTTAAGTTATTCGTCACGGAACTTTGCCAACTGGTACTCGGAAATGTGCGTGCATAAGTGTCTCGGACAAACGAATGACCGGTCACCTACAATGCTGACTAACACGTCATTAACATTCGTGGCTTAACGAAGGTACGGAGAAAAAGGATTTATAACATTTTGTTTTAATTATATTATTATATGTTATAGTTTGTTTCTTGAATTTTATTATGTCATTCAGCTCATGTAAAATTAAAATTTAAAAAAAGCATTACGAGTATCTATTAAAAATAGCATTTTGCCATTAAATGTAACAAATAAATATTAAGTTATGTAAAAAATGAGTTTATAAACATTTAGGACGTAAAGAAGATTAATAAATAAAATGTCTATATAATTCCAGGATTTCAAAAAATATATAATAATCACAGATAAATGTTTGATTTTTCTTTTAAATGACTTACGTTTTCTGATTGAAGTTTTAATTAAAAACGACTTATTTCATGGTATTTACCACATATATTATTTAGGTGAAATAGAAATTAATTATTTGTGTCAATAAAGTTTGGCAGAGTTAAATTTCTTCGATTTGTTTTAAGAAAATCAATAAGATATTTTTATAGAAAAAAAAAAACAATATCAAATGTGTATTAATCCACATATTTTTATCAAGTTAAATGTTTGCTTGTAGTTTGGCATCGACAAAAGCTTTTCTCAGATATTTCGGTAGATTTCGGTACTTCCCTAGAATGCTTAAAAAGTTCAAAGCTAATGTCATGTATTTTTTCGTATACATTTGACTTTATCAAAAAGTGGATTTATTTTTATATTCATAACATGTTTGTTTAATTTTACAATATAGAAAATTCTCCTTAGGTTTCACATTATTTAAATACTATTTCAAAGGAGAGTATAAGATGTTTAAAAAAATATTTTAATGGAGTTTACGGATTTACATTAAGCTCACATATTTTAATTAAAAGAAAATTAAACAATGAAATTTTATTTATTTTTTCAAATTAGTTCCAATGAATCAAAATAAATCGAGTTAATTAAAAAAAGTTTTTAATTTTTATTGTTAAATCTATAAATCTTGTTAATGTAATAACAATGATTACCTCGAGGAATCATTGATGTAAAAATTTTGTTTGATTATAATAGATAACTAATTTAAGACTCATTTGGGATCTTCATTATTTATTTAAATAAATCTCGATTCATTTAATTTCAAAAATTCGTATAATAATTAGTTAAAAATATTTAGTTATTAATAGTTTAAGTTATTAACAGGATAAGGAATATGTTAACGTGACTTTTAAAGAAATCTACAACTGTTGATCATGTTGCCGATCCGGTTGCCTAACACTTTACTAGCTCGTCGCCAGCAACCTCATACTCCAAGCCCAACAGAACCTAAAGTTCAAGTTCGGCCATTCACCAAAGATTCATTAGACGTGAGACAAAATGTGCCTGCGACGTCTACAGGTTATGGTTACCAGACTAGGAACAAAGTTAGCGTCCTTGATGGATCTGTTTTGCCAAGCAAATTTGAACCTTTTCCCAGAGAGTTGTATGGTAAACCATTAGAAGAAATTGACAACTTTATATTTGACGAGGTGAGTAAATTTATTTTTTTTTTTTTATACATAATTTTACATAAGAGAGTAATGGATGTTTTATCTTAATACTTAACTCTTTGATTTTAATATAATGTTTTAAAATCATTGACTAAATAATTTTCATTAGCAATTTAAAATTTAAAAGAAAATGTATAATAAACAGGTTCGTGCCAGGGAGTCATGGTTGACAGATATATCCCCCCCCCCCGTGTGTGTAACTGTCTTGGGTACATTTTAGTTAAACTTTTATCAGTATAATTTAGTTATCTTAATAAAGTTTGTTTTTTTTTATCGATTTCGTTACGTTATCGTATGATTGAACTAATGTATAAATAAAACCGTATATTTTATACACTCTGTAGATAAAATAACTAAATACATAGGTCGGTCTGGTAGAAAATCAGTATTTTAAACCGTGATATCATATCCATACACATAATATTAATGTTATTTATATTATCTAGACAATTAATATTACTCTGATAATAATGATTATGGTTTTAAAAGTCTATTTATAGTGTTTTTGTTGTTCATTTCACTACAAAAATATAATATAACTTATATTATATTTTAGTCTTGATATTTAAGGTAGTTTTTATTAAAGTGAGAAATCATTAACTGCTTACATAATAAGTACACTCGAAAAAAATCTTATGGCTAAAAAGAAATTGTAAAAGTAGCTTATTCATTCATATTAATAAACTGTACGTAAGCCATCTAAATTACATGCTTAAGTAAAACTTATTCATAAGAATTAAATTTTAATACAATTTTTCATACCGAGTCAATAGTTTAGGTACTATTTTGTAGACAATATTTTATATGATAAAATTCTAATTGAACTTTTTGAACAACACTCGTGAAGCAAGGTCGAAATACTTACATATAATTTTTAAATATTTATTCTACTAATACAAAAAAATATTTTATTCGATGTGCAGTGTACATTAATTATTTAATATTAGCGAAGACTTACTTTGAGAAAGTTTTTATAGTACATGACTAATATAAATTCTATATATATTTATTTGAAATACCTTGGTATAAAACTTTTTTATTTATAAAAAAATAATGATCTAGTTTCGAACTACAACAATTATTCGACATGACAACAACTATCAGCAGTGCGTGATATTATTAATTTAAATTGTTTCGTGTAGTTTATTAAAAAAAAAAAAAAAACTCCATATACTTATAATGGAATATAGTTATTTACTTCTGATTTGTCAATGTTTTATATTGGAATGATTATTTTTGCATTTTAAGAATTAAATTGAGTTTCGAGACAACTTTATGTGAAACTAATAATCTTGTAAATATTCAATACAACAAAAACAAATTTATTAAGTTTTTTTACTTGAAATAAAATTAAAATTTTAATATTTTGATAAGGTTTATCCGTCATTTGATGATTACAAAAGTAAACATTTTTACTTATATTGGAAAAATTAACGTCATATCAAAACTAAAATTTCATCTTGTTGATTCACATATAAGGTAGATGAGGTAGAGAGTCTAAATTATATTTTCTAAACTGTTTAGATACAAGTAATAAAGCCTAGCTCGTATAAGGCATTATTACCCATTACTTATTGAGCTTTTGTTTAATGATTATGATGAAACGTTTAATTTGTCAAGTAACATGAATATAGTTAAAAATATTATATTAGCTTTTTGTAGTCATATTAAAAAAAAAAAAATTATTTTATTATAATACAAATAAATTTTGATTAAGAGTTTAAATATTAAATTGTTTATTCGCCGATAGTTTTGAAAATATAAGAAATACAACTATGTTGGAAAATATACGTGTTATCTTTTTATTAGTATATTCTTTAAGTAAATTTTTTTAAACGGTAAAAGACAACAATTTACCTCGACTGTCGTCGTATTTTTTCATTAAAAACGTGGTGTAGTAGAAAATAATAATACTAATAAAATGAAATATAACGGAGCACACCTGATACTGCCGTTGTAACGATACTACACTACGATGCCAACGGTTTCCCTTAAAAAGAGCTCAGCAGGAGCGAATGTTGAATGCCGAGAGTGTTCGTGATATTTTACTTTCATGAATATGTAATAGTGAAAAACTGAATCTGCTCCACATGCCGCTACCAAAATGTTGTTCATACTACCTTAATATTTGTAAAAACTCAGTAAAAAAACAATAGATTTATTAATCGATCGCAATGTTTTATGTGGAGCATTTTAGTCGATCAACTAATCGCTTATATAATTGATGGTTAAATTAACAAGAAAACAGGTATTTCATTTACCCCGGATAAAGTATCAGAGAAATCAATGAGTGCAACAAGAGTAGATGAGTTTTAAAGTGTAGTGAATAATATCCAGGACGCCTATTAGGCCAATTAAATGATGAAAAATTACTTTTAGGGTTTATGTAGAGATTAAAATAATGGATAGGGAAATAGTATCATGATAATGAACTATCAGAAATCGAATAAATATGTTCATGTTCATAAAGTTTCTTTATTGATGTCATTATATTGAGAAATTTCCAAATATTCATGCGTGATATACTTCAATGACTATAAATTATTAAGGTAAAAAAATTTCCCCAAATATTTGTCTTCATACCTTAGTATTTCCTTTTATTGTAATATTTTTTTAACTCTCTTTTCTGAATTTTGTCATAAAGTATATTTGATATTTAGTAAGTTTGTGTTTAACTTCCCACATTATATTATATTATATAGATCCACAGTAGCCATTTATTTTTATTTTATGTATTTATATTGTAGACTTACTTACCTATAAAATATATCGTATTATTAAAATTTAAGTATATTTAATTAACAATAAATAAAAATTGATTATATTCAGAAAAGTGTTGAGAACTATCACACCAATGTATTTTCTAAGTTGAAATATTTGACTGGGTTATTTTATTTTAAAAATTTAAATAATACATTAAATGTATGTACAAATAATTGGATTAATTGATAATATCCGAATAGAAAAAAATACATGAAAACTAATGTGTAAGTAATGCAAATTATTTGACTGAAATTCAAGTTGTATATTTTTTAAATACTGTTTTTAGATTTGTCATGTTACAGTTAACTTATAATTTTTAACCAAATTCATTTTTGAGAGATTAATTACGACTACCCATTGAATTCAAACAATGTAAGCTAAGGTTACATTATCAAACGAAACATTACACTAAATAAATGTTAACATCTAGATCAAAGAAAAGAAAAATAAATAAGTACATAGAAGATCTTGAGCGGTAAATGAAAAAAAAACAGGAAAGTTGTTACTATAAACTTTCTGAACTTTGGAATTTTATTGTTTCAAAAGTTTCAGTAATTTAATGAGGACACCAAGAAAACGAAGGAGAAAAAACAAGATCCTGCATTGTACATTCATAGCTTTATATGCACTTTTATATCTTATTAGAAAAATACTATTCACAATTACTGAAAAGTTAATATTTATCAGTAGTTTTCGTCAAAAACTGAATTCAATCAAAGTTTATAACACAATAAATTAGGTATAGGACTGAAGTCCTTTGTACTGTTATATTGTACTGTACATATTGACATCATCAGCTGTCACCGCAGTTTTGGCTAAGTCATTTGCATGTGAAAAACTTAAAGATCTTAACAGTTTACACATTAAACAACAGATTTACAAGTAAAAGAGACCAAAAGTTTTTGTTTCTACCCTTCGAGGCATCTTTTGCTTGGCTAACAAGTAGTAAAATTTATTTTATTTAATAAATCATTGAAAATGTAAATTGTGAACATAAATTAAACGGTCATAAAAATGTATTCAAAACATTATTTTTATGTTTCTGTATTTTATAGCAATTATGTAAAACATCCATAAAAATGGATTGTATATTAGTAGAATTTTTATTATGAAAATAGAAAAGTGCAATAGCTAAAATTTAATTAAGCTTTTAAGTTTTCTGATAATAGCCTTAATGGCTCATTAGGAAATTTAATTTTTTTTTTCAAGGGAGGTTTTATTAAATGTATAACGTAAAGGAGATAACGATCATCATTATCTCATTACTATGTGGACATTGAAATTTTGTTTGATCATATTATTTATAGTTTAAATTATACCGTGATTATTTCCGATAGTATTGTGTATTAGGTGTAATACTTAGGCGGTAAAACTTTTTAATAGTAAAAAGTAATNTTAGTTTTTAATTATACCGTGATTATTTCCGATAGTATTGTGTATTAGGTGTAATACTTAGGCGGTAAAACTTTTTAATAGTAAAAAGTAATTATTATTTATCAACACCTCAGCTTCCGTTACTATATAGATTGAAAATATTTTTAACTTTTTATGAGAAACATATTTTATTATTATTTTCTATTCTACTAATTTTCATTGGAAATAATGGTATTCAGTCATTTTAAAATATCTGTGGTGGCTGTTATTATATTTTTTAAATATAGTATTTATTTTTAATGTCATTAAAAAAGTATAAAAAATTGTTGTTGTATATATATTACTTGTTATATATATAAAAAAGTTTCAAAGATTATTTTTATTTTAACAATTAAATCAAACTACATGTTTTTATACCTAATAAATTACACCATTTAATATTTATAATTTTTGTGGTCTAATAATCAAAAATAATAATTTAGCTTATAAATGTTTTTACTATGATTTGATGAAGAATAAATGTTTTAAAAAATGCATTGAATACAAAAGGTCACAGTGTATTGATGAAATCGATAGCGTTATATGACCCTACTTGTTGAGAACCCACACGTGAGTCGTGTTTACTACAAACACATTTTGTTACGCTTAAACCTCTCCATATGAATATTACAATAAAAAAAGTTTATATTTAAAATTAAATAAACTTATTCTTTAATTTGTTTACCTCTGTAAAATAATTTGTTTTTTCTATGGAATGAGCTTACGCAAAAATATTGAGAAAACAAGAAAAGGTTCCAATATTATAATTAGTATTTCAACGTTAATAATTATTACAATTAATAACTGAGATAATTTCATGTAGTTCTAATGGAATTTGGACTTCATCCCAAAATTTAGGTAATATTATGTATAGTCTTCTTTTGCCAATGAAAAGGTCTGTTGAAACTATTTTAATTTTTAGAATGTTAGGTAGTTAAACAAATAATAATAGTAAATCGATATTTACCGTTGCATATAAAAAAGTTATAAGAGGTCAATATTGTTATAGCTAAACTGTCATTTACGTGTACGGGGTACAAATTCGCACAATTTATGACCAAATGATGATTGTATAGAAAGTTATAATATATGAAATAACTACATAAATATATTTAACGGAAGTTGTGTGGGTCATTTATTCCACGGAGATGTAAAAGGATTTAAAATTAATTTAAAAAACTCGTTTTATATTTATCAAAAACATATTCTTATCCGTAACTTTAAAATAGTTTTAAAGCTATAAATTATGGACATAAAATTACTGAATATTTTTATAAATTAAAATTGTGTATTTTTAAGTAAATATAAGTAAAGTACAAAGATTAAAAAATTCAATCGAGTGTGTATTCCAGAAATTATTTACTGTAAACTTTTTTTAAGATAAATAAATTTCAATTCCTACAGAAAATCAAAGAAAAAGATAAAACAACTAATTGAGAAGCTGGAAAATATTAAACTAAATATTGTAACGTACGTTTGTACACGATCGATATGTAAACCATTTGTAAAATAGGTACAACATTCGGTGTTCTACACGGCTAATTGCCAGGGGAATTAAAATATTGTCGAACAAATGAATGCATATATAGAAAGATCCAGTAGAGGGGCGGTGATTAAATGTAGAGTAGGAGCAGAAACGATTTATCGTATTGCTTTCACAATCCTAATTTAACCACGCCAAGTATCGACTTGACCGAATTGCATGCGGTTCAGTTTTAATTAGACCTCATCGGCGTAATGTTATTAATAACGCGAGGATAATAATTTGTACTATTCAATTTATATTTGACCATAAATAGAATTAATATTAAAGTGTTTCCGTACAACGTACCAACAGTTCAAAAATAGCATTTTTGAAACACTGGAATCATATTAAGCGATTCTCTATTCTCAAACCGGCGTTTTATATAGGCAATTTCAATACAGGAATGCAGTACAAGAAAACACTCGTTTTATATTAAATATTTTTCTTGTCTAGCCAGGACAATTACTGCAAATCTCTTTGATACTTTGGATCTTAACCTTTATAATTAACATACGAATTCATGGTTTCAAGTTTATGAAACTGTATTTAGTGAAAATGTTGCAGTTATTAATTACAATTATTAAAAGATTCGGCCATATGCATTTTCATCGTGCTTATTCTTCGTTTATTATAATTTTTTACTACTATTCAATTAACTATTTTTTAAAAATACATGGCAAACAATTATTTTATATCTTGTTTTAACTTCCTTACTCCTAATATACGTAGTCATTAGTTTAAAAAAATGGTTATTTATGTTACTTTTTTAGAGCCATATACAGACTGAGTGATATATTTAAAAATAATAATTTATTGTTTAATGATATCATGATACATCATTTTAATCAATAAATGCTGTAGCCTAGAGACGAATGTTCAGTCTACAATTATGAAGGTTCCGTACTTACAACTAAAGGTGTAAAAACATTTTTAATGTGTGTTAAGAACCTTAATTTTATTTTTGTTAATCATCTCTGCTTATTGGCGTTAAAATTGTATTTCTAACTCTACGAAATCTTAAAATTTTAAATTAGTCGTTAATGAATTTAAGGAAGGACTACCGGTCTACCTTGAATTAGGATACATCAATAAACTGCATATTAAATTTATTGTAAAAAAATTAAGTGTTAGTTTAATGAATGCAATTTTAATTCTAAAATATTAAAATACATTTTGTTTTTTTAATTAAAGCTAGGACAAGAAATTATTTCGATTTCTAGAATGTTTTTACCATATCTAATAAGTTAGTTGATCAATGTTCATTTTTTTCAAAAACAAAAGTGTTATGAAATCACTAAAATCTTAATTGCACTTAAAATATTACTTAAAAAAAACTTTTAAAATCAGATTTGCCGATACACATATATATATTTTTTATTAGTTTTGGCTTTTTAAAGTAAAATTTTAAATTCAATCGAATTTTTGAAGGCGGAGCATAATATTTTGATTTCTATGACAATTTTTTCGTCATGTTCTAAAAAAAAATTCTATGCAATTCTACTATTTTACTAGGTATATTGCCACAAACCAAATTTATTTCGGCCAGTTACCCGGTTTTTAATTTATATTTCGGTTAGGAGATACTAATATATATATATATGTACCTTGCATTGATAAACGAGAGCGTCGACTATAAAAACTAATGAATGGAAATAAAAGTTCAATTGAATAATTGTAGCATCGTTATTTTCGAAAACATTGTTATTTATGTTATGGTTTACATTTCTTTTGTCTTACAGCGAAAATGTTTTATTATTTAAATACGTTTTATTATATTTTTAAATTGGTTTAAAAATTAAACATGGAATTATTTTTAGAATCAGAGTTTAAATTTGTATTTCATATGTTATAGATTGATATTAAAAAATCATAACTTAATAGTATGATCATAATTAAGGGCGTAGTTAAATATAATTATTTTTAAGGGTTTGAATTAGGAGTTTAAGGTTATATTTTCATATGTAAATTTATCTTCATTTTTGATCTTATGACAGTAAAAATACGTTTTTATACAAACATAAAATGTTGCCTATATTTATGACAAAATATTCTATAGGTTTGGTAATGACGATTGTAAGGTAATAACGCTAAAACGAAATTAATTTATACGTGTTAATTACTCTGCAATATCATATTTATAACTTTAGAGGATTGCCTGATGTGTTATGCAATAAGATAATTCTAATGAGGCTGAGAGATAAGTTCTATAAGACTGTAGTGAGACCAGATACGATGTATCGTTCAGAGTGATGAGCGATTGACAAGAAAGTAGATCAGAGAATGAGTGTAGCAGAGATGAGAATGTTTAGATAAATGAGTGGAGTGATTTTAGTAGATAGGATAAGGAACGAACAGATAAGAGGGAGTATAGATGTAGCGTCAATTATGGAAAAGATGAGAGAAAATAGATAGTTAGGTCTTGTTATGAGGAGCGAGGAATCGAAAGCTGTAAGAACAGTTTATGAAAATGAATATTGAGGGAATAAGAGGTAGAGAAAAATAAAAAAAGAGATGATATTGAATGCGATATGAGGATGACTGATGTATATGTAGATGATGTGGGAGATCGTAGCAAGAGGAAGTTTAGGATAAGGGTGACCATCCCAAGTAGTTGAGATAAAGATGAGGAGTAATGATGTTGTATTTTGTTGAAAAACATCAAATAGAGCAATTTTTATTTTTGTCCACTTTTAATACGCAAAACCAATAGATTAATGTTTAGTATTTATAAGTATCTACTTGTCCTTTATTCTTAGTATTCATATGTCGAATTTCAATGAAAATAAAATTAGGAACCGATAAAATGTGTTTATTTAATTAACAATAGAAAATTATAACGAGTATTGCAAAAATAAAATGAATATTTTCCCTGATTCGTATGGATCAATTCAGTTGTAATATTGAATTATTTAAAAAGTATGTTGATTTTAGAATTTCGATTGAAGTATTTTTATCGTTATGATAATAATACAAAATAGTTATTCAGGCGCTTATGTTGTTCATTAAGAATTGGTGATATGTGTGGTGTAAATATAATGATAGATCATTGCTTATGTTGGCAGTGTTGGTTAGGTGTGCGTTTGAATGCAGTGCTTTTGGAAATAGGTTTTTTGGTGATTGATGTCTCTCTGATGACGTCGTGTACAAGTTTTATTCGAGGCAGAAGCATTGCACTACGACTCTACCCTTGCAGAGCTTTATGATGAATTATCCCTCGGGTTTTACCGCCACGAATTACCGTCCGGACACCCAACTTCCTGCCTTTTGCTTTTCAGTTAAACACCATACTGTTAAACATACAACCATTTTCTCCTTATTATAATAAAACGTGTATTGTTACTATCTATTTTTTACCACTCTTTTTACACTATACCTTTTTCAATCGCATATGATCCTTAATGCCCTTTGTCATTTGACCTATATACTTTTACGTTAATAATACATGAGTAGGTACTAAAAATATTAAAAAAAAATTGTGTTCTAACATAAACTGTTTATTTTAATATAATATTCGTACATGAATTTGTACTGTGTCATATTATATTTAAGTGTCATATTTAATTCTAATCTAAAATACTACAAATTTAGATTCAGAAAAAAAACCTTTGTGTGGATTATAATGTACTAACATTTCCTACTAGATTAACTTACTTTATAAAAAATTCTATTACATTCACTTCTAAAATAAAAATTAGCTATGGTGTTTATTGCAAAATAAAAAATGTCTATCTTGTTATGTTATATACTATCGATTGCTGGACGTACGCCAATCGGATAAGACGGCTTCCGTTGAATTGGTTTTTTATTTAATATAAATTAATCGAAAATTATTTATTTATTATTAATAAAATAAAATGTTTATAGATATTTAAAAAATATATAACAATATCTTTTGAATACATTTATTCTTATACATAAAGTGGGTTCTTGGTAGTTAAATATATTTTGGATACTTTTTTCTTTTATTATTTTAGCTCTGTTGCTTCATTCCACAACAACGTGATTAATGGCTGTTGAAACTAACAACAATACTTTTACTAATTGTTTATAAAACTATATGGATACTAATTACAACTTTAAAAAAGAACGTTGACAACTAAAATTTTCCTTGATAATAATTTTATTTCGTTTTAAAAATTAAATAAAATCTTTAATTATGTATGAAAAAAAAATTTGTTACTTTTTTTAAATTCAAAATAGCCAGTTTTAAGTATTTTTCTTACATAATTTTTTAATGGATGATAACAACTGTATCACAAATACTTGTTAAGTTAGAGGTATTTTAATACTATGAAAGGGAATGTAGCGCGGGTAGAGTATACATTATAAATATACACTAGTACAAGTTGTACTCATCATGCGCTTCATACCCACTTGTGTTAAAAATTTGCAACTCAATAAATACTTATCTTGATGTTGTTATCAACCTATCAGAATTTTTTTAATGAAATGACCTACAAATAAATAAAAAATGTTTAAGAAATTAAAAAAAAATTATTATTATTAATTTTAAATTCACTAATAAGAAAAAATATGTTTTAAATGTAGTAAAAAACTATGAAATATAAAAAGTAAGTTACGCAAATTATTGACTGAAGCAAAGTTATTAAAGATTTCAATTCCTGGTGGGACATTCTGTATATAGCGCAAAAGAAAATTTTATGATAATATATATTATTTAAAGAAAGAATTTTTAAAAAATTTGTTTATGTGTATAATTTAATATGGTCTAATATTTGTTTATTATATACTTAAAAAAACTCTTGTTCTCATAATACTTTATTTTATTATTAGTATGTTAACTTAAATTTGTACTAAAATTTTCTTTAATTTTAATATATGATACTTTTTAACCAAATAAGATTAAAATCAATTTCAAATTAAAAAGTGTAAATTATAATAATTTTTGAATACAGTATTTTAATAATATTGTGTAAACTAAAATAACTTTAAATATGGTAGAATTAAATTTTAGAATCATGAAAAATGTTCTTTCAAGTAGTTTAATATTAGTTACATTTCAATTAGGATTTCGAATCTTTATTTGATTTTACGTTTTGAGTAATTATTTAGACATTTTTTTTTTCAAATTAACATTACTTTTACAAAACATTAATTTTAACATTGAGCATTCTTATTATATAAAAATATTTTTTTGTATAAATAATATTTGCATTTTTTTTAGCTTTAATTTGAAGTTAATAGAAATTTAAAAGCCCAAATTCACACCATTAATTGTGTCCATAAAGGAAAAGATTATATTTTTAAATATTTGTTTAATTGTACATTTTTAATCGATGAAACTACCCAAGCTCATTTCATGGCGGTTTTCTGAGTTTTTAAGTTTGTTATAATTCTGCATAATTCCATGCATGACGTGAAACGTTAAGTCGACCCCACGTCATTTTAGATATCTTTTGGCGATAACAACGCACGAAAATGTTTTGGTTAAGGGTACTGGAGTAAACTTATACTTTGTGTAGGTTAACATAGTTATTTACCACCTTCTTCATGTTGCTATTTTCATTTTCGTTTATCAACATTACATGTTCAATATACACAGCTATGTTTTGAATTGTCAAATTCCATAGTTGTGCTGTCACCCCATCTAATGTCGGTTGTGATTATGACAAATCGTTTATAAAACTAGCCTGAAACATATTAAATCACAGAATGTTTGCTTTCGATGTTAAAATTTTTACTGTACATTGAATTTGTTCATTTTGTAATACAGACAACTTTTTTTTTTAATGATTAACGTACTAAATTACTAAATGATCAAATCATTTGTTTCGCAAGAAAATCAATTTAAAATTACTTTTATTTTATTTTTACATACTGAATCGCTAAAAATGTATAAAAGTTCTTAACTATAAAATAAACTTATTATTTATCCAATGATCTATAAGTTTATGTTATTCCTATTAAAAATCTTTTCATCTCAAACTTTTCATCACATTAAACTTAAATGAAATTGACAATTATATAAATAACTGTAGACAGATACGTAAATAATGATTATATAATGTAAGGCATTTAAAAATAATTATTAATAAAAATATGATTTTGAGTTAATGGAGTAAAATAACATTTATTTTTAAATTAAAAAATCTACATTTTAGCCGTTAGGCGATTTTATGAAGTTGTCAACAATTGTTTGTAAATTTTGTTCCAAATATCTGTCGTAGATATATACATCTTTTTGATCGGTTCATTGGTGCGAAACGTTTAAAAACTTTTTGATGAACTTTTTATTAAAGAAACAAAGTTTCAAGATAAAATAAACTATTCCATGACAAAGTTGATCTTTGTGTCACTAAACGATGGAATAATTCATCAGTCTGTATTTTGAACAACAGTTATGTTTTTGACAAATAGTTTATTATTTTTTAATTTTCATATATTTTTAACTATTTAAAAACATAAAAATAAAATGTTATTATAAATTTAATTACAAATTTGCAGCCTGTATAACTCGGGGACTTGCTTTGCTTCAATCCGTAGATATTAAGGTCGATTGCGTACCGGTGTACTGTTTTTCCATCTTTTTCAATACAAAAATTTAGTTTTTTGTTAACCATCAAAAAAAAAAACTGACTACACTTCAATCTTGAAAATTAAGCTGAACGGTTGTTCGGTTAGTTAGGTTTAACTTCGGTTGAGATTGGATCAAATATCACTAGACAAAACCTTAATAAATTAAGTTTTTAATTTTAAAATACTAATTAGGTAATATTAGTTGATATTATTCTTTGAAATATTTGTTCTATTATTATTTAAACATCTATAGAAAGTTTTTTACACAATATATAATACTGTATATTAAATTATTCAATCTCTATTTTAGAAGTATAATTTTATTAGAGCAATACATTAGATTTGTAAATTTATAGGTCGTAAATTCCTAGATTAATAGGTATACATACGTATAGCCATTAAACTTCATTGTAATCTAGAAGTCAAATGATGTAAAACAATAGAAAACTAAGTCAGAAAAGTTTAAAGTGAAAATTTATGACTTTACGAAGGACTTCTCTAAAGTTCGGCTATTAGTAATTAAAATCTTCCCGTTACCCTATTTTAAGAAATATTGATGATATCTTTAGAAGTAGTATATAAGAATATTTTTAATTGTCATTAAATTTACTTGATTATTTCAAGTGTTTTACAAAATCTAAGTTATACAGGGTGTTCAGTAAGTTAGGAAACAGTTAAATTGTTACAAACAATGAGTACAATAGAAATTCG
The DNA here is from genome assembly GCF_025091365.1 of Daktulosphaira vitifoliae. Taxonomy (NCBI): domain Eukaryota; kingdom Metazoa; phylum Arthropoda; class Insecta; order Hemiptera; family Phylloxeridae; genus Daktulosphaira; species Daktulosphaira vitifoliae. The sequence continues at coordinate 18,107,447 of NW_026099575.1, read as the reverse complement.
TTTCCTTATTTACTGAACACTCTGTATATTAAAAATATTAATTAATCAATTTGGCAGGTTATGTTCTCTTACTTGAAGTTAATCATTACCTAATATTTATCCAAACTTAAACAATATCAAAATTACAGTATTATTACCGAATTAAAATATAATTGAAACTTGACCAAAACTAAAATGAAAATTATTTTGCCATTAATACACATCATTATTTAAATCTTATCCATTTCTTGATATATCATGTAGATATATATCGTATATACAATATGATTATATCAATATACGCAACGAATAAAACAGTAACTTACTTTTTCTCACTTTTCAGGATGTCGTAAATAATAATTACTTTTCTGATTACATGCTAATGTTTATAAATTTTCTTAATAGTTTAATTCCGATTCAATCCAAATTGTTGATATTTTGATGCAGGGGCGGACTTAGGTATGTGGTGGCCCCTGGGCGGAATGCATTGTGGGGGCCCCTTATACATAAACAAGGAAATATATTTTTTTACTTATTAAATAACAGTTATTATCATATTTGTGATACCAATGTATACCAAATTTGTGGGGGCCCTTGGGCTGCAGCCCACTCAGCCCTCCCCTAAATCCGGCCCTGTTTTGATGAAAGTTATTATAAGAAGAGTAAAACTTAAATTCAAATACTTCATATTAGTATAAATTCATTTTCCGAATGATATACATGCTTAGTTATAATTTTCGTCGTTTCAATTTTTATGAAAATTAATAATTTTAAAATTTTGGTAAATCGGAGTTAATTTTTTGTAAAGACTAGCTTTAGATGAATAGTTATATAATTTTTGAACATCAATATCAAGCATGATAGATTTCATGGTATAAATATTAGAAAATTAATTAGCAAACCCAAATGTAATTTTTTATAGTTGTTCTCCAATTGAGCTATCAGCTATTAATAGCTAATAGGTCGATGTGATGAATATGTTTCACATTAACATTATTAGAACAATATTTTTAGTGAAGTTTTTGTATAATTCCTCATATTAGGAGAGATCAGCTTAATATGACATACTATTTTTTAATATTGATTTATAAAAGTCAATATTGTGAGTTAAAACTTCAAATTTGGTATATAGACTTTATTATATCTCACAAACAAGTAGAGATGCTCAATTCAAAAAATATATATATACATTTTTTTTAAAAAATGATGTACTGTCATTTTACCCTGACGGTCGGGTAAAATGACATATTTACTTTTATACATGATATTTTTTCAAATACTTACAAGTGAATGTTTAATTTCAATGTTGTTTTGTAATTAAAATACATTTAATACATTTATAACAATATTTAACAATACTTTATTATTTTCAACAAAACAAGTTAATTAATAAAATTAATTAAATAAAAATTTTACTGTTCAGACTTAAAATATTTTAATTTAAAACTTGGGTTCTTAATTATAAAATAAAACATAAGTAACTTCTTTAATCTATATATTAAAAAATCTTTTAAATTAATAATACAACCAATCTTGACCCGCTTCTTTTTTTTTAATATTAAATATATGAGGTATACAAGCTTCTTTTGCTACATTATAGGCCAATTTCTGAACTTCTTTCACAGTAAATCCAAAAAATCTAGATTCCATTTCTGGTATGTGCTCAACTTTTTTTTTTCAAAGAAGGTCAAAAAGTGCTAGGTCGACTTAGTGTTTTCGTAACACCAATAGCTAATTTATTTTTGTCCTGACATTGACGACGAAGAGTAGCTTGAACATTACATTTTTTAGACGCCTTAAGCCAACCAATTTCTTTTTTGTCTATAGCAGATATAGCTTTTTCATATCACTTTCTGTCCATAACTGTCGTGTGGTTTTACGTTTATAATTCGATACCATTGTAACTAGAAGTATAATAAAAATTAAATTAAATTAAATATAAAAAATAACTCAGGCAAAATGACACAGTAGTTTGTCATTTTGCCCAGCATTATAATAAAATATTTCGAATAATTTCCTATACAATTAATATCAGTAAGGAAGATAATAATACAATTATATTGTAGCTTACCTTTCATTCTCCAACATGGGATCTTAAAAAATTTACAAAATATGAAAATGATAGTATAAACTTAGAGTCTTAAAAGTACAAAAAAATCATTATCACTAATTACACATTTTTATTTATCATTTCATTTATAATATTATTATCAGTTGTCTTAGGTAGTTATAATACTAAAGAGCTTATAACACATGCTTAGGGAATTTTAAAAGTTCTAAATTAGATCATTCTAAAATCGATTCTCAGCCTATCCTAGGACTACTCATCACGAAAAATTAACTTTGAATGATTTTAACAAAAAATGAAGTGTCATATCTAGAAGGATTAAACCATTATAGTATTATACTTGTCATGTTACAATGCTACATTTATAACTAATAAAATATACATGTTCTAATGGCAATTTAAAAACTGATATCTTCTTTACTTACAACTCTAAATATACAATATAAATACTGTAATATTGTAATCATTCTAAATATTCTCTAATGTATAATATGTACTGTTTGAGTTATATGTATTTAATGCTTACCCGTCCCTTAAGTTTGGTTCTGCATTTCCGTTTCTCTTTTAAATATAATTTGTTTCTGAAAGTGTTTAAAAAAAAAAGTTATATTTTTAATTAAATTATTTACTTATAAATTGTTTTTTCAGACATTTTGTGTGGTATCAAAAAGGTTCAGAAAAAACTATATACATCGTTTTACAGCTACCAAGTCTTTCTTCGCATTTTCACCATGGAATTTATTTCGCCAACTATGCATTTATATTTCAACAAATCAAATATTTGATTATGTGGTGATGACCACTATTTTGCTCAATTGTGTCTTCCTAGCCAAAACTGATTCGGTTGATGAGGCTGAGTAAGTTAAATAAAACAAGAAGTACACTAACTCTAAAAATTAATTTATAAATATTTTTGATCTCAGAGAAAGGGGGTTAAAGTCGATATAAGCATATTTTAAGAAAATTTGTATTTACTTATTTAGTTAATTATAAAAAATCATATTAGAATTCTGCTGATTGGATTAAATTATAAGATAGAAGCACAATTTTCATAAAAAAAAAGTCAAAAATCTGTTTCAGCAGTAAGTACATAATAATTACTGTATTATAGGTCGATAAATATGATCAAAAATACTCAACAAGCTAGCTTAAATAAAAAAGGCTTGTGTTTAATATTGGAATTCTTGATTATTATATTTATTAGTTAGATAAAATCAATGAGTATAATTGTTTAGCAATAGTAATCTTATAAGTAATTAAAATCATACGTGCATGATTTTTTTTTCATTTGGAAAAATAATGACCTACATTTTTAAAGTGTTTTTTGTGTCTTCGTGTACAAGATGTTTCTTAGAGAATACGAATGATACGAAAAAAAAATAAAAAATAATTTTTATAAACAAAAGTACGCTGAAGTACATAATATCGGTACATCTAAGTAAGTAATTATTATACAGTAATTGTTTAGGCTAATGAACATTTTCGCCTTCATTAGTTATTGCTAGACACCCTTGCAAATTATTTTAAAGTACCTATAACCATAACTTACATCCTTTTTAATTTTTCAGGTTTGTTTTACTCGGGAGGAGGGCGCGAGACTTATTTAATTGATTATATAAGATTAAAATAATGCAGAGAATTATTAAGCTTAACAATCAGCGATTTCTCTAAACAAATTATTATAAGTAAATAATAGTAATAAAAATAATTAAATATTTTAGATACGTTTTCTTAGCCATCTACACGGCCGAAATGGTAATCAAAACTATATCAAAGGGGTTTATACTAAATAAGTATACATACTTGCGGAACCCGTGGAATTGGCTTGACTTCATTGTTATTACTTCAGGTTACGCCACAATCGGCATGGATGTAGGAAATTTAGCTGGATTACGAACGTTTCGAGTGCTTAGAGCATTGAAAACAGTATCAATTATGCCAGGTAATACAATGCATAGATATATACTGGGTGGAACGTATCTGTAATACAATTCACGAAACACCTATAAATCTATATATATGTAGTATACATAGATTTATTAACTATAATATTTAAATATATTTAAAAACTTATGTATCTTTATCCAACGTTTAATACATACAATCCTTCAAATGTTAAATAATTATACGACGTCCAATAAACTGATAACTCTTATGATTTTTGATGCATTTATCATTTTGATTTAATTTTTTTTAAACAACTTTTGCATCCTTAAATTACATCAAAACATATCTTCTATTTATCTTTTAATAATAAAATTTTTTTAATTTTAAAATGGCTATTTTGCAGAGTATTTTTTACAAAAAAAATTAATTGGTCTAGTAAATTAATCGTAAAAAAATATTAAAAGTTAATAATACGTTTTAAATAGTGTAAATTATCTTTCGAAACAAAATTACTTATTTATCAGTCAATAATCAGACCAGTCTGGTCTTATGGTATACAAATATGGGGACCAGCTAAACCATCCAATATTCGACCAATACAATCCCTTTCAAAATATAACATTACAAATGTTAACTGGTGGGCCGTGGTATGTAACAAATAATAACCCACACTAAGATTTAAACATCAAAACTGTCAAAGAACTTACTATTTTACACTATACTAGATTTCACTCAAAACTTAATACAAATTCAAACCTTTTAATTAAAAAAATGTACACAACTTCAATACCTGACAACCCACCACGAAGACTCAAACGTAAATGGAACCGAGACCTACTGATTTAACAAATTAACGACAGCAATAAAACCATAACTTGTATACAGCTTCAACTAAAACTAATCGAGGTGTTACCAATGGGTGACTTCATTTTAACGCTATTAATATAATTGAATAAATCAACAAAAAAACTTATTGTAAATGTTATGAACAGATTTTTTTTTAATAAAGAAAGAAAAAAATAATAGTGTATAATGAATTATTTTATAATTATATAAATATGTAAATTATTCAAACCTACTACTTCGGTTTTATCGTTATAATCGGAATCCATTTTTTTTGTATTCGTTATTTTAATTGTTTTCTATTCTTCGAGATTCACTCAAATATTTTAACCATATTAAAATAGTTACTAATCATATTAAATTAGAATATATTAATAAAAATTAGTATATTCTACTAATAAAAAATTGAGATTATTCCTAAAATATATCAGCAAAAATAAAATAAAGCTTATGTTGAATATTGTATTGATGAGATTGTGAAATACTAATTACTTATATAATCAGTTATGATGTCAATTTTAATCCTCAATGCCAAATGCATATATTTCCGGTGATGATTCCCGTTTAATAACAGTTACATCGTTGTTTGTCGCTTAAATTATAATTACTAATGTAATTTAATCGTTTGGAAAGGATAATTGATTGTAAGATCATATTTCATTGGACCAAATTAAGATTCGACACATCAAAAGAACTTGAATTATATTTGTATCTTCAATACATTATCCTCAATAATTGTAAATATTTTTCTCAATAATTTTTTTAGGGGACAATATCTCAATAAATTACTTTAGTTAAAAACGATAAAATTTTAAGTAACTTAACTTTGTCGTGTAACTTTAACTTATGAGTACCATCGTTTTTTTTTTTTTGACAAGTTAGTTTTTAGTAACTTTACAAATCAGAAAAAAATTATTAACTTACTTAGCCTTAACTGAATATTTAAAAAAAAAAAAAAAGACCACTCTCTACACTTAAACATTTTTTTCTTCTCAATTTTTTGAAAATGTTTCGTAATCTCTAATAATTTATAACCTATGTCTTATTAAGGTTTTCATACGCTCAAAAGGATTACAAAATGAAAAACTAACCAATAAAGTTTACTACGTGAAATCTGCTGATAAATGATCATCATGCCATCTTTTTAATATAGAAAGTGTGAATAATTTGATTTATAAACTAGAATTTCTGACTAAACTAATTATAGTTATTGTCCCGTACTAACATTTACATATTTATACTTTTTTAAAACCGTTACTTTTGATTTTTAGTTAGCTCATTTTTTTGACCTCGATACTGTTTACACGGTAATATATTTTATTTTCTGAGAACTAAAGACACGCGATTTTAAAATTAAATATCATTACCATAGCCATCAATTTTCATTATAAAATTATTTAACAAATGGAACTTAATTTTTTTGAACTTATCTAATTCTTTCTATTTATTTTCAGGACCCCTAGATTAAAATTTAAATTCGATACGTCTGTCCATAAATACAACAACAAAAGTTTTACTTTGGAACTTTTTAATGCTTTTTGTCTAAATGTTCAAAACATACATTTCGTTTGTTTTATATAATTGCTTTCAATTAATTTACGAATAAAAAATATTTTCATTTATAAATTTTAAAATTTAGCTATTCAGAGATTTAATAGAAGCTTGTAGCATAGCAAGCGCACAAATTAATTAATCAATTAAATAGTTTGAATATATATAATATATTATTTAGTGTATTAGTTAGTACAAAAATATTACTGCCAAATTAGCTATAATTTATTCAATTATCAATATTTTATACAAGTTCTAAAAAATATATAAAAAGTGATTTAAAAGAGAAAGTCTAGAAATATTTAAAATTTACAGCATAAAAATAATCCATACATCTAATAATTTATGAAACACAAATTGTGTTACGAAATTAACTCATAAATCTTTCCAAACTTTACTGATGTACATTTGTTTGATTTAATTCATACATGTTTCTGTAATATAAGTTATTAAATAGTAAAACACATTAAATTTAGGGGTATTTATTTTTAATCAAATATTTATAAAAAGAGATATTTAATAGTTTATTACATTGTACTGATATCTTAAAAATGTAAGCATATAAAATACAACTTAATTATGTATTTATGAGTCAAGTTTTAAATGTTTCATTACTTTTTTGTTTTATTATTTATTATATTAGTATCTGATTGAACATTATATAAGTAATAATTTATTAATGTTAATAATAATAATAACCTTATCAATGATTACTAGTTTCATTACGGAGTAGTCAATGTTAACTAAAAAATCATAGAAAGGTAATGAGTTTCAATCACATTACTTATTTCTTAATTAATAGTATTCAAAGATATAATTAAGTACCCATGATTTTTTAATGGGCAGAGAAACAAATACAAAAAAAAATTTAGTGACCGTTTTTAGATGATTTGTTTTTTTTATTAAATATTGATTTTGCACGACTAATGGCGAATTAACTGTATTAGTCCTTTATGGATATTCTATTGGATATCCTATTAGATAGTGTAGTTTCAATCTTTAAATAGCTCAATGATGCAATTTTATTTATTATAAATAGTTTTAAATCAGCTTATATATTTTTAAAATATTTTTTTAGTTATGAACGTATTAAAGCTTTCATGGATTGTTATATCATTTAGAATATTTACAGACAAATATAACTCTTCACAGAGTTCATCTTTGAACCTGTAATTATCGCTTCAAAGAAATCGATATTTCTGTAAAAAATTAAATTAATTTTTTAGATTCTATTTTTCATAATTGATCATCTGTTAGTTTATTGATTTAAACTGAATAATTGTCCAATTTTATGTAATGAAAGTTAAGTTTAAAAAGCATAAAAATCTCGCGTGCTTAAACACATAAAAGAAAAATATTAATTAATGTATAATGTAGCAAAGGCACAGAAATGACCTCATTAAAGTAGGTTTTAACAGTCGTTGTACATTTTTAAGCTATTACATCCCACGTAAACCTCATTTTGTAATTTATTCACCGCATGTATCATAATTTAATAATTAAAATTTAATAATAACTCAATGTGTCACATTAAAAACTCATTTATCGATTTCAATAATACGAGCACATTTTTTATAAATAAAATTTTTCCTATTAAAGAAGAGTACTTTTAAACTACTTATTCATTGTTTAAAAGCTAGCACAATGTTCGATCCGAGACAAAAACCTAAACTTATAGAATCAAGTAAATAAAAAACCTTTTATGTCGATTTTATCACAGTAAATTCTTTATGGATTATAAATAATATACTCGACAGCTGCTGTCTATTCTTTTTTTATATAAAATATTTTTTATGATGTTTTATGTTGTATATTAATATTTTAATCAATCAACATTGTGATATTTGAGCGTATGAATATTTAAAGATGTCACACATTTTAAATAACAGTAATTTTTATATTGAAAANGTATATTTATATTGTATATCAATCAACATTGTGATATTTGAGCGTATGAATATTTAAAGATGTCACACATTTTAAATAACAGTAATTTTTATATTGAAAAAATACAATTTATTTACCTTAAATTTATAATTAAATGAATTTGTTCGTTAAATAGTATATAACTACTTTCAAAGTGAGTAATTAATTTGAATACCTAAACTAAACAATTAACGAGCGTGACCAACGACAGTTAATAAATTATAGTTCCGGTCCAGCTGTAAACCGTCTTTATACACGTTTCCCTTGAGTTCAACTGTTTGACAAGTACCGTAGATAACTATGACCAAAGAACACAAACTTTCAAAAAGAATGTATCCAAGTTGGTCAACAAAAATATTTTTATTCTAAAGCGTTTACAAGTGTAAAATTTTAACTCGAGATTAAATGGTATATTTGATAGTTTTCATGACTAAATAAAGACATAAATATATTCCTCATTTAAATGGTTATAAAATTCTTCAGACTTCATTACAATAAATTCAATTTGTAGATTATTTTTTTGTCATTATGCGTTCAACGATGCTGAACGTTTTATAAGTTATTTTCTTATGGATTAAACCATTAAATTTGTTTAAATTAAATGGAATCTGAGCCTATTAATATATAGGATATAGCGTTATTTAAATTAATAATGTCTTTGATACACATTCCTTTTCCCGTATGTAACCTTCTTAACACATACTCTCACTTGTTGGCAAGGGAATGCAAAAATTTAAAAAAATAGATCACCAGAAAAATACATTTTTAAAAAAAGTTTAGTACACAATAATTTTTATTAAAAGTATAATATATTGACGAGTATTCTGAATTCTTAAATCATTACTCGTCCTGTTATCTATTCAGTACATTATTGTTTACAAATCAACACTACTGTAATATACATAATTTTAAAACTAAAAAAAATATATTATAAACATAATTTATCCATTTTAGCTTTGATGCGAAGCTGAGAAGGTATTACTAAGATGTGTTTTTTTTTTTTTTTGTTTGTTGCCACTTTTTCTCAGCTCTCACCGAACCGATTTCTTTCAATGATACGTCGTATCAAATCGTATCTAGTCGAAGATATTACCCTCAAAAATTGAAAAAAATTCCCTCGTTCCTCGTAAATGGGGGAAACCACCAAAAAAATTACAAATTTAAAAATCGCTAATTTTCGAAATTTTTTCAATTTTTTTTACTTAAAATTGCTATAACTTTTTTAAAATTAACCAAATCAATATAGTTTTTTTTTATAGATGCATAATGTCTTTACCTATCATTTGGTTTTTTTTTTATATGTGACCCTTTACTTGCCCACAGGGGGGTATTTAAATGACAACTTTTTCACAAAAAATTAATTTTTTCAACTTGATTTTTGAAAATGTTCCGGAAGGTCTGAAACTTTTATATATATCTTAAATTAAAGCTAATGTAATTTACTTTATTATGCAAAAAAAAATTCGGACTTTATTTTATCTTCACGGTGAAAATGACTATCGAATGGTATTATTGTGTGAAAATTCTCGATTTTATTTTTTACATTTTTAACTTTATAATGCTATGACATATTGAAAAATGTATGGATCAACATTATTTTTTTATGAGAAATAATATTTTTTAATAATCCCTTTTTCATTCGACATACTTTATCTTAATTAGGATATTAATAATGAACTAGCAGATCATGTAGCTTTTGGAATAATCCACCAATTTTCTAAAATTAAACACTATCTAAAGATTTGCATCGAATCGTTTTTTTTTTATAGTGATTTTAATCACTGTCAGATATCATTATACTTGATCCATCTATGCTACGTCACCACTGTGCCGCGACCCCCCTGTGCTGGGTTTTTTATTTTACTAATATCAATAAAAAAAAATTTTCAACTGTGTATTTTTATTTATTTTGAAGGGGGGTATTTTTAAGTTCCCTATAATGTTTAATGTGCTCTTTTTTTTACAAAATGAAATAATAACCGATTAAATCTCACCGATTAACCGTAATAATCTTATACGATTTTTTTACTTATTAATATAAGTGTTTCTAGTTCCTCTATAATAGAACTTCTAAAAAAAAAATTAAAACAATTACTACTCTATTTGAATGAGTTTGTACAATAGTTTTCAAATATTTATTATTTTTAGCACGGAATTAATTTTAGTTTAGTAAAACTTGTATATAATGGTTTTATCTCAGTACAAAAATTATATTTTTACTTGTCCTTATTATTTTAAAAGTTAAACTAGGTAACAAACTCTTTATTTATTTATTTAATTAAAATTCTACTATAATATTAGTTACATTAGTTGATTTTAAACTACGTTTTAAACGGATTGAAACTTTAAAATTTAAAAGAAAATGGCTATTAGAGTATGTAAATTAAGTTTTTAGAATGCAAATATTTTTTCAAATATTTCTATGAAAAGTATTACATTTTTAGATTATTTTAATCTATGATATTTCAACTGTTATTATATAGTTTAATTGTCATTTAGTTTAACTTAAAAATTTACAAAAAGAATGTATTCAAAAAAATGAAAATGTTTTGAACTTAATTAATCAATTTTTAAATAAATAGTAAAATTACATTAATAATCATGGGAAATAAAATTAATTCTTCAGTGACCCATTATTTTTTCCCCAACAAAATCTTTACACTCAAAATTTGACTACTTTTAATTATTAAAAAATCCTCTCTTAAGTCCATTGTTCAAATTTCATAAATAAAATTACTCAAAAAAAAATGATTACGATTATATAGTTGGATATATTATATTTATATAATCGATATTATAATTTGTATATAATTTATATGGGTTATACTATATATATATATATATATATATTTATGACTGACTGGTTTGTTGAACTGAATCAATTATTTTTAATTTTCTTATATAAAATATTTGTATTATGGCTCACAATCAGATAAATTTTTTAAAAGAATATTTTTCTTTGAGTTAATTATTAAACATTAATTGTTATTGAATCAATTCTTGCACTATTTATAGATTTTTCCTTTGAAAAATTATAGCACATTAACTTGCTATAATTGATTTAAGTGTAATTTATTCATCCTTTGATTTTAAAAATTAATTGGCTAATTTTTTTTTTAGGTCTCAAGACGATCATCAATGCATTGTTACATTCCTTTCGTCAATTAGCTGAAGTTATGACGTTAACTATATTTTGTTTGATGGTCTTCGCTTTGTTTGCTCTACAGGTTTATATGGGCGAGCTTCGAAACAAGTGCGTCATGATCAACGAAAATAGTGTAAACTGGCAGATGTAAGTATTGTTTAATGCTTTTCTTGTATACATTATGCGTTTCGCTTTGGATGTATAAAGTATCATTTCTCCTGGAATAAAGTCAGAACATTTGAAATATTAATTATATAGAAATGAAATTAATAACAATTAGGTTACAATTTATAGTGTTTCGGATAGTTTCTAAGATAAAATAATAGGTAACATATTAATATAGATACAGATGCATTAGCAAAATGTGTTCAAGGTACATTTTCAATCCCAATATATTAGAGATATTATTTTAAAATGTACAATATTCAACATAATTTATTTATAAAAAACTTTTCAATTTTTGAGAAAGTTTCGGGACATCTCCGCTATTGAAGTCTTTATAAAATAAAGCGTTTTATAAGTACTTAATGAATAAAAATGATACTATTTTTAAAAATTATTTGACTTAAATGTTAAAAAACACAAAATATTTGTAAACATTTCGTTACTTTTTTTTATTGTGCTATAACTCTTAAAAAATGCACTGACTCTAATGGCATATACAAGAAATAATAAGCCGCCTTTTTTTATGCTTTTTTTGAAATTTAATGAAAACCCCAAGTATAAGATGGGTTTGAAAGAGACAACCCAATTTTAACTCAATTTTCGAAAATGTCTTGGAACGTCTGCCCTATTTAAACCTATATCAAATTAAAGCGTATTAAGCATACTACAATATAAAAATAAATTACCCCAACAGTTGTTCTACTATAAGAAATCAACCGTTAGATTAAAAAAAAAATTCTTCATTTTAAGTTAAGCAAACAATTTATTAAGTATTTAGTATAAAATATTTATTATTTAAAACAAAAAAAAATATGTAATTGCAAATATATAAATTATTTTGAAGTATAACTAATTTGCATCAAAGCTTTTTTATGATAGTGACGTTAATCAATGTCATATGTCATTTATATATGTCTCCACTGTACCGCAACCTCACTGTAATAGTAACTTATTTTATATTGTTTATAACTGAAGCTAGACACAATGACATGTATTTAAGTAAGAATTTGCTTAATTATTTTATCAGAGAAACAGTAAATTTTAAATTAAACACGTAGTATTATAAGATATATTTTATAGTATTTTACAAACTATTTACCTACAAATCCTAGGTAATTTTTGATAAATGTTAGAAAAATTATCATTAATTCTTTCTTTTTATTTGTTCGACTATTCTTTGTTTTTATTTGAGTTGAGAATTTATATTTTTTTTTAAGGATAAAGAATGAGAGATTAACTAATTAAAAACTTATCAGCAGCCTAAAAGTTTCGGACACAAACAACAATTTAATAAAATATTAAGCGACATGGATCAATATTTAACAAATCAAAATCGCCCACTATTAGTATGATTTCAGTTATTCTATAAATTAAACCGAATAATCTAATTGAAACTGGAAAGTTGATTTGCTCTTGTTGTTTTAAATCTACATTAATCAATGGCAAATACTTGTAACTCCATAAAACCTAATGGAATTTTCTTCAGATTAACTTCAAGGCTTATAGTTGAGGAAATAAGTAACCAAGATAGTAATATTGCGAAAAACGAGAAAATGTAATTTGGAAATGTGTGATGGTATATTGATGCCACTATATAGAATCAAATACTACCTTGATACTATAGTCTAATCTTCGATATTCGCTCACTACTACAAAATGTGTATTTTTGGTAAAATGAACTTGTGTAATAACTCCGAACGGCAAACGATTTAGTACGAATAACATATTCCAGACATTAGTTAACAACTATTTATAAATATAAACATTTTTAAATAACTGCATTGAACAAAATGTTCTACGCGTATGTGTTTTCTTATACCTAATACAAACTATACATAAGAACACAATTTATAATGTGGTAATAATTTAATGTGATTATAGAATTATTATGGAGTTTAATAAATTGTTTCATGTTTGTGATATTACCTTTAAATATTCAAATTCTAAGAGATAAAAAAAATATATACAATTGGTTTATTTCAATTTTTATTTATGTAAAATTACTATTTAATACTTAACGATTTTAAAAAATAATCATAGCACATTCCCTCGAAAATCATTATATTTTTTTATGTTCTAATAATTAGGAATTATTAATTATAGAAAATTAAGCTGAATAAATAATGTAGCATCGGCAGACTGTTTATGATTTTTATTTCAAGTTTTTGTTTGTTTTCATTTGTAAAATTATTTATAAAATATAGCATAAAAATACTTAGTGTCTCGGATACATTTGTTCACTTCTTATACTATTTAACTCAGACTGATTTTTTCAGATGGATAAATAAAAAAGAAAATTGGTTATCGGACAATGAAGGCAATCCAATGCTGTGCGGAAACGTTACCGGGGCGAGGTGAGAAATAAGCGTTAAATATTTTAGTGAGTCCTTCGCGTTATTTCACTTTATTTCTTGAGTTTTTAACTTACCTGCATAAAACTAACCACTTAAGTACCGACGAGACTATGGGAAGTTTTACACAGAGGTAACACATATATTTCATTTTTTGGTTTGTATCAGCGAATTTATATAGTACGTTGGATCAAAACAAGTACTTGCCCTGAGTTTGTTGGTTTGCTTTTATTTATTTATAAGTATTTCTTTAACGCTGTACAGTACACAATGTCAGACTTTAGAAATGAATTGAAATTTATGGAACATATTTCAAACACGTAGATGGTAAAAATAAAAAAATCTCAAGATCACACAAATGCATTGTTTATCGAATGCATGTACAATAAACCTATTTATCATGAAATATAAAAATACATAACTATAAATACAATTTTAAGGTGTCCTATCATTAAAATTAGTATAAAATACGACTGGAAGATATTTTTATAACATTATAACTATAATGTTTTAAAACGATAATAACTGTATCAATAAGTTTTAGATTACAATAACATTTATTAAAACAAAAAGATGAATATAACGTTAGAGTTATAAAAACCCCTTTTTAACCTATGTATAATGTATTATAACGATAAAAAATGATATAAATAAATATTTTTTTAAATGTTTAAAATAAAAATAACATAATTAAAAATTTTTAAATTAATAAAAAATGTCGTATAAAAAAGACTAATTTTCAATTTCATTTCCAGGCATTGTCCATCTGGGTACGTTTGTATAGGTATTGGACCAAATCCTAATTATGGTTTTACAAATTTTGACAATTTTCTTTGGTCTATGTTGACTACATTCCAATTAATAACATTGGACTACTGGGAAAATGTGTACAACATAGTAAATATAAAAATTATTTTATTCTACTTTAATATTAGTCATTTTATTTTATTAAAACGTTTCCACAAATATATTGATTGAAAAATAATGTGGTAAATTAATTTTAATGATTGACATTTTAATTTTAATTTATAAGGCGGCCAGAGTAATTCAGTCGGGAAAGCATCAGAATCCAACACCAGAGGTACGGGAGTTGGATTCTGGTCAGTAGAGCTGTATAGATTTTTTCGTTCTCTCTAATAAGCGTTAATATTCACTAGAGATAACATAAAGTGCAAATCTATTTATATAAATAATTTAATTTGAATAAATTTATCGTACTATTTTATTTTAAGTATAAATTAAAATTTTACGTGAGAATTAAACTTGTTTAGAAAATTGTTATTAAAGTAAAAATAAAATAGAACTTTAAAAATAAAAAAAATTTTGAGAAACTCATAAACATGCATGTTTATGAATGAAATATTCCAAGAAAATTATATGTATTATTTACGAGTTAGAGGAAATTGCTAAAAGAAGTCAGCAATGATGTAAACAAATTCATTTGAATAAAATATCAAAATAATATTATTAAAATAAATTGTAGTTTTTTTTTAATAACACATTTATAAAAGTTAATTTTTTAATAAATATATATATATACATTTGTCATGGTGCTTATGAGACAGAAAGACCATTTAAATAATAAAACGAATAACTTCAGTTAATTTGAAAATAACATAACATCAAAAATCATCTATACAATTTGACATATTATTTATATTTAAACTTTTTAGTTCTGATGTTAAAAAAAATAGTTTTATACATAATATTAATGAGGATGACCTACTTAATCTCAACCTACATTATATTTGAGTATAGGGTTAAGTAGATAGCAAGTATAATTGCTACCAAAATATTTTCATTATTTAAAATATCAATTAAAATTAACGCTAAACAGTTTATTTTTGGTGGTAATAATATTAATGAAATCTATTATAATAAGTGAATTATGATTGATATGAAGTTTTTTTAATGCATAAATTATATAATTTTTTTAAAACTACAAACATTTTTTTTTGTTGTTTGATACAGCATAAGAAATTTAATTTTTTAAATATTTGTGTTCTTATATTAAAGATGATTCCTCTAAACCCTGTCATCTCAATATATTTTATTTTTATAATTTAGTTCTTTTATATATAATTATATAATTTATTTTAATATTCTATAGTCATATCGATTGTCTAGTGCATAAAAAGAGGTAAATGACTATTTTGGCGTTAAATTAGCTCATCGATATATTTAAAAAGTGAAGAAAATGAATGTTTTTTTAGAATCAATCATAGACTCATATAATGTTTTGTATTTGGGGTGCTTAAGTTTCAAGATAAAAAAAAAATTTTTCGCTCTGCTCAAAATAATGTTCTCAACTTTTTTTAATCTATTTATAAGTAAACAATTATGTGCATCATTACATGTAGGGTGTTCAGTAAATAAGGAAACATTCTTATATTGTTAAATATTGATAAATATTTAATTTCATGACAGTATCATTTTCTGTGTTTCAAATATTGAATAAAATTTATCTATATAGTAATATATTATATGAATAAAGTTTAAAAAATTTGTTAAAATTGTATTTAATTTTTTTTAATATCAACTTAGAATTGATAAAATCTTAATAATGTCTTTCTGTTGTTCTATAAATTTTATGGACAGATATCAAAATAATAAATTATTGTGAATTAATAATTTGTTACGCATTATTATGTGTTGTAATTGTCTAAATAGGAAACACTTTTAATAACTAAAAAAATATATTTTTCATAAAACTCATAATCTTTTAAATCTAAAATAAGTAATAAAAAAAAAAAAAATTTACTGGAGAACTGATTTAATAGTTAATCGAGCCATATAAACTACAAGTTAAATATCACTATTATTAACATAATATAATTCATTATTTTATAACGTCTCTACCCTGCAATTTTTATATTTAAGACTAAACAGTAGCCAGACATTAAACTATGATATAATAATATGTATAATTTAAAGGAAGTAATTGATATAAGGTTTGAACAATATACTTTATAAGATATTATGTCTTTAAATTGTATTATGCAAAATACTATTACAATTTAAGTAACTAAAAATTATTCTTGTTTTTAATATAACAGTAATGCTTTTATGAAAATTTTTTTAAAATCTTACACATGATTCTATAAAAAATTATGTTTAGATTGAATTTCATGATTGGGTTTAATGATAAATTATTTATGTGTTAATTAATAAATAACTAACTTAAGTTGTATTATATCCTTTGTCTTAAATGTGATGTAATTGGTCTTGATTCCCAAATGGATAGTTAATTTTAAGTTAAACAAGTTCGCTGTTTACTAAGTTGTTAAAATATTTACACGCACATCTCTAGATTTATTGAATTTATACGATCAAAATCCATCACCCGCAACGACTTGACAAACAAACGTAAGTGATGGAAAGATGATAAAAAAAAATTTGAATCGTTAGTATACAAAAGTAAAGATGAAATATTTCGTTTGCTTCCAACCTGCATTATTATTTAGGTCATGCAAACCCTAAGTATTAAGAGATTTCTAGTGGTTTTCATCACACTGATAAATCTTGACTGTCGTGTGATTTTTCTGTCAATCTGTTCACGACGATGTCATCAACACGATAAATTAATAATAAAGAGAGACTAACTACCGGATGTTTTTCAGGTGTTGGCTACGTGCGGTCCAATGAGTGTTATATTCTTCACCGTAGTCGTATTCTTTGGTTCGTTTTACCTGATAAATCTCATGTTAGCTGTGGTTGCCCTGAGTTACGAAGAAGAAGCGGAAATCACACAAGAGGTAAACCACTATACTATCACCGTCTATGTCTACTGTAACACTTTTTTTCAATTGTTGTTTGTATACGAACCCAACAGCTACTCGTATAACCTAAAATTTTTCAGGAAACAAGATAGCAATGAATGAAAAGCTATCTTGTGTATCAATGTTTTATTTTGTTTATTTGTTTAAATATAGCAGATTACTTGCAAATACTTAATTTTTGTTACTTTCAGAGGAGTACCCAGAAATTTTTAATTACAATGAGTGATACTATAATTTTTTTTCAAAAACACAATTAATGATTTACATAATAATCATTCTTTTTTTGATTCTAAAAATAATATTTAAACGAGATTATTCGTAACTTTTGGTATAATGAATGTTTCAATAAGATACATATCTTTTATACTGTCTTACAGTACGCAAAACTTCACTTTAAAATGCGTATTGTAATATAATAATAAACCTAGAAACACATTCTTATATTTATTTTAAGAATTCGCTTGCTCTTACTGATTAATGTACTTCAAAAAATATTTTCAACTTTGTTTAAGTTCTTTATGTGTCATTGACTTCTTTTCATACACGCGTTTATAAAATTTTTAATTTTTTACGATTTTTTAATGTTATCAGATGTTAGACCATATTATGTTAACGACGGAAATAAACATTATCTTATTACGTTATTTACTGGCAATAGTACGCGATTTCTTTTCCATGAAAATGATTAACGTTTGGATGAGCATCTGTAATTGACTTGAAAAATCAAGTAGAAGAAAATTAAGTTTATCAAAAAATATATCTAAGACACGGGTTTTTAATTAAATAGGATCACGTGTCTAAATTTAATTGTGAATAATAATGAATAAGCGAATGTATTATTAAATCTCCTATTAAGAAATATCCTATTACAATATGGTACCAATGATAGAATCACGCAAGTTAATAATTATTAACTTTTGATAACAATTATAATTGTTATCAAAAGGCTAGGAATTTGTATTCTTGTATCGTTTAAACAAGTTTTCTACAGAAATGGTTATTTCAAATTTTTCTTGCAAAATGATAAAAACATTTTCGTGTGTTAACTACAAGTGTTCGATGTGTGTCCTAGTTAAATTTGATGAGTTATCAATTTTAACTTGGAATACATGTTTTTAGTAAAACTCGAATGAATTAAAACCCGACACTGAAATTCCTATAAATAGTGAATATTAAATAAAATTATTGTAAATTTGAACATAGTTAACAAGTCAGTAGACATCGTTCCATAATATCATTCAATGCGTCCTAAGCCCAGAATATTAACGTTATCACTACTTTCCACTTAGTCATCACTCAGACAAATTCTAAGAATCTATTTTCAGAAATATACATAGGGCAATAATATTTTACTAAGTACAAAAACACGAAATATGTCTTCAGTAATTTTGTATTATATATATATATATATATAAACGTATGTAAATATTCCAAAAATTCATTAAATTAACCAAAATTACTAATAAAAGCTAAATAACTAAATAAAGTCTCACTAAGGTACAAAAAAATATTTTCTTAACATAAATTATGTTATAATATGTTAAAAGCATTTTTTTAAAAATTATGTGTCACCCAGTTGAAGAATAAAAGAACAAAATTTATAGTTATTAGGAATATTGCCGTCTAATAAATAAATAAAATAAAAAATAATGTTTACATTATAATTTGTCGAGATAAATTTTATTCTTGTTAATTTTAACAATAGGAGAGACGAAAAGACTTGACGGATTATCGAGACGAATCAACGTTTAGTTTTGACCCCAGTCGAATACCTGTACAAAAGTTACAAGGGAAAGAGAATAGACCAAACAAAAAATTAGACGGTCGAAAAACATTACTTCTTTCGTCAGTTACAAAGAAAAGGAAGAAGTCTCGAAGACGTCGATTAAATCAAAGGCAACAGTCTCAGCAGCAAGAAGACAATCGACAATTATCAAAGGCTATTCCTAATCTGACTGATGACTGTAATGATGATGACTACTCAGGTAGTCGAATGTCTACACCTAGCCCTAAGCATAAAGTTCACCATTCAAATCCTCCCATCACAGTATGCTCAAAACCAGTGATTCCACCGCCTCAGCCGGAACCACCGCCTGGCAATACAACAGTAAAAGCTGCAGCTGACACTCTACGCCCTCACGCTCTTGTCGCACCACAAGGTAAAAAACTTAATAAATATTTTTGAAATTATAATACACATTATGTTTGTAAAAGTGTAGTGCTTAAATAAATAGTTTTTTTTTTATATTATTACCAGTGCCGAATTTACCAGACGTGAAAGGAAAATTGCATCTAGGCTTTAAAATTTTTTTGTTCTAAAGCCTCAACATTTTTTAAGGCCCAAAGAAAAAGTCATTCGTGTAGAATTATGTTGAAATTATCTTTGTTTTAAATGAAAAAATTTAATTATTGTTTTGTAAATAGGATAAGAAAATTGAATAGAGAATCGTATTTTATAATTTATATTATAACTTTTTGGAAACAGATTCGGCACTGATTGTAATGCGTTTCAGGCTTAACCATTATTATTATTATAAATAATCACCTATGACACTATGCCGTTAGTATAAGAAAATTACAAATTAGTTAATTGCTTAAAAATAGACGCTTTATATAATTATAATTTGTTAATATATATATTTACATATACATTAAATATATATATATATATTTATTTGGAAATATCCTATCACAAAACGAAGAAAAGCGATTTTTAAAATTTAAACTGGCTTAAATAGCCGTTTTAATCTTCCACCAGGCACAGCAGACTATTGTCAGGTTGGTAAAACGTATAAAGAGAGAGGATCGCCGAGTCGATTGAAATGAGAGTTGACACGTTAGATATTTCACATCTAAAAAATTGTATTGATTATTGCTCCCCTTTGAACCTACTTTCCATTAACTCTCCAGAAGGGATGTGCCCCTTCATTTTTCTTTAATGGACGCTCAGCATAAGCTTTAGTAGCCATAATTAAGTAAAAAAGTATGAATGAGGAAGAATTTCCGCCAAACCGAGTAAAAAGAATCACCCCATTAGCTCGCGGCGATACATTGTCACTCCAACAGTCGATCTTACCCATCGCAAAAGTTGTTTAATATCAATAAAACAAGATTTTATTTAGACATAATAAAGAAAATCGATTAACATGAGTTATTGTCACTTTGTAACATATGTTAATATATCAGCAATTCAAATGCTGAATATTTAATTCATTAATTTATTTATTAATGTATATTATATATATTACTTTTATATTTTATATAACATTTTTATAAAA
Organism: Daktulosphaira vitifoliae; assembly: GCF_025091365.1. Lineage (NCBI taxonomy): Eukaryota > Metazoa > Arthropoda > Insecta > Hemiptera > Phylloxeridae > Daktulosphaira > Daktulosphaira vitifoliae. The sequence goes on along the minus strand of NW_026099575.1, from coordinate 18,086,475 downwards.
AAGTAAAATATAATAACTATAAACTTTACAAATAATACTTCTTTCATCATATTTGTTAATTTTTTTTTTTTTTTTTTACCCTTTTTTTCTCATCAATATTTTGGTAATGTATATGAAATTGTTTTGGTTAGCAAAAGAAAAAAATGTTATAGGAACAACAACATATTAGTACTCGGGCGCCAAATTTTTGAATACGTCTACCGAATAGACTCTTTGCATACCCCAAGAATGAACATCAAGTGTTATCATAGCTTAGATTACAAATTTCTCTGAAAAAATTGTTTTAAAAATATAATAAATTTATCTAATAGCTTACTTTTATACTATGATGATTGGGCAAAAAAATGATTTGTTTTATTCAATTAAGAATCCTTCTGTAATTGTTGCTAGATAAATTGATATTTAACAATTATTTTCTGTGTTAAAAGCTATTGATGTATTAATAATAAATGATAACACTGTTACTACTTCGTTGTATAATTTAGGAAGGGAACGGTGGTTATCAGGTAGTAAACAGGGCAGTGCCAATACAAGTGAAGGAAATAATAGGGAATCGTCTTTAGACGATTCCGGTGTAGTGGATGATCACGAAGACGGCGAAGTCACTTCACTGTCACATTCACAACACACTTCTCCACAACCACAGCAAGGCGGATACCGTTATTTACCTAAGGTAACTTTCCTTCCCAACTATTTAAAAGTATTATTAGAAATCATTGAAGACATTTATAAATAAATTCGATACTTTAGAAAAAATATATCATATAATCGTAAAGCAATGTACCCTAACTAACCAATTATTGGTATTCTGAATCCTCAAACATTTTTTAATATTTTAATCAGAATAATATCTAATAGTATTCACTATTAAAAAATATCATTATCGTTACAAATGTTACTTTTATTTAATCAATAAAATAAATTACATTAAACTTTCACGCAATTAACTACTTAGACAATCAGTTATAAAATAACATAAAAAATTATATTACAACTTTGTTAATAATTTTTTTATTGTTTCTCAAGACATTCGAAAAATTTGTATAACTGATATAAAAAAATTAAGTTTTTATTATATAAAAAACAAGTATTCCTATAACGATACGGTATGTATTATATACCGTATAATTAAAAACGAAACAATATTATTATCTCGCTAAAAGTTTAAAATACTTGTCTTTTATTTTTTAATGAAGAATGACAATGATGATAGTACTAATGATGATAAAGCTGTAGCTAAGAACATTAAAGTAATCAAATGCAATGGCCTGAAAACAAAACCATTTGGTCGCAAAGGCGAAGCTGAGTACGTGTCTCAGGTGGTGGTTATTGGTATGTGTAAATTAATAACGGCTTTAAATCTATCCTCCTCTGGTCTCAACCGTGTTCTAAAACTATTTATAACACAAAATAATATTCCATAAGTAATAATTCTTAGTATTCTCATTGGTTAACAATTCCAATATAAAGTAGTAGCAATAGTATCATTATAATGTTCAAATGTATAGTAAACTTTCAATAGTTACAATTAAGGTGCATAAATCGTTTTTCTATAAGACTAATGTTCAATAAAGGTTTACTAAAAGTGGTTCTTCTCTGTAATCTATACTTGTGTAACTATATTGATCGTCGTTATAAGGTTGAAATATTATGTTATTTATAGTGATATGAAAATTGTATATTTTATTTTTTAGTAGAATTATTCGATTCGCTGTACACGCAACCTTGTTTTTCTATTGCATGTAAACTTCCTTATTTTATAGACGATAAAGTTATTTTTTTAGATTAGTTCAGATTACATACAATCACACCAGTTTATATATTTTGTATTATGACAAATGCATTTTTAATAATGATGAAAGCTTTTTAATTCAGTTATTTAAATTAAATAACATTTATTTTGCATTTTTCAGTTTATTCTTAGATTGATTAAAATAACAAATAGTGCTTAAAACTTAAACAACCATTATAACGTTATTTGACGATAGTAAACTCAATGCCAATAAAAATTTAAACACTTGCATCCAATTTTGTAGAATTCAACTCAAAGATAAATACAATTTTTTTAGCACATTATTCTTTAAATTTTGCAATTTTAATGTAAGAATCTATATTGATGCCAAACTTAAGTGCTATAATATAATTATAATACTATTATTATTAAAAAATTAATGTCCCCCGACATACTATTTTGTATATGTAAATGACCCCGAACATAACTCAAAAAATGTTACGTTGGTGTAAAACATCACCATTTTTCTATATCAATTATTTTTTATATTCATTTTGTCTATATTTTAAGTCAAATGTTATAGTTCTATAAGAAGACGGGGTAGTTACCCTATGTAAACCCCCTTTAATAAAAAAAAATTATAATAATGATTTAATTGTTTGTTATAAATACTTTCAGGGTTTATTATATTTTATTTTCTAGTTAAATATTTATATGCTTATTTAAAGAATGGATTGATATTCTTGTAAGTTATCAGGTATAAATTAAAAAAAATTTAATAATTGATAAATCAAGATATATATAAAATTAAAAAATATCAAAACAATAATCTTAATATAATAATAGTTTTCAAACAACAACATTAAACATTTTTATAATCTCAGTAATAATTAGAACTCTAATTTTTTAAATATCAATTTGATAAAAAATTTAATTACTTTGATAAGTATTTAATCATGTACTATACTTACAAATCATAAATGTAATCTGGATATAATTAATGAAATAGGATTTGCTGTTGTTTTTGGAAAATAATCCAACAATTTCTTCAAAAAATTAAATACTATCTACAGATTTGCATCGGAACTTTTTTTATAATAGTGATTTTAATCATTGTTAGATATCTTCTATATTTGTACCCATTGTGCCTGGTTATTGTAGTTTTGAAAATGTTAAAAAAAATTATTTCTTTAATTAAATATCAATTTAAAATACAAGAATTTTAAAAAATATTACATTCAAAAATAGATTTAGCATATTATATTTAAAGTTTTTAATATTTCAGTTTCTACTCATGGTTTATTGCATAATTTTTTTCTTTGAACTTGTAATTTTAATTTAATTTAAAATTTATGATAAATTTTTTATCATTTTTAAAATGTTATGTTACATTTAGCCAGCACTGTTTTAGGAAAAAACTTTTTATTTTTTATTTTAGATGATACGCTGATGTCTCTATATAATTTATTAAGAATTAATAGTTTTTTTAATTTATTTTGAATAGAGAAAAATTGTCCAAATTGTAACAGAAGTTATTGTATTGATTACCAGACATGGTTAAAAGTTCAAAAATGTCTCTATAAAGTAGTCAGAGATCCGTTATTTGAGTTATTCATAATGGCTTGTATTATTTGTAACACTATTGTATTGGCAATTGAACATCATGGTATGTCAGATAATGTAGCTTACATTCTGGATGTTGGAAACAAGGTAATTTAGTATTCTTCCAATAATTGGAAGATTATTCGTAGTGTTAGTAGTAGTCTATACCCAATAAAATAATATAATGATTGTATACTATAATAAAATAAACTATTAATAATTTTGACTGTTATAAATAGTATTATACACTTATAACAAAGTATAACTAACTAATTATTTGTCCAATTGTTGTTTCCCTTACTTATAGATTTTTACTGCTATATTTACTATTGAGTGCCTATTCAAGTTAATAGCTTTAAGCAACAATTTTTTCAATTGCGGTTGGAATATTTTTGACATGATCATAGTAACGGCAAGCTTGTTAGATTTATCATTTGAAATGATTGACGGTTTATCGGTACTACGATGCTTGAGATTGGTAAGTAAAGTATTTATAGTTACGTAATTGTGAATTTTAGTAGTTTCCTAAAACTTAAAACTGACTTGCCTTCTAACTAAACTCAATTCAGACACTTCGTCATTTAGCAACATAAAAAATAACATATTTTATAATAGTTTAGATGTATTTTGGTATGATTTATTATGAAATGATGTACCATAGATATTTTTTATTAAAAAAAAATGTTTGTAGTACTTTTTTTGAATTAATGTTAGTCATATTTATAAATTAAATATATTGTTTAAAAATTAAATTCACTGCGAAGATTGTAAATTTAAAAAATCTCATAATATAACTCACATAATAAAACATCAATAATTTATTGAGTTTAAACCAAACTATTAATCATTAGTTGTTATTCAAAGCTTTTGCATTTATTCTATTCCCAAACGAAAAATGTAATTAATTTTTTGATACTAAATAAATTCCTGCACGTTTTAGTTCAAAATGACTTATGAGTATTATTTTAATGAATTTTGTCAGTAAAGTTAAACTATCTTCATTCTTCCCATTAAAATATCTGAAAAAATAATTTGTTCTTTTATTATTCTATTATTCACAATCATATTAATTGCATTATGTTATTTAATCGTATATACATAAATAAAAAAAATCATGTTATTTTCGCATCTTAAATTTGTCACATTTATAATCGATCATATTACCTTAGGTTATGCTAAGCAATCTGTTGTCTTTTAACTTGCATGTTAAGAAATTGAATGCTAACACTAAAGGAAATGTGTTGGGCGTGAAATAAAGTGTAAAACTGTTTTCCAAATGGTTTTAAAGTGTATGTCGATTGCTGTCACCGTTACATTTTGCAAAGTGCTGTGTTTAAATATATTAGAACCATACCCTCTGTTCGTTTAAAAACCTTTAACGTTATCCTTTACACGCTATTTATCTAACTTTATGTTTTTCAGTAAATAGTCGTTGACTAATTTAAACTTATTTATGATATAATTGTTGTTATGACAGTTAAGTTATCATTTTATCATGTCAATTTGTGTTAGCCTATAGCATACAATATGTTCACAATGAGTTTTGTGAGTTAAAAAATCAACCCACATGTAAATTAAAATAGTTAAAAAAACGGGATTTTCTGAAAATTTCAGTCTGTTTTTTCGAAAAAAAAAACTGAATTATGTATAATAATTGTACAAGATCTTGAGAAATTTTTAATATTTGACAATTTTATATGTTTGTACTTCGAGGAAATATGAAAAATTCACTTTATGAGTTTTAAAATATTTTGATAAAATTTTTAGGATTAGTAATACAGGTATTTATTTAATTAATTGAAATCTAGAATAAACATTAAATTTTATCATTATTAATTAATAATTAAAGATAAGTTAGGCAAATTAAATAATTTTTAATTGATCATCAGAATAAATGAAATGCAAAGATGAAGTGCTGGGTTTTTTCTGATATTGATTTGAGTTATACATTTTTTGCTTGTTGTAATAAAATGAGCCGTAACCATCTAATATTGTTTCGGCCACCATACTATTTTGATAGGCTATACAAGTGCTAACTCTTTTTTTGAATTTTTAAAGCTGAGAGTTCTCAAGCTGGCTCAATCTTGGACTACCATGAAAGTATTGTTGAGTATTATAATATCGACTATTGGAGCACTAGGTAATTTGACTTTTGTGCTGATCATCATAATATACATATTTGCAGTCATCGGTATGCAACTGTTCTCCAAGGATTATAAGCCCGAAAAGTTCTACCCTGATCCCGTTCCAAGGTAATAATAAATAAAGTTTTAGGGTAATCTATAGCTTATAAGTACCCGACCATATTTATTAAATTTATATTTTGCGTTCAAGTTTAAAACAACATTTCATCATTTTTCTTCTTTAGCCATTATTATAAAACATGATAACATCAGTTTATAAAGCGATAATGTTAGTTTTTTATTTAAAATATCACTTTGTAGACGAAAAAAACATATCAGCCTTTTATAAAATGTGGTTAAGTAAGTAAGGAAACGAATTTCTATTGTTTTCATTGTTTGTAACAATTGACTTATTTCCTTACTTTTTGAAAATTCTGTATAACTGTTGTACAGGATTTCCATCGAAGTTATAAAATATCCATATACTTTTTTATGGCGATTTATGAGAACCTCATGGGACACTCAATACACCTAATATGTATCATTTAAATCATTAATATACCATTATTTCTTTTCTTATTTTCCCTCGTATCTCTAAATTATTAGTCTATTTTAATCTTTTTTTTGTTTCAAGTAGTAAATAAAATTAAACTATTATACACAATAAATGATAATCATAACATTTTTAGCTTTGATGCGAAGCTGAGAAGATATTTATTGTACTATGATGTGTATTTTTTTTATGTCTGTTACCACTTTTTTTCAGCTCTCACCAAAACGATTTCTTTCAACGAAACGTCAAAAAATCACAAATCGTATCTAGTCAAAGACATAACCCTCAAAAATTGAAAAAAATCCCCTTTGTTCCCCGTAAATGGAGAAAATATCCAAAAAATTACAAATTTAAAAATCGCTAAATTTCTAAATTTATTCAATTTTTTTTACTTAAAACTGCCATAATTTTTTTAAAAATGACCAAATCAATATAGTTTTTTTTATAGGTGCATAATGTCTTTACCTATCATTTGATATATATTTTTCTAAATCTGACCCTTTACCTGCCCACAGGAGGGGATTTAAAATGACAACCTTTTCACAAAAAATTAACTTTTTTTTTATTATGCTATAACTTTTTGAAAAATGTATGGATCAATACAATTTTTTTATGAGAAATAATATTTATATACCTCTTTCATTCGACATACTTTTTTTTAAATAAAATCATTTCCCTTTATATATTTATATATTATAAATATATATATACATATGTACTTATTCATATATTACACATATAAATCATAAAAATTGTAATCAGGATTAAATAAGGAAATATGAGATCATGTAGATTTTGGACTAATCCACCACTTTTTTTAAATTAAACACTATCTACACATTTGAATCGAAGCGTTTTTTATGATAGTGATTTTAATCACTGTCAGATATAATTATACTTGACTCAATTATGCCACGTCCCCACTCAGCCGCGTTTGTGCTGGGTTTTTTTTTTAATATAACTAAATAAAGCTTATTTATAATAGGTAATTTATTAAATATTAATTGAATATTTTAGTTACAATCCTGACATTCAATAACCATAAATAATCTCAATCCCAATACCTTCAATATTTAAAATTTAGAAAATAGAGAATTGAAGACTTTTTTTTTTTTAATTAAACTTTTGTGTCAGAATTCTACATTTCAAACATTAAAATGAAATTTTTAAGAGTGAAACAATTCTTAATTTTAATAAAAAGACACAACTTTGTACCATTTCATGAAAATTAAGACTTATATTATTTTCAAAATAAATGTTTGTTTACATTTAAGTGTTTTTATTTTATCAGATGGAATTTCTCTGATTTCTTTCATTCATTTATGATGATTTTTCGTATATTATGCGGTGAATGGATTGAACCACTTTGGGACTGCATGAAAGCTGAAGAAAATGAAGTAAGTTCACTTTATTATATTTTATTAATATATTTTTAAAAATATAGTTCTCACAAAAATTAAAAAAAAATTATTTTATCTAAAAATAAATATAGTGTATTATACATTTATATTTATTCATAGGTAAAATAAATAATTTTTTTAGCTGATTTAATTGTGTCCCTTAAAATATTTTCTTTAACAGTATATGATTTTTTTTTTAATAGTAATGGATCGAATATCTTTAGATTTTGAAGAATTATTATAATTATTACATATAGAAATCTTTTTTTATGCCTGTGATTTGACTACCTAAATTATTTTTCCAGTTTAACGATTTATATATTTTTATTTTTTAATTAGGGCTTTGGAATTTGTTTTGCTATTTTTTTACCGGCGTTAGTCATGGGAAACTTTATGGTCCTTAATTTGTTCTTAGCGTTGTTACTGAATAGTTTTAACTCAGAGGAACTGAAGTCTAAAAAAGAGGTGAGTTATTATATTGTTAGTCTTATTATTACATTTTGTCAAATAAAATACAAAAAATATCCAATATCGTTGCCATATGTATACATTTAGCAAGGCCAACAAGAAGTTGACGAAGAAATGGCACATTACAGGGAGCGATGGGCTCATCACGCTAAAGTAATCGGTAATGTTTGTCGCAAATGTAGAGAGAATCAAAATCTTTCCAACAGGTCCTCAATACATTTCACAAATATTCCTAAAGACACTACTGTGTCTTTGGTAGATTATGAGGTACTCAAGACAATACATATGTATAGATATGTTTACTTTGCTTTTTCACACTTTTTGCTGTGAACACTGTTAATCTTAATCGTGCAACTGAAAATAATATAACAACTGGAATAAAAATAATATTTATAACAATCTTTTTAGTTTACAAAAATTGTGCGTTGCCTTTTGAAAAGAAAATGTTAATACCTTGACACGTTTTCACTTGTAAATGCGACACGCTTTTCATTTTTTCTCTCTTTAGGTACTTTTAGACACAGTGCCAAGTGTCTACAAACAATAATTCTAAATTATTACACACACATTAAAAAATACTACAGAAGTAACAGTCTCCTGAAAATCAGATAAATTAAAAAAATTAATGTACATGATGTGCGCAATTTAGTCATCATTAGTCTCATAATATTTCCGAAAACACTAACAATTTAATCAGTTTTAGTTTCACATATTTTCTTTACAATATTAATCAAAATTTACCATTAACTATAATTATGGGATTGAATATAATAACGTCAAAAAAAAAAATGACCAGCATACAGCGTCAATCATTTTTATGGGGGTAGTGTTGTGTTTAATTTAGTACATTTTATAGTTAAAGGGCCGTCTTGAAACTAAAATATAGGGGGTAAAGTGAAAAATATATTTTTACTAATCAGATAATTGTTTTAATATTGTGCAATCTTTTTTAATAACTTTTTTGGGGTAGCATTCTCTTATATTAAAAATTTCCGACTAAAACAATTAAATTTTGCCAAGTGAAGGAATGTGATACCACCCACCCATTTCTCTCGAAGCGGCCCTGAATATTTAATACAATAAACATGAGCAATAATATATTTATCTAATAGAACATGAATTTGACACAATAAATTTATTAAAATTTGACTTCAACAATAAAATTATTATTTATTTAGTATTCATACAAATAGATGTATTCTATTTCAAATACTTTCAATTTAAAAAAAATTGCTCTTTAACAATTTTCCGATACTGTTCTTTTAAATAATAGATTGGAAATTTGTAAGTTGAGATTATCTCATATTCTTTTATCGTTTTATAAGTATAAAAGTACAATACTTAGAATTATTTTTTACTCAAATATTCATTATAAAAGGTGTACAGAAGTAAGAAAACAGGTCAATTTTTACAAATAATGAGAACAATAGAAACCCGTTTCCTTACTTACTGAACCTTATATATATTTCAAAATAATCCTATAATTCCAAATAATTTAGTAACTGTTTTCCTAGCGATTAATTGGATAATTATTGTAATATTCCATATAATATTATGTCATAACACCTTTAGGATGATATTTTGTACTTTAAAAATTCTTTTTATTCCTAATTTATTTACAGGTTTTATCTACCACAAATATCTAGACCCGTAAAATTATTACTCAAAAGAAATTTATTTCATCTTGTAAAGGTTTTCTGTCCACTTTTTATGTTATGAACTTTATTTTTAATTTTTATTTTATTATCAAAACAATCTATGTATTATTTACAATATTTTTTTTGTTGTTGTCAAGTAAATGTACATAACTTGAGTTATTAGTGTGTGAGGAAGCTCATTGGTCAAAAAGAAAAAATTAAATTTTTATTTTTTTTAATGTTTTATGTTATTTGATTACAATTCCAGTTTCTTTTAGGTCTTCGTGTGGATTGTCGAGTAAGTTGGTAGTGCACATTCGTTTTTTTAGGGGGTTTGTATTTGATTTAAGTTTTGAGTGGTATATATTGTAGTATAGTAGCGTTATTGGTGTGATAGTTGATCACATTTCCAAACGGAGAGCAAAAGTAACTTAACTTGACTTGTTTTCGATAAATTTGATCTTCCAGTTTCTGAATCACGATTCTATACGGTTCACATGCGATTCTATACGATTCTATACGATTCTAAGCGCTTGAAAGTAATGGGCTGCAGCGTTGATATTGATGTGGGTTGATAATATGTCTGCGTCGTCTGCAAAAATTGCTATCAGAGTATTCGTATTATGAGATATATCCACAGTAAAAATGTTGTATGAATCGGGTGCGAGGTCTTTGCCTTGAGGAACACCAGATTCAATTTAGTAATACGGTGAATTGGCACAGCCTTGCTTTACTGTAAATTTTTTTTCTTGTAGAAATGAGTTAATAATTAGGTAAAATAGCGTTGGTAGCATTTTTTTTTAATTTTTAGAGAAAAACATTATGCCAGACACGATTAAATGCCTGGGTGACATATAGAACCAATCCGGTGCAATATTGTTTGTTTTCTAGTTCTGAGGCAATAGTGTTGGCAGCCTGTGTACCTGATGAATATGCCTTTTCATCATCTGATACAGCTAGTGAACTTCTTTACGCAGAAGAGGGATTAATTCTTTGATATTGGTTAATAGTTTTGTGTCTTTCTACAGAAAGTTATCCATAGGGTTAATTGAGTTTAAATAACTTTTATATTGTTCAGACTTAAACTTTTTAATTTTTTTTTAGATTATTAGTTAATTTGTTAAGTATATGTTTCTAGGATCCATAACGTGTGTTTTGCCATTTTGTCTTGGTACGTCTTTTCTCATTAATTAGCGCTTTAATACAAGATGGAAGTTCTTGATTAATAGAGCCTTTAAGTAGGTTTGTATTAGATGGCGCAGTAATAGCAGAGACATTTATCAATAAAAGTTATGAACAGCCATGCCGATGTTTGTTCGCGTTTTAAGTGAAATGTTAAGATTAATGACATTATCCATATTAATTTTAACATTTTTCTCAGTTAATGGGTCGTTTTGTAAGAGATGGCCTGGAGAAAACAGATACTTTGCCACCATTGGTAAATATGATAAGCGAATGATCGCTGGAGAGGTCAGAAATGTTCTCAATATTTATATTTATCTGATTTGATATTTGTGATATAAAAAAGTATATTGAGATCATGTGTTTTAAGATGAGTTATTGTTAATAATTTTTTAGGATAAATTTGCTTATTACAGTTGTTATTAGTGATATCAAAGGATTGATTACGGACTTGAGATCTGTTAAGTATAAAGAGATTTCTTTAGTGAAGTCATTGGTGTCTGTGTTGGTCGTCAAGTCATTTTGGGTATTTTTTTTAAAGTTATGCTGTTGAATGACATATGCGTATGAACTATGTTCGTTAGTATTACCTGACTGGGTGTTGCCGCCAATAGGGGCTGGTACTATTATGAACTAATAAAGTTAATTTAAAGAAAAATGTAGAACAATTATTTAAGTATGATGAAAGCATTTGAAATTTGTGGTTATATTCTGACACGGCACCGCGCTACACTCTAGGCTGGTGCTCACCCGTGTCTCTCTCGATATCAGCCGTCCACCTATTAATGTGACAATCGTTTGTCCCCTGCCCTTGACACCGTGACAAGGCCGCCGCCGATTATGTACTATGATAATGCGTTCTGTTCCGTTTCTGACGTACACCTTAAATGGTTTACCGCTCTGTGTTGTTTTAGTGTTTCTTTTCCTATTTTTCATTTTTTCGATTGCGAAAAGTATTTTTCCATTTAGGTACGACTTTTTTTTTTTTTCTTTTATTAATATATACACAATCTGTTCCCTATAGGTACAATAAGAGTATTAGCTAAAATAATTATAACATTGAATACTTGATAAAAGAAGCCACCCATTGATGACACTTTTAAGTGATTGTTTTTTATTTTTTAACTAAAGTTATATTAATAGATCTCTACACCAGTTGCGCTTTAAGCGTCTCGGAGGATTACCAGGAATAGCATTAGTTGAAAGACCTTTTATTAGGGGATTGGAGTGGGAGGCTAGTGGAGTGTGGAATCTTTTATAATAAGTTATTGCTTCTTCTTTAACAGTTTTAATTTTTAAATCAGAATGGAGGGTATAATTTGATACGTATGGAGGTGAGTTAGTTAATTTTCTTAAAGAAATTTTTTGAAATGCCTGAATACGATTTATATTAGATTTTTTAGCATTTCCCCATAGTTGTAGACCATAGGTCCAAATGGGTTTAATAAGGGATTTATACACTAGAAGTTTCATATTCAAGTTAGTATGTTTATTATTAATTGGTAAAGTTCTAAGCATACGGATTCTAAGGTTTAATTGGAGTCTTTTTGCACGAGTATGATGGGCCCAGGTAAGTCGGCGGTCTAGGGTTAAACCAAGATATTTTACAGACGAAGAAGATGGAATTTGAATACCATAAAGAGTAACACTTGGGCACTGTCCAAGCTTAAGAGTAAAAGTTGTGTAAATTGATTTTGCTTGATTGACCTTAAACCTCCAATTCTTATACCATACTTCCATTAATGAAAGGTGATTTTGTAAGTTATACGATGCAATAATGGGATCTGCATTGGTTGATAAAATTACTTTATCGTCTGTATAGTCTGCCACTAATGTGTTAGTCGTGGTTGGTTGATCTGAAGTGTATATGTTATACAGTAATGGGTAAAGGATGCCTCCTTGTGGAACACCAGCTCTAATTGGTGCAATATTAGAATATGCTGATTTATGATGGACTTGAAAATATCGATCGGTTAGATATGACTTAAGAAGAATTTAATAAGTAGGGGGCAAAAGTTTTTTTAATTTGTATAGCAATCCCTCATGCTATACTCGGTCAAAGGCCTGTGTAATATCAAGAAAAGCACAGGTACAATATAATTTTTTTTCAAGTGCATAAGAAACTGAGTCAACTAGTCTATGTACTTGGTGGATAATTGAATGCTTTGCACGAAAACCAAATTGGTAATCTGGTAGTATTTTATTTTTATTGATAAAGGGAAGTATGCGCTTGAGTACGACTCTTTCTAAAACTTTCGTAAAAAATGCAACGACTACATTGATATATTGACACATATAGATATTTATCTATATATATATATATATATATATATATAAATATATAAACCGATACATATACTGTTGTGTTGTTACCATTATAATAATAAAATACTATAAAAACATTTCTTTCTGGTATTTTTACTGGGGACGAAGTTATACCGCACGTGTCTTACTCACTTGGATCAAGGGACATTTTTTTTTTTAAATAATTAAGTAATTGTAATGATATCTGCAATAAATTTTGGTTTTTGGAACCAACTTATTGATCGGACCCTATATATTAGGATGTCCCTTATTTTTAAAATTTTGGAAATTCTTCGGTCTCACCCCTACATTGATTTATTATTCTAAAAAAATGGACATATTTATGAATATTTCATCATATCTGGCGAACCATATGTGATACAACTTAATTTTATAAAATAAAAGTAATAAGTAAAAATTTCATTCAAAAAATAATTTTAAACAATTTTTGTACGAAACATTAGGTTGTATCATTATGGTTCGTCAGATATGATGAAATATTCATAAATGTGACTATTTCGACAATTTTACAAAATATTACGTATTTCGACATTTTTCTAGAAAATTAATGGATTTAGAAGAAAAATTATTAGAATTTAATTCATACAAAATAATTAGATCTACAATTTAGTTCCAATAATTTTTTTTTTTTTTGAGAGCGCTTATTTACGAGTTAATTACTTGGAACTAAAAAACCGATTTTCAATCTCAAGTCGGCACGGGTTAAACGTATCTGATCGGCCTGAAATTTTTTGTAACCACATTTTATATGTAGACACGCAAATTTAAATGTCTACTTATTTTTATTATTAGGAATTCTACAACTACTAATTTTACTGCCTAGGTATAAACGTAATGAAATCTTTTAAAATAATGAGTCAAAAATCGTTATTGACCATTAATTTTCTTAATTAGATAATTTTTCAGTGTTTAAACTACAGTAAGATTTTTTTTTAATCAAATTTATAAAAACCTATACAGTTTTGAAAAAAATATTAGTGAATTTTTTTATATATTTGAAGGTATTGCGTGAGATATACGAGTAATTAACCAATCGTCCTGTATTTATATTCTAAACAACTTTTTTTGCATAAATTTTCGTTAAAATAAGAAAAAAACGGGGTAGAGGCATAGTTGGAACATGTGTTGATAATATTTGTTAACTATCATAATTTTATATTTTTAGTTTGAAAGTGTCACTTTTAAGGGTAGACTAATTTGAAATATATTTTTATAATATTTCTAAAATTGAGGTTTTCTTTTAAATTTCTGGCACTGATTGGTTCAACTAGATTAAAATTGTTCAGTGAGAGCTGAAAATTTTCATATAGAGATAAAAATACACACCGTTACAAAACTAATACCATCTCAGCTTCACTAAATATGTAATTGTGAACATTTTAATTTGAACAAGATCTCTATTTCAAAATAATTAAGACTTAGTTTAAATTAAAATTAACTATTTTTATGAATTAATTCACTTCATTTAATGATTTTGTTATAAATTTGATATAAAAAACGGTAGCACAGTGGGGTCACGGCATAGTGGAGACATTGCATAGTTGGATCCAGTATAGTTTTAATCTGAAAGTGATTAAAATCACTATCATAAGAAACGCTTCGATGCAAATCTGTAGATAGTGTTTAATTTTAAAAAATTGATGGATAATTGCAAAATCAACATCAACTTCTATTAAAATAAAATACAAAACCCATAATTTTAATACAAAAATAGCATATTTTTGAATACGGCAGTCATTTGCGTATAGAAGATAGGTCGTCGGGANCATAATTTTAATACAAAAATAGGATATTTTTGAATACGGCAGTCATTTGCGTATAGAAGATAGGTCGTCGGGACAAATTTTTTTTTTCATTTTGTAGTACATAAAATAAGCTTTAATTTTATATATGTTTAAAGGACGCAGTATTTCCGGAACATTTTCAAAAATTAAGTTGAAAAAGTTATTGTTTGTAAAAAAGTTACTATTTTAAATCCCCCCAGTGAACAGAATAAGTGGTAGATTTTCAAAAAAAATTATATCAAATGAAAGGGAAATATCTAAGGTTTCAATACAAAAAAATATTATTTTTATTTGTTAATTTTTGAAAAAGTTATGGCAGTTTTAAGCACAAAAAACATCCCGATAAAAGGTAATTTTTATCGCAAACATT
>NW_026099575.1:17968489-18070383 GCF_025091365.1 Daktulosphaira vitifoliae | reverse complement strand
AAAAAAAAAAAAAAAAAACACATCATAGTAAAATTAATACCTTCTCCGCTTCGCATCGAAGCTAAAAAATTTAGAAGAATAGCTTAAATATGTTTAAAAATATATAAACTTTTATCTTTTAAATAAATTCAAAGTTTGGATTTATTAATTTTAGTATTCTAAAAGTAATTCAATTATTCGTATTATACTCTAGTATATAAAGTGGTTCACGAAGTTGTGAGTACAACTCGTACTGGTGTATACATACCCACTCTATGTATTAAAATGCTTATAACTGAATAAATACTCGTCTGAAAAATGTTATTGATTCATGCAATTTTTTTGTAAGAAAACCCTAGAAACGACTATTTTGGTTAAAAAATTTAAAAAATTGAATTTATTATTATTATAAACAAATAATAAAACATATAAATTAAAGGTAGTCTAAGAATGCATAAATTATTAACAAATTGTACATGTGCATAATCAAACACATATAGTGTAATTTTGACTATTGAGAATGTTATAATTGAACATCGTTAGTAATCCTATTAATAACACTAGGGTAGTGTAATGTAACAAATATTAACATTAGTTAAATGGTCTTATGTTATTACAAACATCCACCGTTTGAATTTCTAACTCTAACCATAATTGAAATTATCTTTTCAGAGTTAAATTTTCATTATTGATCGTCTTATTTTAGCCATTGTTATTAAAACAATACTGTAGTCGTTTTCATAATGTAAGCAATAGATTATGTACTTCAGGGACGGCCCGAAAAGGGGCAGTAGGAGCAGTTCAAAATTATATGTAGTTCTGAAATCGTAATATTATTGAACTTTCCATATTTTATTTACTGATATTAAAACATGTATTACAATTTTATAAAATTGCAATTAATTTTGTATAGGAATAAATTATTTTAAAAATTGTAGTATTTATAAAAGCTCATATACCTGTAAATAGTAATTGTAATTTATTTTGCCCTGGGCTTCGCAAAAACTTGCGCCGTCACTATTGTACTTCAATAGTACAATGATAATATTTCTCTGAATTATAGAACAAAAATGTATTATTTAATATCAGCTGACTTTTTTATCTAATGAATTTTTCATTATAAATATATGCTTAATCTTTTGAATATCAATTATGTTGGTACAATTTATGAGGTCCAAGACTTGTTATAAACATGCATCCAAACCCATCCAAAAAACTTCCCAATTACCTTATTTTAATTACTTCATTATGTGAAAAAATATATAAAATTATATTTAATTAAGTTAAGAAACTTATCCTATTACAGATGTATGCGGAGATAACAAGTGGAAGGAGATAAAGTAGTTAGAGACGAAGTAGGCCTAAAGAATAAAGTGTTTGAAAGTAACTGGTCATCTTGCAGTAGCTGCTTTATCACTCATATTTACAGGCTTACCCTACGCTTAAAGGGTCAACGGTGTAGGGACATCATCACTCAACTCTAGACTGGATTCGTGTATAAGAGAGAAAGATATATAAGAATGTAGAAAAACAACTGGTAAAAGTAGATAATTAGTAGAAGTGTTAACGAGGAGAAAAGTTAACATTTGTTATAAAATGATTTACTCAGGTACGACCAATACAAGGATTGGTATAGGAATAATAATGAATGAGGAGATGAATAGGAAAGTAGTAGAGGTAGTTAGAAAAAGTGATAGAATTATAGTAAAATTAATCTTAGAGGAAAAAGTTTTGATTATGGTAATTTTCTATGTACCACTAGTTAGTAAGACGTGATAAAATAAACAAGGAAGTATTTTGGGGAGAGATGAATGAGGTAATGAAAGGAATACCTGGTAATGAGGATGCGGTGATAGGTGGAGATATGAATGGACATGTCGATAATGAGATGAGAGTACACGAAGTGTATGGTTTTAGTGGAAAGAATGAGGCTGAAGAAAGAATTCTGGATTTAGCAGTATTGTATGATCCTGCTGTGGTTAATACTTATCTTAGAAAGAGGGAAAAACATTATATAACTTTTAAGAGTGGGAGTAACAGATAATCACAGATTGATTATTTTATGTGGAAGTGAAAGTGTAAAGCTTTAAAGATGAAAGAAAATAGATAATTTGGTCATGTTATGAGGAGTGAGGAATCGAAAGCTGTATGAAAATGAACAGAATAGAATGAATAGAACAGTTATGAAAATGAATGTAGAGGGAAGAAGAGGTAGAGAAAGATCAAAAAAGAGTTGAAGAAATGGTATTGAATGCGATATGAGGATGGTTTATGTGTATTTAGATTATGTGGGAGATTGTGTCAAGAGAAATTTTAGGATAAGGCGGACGGACTCCAAGTAGTTGAGATAAAGACAAGAAAGAAAGAGGATAATAATCAATATAAGAAAATATGTTAAAAGAACGTGTGTATTTTTTTTAAACATATAGAAAAGTATTTTTAAGTTAAAAAAAACCCAGCACAGGTGGGTCGCGGTACAGTGGTGACGTGGCTTAGTATGATCTGCTATTTCTTTATTTATATCCTGATTAAGATAAAGTATGTCGAATGAAAGAGGGATATAAATATTAATTCTCATAAAAAAATTGTATTGATCCATACATTTTTCAAAAAGTTATAGCATAATAAAGTTAAAAATGTAAAATTAAAATCAAGAATTTTAACATAAAAATTACATACAGTAGCCATTTTCAACATGAAGAAATAATAAAGTCCGACATTTTTTTTAATAAAGTATATTACATAAGTTTTAATTTAAGATTTGTATATAAAAGTGACAGTATTTCCAGAACACTTTCAAAAATTAAGTTAAAAAAGTTAATTTTTTGTGAAAAGGTTGTCATTTTAAATCCCCTCCTGTGGGCAGGTAAAGGGTCAGATTTAGAAAAATATATATCAAATGATAGGTAAAGACATTATGCACCTATAAAAAAAACTATATTATTTGGTCATTTTTAAAAAAATTATGGCAGTTTTAAGTAAAAAAAATTGAATAAATTTAGAAATTTAGCGATTTTTAAATTTGTAATTTTTTTGGAGGTTTCCCCAATTTACGGGGAACGAGGGAAATTTTTTCAATTTTTGAGGGTAATGTCTTTGACTAGATACGATTTGTGATCTTTTGACGTATCATTGAAAGAAATCGATTCGGTGAGAGCTGAGAAAAAGTGGTAACAGATATAAAAAATAAACACATCATAGTAAAACCAATACCTTCTCAGCTTTGCATCGAAGCTAAAATATTACTTTGGTTAAACAAGTTTTAAGTATAAGAATTACATAAGTATATTTACTAAAAATATAATTTACCTATCACATCACTAACTACATTTCTATATTGCACATACAAAGCTCCACTATATTTTTATGGACACATTTCGCTTTTTTTAAATGATATTATATGCCAGTGGTGGATCCAGAAAAAATGGGTTGTAGTTTAATACCATTGTAGTGCAAAATCTTAATTTTAGTTTACATGTGTAATTAGCTTTTTTTGAATGTGTATTAATTTGTATTGCTTATAATATATAATTTTAATTCTGTATCCACTACTTTGAATTTTCAAGTTATTTTTAAATCTTAAAATAATATACAAAATATAATAAAAATTTTCTTTGCTTTTATGGTAATTAATTAATTTTTGTTTATTAACAGGAAGTTGGTGATGGTTCTAAACTGGAGCGAAGCTTTCAACGTATACGCTCAATTATAAGAAAACGTAAGAGACTGCAGTCAAAAACTGAAATTACTACCTGTGATGCACCAGTAAATTTTAAACTAGAAAGTACTGTTAAGCAACTAATGCGAATTAAGAACGAAAACAATAAAAGAGAAAAAACGGAAATTATTGATGTCTCTGAGGTAGTATGTAACCTCGAACATGAAGTAATCAGGTGAAATAATAATTTATAAATATTTTTAATAACAATCAGTAGCATTCAGTAATAATTTTTATTTTTAAAATAATTTGGATTTATTTCAAGTAAAATTAATTGAAAAATTATTGTTTAAAAATTTGATAATGATAATTACTACATAAAAATGAACTAATTTTAAATAATAAAAAAAATATATATATTTAGATTCAATAAGTCACAAATTTTGACACTTATTTTTGATTTTATTTACAGTAATCAAAATGACTTCAGTAACACAAATTTAAATGTAGAATATGACTTAAACAATAGTTCACCGTCGTTAGTTTTAAATGCCGGCTATTTAGAACAACAAGAAAAAACTTATCAAAGAAAAATTCAAAGGGCAATGACTGAAGATTCATCCGATACAGGTGATTATTATATTATTGTTATTATTTTTTAATTTATGGTACATTTTAATTCATTAAATAAAATTAGCTATAGTGATAAATTAAGTCAATATAAAATAAACACATCAAATGATTTTACAGTATGATAACTTTTTCTATTTTGTGTGGACATAAATTTTACTTAATAAAAGTTTTATTTAATCAATTCAAATCTACCTCACAATCAAATGTGCCCCAGTCTCTCCTACTAAACAAGTGTTTATTATAAAATTGATAAAATATATTTTATAATAATTATAATTATTATATTATTATATTATAACATTATAATATTACATATTATATAAAAATAAAATTATTATTATATTATTAACGTTTGTATTAATTTATTTTAATACACTTACTAGTGCCCGGAGGGCTCCGTTAGGTGGATTTTGAACAAAATATTTTTTGTTTAATTTATTTAGGAAACTTCTCAATCGGGTAAATAATTCATTTGGTAATTTCAAAAATTATTAACAATATAAGTTATTATTTAATGCGAATAGAATCAATTTGTTTTTATTAAATGTATAATTGTGTAGTTTTATCCCACTGATATTTACTTTTTAATTATTTCACACTATTTTGCGTTGTATTGGATGCTCAGTTAATCATTTACTTGTTTAATACAATTGTCATAACGACTGCAAACTCAAATCTAGAATTGGCTTATACAATTATAATATATAAATAGTCAGAGACGAGTAATATATATAGATTATTATTGGGTTGATTCTGGATTGTTGTATTTATTTAACTATTATCTAAAAATCTATGCCTGATTCGTCCTTTTTATTTTTAATTTAAATTTTAAAATAGATTTATTTTATTAAAATACTTTTATCTGAAAAGATACTAGACACTTAAAAAATGAAGGTATAAATTAAAATAATTCGTTAACTTATGTCTGTAAATTATACGATTGTGATGTTTAAAAAACGAAACTATTGGTGTTAAAGAAAAGTAACTCTACTGGTAGTTTATTTTATATATCTTAGTTTCTGCTGTACTTTGTATTATAATTTAATAATATTTATTTGTTCATAAGCGCTGTTTTATTTATACCACAATACAAATTTTTTTTAATTACACTGATAATTTAATAACACAAAATAAACGATTGTTCAAATAAAAAATTATATTTAAAGTAATGCTAGTCAAACTCAAAAGTGAATAAATTATTTGTAAAATTTAATATACAGGTTTATTAGTAGGCTGACTGTCTCATACAATGTCTTCAAATATAAAGACAAAAAAATTTAAAGATAAAAGTATCTTCTTTCTCCTGCGGATTGGTGTTATGTAAACTAAAACTACCGTCAGGCATTACATCAAATAAATATGCCGAGATAAAAGTATCCAATAATCTACAATTTTCGAGAAAAAAGTTCTATTCCTCCTCTTCCTTCTTCTTAAAATGGATTACTTTGTAATGTTTTAATGTAAAAATATACAAGGTGTTCAGTAAGTAAAGGAACAGGTCAATTGTTATAAACAATGAAAACAATAAAAACCCGTTTCCTGATTTATTAAATATTCTATATATTACAAATATATAGAAATGAGAATATAATTTTTCCATGATAACTTTTAAATTTCAGAAATTATGAACTACTTTAAATTAAGGCTGGGGATAAAATATAGGTCTTATTATTGTCATCACTTGACATTTTTAATTCATACTTCTCTTCCCGTTTTTGTTTAAAAATAAATACCAATATGTTTGAATTGTAGTTCAAAATAGTTAAATATTTTTACCAAAATTCTAATAAATATCTTAATAATTATATAATTAAATCGTACTTTTGTTCTGGTCCTAACAATCACACCTGATAGAGTTTTTATTGGAATTTTTTATACAATTGAGTATATAGAGTGATTATTTTAATACTAGCTACTCGATTTCTTCTAAAATAATAATAATGTATGAAAGTATTTCTGGTATTTTATAGTTTCATATATTTTTTAATTTATTAATTAAGTATTTTTTAAACGAATTTCTTATTCGTTATAAGCGTGTCAACTGTATTTGTTTTAATGATAATACACATATTTAAATACCTTTTAATATGAAAATGATCTGATTAAGAAAATGACTGATTCATNTTGTTTTAATGATAATACACATATTTAAATACCTTTTAATATGAAAATGATCTGATTAAGAAAATGACTGATTCATAATAATTTTTGAATAGGTACTTTGGTAGTTATTAATGATCAGTTTTTTTTTTTTTAATTACAGTTAACACGCTAATGGAATTAATCTAAAAAATACTTAATAATTGATAAATTGAATAATATATGAAACTATAAAATACCAAAATTGAATATCTTGCAGCTAGTATTACAATAATCATTCTGTATATATAATGTTCTTTATGATTCTAAATATTTTTTTTATAGAAATTTCTTTGAAAATTATTTATATATTGTCGTTAAAATAATTTTAGAAAATTAGAAAGTAAATTTAGAAGTTCCATCATGGTAATTTTTATATTAACTGTAATAAGTTTGAGTTGTTTGAAAATGAATCATTTGCTTTGTGAAATTATGGACTAGTCAAAAAATTGTCCCATTCTAGTAATATCTGAACTGACACTTCTGTATTATTAGTCATGGTGACGTTTTTTTTCTGTTCATTAGAGTTATTATAAATATCGTTTAAGAATAAAAAATTGTTTGTGGCTCTTTCTACAAGAATTGTACTAAATTTTATAGTAAAAGTAAATAAATTCATTGCACGATGTATGAATCTGATCTGGAGATCGAGTATCAATTACTCCCATAGGAACATGTTATGTTTTTGAAATTTGTATTCATTGAAGGGCCTTTCTTATAAATTGAAGCGGTAATTGGAAACTACATCAACCTGGTATTTCCTTGGAAATAAAATATAACTTTATAGCATGAACTTAATCATTGTATTTTCATTCAAATATATAAAAATATTTATTGTTTCTTTTATAATTATTTAGTATGTAGATTTTCATGGAAAATAATCAAGTGTATACTCTGATGAAGACAATATATTCTAGAGGATATAATTTATATTTAATATAAAGGATTATATTTTTCAATGGATCTATGAAGTCTAGACGCCGCATAGATATAAAACCATTATGGCGGGGGTAGTGTAGAGATTAAATTAAATAGTATTAATACTATTACGTTGTTCATTTACCGTTTAAATTAATTTTAATACATATTATAAATCTGCCAACAAAAGTTAAGTATTTATTTGAAAATTTTGGCTATAACTTATAACCAATGTTAAAATTAAATTTTGTTAAATTATTCCAAACACATCACTAGTAAGTTTGTATCTATTGGGTTGAAAACTTAGTTTTGTGTTCTATTTGGGGTTATAGTATTGGGGAGATTAGAGAGGTTTATCTCCCCTAAAACAAAAAATATTTCTACGCTACTATATATTCTGACAGCAAATTTACATAAAAATGAGTTCTTTAATATGAATCAAATAAAATTTATAAATCTGGACTGTAGCTATAACTTTTAAGATCTCGTATTTACTTGATAAATACATGCAGTTATTGTCAATTGTTTTTATGAATAGGTATTATTAGTTATACATATTTTTATCTCTGTATAATTTTGAATCATTCGATAAAATTCTGTCAACACAGTATTTCTACTTTAGCTTATTAAAATTTATACGAGTTCTAATAAGATATTGTTAGTTTAGTATTGACCAATGGCTTAGGATCATTTTTCATCTGTACACAATGTATGTTGTTGGTTTCTTGTCAAACATACGGCTATTAATCTATGAATAATGATGTAAACATTTAAAAAGTAGGTAGTACTATCAATACTATATTATTGTATGTGATCATGGCGTTTATCTCATACTACACGTATATAGTGTTATTCTGGTCAGTAAAGTACTATGGCTGGTAAAATTACAAATGCAATTTGCATCATTCATAACAATATTTTTACAATGGTTTTATATTTTACTCCTAGTATGTATATAAGTTATTATTTGAAATTTGTTTTAAATCTATCATCACATAATATTAAAATATTATCATAAAACCGAAAATGACATAAATGGAAGTAATGCATAAATTATAAATTGTTTTGACGTGTAGTATGTAATAAAAATAAATAAATCATATCTATGATATATCATATCATATTGTCTTTCATTATACCAAGATGTAAAAAGAAAAATCAGAGATTAAAGTAACTAGTAGCGTTTTTTGGAGCTGCGGCATAGGCATCTTTAATTCTTAGCAATCCACGATTATTGGGTATTGTTTTCTCCAAATTATCATAATTATCAGCAAATAAAGTCATCATTGAAAAATTTTTAGTATAAAGTGTCTTTTAATAATTCATCTGCGTTTAAATATAAAAATCGAAATGACGCCAGTAAAAGTTAACCATTTCGTTTTTTCGTTGCGCATTCTTATTGTTCACATGTACTCTTTATATTTTTAAAACATTACATATGACAGGTTATTTTCAACCATATACATAATTTTATGTTACAATTTATAAAAATATTTTAGTAAAAATAGAATACTTGGCTAATCCAAAATTATTGTTGCATAAACAACTCAATTTGTAATATTTTTATCATTACCATTTTTCCTTGTCAAAATTGTCGAGTTTAAATGCAATGCTTCTCCTTTATGCAACTATTAAAATTATTTGTAATATACATCTGATTAATTAACAAAAAAATCATATTTTTTTTATAAATTTATGTGTTAATTACTAGTAATATCTAAACAATTTTTTTTGAACAGGATATCACCAAGGTGTACTTACAACGCCAGTATATAGTAGACAAGAATCTTTATCAGATGATCTATTGTACCATCAAATAATGCAAGATGCAATGTGTTATGCACCTACGTTGACCAGAGATTTAGATTTACCTATTTTAGATGAAACTTTTGAATTCTCAGAGCATTATATAAGCCCACCTCCGGTTGGTTTACACCGAAGATCTTATATATTAGCAACAAGACAAGAAACTAGCAAAGGTTTAAAAAAAATTTTAACTTTTGTAAATCAAATATATAGAAATTACAATTAAATTGATGAATAATATTTCATTGCAGATACAGTTGATGAATCATGTTTTGTGAATCAGAAAAACAATACTTGCTCTCAATTATTGGATGAAAAATCTAAAAAAAAGCCATGGATAACACTGGTGTCGTATGTGGATGAATTAACTGTAGGTGGGAGAAGAGATTCCAAAGGAAATTTTGTAGATACTGCGCCAAGCTTTCCAAGCTTTGGAAGGAATAAACAATCAAAAGAACCACCAGAATGTTTTCCATATAGTTGTTATCAAAGGTATTAGAACGTATTTGCTTCATTAATATTGACTAATTTTTTTTTTAATTTAACTTAATCCTATTTTAACAGATTTATTAAAATGTACAAACAAATTATATATTTATAATAGTACTTATTAAATGTCGTAAATTATTTTTTAAATTATTAGAATGTATTAATTTGTATTTTTTCAAAATCATATATATTTAAAAAATATTTAAGCTTAAACTAAATGTATCTAATTAAAAAAAAAAAATTATTCCTAATTTTTAGAATTGGATTGAAGCAAGAATGGATAGACTCTTGGTTTGGTGAACGGTGGTTGTCTTTTCGTCAAAAAACTCTAATTATTGTTGATACTCCTATATTTGAATGGTTTATATTAGTATTAATATTTGCCTCGAGCGTGACATTATGTTTTGAAGATATTTATTTAGACGAAAATAAAACTTTGAAGACAGCTTTGTATTGGACTAATTTCACATTTTGTGTTATATTCACAATTGAATTAGTCCTAAAATGGATTGCATTAGGAATTCATAAATATTTTACTAGTTTTTGGACAGCTTTGGATTTTATAATCGCTTTGGTACTAAATAATGAAAAATACCTTTAAACATTTTAATGCTTAAATAAAAATACTATAAATTATTACAGATGTCTATATTTAGTCTGCTAATAGACGAAAATGAAAATCTTAAAGTTCTTCGATCTTTAAGAACTCTACGAGCATTAAGACCTTTAAGAGCAATATCTAGATGGCAAGGCATGCGAGTATGTATTTAATTTTAGATACATTCAATCAATAGTCGGTATTAACTATTTAAAAAAGTAAAGTTAATTTTTTTTAACTTTTTAACGTAAATAATTTATTTTTTCATTGAAATAACTGTTAAACTGAATTCAAAATTTCATAAAAAATAAATTTCTTTTTAAGCAATTTTAAATAATCGAATTTTCCCCTATTCTAAATAGTATATTTATAAAACAATATATATAATTTTCTGAATTTGTTCAGGGGGAGACTTTTGAACTTGAAGGTTAATTGTAATAGTGTTGCTCATTAAAAATTAGAAAAACCAAATAAAATATATATATATTTTTATATCATTTTTAATAACTAATTTTAAAAATATAACAGTGCAACTAACACCAAAATTTACAAAACGAATTAAAAATATCTTTGTAATCACTAATATTTTCTTCCTATTCAGTTTTAAAAATAGAAAATTGATTCTTAGCCTTCTCTTGTATTATCGAGCTATAGAAAATGATTTTGAAAGATTTTAGCAAAAAAAAAAAAAAATGTAAAAGATTAAATAAACTTTTTTTAAACTACTTAGGTAAAAAAAAAAATTCAACTTATCTTTTAACTTAGCTAATTAAATTTATAATTTGGTAACATTTACTGTTCATTCTTCGGCATTGTCATATTTAACTTAAATTGAGTTAATTATTTCCATTAACTTGCCTATCTTTGTCCACATTATATAGAAATAACTTAAACGATAGAGCATTACCATAATCATGTCGCGGATAAGACAATATATCATTTTAAATATTAAATATAAATTAGGTAAAATTTTACATTTTAATAGTTTGAATAGTTCATAGGTAATTAAATTTCAACAAATATACAATCAATTTTAAAGACACTCATAATTAAAATTAGCTATAAATGTCATATTAAGTAAACGATTTGAAAATATTACTTTATGAGAAAAAAGTTAATTATCTTTAATTACTTTTTCTTATAATAAAAAAAATCTTTGTTATGAAATTATAGATTAAAAATACTACTTGTGATACATAAAATTATAAATGCAATTTATTTTATTTGATCAACAATAAAAAAACTAAAAAAATTTTTGAATATTAATTTTAGTTTAACATGTTTAGATTGTAGTAAATGCTTTAATGTACGCAATACCGTCAATTTTTAACGTACTGTTAGTATGTTTGGTGTTTTGGTTAATATTTTCTATTATGGGAGTTCAATTTTTCGGTGGAAAGTTTTTTAAATGTGTCGACAGTAATGGAGAACGATTATCTGTAAATGTAAGAATTGAAAATAAAAATGCTTTGATAATTATTTACTTGTTAAATTAACATGGTTTTGTTTTACTATTACTGTAGATTACCAACAATCGAAGTGACTGTATGCTCCAAAACTATACGTGGTTGAATTCTAAAATATCATTTGATAACGTGGGAATTGCATATTTAGCTCTATTCCAAGTAGTAAGTTCTCCCGTACATAATACGATTAAACTTTGAACATTAATTTAATGTCTGATCGCATGTTATTTTCATGTAAAGTCATTCGTTCAGTGATTTTTTTCAAATTATACTCATGCAATACAATATTTTCATGTATTGAATATAATACAGCGAATTATAATTGGCGTATGGAATATAATTATAGAAATTAAAAAATTATAATCATATCTTTGAACTTTTAGCGAATAAAGCATATGAAAATGCTTAATAGTATACATATCCTTAATCTATTAATATTCACGAATTTCACATTTATAGGCTACTTTCGAAGGTTGGATGGAAGTAATGGCCGATGCTGTAGATGCTCGTGGGGTGGACCTACAACCTGAATATGAAGCTAATCTTTATGCTTACATATATTTTGTTATATTTATTGTGTGTGGAGCGTTTTTCACGCTGAATTTATTCATCGGAGTCATCATAGACAACTTCAACATGCTTAAAAAGAAGGTATAATTATTAATACAGAAATGGCAGAATCTTGATTAATATTAATATTTTTTTATATTTTAGTATGAAGGTGGTGTGTTAGAGATGTTTCTCACGGAAAGTCAAAAACATTACTACACTGCTATGAAAAAATTAGGAAGAAAAAAACCTCAAAAAGTAATCAAACGACCTGTTAATCAATTTTTGGCAATATTTTATGATTTATCCAATTCTAGAAGGTTAATTATTTACATTTTTTAATATTAAAATGTTTTTAATTTTATTTAAAGGATTGATTATATTCAGGTCTGGGCATAAACGAGTTAAATAGTTAAAATTTAGTTAAGCTTTTTAATTTAAACAGAAATATTTAGATTTTAACTTAATTCTTTTTTAATTAATTAAAGACTAATTAACATATACTCTTGGTATTTTTCGTTAAATATTTTTATAAAATTTTAATTATCATAAAAAAATTCATTTAAATTAATTTAAACACATTTATTTTTGACGATTTTTTTAAAATATTTAATATTATTATCATTTATTGTTGTCTCTATGACAAAATCGTGTAGGGTTACTCGTCTAATTATCAAAAGATTAATGATATATTGAAATTTAAAATTATATAACAGATTTATTATTACTCATTAACTTCTAATATTTGTTGGGTATATATAATAAATAATTTTGTCTATCCTTAAATTTGAATACTTTCAGTGATATTAAATGAAAAGTAAACCTTCTAAATTAAATTTAAATCAAAAAAACTGAAAATTTTCTGTAATTTAACACAATTCTGATTATCTTTATAAATGTTTAAATTTTGCCATCAAAGTAATGCATCACAAATAAACAAAATTACTCAATTTAATGGAAGTCGTTCAGTAACAGTATCAATTACTCTGTATACTTTTTGTATAGTTGACAATAGAAATAGGTTCTTTTAGTACTACATTATCTCAAGATATATTAGAGATTTTTTATTCTAAATCACTTAAATTATGTATCATATTGTAAAAATGTATTTCTCAAAACGAAAATTTAAAATTGCCGAGATACACGATTTTGCCATGGAAACGGTCATAAAACGTAATGTTGACTAATTTAAATAAAGAAATTAAAATAACATAAAATTACGCAAAAACTTTTTTTATGCTTAAAATATCATGTATTGTTATATAAAAAATAATTTAGACTAGCAAAAATGTTACCAACAATACACATATGATATTATTTTAAACCTACTATTACTTGAATTAACTTAATTTAACTCGTTAAGATTTTGTCAACCTAAGTTTTAACTTAATTTATTTAAAAAAATAATGAATTAACTTTAATTATTAATTCGGTCATTTTTTAAATTAACTTAATTTTAACGAATTAAAAAAAATCATTAATTTGCCCTGCCTGGATTATATTTAAGCATACATTACCTTCAGAATAATTTGTTCGTCACAAATTAGTTCGTTAATAATCTTTAGCTAATCAAAATAACTTTAAACAATTTTAAAATTTTAGATTTGAGGTAGCAATTTTTGTACTTATTTTTTTAAACATGTTAACCATGGGTATAGAACATTATAATCAACCGGTAGCAATATTTTTTGTATTAGAAGTGTGCAACGCATTCTTTACTACGGTTTTTGGATTAGGTAATTGCTTTTAATAAAATATTTAATAATAAATTTTATCAATGTCTTTTTTCTTTACAGAAGCTTTAGTTAAAATTATCGGCCTTCGTTTTCATTATTTTACTGTTCCTTGGAATGTTTTTGATTTTCTGTTAGTTTTGGCTTCAGTTCTTGGAATACTTATGGAAGACATTATGATTGATTTTCCTGTTTCGCCGACATTATTAAGAGTCGTTCGAGTATTTAGAATAGGTAGAATACTCCGACTTATCAAGGTTAAAAATATTAAAATTTCAATTGTAATTTTTTTTACTATAAAAACAAAATTGTATATTAAAATGTGTTTAATAGGCTGCCAAAGGCATAAGGAAGTTATTGTTTGCTTTAATTGTTTCCTTGCCAGCGTTATTTAATATAGGAGCATTACTTGGTCTTATTACTTTTATATATGCCATTATAGGCATGTCTGTGTTTGGTCATGTTAAAAAACAAAAAGCCATTAATGATATGGTTAACTTCGAGACTTTTGGTAGAAGCATGCAACTCCTCTTTAGGTAAATAAATGATTGGTTTCAATAAATAATCTCCAATTTATAACCTCTAAACTTAACTTTTATATACACGAAGAATCGTGAGCGTTATTTATATAAATATGTAATTTTTAGGCTTATGACTTCTGCTGGATGGAACGATGTACTAGAATCTTTAATGGTTCAGCCGCCAGATTGTGAATTAGAAACACCCGGGCTTCCAAATGGCAATTGTGGTCATCCTATATTAGCTATTACATATTTTACTAGTTTTATAATAATTAGTTATATGATTGTAATCAACATGTATATAGCAATTATATTGGAAAATTTTAACCAAGCTCACCAAGAGGAAGAGATTGGAATAGTCGAAGACGATCTTGAAATGTTCTATATCAGGTGGTCTAAGTAAGTAAAAAAAAATTTTATTAAACTTAGATCTGAAATTTATTGAATACTTTGTTTTATTTTTTTTTTAAGATTCGATCCTCATGCAACACAATTTATAGCTTTCAACCAAATATCTGATTTTATTGCTAGTCTAGATCCACCATTAGGTATACCTAAACCAAATATTGTGGCTTTGGTAAGCTTCAATTTACCGATTGCGCGAGGTAACAAAATACATTGTTTGGACATACTTCATGCTTTAGTAAAACATGTACTTGGTCATGTGGAAGAAACAGACGAATTCAAAAAAGTAATCATTTTTATTTAAATATTCATACAGAACTACGATTTTATTTATTTTATATTCTAGCTACAAGATCAAATGGATGTTAAATTCAAAAAACAATTCCCGACTCGTAAAGAACTCGAAATAGTTTCATCAACACGACTATGGAAACGACAAGATAAAGCAGCCCGTCTTATACAAAGATCTTACAGAAATTTCAGAAGGTATGTTTTCAAATTTATGATAACTATTTTACTAAATAATGTTATTATAAGAGCAATCTTATTTTTAGAAGAAAAAAAGATATGACTGATTTATATTCGGATACTCAATCATCAAGCCCCGGCGGATGGCAGTCGCGCCTTTCATCTTTTTTACACGTGAAAGGTAGATCATTAAGCGGTATTGGAGGAAATGGTGACCGCAGTTCTAGAGCTTCATCAAGGAA
Organism: Daktulosphaira vitifoliae; assembly: GCF_025091365.1. Classification (NCBI taxonomy): domain Eukaryota; kingdom Metazoa; phylum Arthropoda; class Insecta; order Hemiptera; family Phylloxeridae; genus Daktulosphaira; species Daktulosphaira vitifoliae. The sequence continues at coordinate 18,054,779 of NW_026099575.1, read as the reverse complement.
ATCTTCCAGAGCATCTGATGCATCAGATTTATCAGAACTCGGAGCGTCAGTGTGGCAAAATTTACCAATGTTTTTAATGTCAGGAGCTCAATTAGATGGTCCTAATAAATCTGAAGTTCCTACCCCCAAAAAAAAATCTTTGTAAGAAAAAATATTTATGTTAAAAATATTATTTTTTATTTTTTATTCAGCTTTGATTAAAATGATGTCGAAATTTTTAAGATTTTTCAGTAATTTTACTTATGATAATTGTAATTAAAATAATAAATTTTATAAATTTGTTATGATTCAATAAAAAAAATTATATCGTAATAACAAATTAATTTTTAGGACTGATGCAACGGTACAAATCACAATCAGCGAACCATCTCCTGAATCAAAACCATATGTGCTTCCTTTGACATTAAATCGTAATGGACTCAAAGACTTGACGGACCATTCTCCTCAAACATCTAATGTTAGTATTACCATTACGGATGCGTCGCCTGATAGTCACAGTGTGGAATCACAGGGCTTACCCACTTCTTCGGCTACCAGTGGCACTTCCGCTCATTGTAAAAGACTGGCATTTCGACGAGCTACCGAAGCCAAAATTATACAGCATAAAGCCCTTGTACACAGAGCTTCAGAAGGATCTCACAGTTGATGAGAGTTATGTAATCAGATACATTTATTAGTTAATTATTAAGTTGTGAAGTTTGATTATAATCAAAACTCAAAATTTTACATTGTGACATATTTATACGATATAATGTAAAAAAAAATAATTTGTGATTGAATATTGATGATATCATATCACTTTCTATAAACATAAGATAGAATCTTAATCAAAAAAACATAAAAACTTTCGAAGACTTGAAAAATTACGCTTACTTTCTTTTAAAGTTGTAAATAAAAAAGGGATAAATTTTGTATCAAGCTATTAGCAAAGTTTTAGTATATAAAACATACGTTCAACTTTTTAATATAGGTATTTATATTTATTAAAAATTAGTGATCGATATTTTTAAAAATTGTGCAATTCTCCAGGAAAACAATTCTTACTTATAAAGACATGAAAATAAAAAATATATGACGTCTACATGTTTAAATTCAGGGGTACACCTTAGTTAGTATTTGAAGTACTTAATTTGAAAATTCAATGTAATATGAATTACAATTGTTATTAATAAATTTACAGGTTTTTCTTATTCGTAAATTAAAAAAAAATTTAAATAACTATTCCAACCCTTAAAAAATGTAAATAAATTGTCTTGTAAATTCAATAAAATAATAAAAATTGCAATGCTAAAATTTATTTACTAAAAATAATGATTAATGAATCGTAAATTTTTCTTTTATAGGATACGATTTTTAAAAAAAGAGAATTTTCTAATAGCTTTAAATAAAATAGATGAATTCTTCTTATTAAAAATATAATAAATTTGAATGCTGTTTAAATACTTTACAATACTCAAATAATTTATTCACATTTCAAATATTTTTTCTAGTTCATAGACAGATATTTAATAAATAGTTTATCCGATTTTTTAAATTTAATTTTAAAATGTTTAAATTTAATCTGATCACTAATAACTTTTTTTACTTAAGTGTATGTTTTTATAATTTGTTGAGGAGGTAAGCCAATGAGGTTGTAATGAAGTCACCCATAAAATAACTTAAGAGGTACTGAGATAAAAATTGATTTTCAATTATCCTTGCTAAAATAATAGATCATGATCCACACAACAGCCATACAAAAAATGATATATATATATCCTCTCTAAAATACTCTTAGAACCCTATATAAAATATTTTTTTTTTTACTATAATATAAGGTTTTATTTTAAAACTACCTAAATAATTACTGAAAATAAATTCAATGCATAACTAGACTACTATAACCAGTCTTTATTTAAAATTAATTAAACATCTTAAAATTTCCATATTACTTGAATGATATTTTTTTTTTATTTTGACATGCGCAATAATTATGTAATATTTTACAATAAAATAATTTCTTTATTTTAAAAATAATTATAAATTATCCGTTCGGTTTCATATTAATATTCTACGTATGATTAATAGTTAAGAAAAATTAACTTTTTACACCATAACGTCAAAATGACAATAATACTTACCATATTTTATAAAAATTATTTCTACAATAATATTTATGTACATATAAAATTTAAAAAAAAATTCAAAATTACAATCTTACATAAAATTTTATGTACGTCTTGAAATATACAAATGTCCTATTAATATTGCTTTTTTTATCGAAATTTAATCCAATGTTTATACCTAATTTGTACAAATAATTTTGATGAGCGATGAATTAGTTTTTTTTTTTTATAATAATTCAAAATAATTTTTTTTCCATCGAGTTATCAATACCATTATCAATTTTGATATGATTGATTTACAAAGATTAAGTTAAATATTTTAGATTAAGATGTTGAAATAATTGTATGTGCATTTAGATATTACCATTTTCTTTATAGATAACTCACAACTTGTATTTAACATAAAGAATTATTCCTGTAAAAATATCAAGTTTATTTTTAGGATGACACTGGTATTTCAATATTTTTCCATAATTCATTAATTATTAGAAATGCGGGCGCCCGTTTCATAATCCCATAACACCAAAAAGAAAAATTGTAAAGCATGCCTATTGACTAGTTTTACATTAAAATAAATTTTAAGCATTTATTTAGATACATTTTTTTCATTCCGCAATATAAATTAAACAAAACTGAATTCAAAATTAATTTTAGTAGGCACTCCAAAGTGAATATTAACATATTATAAAATGTTAATAAAACATTAATGTTAACAGCAATAATCATAGGAACTATAATAATGAAAAAAATTATTAATTTTAATAAATAAAGAGAATTTATTTAAATGTTTAAATAATGAATTAATAAATAATTCATTAAAACTATAAAATTGTATTAATATTTCATTTAATTACAGTTGGTACATTGAAAGAATAATCACATAATAATATTTTATTATTCATTTAAAATTAGTTATGTTTTCAAAATGATAAATAGTTAAAATTATTTTTATGAGTTACAAAAATTTTTCTTATCTAATCTTATATGTTAATTTAGTACCTTACATGTAGTTATTATAACGAAAAATTACTTAAAGCTTAAAATGCATTATTAATTAAATCACTACTGAATAATTATGGTAGCTACTATGTTTAATAGCAATATAATCTTTATTTTTCTAGATATTTAAAATTTTTTGTATCATGTATTTATACTTTTATATGGCAATTGTTTATAAATCAGCCATTAACTAGAGCTTTTTAGTGTACATTTCTACACAATAATAATGCATTTATATAGACTTTGACTTTAGTGCCTATACTTCCCTTTACCATTGGTGCCTAAAATTTTCAATTAATTGAGATAGTAATCTATTTTTTCATTTACTATCGTGATAAACACTTGATATATTATATTATAGAATATAATACTTTAATTTATCTATTATTCTTGAATTTACTATTATACAATAAAAGTAAATGATTTTTTAGTAACCCTTTTTTTTCATTACCCTAATATACATTATTACTAAACAAAAAAATAACTATAATAAATGTATAACTGTATTATATACTATTTGTGCACTATTTAAATATTTATATATTATTCATATTATAAGTATTGATTACAGTAGATATATGTTATATTGCAAATTAATTCTAGTCACTTAATATTTTGGTAAAAGTATTATTGTATATTTAATTATTAGAGCCATTTTATATGTCTAATAAAACATATATTAATTTTGTATTATATTAAGTTTTTTGTTAAAATAAAAAATTAACAAATTCAACGAATACATTTATTTTAAGCAATAATAATTGCAAATATTTCCTGATTTATTTATATTTAGTAGAAAATTAGTTTAATTGAAAAAATTAACAATATACTTTTGCAATGTATTTACTAAGTTACTAATAATAAAAATGAAAGAAGTTCGAGATTATAAATAATTATTTTGTAGATGTTCTTGTACGTTTGTTCCAAGAAAAATTAATACCATACGACTTAACTTTGGGTTTGGGTTTATGTTCAGCATCTAAAAACCACTTCCATCCATTTTTTTCACAAAAATTGATTGCTTCTACTTTATTACTGAACTCTAGGCGCATGTTAGATAATGGATCTCCACTAAAATCATAAATTGAATAACACAGCATGAATCAAATGATTGTGAAATAATAATGTTTCAAAGCTATAGTTAACTTACGTAGATGTCCATCCCATTAAAGGATTTTCCCAACGTTGTCTGTTATCAAATTCCATAACCCAACTATGAGTATTATCTGTTCCAGATTGCATTACATTTTTAGTAGCTTTACTTATTTTTACAATACGAGTTTTTATGTGTTCTTCAGGAACACCACTTACTGGACTTATGTCAACCTAAAATTTTTTAAAATTTTATAATGTGTATAAGTAAGAAAATAACAAACATATCAAGTATTAAATATATTAATTAAAAAAATTAGTAAAAGTATATAAAATACACAAAATAAACACTAAACTCAAGAAATGTATTTTCATTTTTAAAATAGGTTTTATTCATTTTTTTTAAATCATTATCATTTATTTAAAATATATTTTTGCACCTAATAAAGTCAATTGAAATCAAATTTTATGGATAATATTAAATTTTTTTGTTGCAATTATGTAGAAAATATTGATAAATACAAAATAATATTTTAATTAATTAATTTAATTATAATAAATTTAATACATTGAAAAATTAAAACATGTACAATAGTTTACAGCATCAAATATAAGTTAAAGACACATTAGTCTATCAGAATTATTAAAGCAACTAAACATTTACTTGATAAATTGGGGAAAATACTAAAATATTAAACATCACAACATAAATATATTTTATTGTAAAATAATAATGATGTATTTACTTATTTAATACACATCACATTAATTAAATAAATATTTCTAACCTTTCAAATATAATTCTAAAGATTACATGAATACTTATTATTTTATATTCTACTAAATGTAACATCTTTAAAGTAACCATTCATGGGTACCATATGTGTTGATGTAATTAATGTTTATAGTACTTGTTGCATGCTGAGAAGACTGTCAATAATATCAGCATGAATCGATTAAGATATAGAATGTGAAGTATTGAATTATAAGATAACACACATTATAAAACCAGTTCTTGGCCTTCCCGAGAACATTAAGTCTAAAGGCTGTTACTCTTACAAATAGTATTGTGTAAATTTAGTAGTAGAAGCAACACACTTAAAAGTATTAAACATAGTAAGTAGATGAATTTATGTTTTTAAGTCTAAGGAAATTCGTATTGGTCATATGACTTAATAGGATGAATTAATACATCAAATCTTTAAATAAAAATTTGCTGACTGTAAATACTAATTATCTTCTTACAAAGAATTAATACATAAAAATAAATCAAAATAAATAAAGAAATCATTTTAACTAAAAAAATAAAGTAGAGCCAATTAAAGATAGAAAATTAGTATAGATAACCAAAAGTTTAAAGTAAGGTATAATTTTTTTAAACAAAAAAGTATTAATTGAAAAAAATTTAAGTTTTAATTTCTTATAGTATAGATTTTTTTCCATTGAAACAAGTTCTTTGATGTAATTAAGTACAATTTTGTTATATATAAATTATTAATTATTCATGATTTTATTTAGTATATATTATGTAGTTTTTAAAAGATATTTACCTTTTATCTATCAAGAAAATTATGAATGAAAATTTATAATTTCAAAAACTTTTCATATAAATTTTAATAAAAATAAGATCATACAACTTTATACCTTCCTATTGACCTCAATGTAACCTTGGACACTACCTTCATTTGGCAGTTTTTTAGTTACTATGTCATTTCTTAATAATGTTGGTTCATTTTTATCAATAATAGATTTTAAGCTTCTTTCAGTAGTATCAGTTTTTGATTGCCGGACTGCTCCGGTGACAAAACTTCTATTGCTAAATAATTATTATAGATATTTAATAATTTTGACAAATACAAAATATTATTACAATAATATACGTACTAGGATGCCACAACATTTTTAGTAGCAATATTAGTTAAGTGTTTAACTGAATTGAGAGTAATCATATTTGATCACGAAACTTAAATGAGCCACTTTCAAATGATATACACTACTAATAAATATTGAAACATCTGATAGTGTTGATAACAAATTTATTTAATTGATAAGATTACCTTATTAACCTTAACCTACATACCGATATTTTCAGGTTATAGCTATCACGCGCGCAGATATTCAAAAGTTTAAAGCACAATATGGGTGATACAAACGGTACAGATTCCTCATATTTTTTGAGTTACGAGGACTTAGAAGTAATTAGAAATTTTACTATCTTAAATTGGTTCTATGTAATTTTTATTTCTTTTAGGTTCATAAATTGATGATTCAGGATAGAGCTAGAACTGAAGCATACAGAACAGCAATACTTTCTAACAGAGATATATTTGAAGGAAAAACTGTTTTAGATGTAGGATCAGGAACAGGGATATTATCTATATTTTGTGCACAAGCTGGAGCTTCTAAAGTTTATGCAGTCGAAGCTAGTAAAACAGCTGAATTATCGAGGAAAATAATTGAAGAAAATCATTTTTCTGATATCATTGAGGTAATTATACAAAAAATATGCTATTAGTTATGAGTAATGTCTTTTAATATAAAGTTGTATATATTAATTACAGGTTGTATACAGTAAAGTGGAAAATTTGACATTACCCTATCAAGTAGATATAATTGTATCAGAATGGATGGGTTTCTATTTATTACATGAAAGTATGCTTGACAGTGTTTTGTATGCACGTGATCAATTTTTAAAACCTGATGGGTTGATTTTTCCCTCTTATTGTTCTTTATATGCTTCTCCTTGTTCTCTGCCAGATATTTATTCTGATTTAGACGAAATTAGTGGTGTCAAGTTAAGAAGATTTGCTGAAGCTCTGCGTAAGTCTTATGAAAATAGACCTAAAGTTATGACAATATCATCTGATAACATTCTCACTACTTCAGTTAAGCCAATTTTCAATTTAAATCTTCGTTACTGTAAAAAAGAGCAATTAGATGAAATTGTAGCTGACAAATGTTTAACTGTTGTAGACAAAACTGGTATTTATCAAGGTATATGTTTTTGGTTTGATGTTCAGTTCCCAGGTAATGAATATACATTGAGTACTGCACCAGAAGCACCAGAAACCCACTGGAAACAAACTATTATTGTATTACCAACACAAATGGATGTGGAAGAAGGAGATGCTGTAATGTTCAATGTAAAACTAAAACGTAACAATTGTAAAACTAGAAGCTATAGTATAAGTTTAGACATGTTAGACCCTGAACAAGAAACCCATCCAACTCCATGTAGTTGTAAATACACTAAATGTAAAATAATTAAAACATTTTTATCGGTAACTGAAAATGATAATGATGATGTCGATGACGATCACATTTCTGTAGATGAAAAAATTCAAGAAGAAATATAGATGTAATAATAAAAAATGTGAAGTAATAAAAGACTATTAGTTATTTAAGAAAACATTATATTGTTGTTTAATATTGTTTAACTCAAAATTTCATGTACATCTATAATTAAAGTATTTTAGTAGAAAATTTTTTCACATTGTTTAGAAGTTATAATTAAATTTATTTGATATATTTGTCCATAAATTTTCTATGAAAATCAGAACGAATGCAATCATTTATAAAGGTAGTGCTCTTTTCAGGTTCTGTCCTGGCACAGTTTTTAAATACTACATCATCATTCCAACGTCTTTTAACTTTTTGATTTACTTTAGGTGCAACAGAACTATAGCTTAACAAAGGGTTGCCTTGAAGAATGTTTTGAATTCTGATTTGTTCTTCAGCTTCACGCTTTTCAGATTCCTTTAAAAATAGAAAAAAATTCTTATGATGATTGATAATTAATTAATACATTAATAATGTATTTTTCATTATTAAAATATAGGTCAAAATTAATAAACAATGTTTAAACTAGTAACTCATTATTTATAAATATAAAGGATTATAAAAAAATCAATATCATCCAGTAACCATTGGTACCAGAACCCAGTAGTGGAGAAAATAATAATTTTGGCCCTCTATTCGTGTAACTTAAAACAAAAATTTAACTCATTAATTTTAAGTTCAATAATCGTATAATATTTATAATCTATAATAAATTGTGTTTTAAAGTGTCTTTTAATTCAATTCACATTTTGTAAGTACCATCAATGTTATTTTAGTTGTTGTTTTATAAGTGGTTATACAAATTAGTTATTCTAAACAAACATACAATAAAATCATTTGAAAATGTTCTGTAATATTAAACATGATAATAATCATTATTTTTATTTATTATTGATAGCATAATAGAATAACATAGTTAATGCTAAGGTTTCTTAACTATCGAAAATTTTAAAGTATAGTAATAATTGAAACCTTAATTAAAATTTATGTGAAATTTTCTATAAGCTTAATATAAATAATTTTTTAACATAAATGTATTAAAAATCAAAAGTAGTAAAATAATATTAAATTATGAATCAATTTATTTAAAAATTAATGCTAATTTAAATAATCATATTTAAAAAAATGTTAAAATTACAACTGTTTTTTAAAATTTATCAACAGCTTTAATAACCAATGCCATAACTGGATATTATTCTTCATTAAATAAATATTTATACAAACCATTCGAGCATCTTCAGCCATTCTTTCTTTTTTAATTTTTTGCAATTCTAACATTAATTCTTCAGCATCATCTTCACTGTCATCGTCATCAGAGGCATCAAGGTCTAAAGGGTCATCTACATCTAAAGTTGCAATAGGTACATGTTCAGGACGGATTTTTTTCCTGATAAAATTATTTAAAAATTAATGTAAGATTCAAGAATATTTTAATGATTAAAAGCTTACAAAGGTGGTTCATTATTTCCTATAGATTTTAATGTTACACCTTTTTCTTTTTCTTCAAGAATTTTAGCAAAGTCCTGTTTTTGAAGTTCTTCAGCAGTTCCTTGACCAGGTTCCCTAAAAGTTATCATAATTCACAATTATTATTATCATAACTATAGAATAGAATAAAGTAAATTATTATTTTTTAAATTACTTATGATTTACAGTACCTGTATTTAAGTTTAGTATGTGATGGTAAATCTCTGCTAGAATATTGTACAGACAAAGCACTCAAATCATTTTCTCCACGTCCTGAACCTCCTCGAGCTGGTTCAAAGGTTGGTCGAGCAGCAGTTGTCATTTCTAAGAAAAAAAAATTAATTTTTTTTTTATACTAACATATATATACTAACAAATTTTATGAAGTTAAAAAATTTTAATTCATTCAAGGGGTTGCTAAGAAATTAACACTACGAGTTTGGTGAACCTGAGGTAACGAACTCTGAGCTGGTCTTAACTAGTTGGTTTAATTTGGTCCACCTGGTTAGGGGTTTGTCGACGAGCTATATACTAATAAGAAAAGAAAAAAGAATAGAAGAAAAAGAGCGGTTATAAGACATGAGAAACTTCAAACACAAATTCAAAGAATTCTTCAAATGTTGCAAAACATTTAAAAATGGATTTATACCAGCTATACATATGATAGAAGATAATAATGGTACCCTAATAAAAGGATTTACCACAACAAACAGATAAATGCCCTTTTTGAAATTGTTTAGAACAAAGACAATAATAAAATTTTTGTAAAACATTTTTATACTATAATTGTATTGACTAAAATTTTGAATTCTATACATATTTACACATAAACTTTGGATGTCATAGTAAAAAAAAAATTTTGACTATGAATTTGTTGGTAAAAGTTGAAGAGAAGACTATGGTTTATCTAGTTGTTGCATATAAAAGCTGTGTATTTTTTATTAGTACTCAAATATTTTTATTTTATTTTCAAAAATTGTAGGATTTTCAATGATATCATTATTTAGAATTAATAAATAACAACTTGATTCTTTAAAAAAGTAATAACAGGATACCTTGTCAAAAGAGTTTTGTAAAACATAAATTTTTTTTATAAAATTAATTGAAAAAATATTTAATTATCTAGAAATACTTAAGAATTTAAGACCTTACCTTACTATTATAGCAATCAAATTATTGACATATGGTCATGATTTAACTATAGGATATTTTTTCTTTTTTCAATAAATATCAATAGGTTTAATATTTGTAAAACTTTGTATTATAATGTAAAGCAATAAAAATTAAATATTATATTTTAAACAAAATAATAACAAATAGTTTCATGAAGTAATTATTATTTATAAACACTTGAAAACATTTTTAGATAAAAAAATGAAAAATATTTGGTTAAACAATTATTAATATATAGTTATCATTATAAATTTATTTCTGTACTAACTCAATGAATTTTGATCACATTAATCTATATATTGCATCCAATTATCAAGAATAATTTCCTTTATAAATTTCAATTAAAAAGTGAATTTATCTGGTTGTTGTCGCAAGTCTTTCAATTACAAGACTTGAAAACATTGTCAAGAAATTTAAAATGTACTATGAAAAACTCCTTAACAGGCACAACAGAAGTAGGCAAACAAGCCAATACCATATAACAATAGCAAAATCAAAAATATTAAATCTGAGTTTAGAAGAGGTACTGTAGGCCATTCAGGTTCTAAAAAATAATAAGTCTACAGGAGATTATAAAATTAAAAGCGGAATTATTGAAGTTAGAAGGACAAAACCTAATACAAAAATTATGTAACCTAATTCAACAGATATGGAATAAGGAAAAGATACCACAAAACTGGAATGAATCATTGATATATCCCATTTTCAAAAAAAAAAAACAACCAAATCAAATTAGAGAGTTATAGAGGAATATCACTGTTGAACAATAGATTTAAGTTATTGCCAATAATCATATTTAAAAGATTGCAAATACATAAAGATGAGATAGTAGGTTATAAAAAATAAATTAACTATTGATCACATATTTGTCATTAGATAAATTATGGAAAATTAATGTATTATACATTTATTTATTGAAAATAATCTACTATGTTTAATAAACAAAATGTATTTACCAATTAGCTATCATTATAATTAAAGAAAACTTTTGCTCTTATATTTTAAAAAGTTACTATGTAATATATAAGAATAATTGACTCTCTCTAAAATTTATTTAAAATTTTAAAAAAATCTTTTTTTTTGTATCAAAACAGGCGTTACTTAACATGTCAAGCTAAAACTTGAAATGATGGTGTTTATTGGAAGTTTGTAGAAAATTAAAGAATAGGTTAGATGAATAGTTGCACGTCTTCCACTGGTTAAGATTTTTCAAATTAACAGACTTTGAATGTTCATTAGAATGAACATATAATCTTGAAACCTTAAAAAACTTTGTACCACACTAATTATACGCCAGCTTTCATTTATTATTGTAATAATCAATATATTAATTTAGGTGCTTAAATGCATAATAAAGTATTCATTTAGAGCTCTAACTCATTGAGTCATTACTTACTTCGCGATTTATATTTATTGTCCACTAATTCACTATAAGAAAATTACTGAAGTATACTTATTTCTATTAAATTTTTATTGTTTATAAATCACGGTTATAAATATAATTAAAAAAGTATTAAATAAAAAAGTGTATTAAGAAACTATTTAATATTCCTTGACCATAGACAAGATAATTTCCGTCGTTTTTGACAAACTACGGCAGATGTTTACCACAATTATACACACTAGTTCAGATATTTAACTAAAGATTACTCAGTTCACTGATTTTCATAAATATAATAGACTATATTGCTAACTCGTGATAACAGCTGAAGCCTTACACATTATCTCTAGCTATATACTATTTTCGTAAGCCCCATACGATCAGTCCTTATATTTCGTGTACGCATTTTTTGTATCAAATTAAAGTATTTATTATCAACAACATTTTTTATCCTTAACAACATACACGAAGTACTAAGAATGATGTTTGGCCTAAAAGAAAATGGTTGCTAAATAACTTCATTCGCTAACATGGACTGTATAAACAATGTGCATTTGGTAGAACAGCGCGCTCTAACCGTTCATTTAACTAGTGTAATCAGAATGTATAGCAACACAAGGAATATTTTTCAAAAACTTCTATCGTTCAAAAATAAGTTATTTAATCAAAAAATATATAAATAAGCAATAGTAATTCATGTAGGTATAGATGCGGTAAGCTACTTATAAATAAATCGTGATTATTTTTTTTATTTTGAATAAAAAGTTTGATTTGTAAAAAATTGAAATCACTTATCAGTATTTGTCCACTACGAAACGTTCTGTTATATAAATGTATGGTATCTATAGATGGACAGTTACCAATCTAGTTTATTATCTATACCTGTGCTGATTCCATAGTATCAAGAACAACAATACTATAGTTTATATGTATTCAATAGTAAAATAAATGGATGTACAGTGTAGTAAGATTTAATATAAATATTTTTTAAGGAAGTAAAAGTAACTAGAAATAATTGTATACTCAACGGAACGACAATACACACACACATTGCTTGCAATAGGATGACAGATAAGATAAAACCAGATGTCGATAATGATCTGAGAATGGTTTTGGTTTGCTTACACTTTTGAGAATAACATGTCTTGTGTAGAAAGTGGACCATCTGGTTTTATCTTATCTGTGATAGGACGTTTTGAAGGTATAAAAATTAGTGATTGGAAATATCGAATAGTAAAAATATTCCATAGTTACACAATATATTCGAAAAATTTTAAAAATCTATTCGAATAGTTATTCGATAGTTTATGCTAAAAATAAACTATTCCGTTGTATAAAAATAATTCGAATAGTAGTTATTATTCGATAGTTTAAAATATTCGAAAATACCCATCACTAATAAAAATATATTGTATTATCATAGAACAATCTCCGGTGTCCCAAACATAGAGTAATTACTCTATGATCCCAAACTGGGTCCTATTATGTTTATTTTATTGTCTATTTTATACTCAAAACTAGGTTGAGGTATTCAAAAAAATTAATAGATTAATCCTGGAAATTAGTTTTGTTAATAATTTGTCTTAAACGCCTTGTCTTACATCTAGGAAGTTAATTTTGTTTTTAAATGACATTTTAGAATTCACCATTTGATATCTACATACTACATAATATTTTTAAGTATTCAATACAGAAGTATCAAATCGAGCAATATGTATTGATAGTAATCTAAGGTAAACAACTAAAATATGGTTGCTCCCTTATAAATCTTAATCAGGATCACATTTTTACTGAACCTTATAAGAGTTATGGTTCCACACCTTTCAACATGGTTTACTTTGTTTTGCTTAATTTTTAATGCAAAAAACCAATAAAATTAATAAATTATTTCGTAAATGTGCACGAGTAATTCTGGGTATTTTAACTAGTTTTGAAACATATTAAAGATTTCCAACCTTATATTAACGACCCAAAGATTAAAAAAAAAATTTCTTATACACCAGTATTTTTTGTTAACTTTCTATTGATATGTTTATAATTATTGACACTTAAATGGTACTTTAGTAAAAACGAGTATTTTGGTCGATAATAACTTATAATAGCTATTAACTACTATGAAATTTCTTAGTTTATAATTTTCTTATATTTAAGATAATTAAATATTTATATTTATTATTAAAAAACTAAAGTTGATTAAATTTAAAAGGAGGGAGTGGAATATGATCAATGTTTTTTTTATTATACAGTTTACAATAATACTAACTTCAGAAAAGAAAATATCTTAAATTTTTAAATATATTGGGCGAGTTACAGTTTATTTTATATTTAGTTTAATATAACTACATTATATTTTAAATTAACAGAACTTATTGAATAAAAACAATTTATAGTTTTTAACATTAAAGACATAAATTAAAACGATTCTAAGAAATATTAAATAAGTATAAAACATTATTGATTTTATATGAAAATGTGTTATAATAAATTATATTGCTACCTTAACAGCAATAAGAACTATCTAAGTACAATTTTACTATCATGTTATTATGTTATTAATTCAGATATTTTCTTGTTATACATACTAATAAATACAAATATTTTAAATTTTACATACAGAATAAAAAATAAAGATAATTAAAAAAATCTAATCAAGAGTTCAACCTTAGAAATATGTCTACAAAATATATGTTATATTTCTATCAAAATTTCACTAACAATTGTAACTTTACACTTTTTAGAATTGTAATCAGTAGTATCGTTTCAAATTTTTTCCAAAAGTGGCATGAGCAAAAAAAAATTTAGTGAGTTTTTTATTATCATTATATAATTTTTAAAATTATAACTTAAAATTGAAAAGTCTTGTGTAAGGCCTGTTTATCTGCACTCTTTTTTTTGAAAAAATATATATTTTTAAATTTCTATTAGAAAATAGTTTTTTTATTTATTTGGTGTGATTATTTACCGCTAGAAGAGCTAATATAATGCAAATAAACAAAAAGTATTTAGTTTTTCGTCTTCTAAACTATTACAAAATAATGAGTTTATTTCACTGAAACTACCATTTATAGATAATAATAAAAATTAAAAAAGCATTTTATTTTTCCAATATTAAATTTTTATTAAATTACAATAATAGGTGTATAGATATATATATATTAATTTGAATAAATTATGGCTATTAAGTTTGCAACAAAATATTGTTCATAAATCATCTCTTAATTTTATAATTTGTTTAAGCAAGCAACACTTCATATTCATCCAAAGCTACCTCTTCTCCGCCAAAAGGTATATAGCAAACATTGTGAGAGGGCTGAACCTAAAAATGTAAATTAATTAAATATATATTTAATTCTTTATAAAGTATATAAGAGTAAAATTTAAAAAGACAAATAAAATAATAGTATTGTTTTTAAATATCAAAGATAAAATTTTTATTGTGTAATAATCTCTTTTACAAATATTTATATAAAATAAAACTAAGTGTAATTTATTTTAATTATATTCTTAATAAAATCTCATATTTTGATAAATACAAAAACAGTATCATATTTTACAATCAGGTTCAATTATTTCTAAGCTAGAAGTTCTACTAAGTGTGTTAGAGGTATGTAAACTGTTTAAAAAAATATATTCTTTATCATCGCTTGAATCTGTAATATTCATTAAAGTTTCTTCTTTAACAACTCGAGATATAGCATTTCTTATTTCTGTTCTCAATTTTTTTTGGGCATTGGGAGTCTTTAAATTTCTCATTTCCATTGATACATAAGCTCCAAAAACATCATGATCATCAGATGGCTTTTCAATGTAATTTTTTAGTAAATCTAATATTAATACATTTAAATCTTTATCATTATTTTCATTATTGTTCGAAGTAACCTAAAAAAAGAAAACAGAAAAAATAAATAATTAAATTTAAAAAAATTAATAACTGAAAGATTGTTGTAATTTAGTAATTAACATAATCATTTTCAAGAAAAAAATAATTTTACCGTTCTTTTAAAACAATTATTTTATTAGATTATGCAACTATATCATTTTAATATATGTAAAAAATATCAAATATTTCCAACCTTTTTGATATATACAATCCTTCAGATATTAAATATATACATATATAATATTTATTAAATAAATATTAAAACTACCAAGTTTTATTAAAACAGTTAATTTTTGGTTATTTATGTTCAACACTTGAATAAGAACAATTTTAATTCTTAAAAAAATCTGAATTCTTTAATTCATTTTCAATTTTTTATTTCATAAGGTAAGAAAATAGTGTAATAATTATTTAGCTAATCATTTTTAAACTTGAATACATGTTAAACATATTTTAGTTTGATAAGAAATCTTTAATTTAGAAAATATAATTATTAATGCCTAATAATATAGTAATTCCTGATTAATAAATTATTTTTGATTTAGTTTAAATATCCCAAGGCCCCAGTTGAATATGTGTCAGATTATGATTATAAAAAAGCGTATTAATATATATGAGGCTTATTTGTACATCAAAACCTAATAAATCAATAAAAATATTTATTTTTAAGACACTATTGAAATTTTTAATTTTTTTATGTTCACCTCAAAAATTGCTGTAATGGAAAATATAATAAATATAATGCTGTAATAGCTTTTCGAAAATAGTCATAGAACAATAAAATTTTATTAAGACCATTGAAGTTATTAAGCTCAAAATAATGTTCTTCAAAGTATAGAGCATTAATATTTTCACTGCGAAATATGTCTTTAATTATCGGATTATTCATTTTGTATTTTTATAATTAAATCAAAACCAACACAAATTAATTAGTATAATTTACTTACCTAATATACTTAATTTATTGTATAATTTTCACACGAACAATAAATAATTTATAATTAAACTGAATTAAATAAAACAATCTAACTCACTTAATAAAATCAATTGTAAAAATTATTCAATCTAAAATCAGTTAAATTGAAATATATTATACTGGACTTTATTAATAAGAATAATTAAAAACAAATAAACATTTCACAAATCTATAAATAAATATTTTATGCAAAAGTGAAAAATCTTACTGAATAAATAATAAATAATAAATAATAAAGAATTTTAAATTTCATATGATATAACAAAATTATTAATTATATTTTTTGTTAAAATTAACTACTACACATAGTTACCTTTCCAACAGTTACACATCCATTATGTTTTCCACGGCCAACAAATAATGGTTCGCCCTCTTCTGTGTGTCCAGAAGACAAAGCTCCAACAGGTATCTCACCATTGTTAGCTTTGATCCACGTAGCATTACAATTACATAAAACCTAAAGTATATTTAGTCACTTAAATTCAAATGCAAAAAGAAACCATTTTCTTACTTCATAATTTTCTTTAGGATTTTCTATTCCTCCCCAAGCCACATAAGTAACACCATGTGAAGGAACAAGTTTTCCAGGAATCAAAGCACCATTATGTTCAGCTCTAGCTACATAAAGCTGTTCATTATTTGTATCAAAACCCCCTTGTAAAGCATTTGGTGGTATCTGACCATTACTAGCTCTCACCCATTGAACTGGTCCAAGAATATCTCCTCCAATATTCCACCCAGGAGTAAGTACTGGAGGAGCTAAAAATAAGATCATTGTTAATTTAAATAGAACATTAAAGATTATTTATAATTTATTTTAGTGAACATCTAGAAATTCTTAATTAAACAAGTTTAAAAACTACTTATAATCCAGTAAGGTTATAATTAAATTTCATAAAAATACCTAACCTTTTGCTTTTATATTATCTGATTTAGGGATCTCAATTTCACTTCTAAACTGTTCATCTGCTGATCCGTTAATATGCCATTCTCCTAAAGCCCCCCAACTAGTACGCACACCATAATGAGATACAATAAATGGTTTTGGATTCATCCATTCAAATAATTTATATTTGTCATGAAATACTTCAATTAGGCCATCTCTCCAAAAAATAACAAATTTCTTAGGTGTATTTTTAGACAAAAGTTGTGAAGTATCAATATGCACCTTTAAACATATCAATAAGTATAGGATAGATTAAAGGGTTCTAATATATTATAATTAAAATACATCGTCCCCTTAAAAAAAAATATTAATGCTTAATATCAGTCAATAAGTCATTCAAAACATTTTTAAGTATTCTATTTGTTCTAATAAATTATTAGAAATAAAATTTTAATTTTAAATTGTATAAAAATATTTAAAAGTGGTCAATAAAAGTAAAATTTATGAAAATAAGTTCTTGTTAATCAAAATAAACATTGTCACTGATTTGAAAATGTCACGTATCTGATATTTTTTTATTTATTCAGTGTCAAAGAAATTCATATTTTTAAGAATAATATAATTTTATATAAGTCATTTTAACATACTTTGATATTTCCCTTTAGAATACCAATTTAGTTGCACATATCTGCTTTTAAATTCAATGATGACAATTATCTTGAATTAATTTTACAAAAAAAAAAAACAATTTTTTGTAGTATCAGTTAATATTTTATATCTTATAATGAATAAATAAATAAATATATTAATTATTATTTAGAAATATAAATTAGTTTTTAATCATTCCTGAAAAATTTATCAAATGTTAAATACGAGTTATTATCAAATCAATGACAATATGTGTATAGCAGATAACTTTATTAAATTTGACAGCTGGTTCTTTATAGATATTATTAAAAATATTTATTTTTTAACACTTTATAAAAATTAATACTCAATCTAAACAAAAACAATAATTCCATAATATATAGTTGTACCAAATTATGTCGATCCAGTATTAATATTCAAATAAATTAAATAACTTTTTAGCATACTATATATAATTATGAAAGTAAATTTTTTAGGGGACGAAATATATAAATTTGTATTTACAATAAAGTCATTACGGTTAGTTTAACTAATGACATAATGATATGTTTAACAAGAATACAAATTTTTAAATAAAGCACAAAAACATTGATTATAATTTTAAAAATCATATTGATTGGTAAATAATGAATTAGGCAAAATAAATAACAAAACTAATTATATTAATACATTAATGTATTAGAAAACTAAATCAAATCTGTTTTATTCATTAATATATGTGTATTAGTAAATAATATTATTTCCTAAGTTAATGAAAAAACCTACAAACTGTATTAAAGACTCAATTGTTTTAAACTTTTTTATTTTTATGTGTCTTGGACTTTAATTTCCTCCAAAAAGTTAATTTTAGTTAATCAAACTACTAATTAATGAAAAATACATAGTAGTAGAAAGTTTAAAAACAAGAAGAACAGACCCTCTAATTGGGTTTCTGCAAAAGAAATGAACTATGTATGGATTTTTGAGGTTCTGTTTGTTACAATATAACTTTAAAAATATAAATGTTCATACCATAATATAAAATGCAATGGTAAAAATGTTTATCCTATTTTTCTACACCTTAAATGCAATATAAGTTAATAAAATAAACAATCCAGTGTAAAGTTATTATATTGCAAGGGGAGTCTTTCATATTTGAAGGGCAACTTAACACTACAAATATTTTTGCAACTAATCATTTAAAAATAATTAGAACTAAAATAAAAATATTCAACAAAATCTTAATCTTTGATTTACTTTGAAGTTAGAAATATTAATTACTAATCATCATAACACCACAAAAAATTTTTAGTTAAAATATATTAACATTAATACAAAATTAAAAAAAAATATTCACTCTGATCAAACTATATCATTTTTTAAATGATCACTGTGAAAAATGTTTAACCTTATCTGGCTTTTGTTTGTTGTAACGAATAGCAGAAGCAGTATTTTTCCATCCACCCAGTAAAATTTCCACCATAGGTTCAGACTCTTTAGCTTTTGTAGTCAAAGCAATATGAGCATCATTTTCACAAGATACTGAGAAACTAATAGATCCATGCATGATATATCTAAATATATATTCCATGCTATTCTCAGTATTAATATAAATATTATCTGTTTAAATTGAAATAATCATATTTAAATATAATTTTAGTAAGTAGAACAAAAAACAAATTTAATTACAAACAATTACTACAATTTATTTATGTTTAAAATATATAATTTTAAACACTATACTTAAGACTAATTATGAAAAAATACAGAACAGTCTTATATAAACATTTTTTTTATGAAATGTGGCTGGAGAAAATGTTTTATTATTTAAGAGTATTTATGATGACCTTTTTTAAGTTTTTCATTCCATAAATTTACCCCCAATATGAATTTGTAGTTAAGTAAGTGTCCTTTAAAGTAATTTTTTTTTAATATTCTCTTCTAATAAATTAAGTTGTAAAGATAATTAAAAAATTTTTTATTTTTATAAATATACAATAAAAATACCATGATACAATGTTAAGTAAAAATTTATATAATTTAATTTTTTGCCATTTAATATCAAAAATAATACAAAAAAACATAATACCTTCAATTGTCCAAACACCAGATGCTCCCCAACCTGTACGAACTCCAAAGAATGCAATATTTAGAGATTCATCATCTTGCCAAGCCATAAATGGTTGAGCTTCTCCTTGCTTTCCAACACCTATAAAGCCACCACCCCATTTTATCCAAAAACCTCTGGCTTCATTCCCATTCAAGATTTTTGGTGTATCAACAAGAACTTTATCAGGTTCTTCATTATTTTTACGAATAGAAGACTTTGTATTACCCCATCCACCAATAAATATCTAAAAATATTTTACAAAACATAAATCATCAAATAATATGTTTAATAATTAAAATTTGTAACTAAGTAAATTTCTAGAATATCATAAAGTTAAAATATTCATTATGTATTCTATATATCTGACTCAATCAAAGTTTATTAATTAAATTTTATATTAAGGGTGCTATTTATTTGATCTTATACTTAAATATATTTCATTACCTCATATTTAGGTGGCTTATTTGAGTTAGTTGATGTTAATGCAATATGGGCGTCATTTGAAGCTTTTACACTAAAATGTATAGTTCCAAAATTGATAGGATTAAATTTATAATCTTGACTATCTGCAGTTGATATTTCTAAAAAATATATATATATATATATATATTCATTAAGAATTTAAATATAATAAAACCATTATTTACAAAATTAATATCGACAAATTAGCTTCTTAAATTTAAAAAAAAAAACATTTGTTGTAAAATTTCTCTTTTTTCTCTTCTCACATCTACTTAGGTTATTGAAAAAAAATCTAATCATTTTTAAATAATTATAATAACAAATATAATTAAATATAATGTTTAATAGAAAAAATTTCTTAATATTCAACTTACCTAATGCCATAATAGATCCTTGATTTAATGAAAAGTATTAAAAAGACGAAAAAAATTGGATTTTCTTATTTAGATGCACTTGCGGTATATTTGTAAAACGTATTATCACACCTAATAACAGGTAAATTATATGTAGCAGCCAGTGTAGGCCATATAATAAACATAAAATTTGCTGTTAACTTAATATCAAATTATTTATAAATACATTAACGATTTTATTATTATCTACTACCTTAATTATAACAAATCTATCAAAACATTTATCAAGGTGGATTGATGCAATTATTTTTGTTTTTAACGTATAGTCTAGATGAATTTATAATATTTAGTCACTAAATTATAATTCTGGAATAAAAGTTGTATTCTACAACCCATCTTGCATTTTACATTTATTTTTATTTATAAGCAGAAAATGTTTATTGCTAACTTAATTAAGGTAATACTTACTTGAATTTTTACCAACAAATATAATTACCTAGAGTTTTAAAAATCTAAATTTTCTAGAGCTAAAATAGAGTTAATACACTGCATTTACTTAATATTCTTTTCCCTCTCGTCATAGTCCATTGTGTTAGCCTTGAATCTATTTATAGTTTGCTAAATATTCAACTTGAAAATCTGTAGCAATGTCTCATGCAAAATATTTTCATATGATCTCCTAAAGGAGATAATATCGTTGAGCAGTAATTATATACTAATCACTTTTTAACAATAAGTTAAAAAAAATTATAATACTTAGGCAAATTTAGCTAATCATACCCAGTAACATATTTGACTCATCATACACGTATATTATATGTCTATATGACATGTTTTAATAGATAAATTAAAATTTAATTAATATATAATCACTTATTATATTTTTTGTTATATATCGTAATAAATCATTTCATAGTATCTCTTGGTGTTTAAACAGATGATACAATTGAAATATTCAGAACTTATTCTTATATTCCTTAGTTATACCTCATTGTTTTTTAATTTTTTTTTTTTTTTTTTTTCAACCGTTAGGTTGGTTAATACCAATTGGATTGGTATATCCTGGGGAAATTTAAGTGCAGTGGTTTCCCGTTGCCTTCTGCACTGGGAACATGGTGCTTTTTCGCCACCGTAGAAGCACACGTATGGTCACCCATCCGTTCACCTACGGTGGTAGACCCGGCTTTACACTAGAGTTTTGTCAACAACTAGTGTGACCACCGCGCCACACCACGCCCTTGTTTTTTAATAATTAGTAATAATATCAAAAATTAGTGGTGATAGAAAAAATTTAATTGTAGATTTGAAATTAGCTCGGAAAATTGAATAGTTAAAGTATATTTTTGAATCTGATGAAAATTCCTTGTAAAACCTTTAATTCATAATTAACAATAAATTATTTTCAGAAAAGTTTTATATCAAGCATATCAATTTTTCACACGTTTACTACAAAAGTAAGAACTACTTTATAATTTTTTACAAATTCTCCGAAAAAATTACAATACTAAATTATTAAAAATCAATCTTATACTATACATCGCTATGCGCAACGAATAAGGCATTAACTCAGAAAAATCTATTATAAGATTATGAGGTATTTAAATTTAAGTTTTACTCTTCTTATAATAACTTTGATCAAAATATCGAAAATTTGGATTGAATCGGAATTAAACTACTATGAAAATTGATAAACATACAGCGTGTATCAGAGAGTAATTTTTATTTTCGACTTCCTGAAAAGTCTTGTTCGTTGTGCATATCGATTTAATTACTATAATAAATATTTATTCATACATTATGCTTCTAAATTAAAGTACTAATAATCAGGAATAATGAAGAACATAGGAATTAATTTTACTTTTGGTATAATTATAATCCACCAATTTCTTAAAATTAAACACTATCTACAGATTTGCATCGAAGCATTTCTTATTGTTTTGTACGAGACAGCTAGACCGTATGTCGGCTAGTTGTACAACGCACTAGAATGCCGTTAAATCTTAAGCCTGTTTAAATCGCAATTATTGAAGCGGGAATGGGTCACCTGAGGGATGACGGCTAACTGTACATTCAATAAGTAACGAGAATAGACAATAATTAAATAACAAATAACCACATATGTTAGAAGTTCTTCAAAGAGTATTTTAAATTTAAGAGGTAACGGGGGCCCTTAAATACTAATGGCCGGCGAAGCGGCATAAAACAAAATAATTAGACTCAATTGAAATAACATTAAAAAATAATATAAACTCAGCTGAATAGATGAAGTTGTTGATAGTGATGAGTGGACTGTATGAGATTATGTGGTAATGGTGTCGAACATTTGAGTATCACGAGTCAAAGTGTAGATCAAGGCACGTAATGGCAGACGAGAACAGACGGCGGAAAAGCGACTACGGGAATGAAGATATTTAGTGATGGTCAGGGCCCAATAACTGGTGGAGTGCAAGGGCACAAGAACTTTGAATACAAGGGTGCAACAAACAAATAATAAAAAATAATGGCGTACAATTTACCGTTCAAGCGAAGGCGCTTGCTACAGAGAAGAATAACACATAATTATATTGACTTTCTGACTTACGACGATAAACTGTACACGGATGACAATTAACACGGAGATCATCGAATTGCCGTGCTGGGTTAGCAAGGGGGTAAGTAAAGCAAGACGCTGGAGATCAGCTGCCACATAATATAATATAATCAACGATGTTTTGTAACAACTGATCTACTAGATATTTGTTAAAGACGTTCTGTACCAAACACTTATGATAGTGATTTTAATCACTGTCAGATATCATCTATATTTGTACTATTTATACCACGTCCACGCTGTGTCGTAACCTCACTGGGCTACCGTTATTTTTATCGACTTTAAAAATAACTAGATTATAAATAATCATATTATTAAAAAATAAACATCTATGTCACCTGACAATATTAGCTAAAAGTAATCAATTTTTATTATACATAAGAGAAAAAACAAACAATTTTTTTATGTAAATATTGAAAATAATATATAAAGAAATAAAATAGGAAAATAATAATACATTTTCTTTGCAATAAAATTATTTGACTTAGCAATTATTAAGATATTAAACAAATTGAAAATGCTGTTAGGGGTTTGTTTAATACTTGAAGATCTTGGTCAAAACCAAGAATCGAAAGCTACCCGACGTCTCCTCAAATATTGTCCTTATCTCCTTAAATGAGTTTTAATTACTTGAAAGAGACACAGACAATCGTGTACCTTAGTTACTGGAGAGAGGTTATATAATAAAGTTAAACTATTATTTTAGGTCAACGACAAAGTAAAGTTATATTTTAGATGTTCAGTAATTGTAAGTTATATGCAATGTACAATACGTCTGACCTCAATCCTAGTACAGTTGGTTAGTAGGTATATCCAAGTGAGACGGAGTTGGTTGGGTATGATGACAATTGGTGATAGACGAGTCATTGAACAAAATAAGTTGAGTATTAATTATACAAATAAGACAAAAGTGAAAGTTTTGAAAAACTGTCTATAACAGACACACAAATACAACTTTTGTTAGTTCGACGTCAGTAGCTACGGGATGCAGACGAGTAAATTGTCACAACAGCATCTCCCTCTATGCTAATTAATATGCATTACAAATTAAGTAAATGTAAATAAAACGTGTATAACATAAGTGGTAAGTACGTAGTAATAAGTGTTCTTACAATACACATAAAAAATCATATAGTAACTGGAAATAATATATGAAAAATTATGAATAAGGTGAAAAGTATGCTAAAAAAAACTGTTACAAAATACTTTCATGAGTGTGTTATTCAATTTAAGTATATTTTTGTAATCCACATGTATAAATTGTAGAAATATTTAATTTATTTTTGATAAAAAAAGTTTTATAATTATTTTAAAAACATTTTTTATAACTAGACATTTATTACAAATTATTTTAGTAGAATATACATGGTGTATACACACACACAACACATGTGTATATATATATATATATAACTTTTTTTACAATAAAATTTTAAATATTTTTTAACAAAAAATTTTAGTCTTTGTAAGTATTTGTGTTAATATAATAATTATTAAACTATTAATAGAATTTGTATTACTACATTATAAATTTAAATTTAAAAAACTATTTCATTAAATTATAATTTGTTCTATAAGATATTTTGGAGTGATCATCACTTGGACGAAAATAATGTTCTATTCCAAAATGAATACTTTGATTTTTTATTACAGATCTTTTTTCATTGTTTACTAGTTTAATTTTTGATAATTCTTCTTTAAGGCTTTGTTCAAAATCTAGAATTTCAAAATAAAAATGAACAGTTAATAAATCAATATATATATATATTAATAATATAAAAGATCAAATAAATAAAAACTAAAATCTCGATTTTAATTTTTACCTTTAGGATCAAATTCTTCAGAAAATACTTTATAATTATTTTCTTCCCAGAGATCTTCAACAAAATTTGAGCTAATATTCAAATTCATAAAAAAATAAATATTATTTAGTATATGATAAAGTATAAAAAAAACCAGCACAGGGGGGTCGCGGCACNAAAAAAAACCCAGCACAGGGGGGTCGCGGCACAGTTGTGACGTGGTATAGTTGGATCAAGTATAATGATATCTGACAGTGATTAAAATCACTATCAAAAATAAACGCTTTGATGCAAATCTGTAGATAGTGTTTAATTTTAAAAAAATTGGTGTTTTATTCCAAAAGTTACTTGATCTGCTGGTTCCTTAATATCTCGATTAAGATAAAGTATGTCGAATGAAAAAGGGTTTACTAAAAAATATTATTTCTCATAAAAAAATTGTGTGGATCCATAAACTTTTCAATAAGTTATAGCATTATAAAGTTAAATATAATATGAATAATAAAATCGAGAATTTTCACACGAAAATAGCATTCGGTAGCCATTTTCNCATAACTATATAACCGCACTGTGTGTAGACGTTAACGAATAATATTTAGAACCTACAAAAAAATATATACAGAAACAAAAAAAAAAAAAATAAAATAAAAAAAAAAACACATCTTAGTAAAACCAATACCTTCTCAGCTTCGCATCGAAGCTAAAAATTAAGTATTCAACCAGAGAAAGAAGTATAGTTCAGAATTTTATTTTTTCTAACCTAATTTTAACATTTATTTTCAAAAAGTCAAATTTCTTAAAATAAATTTCTATACACAATATAGATCAAAATATTAAGGGAATATCCCATCACTTTTTGATATGTATTTGATATATGCAGTGCTCGAATTGGCCAAAAATAAGTAGGGGAGCTCAACTTAACAATTTGAAAACTGCGTCCCTAGTATTTTGAAGACCTTTTTTTTTTACTCATTACTTTATTTAGTATTTATTAATAAATCATATTTCATTATCATACTAATATTTAAAAAAAAAAAAAAAGAGGTGGTATTTTCCACTGTCCTCCCGTCCCAATAAAAAAAAGTAGTTGGGGTGCGCAAAAAAATTTAAAAAAAAGTAGAGGAGCTACATCCCCCTGCGCACCCCCCCCCACAATTCGAGCATTGGATATATGATTTTAGATGTTTGTTTTGCTCAAATGAT
The DNA here is from genome assembly GCF_025091365.1 of Daktulosphaira vitifoliae. Classification (NCBI taxonomy): domain Eukaryota; kingdom Metazoa; phylum Arthropoda; class Insecta; order Hemiptera; family Phylloxeridae; genus Daktulosphaira; species Daktulosphaira vitifoliae. Next base: position 18,028,334 of record NW_026099575.1, on the reverse strand, counting down.
AATATAGAATAGTTTTTACATAAGTCATTATACAAAAACTTCATTAGCATGAAATCTTGTTATCAGTTTACAATTTTAAAATTTAAAAAAATTATAAAGGAGAATGGATAAAATTCTATGCTTTTACTTACTCTATAAAATTATCAGTAATAGAAGATGTAGAACTATTAAACGTTGTAGAATATAGACTACCTAAAAAAAAATCATTTATTAATTAAAAGTATTTAAATTTAAATATAAAAATATATCTATAAGAGTATGAGTTCCAATTAAAACTTCTATCACTATTTCTAATTTTATTATAAATTATAGAAATAAAAACAAAAAACATTTATTAATATTATGTTCTTTTATTTTTTATAATTTTTTTATCGCAAGAACTTTTCAAAGATTTTTTTCTGTATTTTTCTCTATTAAGGAAGATTTACTGAACATTTAAAATATTATTAATAAATCTTTTAGTCATTTTTAAGTCTTTATTTAGAAACAATTTTGCAATAGCAACATGAATGTCTGAACTAATAATGTAATAATAAAAGTGGCTAATACCAAGGAGTAGAACCTACACTAGTTATTCAATTACACAATAAAGCTGGCATCTTGCCTATGATTATGAGTTAGATTAAGCTATTCGTAGGCCCTTAAATAAAATACACATAGAGTCTAAGAATATGATAGTTTCCATTTCAGGATTAAAATAATTGTAACTCAATAAGTATTATCTTAAAATTTTTTATTGATCACTCAACATTTGTTTAAAAAAAAGCCTTTAAAAATGGCCACTTGGAAATTAAAATAATATTTTACTATTTATTTTATATTAATAGAGACAAATCATAAGAAATGTCTGCAATTAATAGATCCTAAATCACCCTAAATAAAATTTTCTAGGACGCATTAAAATATATATTTGTTTGCAGTACTACTAATGAGAAATTCTAATTTCTGCTTTGGGTTTTGATAGAAATAAGTGTGTGAGTTGTAATATATATTTACTTATATAGGTTCAATTTGAATTTAAAGGGTAGTATTGAAGAAATGTATCAGAAAGTCCCTTTTATTCTACTAAAACTATGGGTGGTAATTTGGGAATGGTTAGCGGGCAGTTCCATTACCATCTGATCAGAACTAAATATCATTGAACAACAATAACATAATTGTATATTTAAAACCAAAAAGAATAATTCTGGGATTTTTTATACTATGCATGTTATTATAAAAACTTTAAATTATATATTTTTTATTTTTCAATTAACCTAGGCCCGATTACTTTGGAAATACAGATATATCATAATTTCAATAAAGATTACATATTTATTATATATTAATTATTATTATAATATAATTATATATTTATTCTCAAAGTAATATGTTATATTACTTTAAGAATATTATATCCAATTAAAATAAATAAGTTGTTCATCAATTTGATCACAATTGTTTTAAAACTATATACTTAAAATTTACAAATTATATTACTAAAACTCACTAGAAGAACTATTATCATTAAACTCATTTGAATCTAAGACATCTGGTTCATCAATACTCACTCGACCAATTAAACGATTATTTTGAACTAATTCTTTGCGTAAATTATCTAGAAGTCTTCTATAAAATTTCTAAATAAATTAAGAATAATTTAATTAACATAAAAAAAGAATCTAATTTATTAACCAAAAATATATAAAAAGTGAATTGTTAAATATTTTTAAAATAACAGAAATACATAAAAATTGAATAGTTTTTATTTTAAATAAAAAAAAATGTGTGTTACGAATCATCAGTAAAATAAACCAAAAAAAAAAAAAAAAAAAAAAATTGTGTTGACAAATTATGGTCAATATATGTTATTTTTGTACAAATATTAAAAATCACAAGCCTCGACAAACAAAAATTAACTAAATTTAATAAAAGTTTAAGTAAAAAGAATACAAATAAATAAATGAAAATAGTTACAATATTTAATTAAAAAATAATAGGCAATTATTTATTAAACTAAACATTTTTAACATAGGAAATAAGTAACATAATGTGGATAATTTCAAGTATACTTATTTTTATTTTTTTTTAACACAACTTTTTTTTTTTTTTTGTGAGTGAGCATATGATTAAATTTAAGCTACAATGTAGTTAAACATAAAAATCAAAGATACAATAGAAGCAAATGAATTAAAGGTAAAATTTAATTTATTTAATGATTTTTCAGGGGGAGAAAAAATTCTGTTTTGGTTATTTTTTACTTAAAAAATAAAAAGTATAAATTATCTAATACTCACATTTTTAACAGAAAAATTATTTTGTTCGCAGTCCAAGAACTTTATATTTGAGTTTTTGTCTAAAGATGGACAAGTAATTAGTTTATTATTGTATAAATCTAGCCATTCCAAATCTATCATATCATCAAAAATATTAGGTAATTTTGATAGCTACAACAAAAAATTACAATACATCTAAAAACAATAAAACAAAAATAATTAATGAAAAATACATTATTGCAACTTAAAACCATTTTTTTCATTTTCTTCAAACTTTTAAAACATTCTGGTACTGATAGTATTTGATTGTCAGAAAAATCACAAAATTCTAAATTTGTCATCTTGCTGATTGTTTCTGGCAAAGAGAAAATTTCATTTTTTGATAAATCTAGGTTAACTAAATTGGGCAAAATAAAATATATTTCTTTCCTTATACTTGATAAGTTTATATTCTTCATACTCAAAGAAGTAACGAATTTAAAACGATAATTGAAAATTAATGGGATATCATTTAAATAGTTGCCGTTGTTTCTTAATGACTCAATATTATCAAATATAACATTTTTTAAATGCTTCAAGTGTTTTATAAACTCTAAGTTATGAGCTTGTGAATTGGTATTAGATATATTAAGGTAACTTAAATTGTTAGCGATGCCATACATATTCATATAAGGATCTGGTTCTAAGTTTTCTAAACATTTTGTGAATGATATATCCAAGGATTTTAAAGATTTACACTCAGGTGACCATAACCACTGTGGAAAACTAGATAAATTTGGATTATTGCTGATGTTTAGTATTTTTAAATTATTAATGCTTAAAGGCTTAAAATTAATACTATTTAATAAATTGTGAGATATATCAAGTATTTCTAAAGATGAAATTCCACTGATAATACATTCAGGAAGTTTTGAAAATAAATTGTAAGATATATTTATGTAAGTTAATTGATTCAATTTGACAAAAGAAGTAGGAAGTTGAGATAATTCATTTGATGAAAAATTAATTTTTGTCAGTTTTTCAAGAGACTCTATGAATTCTGGTATTTCTTTAAGTTTACTTGAGCTAAGATCCAATTCGATAATATTACTAATACATAACTTAATTTGGGCCAATTTATTGACAGTCAAATATTTTGATTTTTTTTCGCATTCATTTTTTGTACAAACACAAATTGGTAATTTTTCCATTTTTAATTTATCAAGATAGACTAAATTCGATAAGAAAATATTAAATAGTTACGTTTGTTTAATAACATTATTTTGATATCATTGCAAATGATTTATTTTTTTAAATAAATAGTCTAAGATAATTTATAATCTTTAGTCACTGAATTTTAATTCCAGAATTAAAATTTCTATCATACACTTCATTATTTGATGATTAGCCGTTTATTTTAAAATTATTGATAAGTTAAACACTTATAACTATTTATTTTAAGGTATAAACCAAAAATATAACCACTAAGATACTTAAAACGCTAATAAAATATTTAAGTGGGAGTTATAGTTACTGTAGCTCTCACTTAAATGTTTGGTCAAAGTTAAAATAATCATCGTGTAAATTGCAACAAATTTTTATTTTATTTTAGTTCACAGAGTGTATGTTATGTTGTTATCAAAGTGGACATAGTCATCTGTGGTTTAGATAAAGTGTATTTGTGGTAAGAACAGCGGGTAACTAGTGTTATTAGAATAAACCAAGACTGTACCTGTTGAGATTCAAATAATCTAGACTCTCAATAAACACAAATCCTATAATATACGACTTATTATTTTTAGCATAACATCTCATTAGTAAAACTCCTTTATAATTTAAACAGGCATAAAACAATAGTAGTGTGGGTAGTAGATTGATGTTATACCCGTCTCAACTATTTTACGTTCTGAAAACTGTTCAGATTCCCCATACAAAATTTCTAAGTAGGCCATTGTTACAATAGTCTTTTGTATAAAATATTAATTATTTTATCTTTTTTTTAATGATATTTAAAATAACCACAAAAAAAACACTACTTCACAATTTTGTGAAATATTTCAGAATTTAATTACTAAAAAAACGGTAGTACAGTGGAGTCGTTGGGACAGTTAAAAACAGTTGGAAATAGTATAAGTATAGATGATATCTTACAGTAATTAAAATCATTATCATAAGAAATGCATCGATTCAAATCTGTAGATAGTGTTTAATTTGAAGTAGTTAGTGGATTATAACAAAAACAAAAAATATGTCCGATAAAAGGAAAATTTAGTATAAAAGTAATATTCAATAATTTAATATTTTAATTTCACAGAGAAATTATAAATAATTATAAATTAGTTGTATATTTCGTTACTTATATGACAACAAAAATCAAAATTGAAGGTCAGAATTTCAAAAAATAATTGTTTGTTAATTATAATTAACAATTCATAATTATGAATAAATACACTGGTTTACAAGAATTTTCATCAGAGATCTATTTACTTTTCTAAACCCATTTTCGCACCAATTTCAAATCTCCAATTAGTTTTTATTTAACACTTCTATTTTAAGATTATTACTTATTCGTAAAAAATGAGTATTTACAAATAAAAAAAAATATAAATTCATAACATTTTAATTAGCTAAAGTGTAGAAATGAACTCATGTGTGTACTGAGAATCAACTCACATATTTTTTAATTTGCTCCGAGTATCAATTAATACATAAAATAAATCTTGAAACCATCAATCTACATGATCTACTATTTATCTTAACTGTTGTGTCCCTACTACTGTGTTATTGTTTTTTTTATGAATTCTATAAATGAGTTTAGAGTTTGATACCTGTCAATATAAATTTTGTATGAAACATATCTATGTTGTTTGGCCCGGCTATCGTACATCACATTTGTTGATAGATAAAAATAACAATTTAAGATAGTTCCAAATTTTTAAGTCGTTTATTTCGACTTAATAAACACAAATATTAAAAAAAACTTAATATCTAGTGTAAGTTAAATTCATATAACTATTTTGTAAAAAATAACCTAATAACAGCGGCCTCCACTTGTATCACCTATTTGTACATTTTTTTAGAAATTAAAAACAGTTCATATTATAAAGATGTGAATAAATGTTAACAAAGTCAAAAAATAAAATAAAATATATCATAGTAAAATTAATACCTGCTCAACTTCGCATTGAACTAAAATAGTATAGTTAACATTATTTAGTTTTTTACAGTATATACAAATAGTTTGCATATTCGGACATAATATTTTTAAACAAATAATAACCGATAAAGAACTTGTATAGTATTGTAATTGGTGTGACTATTAATAACTTAGTGGGATTATACCTAATTTATCTATTGTGTCAAATTTTATTGGCAGTTTAATCAACGTATCACTTTGACTTTAAGTTATATAAAAGTATTCTGTATGTATCGGCAATGTAGTCGATGTAAATTAACTAAATTTGATAAAAGTTTAAGTAAAAAGAATACAAATAAATAAATGAAAATAGTTACAATATTTAATTTAAAAATAATAGGCAATTATTTATTAAACTAAACATTTTTAACATAGAAAATAAGTAACATAATTTGGATAATTTCAAGTATACTTATTTTTATTTTATTTTAACACAACTTTTTTTTTTTTTTTTATGAGTGAGCATATGATTAAATTTAAGCTACAATGTAGTTTCTAGTCAATGTAATTGTACCCTTCAAATTAAAGAATATATTTTTATATGTGAAAATCTTTTTTACTTTGTTTGCCTCCGTTAATTTTAACAGAACTGAGAGTGGATTGTGTATGCTTACCGTTGTCGTGAACGGCATCTTGAAATATGTAGCAATACTTAATAGTCTTTTAAATTAGATTTTAAAGATTATATTTTAATGGTGTTTTGTTTACTTTAAATGTTGTCTTAACCTTGTATTAATTCGTAATTAATCATGTTTCTTAAAATATAAAAAGGGACATGAACACAAATAAATTGATCAGTACTCATAGTGAATGTTACATTGTATTTTTACTTTGACTCTTCCTATTGGTACTCTTCCGACTGGCTGAAACTGGACTTAGAAACCCAGTTCACCACACCGTGACTATATGTCAAATAGTTAAAAATCTATATTAAGGAACCTACCATTATTTATACCAGGATCTCTGTGTTTGAACAGCTCGGCGAATAATTCAAGCAAAAGATGCTAGATAGATTTTTAAATACATTGTAACTTCTTTCAATCATATATATGTATACATTTATTTGAATATTTATATACTTTTTAAGAAAGTAATATAATAGTATAATTTACTAAGTTGAACATTTTGTTATATGTTTGTTACATAAAAATAGTGTTCTTAGATTGCATTTGATGATCCAGGCTGGACTCAGTAGCTAACACATGATTTTTAATAATATAATGCAAAATTAGAACATTGCATTATGAGCTTAGATGCAAATAGAGGGTCCTTGACAAATTAGCACCCCAAGCAGATTTCACCATTGCATTAAATTTTGTAAGGAAAACTAAAATAATTTATTCAATTATTGTATAAATAATTACTGTTTTTTTTTTTAATATTATCTTTAATATTATGAGTGTGCTATGTCATTAGTGTAGTACGTGTGTTATATTTAGACAATAACATTTTCCTTTTCGATTTCATAGATGAAATATTAGTGGTGGGGAAAAATATGTTTGTATACAATGTTATACATGATTATTTATTTATAAATGGGTAAAAATATTTTTTTGGTCTTTGAAACCTAAGTATCCTCAATTCGAAACACTTTAGATTCTTATGATATAAGATCGTGGTCTAAATTCACCAAAATACAGAAAAGTTAAAATGAGTTGGTAAGACGCAAAAAAATTCTGTTGTAGTGAAACCACGTGCGTTCACGTCCCCACTATGTGCTGTTTGAATAATTGCAGGCCGGCCCAGCAATGATAATGCCACAGTAGTTACACACTCACACACCTATAAGCGTCGTACTGTTGCCCTATAGTATACTTTATGTGCGTTTGCATATAATAAACCCAGTTCCCCCACCAATAGAACTATTAAAGAGTACACAATTCCAGTTTTTATACATCGGTGACCGTATGCCCTACCACGAGTATCCATGAACCAACTAGTTCTTGCCTATCAATAATCAGTTTGCGGCCGGCGTTCAAAAAGTGTGGAGAGGTTGTCGACGGATCAATAATCAATAAAACAAGTATTTTATTTTACTTTTTATTAACTAGAACAAAATGACTGTTGACTGGGGATACGAGGAATCAAACGGTAGGTAAAAATTGTTAAAAAGATTTTGAGTGGAGAAAATGAATAATACATTTTTTAATATTAGATACGACATAATGTACTACGAAATATTTAGTATTCCAAAATTAAGTTACTTGTATATTTTAATTGTGTGATTAAAAAAGATCATAGTTCATTATTTTTCTAATTTTGAGAGCGATTTAATTTAATAATAATTGACACATAGATTAACTTAAAAAAAAAAAAATTAATTGGAAATTTAATAGAAAAACAAAGAATCAGTATCAGCTATTATTTATTTTTAATTATGATGGAAAATTTTACATGTTATTTAAAATTACTTGTAAGATTTATGAAATTATATTATTACTGTATAATAATTTATGCATTTGTTTAGCATACATATATTTAAATATTTTAAAAAAATTACACTTATGATAGCAATTTTATAGGAAAATGAATCGTTGAATTGTTAAAAATGTTGATACAATAAATATTTTGTTTACGGAAACATGGCTAAATAATAATAATTAATGAAGCCTAGTAGTATTATTCTAACCAATTTACGGTCGAAAAAAAATTGATGTAATATGTCACTTCTATTTAAAGATAGAGAATGCAATTTATATATTGTTGGGCAATAATTAGCTCAGTTTTTGATCATTTAGTTTATAGTATGAGACCAAAAAAAACTTTCTATCAACATTTTTCGGTCCTGTATCAATTTATTTGCTTAACTATTTTTTGTCTAATAATAAAATTGATGTCGTTGAAATTATATAGGGTGTTCAGTAAGTAAGGAAACCGGTTTCTATTGTTCTCATTTTTTGTAATAATTTACCTGTTTCTTTACTTACTGAACACTCTGTATATTTTTGATATGCACATATATATTTTTCATTATTTTAACACTAAATTTTTAAACGTTCCGATGTTCATTATGCGTATTATATATATCTACATAAAATAATGCACAAGTATAATGGAAACCTAGTTATTATTAGTACTTTATACTTAATTACTTGTAAACTACTGTTTTTTTTTTGGGGTACAAACGTTTAGATTTTTTTATGATTTTATTAGCTTTTAATATGCGTATAGAGGCTTATTCAGAAGCTATTTTTTCATAAATAAAAGTTCAAATAAATTATTGTAATTTATCTAATAAAAGTTTAGAATAATTTTTATTATTATATTTTTTTAAACAATGAATAAATTCAACAATGTAATAATTGGCTAATAAGTTTTTTTAATAAATTTACCCTATTCTCCATGATTAATTTGATTATCTTATTATTATTATTAATTAACAATAGAATTTAAAAAGAAAAACCGCAGATCTAAATGACTATTCGATTAATGATTTCATTAAAGTTTTTTCAATGCAATCTTTCTCATAATCATGAATAATTTTTTCCATTGTAACAATTTTTTTAATACTAATAATTAATTATTTGCAAAAAAAATAGTTTTAATGTATTGGCCATTATGCCAGAAAAATTTTATGGCTAAGTGAAAATACTGATTTTTTTCTTTGTTCGTTGTTTTTGTAAATTATTATTTATTTTAGAATATTATCAGAAAATGGCTGAATAATACTGCTTATGTTCAGGTTATATTGTTGAATTTTTTAATACATAAAGTTAAATATCTTCAAGGGATCAATTGAAGTTAAGTGGGAAGTTAATAATAAAAATGATGTAATAATAAAAATTCATTTAAATTGCCTTTTATACTAGCAATAAAATATTAAATTTCATAAATTTAAACAATTTTCAAGTTAAATAGCTAATTTTAAAATTTGTATGTATTCAATAAAAACAATGAACTTGGATTATACTTTTAAATATATTTTATGTATACTATCATTGTCTTCCATGAAAAATCTAATAATTTGTCAATTTAATAGTATTTAATAATAACAAAATATAGTGTATGAACTTTAAAACCGCATACGACATCTGGTCTCTGGGATACGACAAGCAATATAATTTACTACTGTAGTTCATGAAACTTTTTTTGCTCTAATTATTTTTTTTACCATATACTTTTGTTTAAATGTTGGGACGTATAAAAGTTTGGAGTTCTATAATGTTGTAATTAAACTGATATGCACAAAAAATTAATAACTATTACCGCCTTAGCAGGTAAACACCCTTGAGTTTAATTTAAATAAAATGTATTATCTCTTTGCGTGATCTCAACATTTACCCTATTGTTATTAATTTAATGTAGTTAATTACACGTGGTATGTCAAATAAATATTATGTGATTAAAACATTTAATTATTCTTGTCATAATATTTTAATTTAATTAATTGATACCATTTTAAAAATTGACATTACGAATACAGGTATTCTTTAGGCGACTACAAGTTTCTATTTTATACTTTTTTGATCAGTATCGGCGTTAGAAATCATGGAACCTTGTGCGAAGCAATGTCGAGGTGTCCTTTATTAATCGGGGGGCACATCCCTGATGTCGGTCATGTAATTAAATTTATAATAAGGATAAATCAAAATCTAAATAAGTTCTAATAATCATACATGAAACATCTAATTTTAAAGGCTGTTATATAAAGTTCAAGTTTTTGAAGAAAATATCCGAGTTATTTTAATTGATATATTTTAAAAAATATCTGAAATTTTTTCTTGCTCAATGTACTAGTTTATTTTAAAAAATTTGGATGGGCCGAACTTGATTAAATAATCTAAAATTTACAAACGTTTTGTAATACAAGTATTAGGGAGACAATCGTGAAGTTCTACAATAAAAATTAGTTAAGTTTCCTGGATATAGGGTTGGAATACCGTCCTGGACAATTACTTAGATCAATATAATGATGAATTTATTCATTTAAGTCACAGTTAATAAATATATATAAAAGTATATGTCCTTTAATTTATTTATTAAATTTTTGTGATTAGCAATGAGTCCATAAATTTGAATAAAACATCTAAAAAAAATTGAATTTAAAATCTCGTTTGCACGGATAAAAAACACTTTCGAGTAGATATGCTCAACATTTTCAGAAATAGAAAATCAATACAATTTTATTTAACCATATTATGTTAAGTAAAAAGTTTTTTTTTAATCAAAAATATTGACGTGTGTATAACATGCATTTTTATATTAAAACCCAACCCTACACATTTAAAAAAAAAATGTCATACAGTTAAAAGTAATATATTTGAGTATTATATAGGCAATGAAAGCAAACAGTTAAAATAAAAATAGAAAATTTCTGAAAAATATCTTTTTATTTTTTATTTTTCAAAAAGTCATAATTACAGCTGTGCGCTCTTTCAAAGGTTAAATTTTAAAATTGTATTTCCTACATATTTTCATTTATGTTACAATATTTTCACGTTTTAACTAAGTACAATATGATTTGTATTTTTCTGAATGTGTTAAATAATTAGTAGGTTATTTGTTGGAGGCAATAAAAATCACATTAAAATGTTATATTAACATACAACTCGTAACTTGTAGCTGTTTAAATCGCATTATCGTATGTAATAGGTATACCTATATAGTATTTGTGTTCCTTCAATCCAAGTTGTCATTAAAAAGGAAAACTATATTGTGCAAAAGCAACTGCAGATTTATCAAATTTATTTTACCTGTCATTATTTTATAATCATTATCATTATGTATAAATTATAAATTTGCAAGGTAATAAATTTACTGAAGTAAAGTAAAAGAAGAATATAAATGTTAAAAGTAACAACTAATAATTGTTCACTAAGACGGTAAGGTAACTAAAGAAGATAAATTATTTTGAGGTTTTGGTTTACACTTATGACTTAGTTCATCGACATAGTCGTTGGAACATTAATAATTTATTTGTCTTGTGATTGAACGTTTTTCATTCACAAATAATAAAACACGATCATATTTAATTTATCATATAAATTATGTTTTGGTGACAAAACTGTTAATAGGATACTAATATTGGCGATGTAGACCATTGGGTAATCGTCAACCCATAACAAAAATGTCCTTGCCAATTTAAGTACTGTAAAACAGTTGGGATGGTATATAAATTAAATTAAATTTTCAGAGGTATTTGGTATTGATACAGTTTTTGCACGCCGTAGAAAGTTGTTTTACATTTATTTAATTTCGTTCAAGTTGAAGTTTTTTTATGATAAATTATAATATACATTTATTGTAGTTACTGCATAAAATAACCAATAATAGCGTCTTTTTAAGTGGTATAATATAGATAGCATTCTTCTGATTTTCAATGGGTAATTTTTTGACCTTGATAATATAAATATAATATTAAATGTTGGTATTACCATGATTTACTATGTTTTATTTCTAAATACGATGTGAATTTATGATAATAGTGACAATAACTCTAGTATTTTAAAGATATCATCCATATACGTAGTGCTACTATTAGTGGTAGTGTAGTTACAAGGGTGGAGGATTTTAATGTTAACTCGTTATATCGGACAATGATTGTTATATTTACCAAAGTAGAATCTTTAAAGAGCATAGTCGTGTAAAAAATAAACAGGGCGTTTAAAAATATAATCATCTTTTTCTCTTTAAATATTAAGTAAAAAAATACGTGATTGATTATCGGATTTTTGCTTTCGTTGAAAAATGTATGAAAGTTGTAGCCCATATTAAAAATAAAAATAAGGATTAAAATGATATTATTGATGGTGTTAAAACTTCCTCCTTTGTGGACGAGTTGTGTGTATCGAATATAATAAGATAGGTGACTGCGGAACGTTTATTTATACTTTACGATAGATGAATTCGAAATTGAGACCACAGTACGTTCGGATGTCAATTTACATAAACGGTTTTATTTTAAGCTCGACTTAAAAAAAATTAAGTTGAGTTGTGAACGAACCGCTCTAAGTTCTTATTCGTTGCACAATCAAAATGTTAATAATTCTTTGCGGTAAAAAAAAAAAGTACAATTGATTAGATTTGTCACTGTCAAATGCAGGCAAGTTGTTATTATTATGGTAATTTTGATGGCCTCAATATGCTGCGTAGATGAAATAAAAAATAAAGTCACAATTTATACCCAATGCTAATTCATATTATCGGTCTATTGTTTATTGTTGCAGCAAGGACTGTCTACTGATAAGCGATACCGTTTTATTTATATATTTGCAGTACGAATTTATAATTTCATAAAACGAACAGGTTTTGAAATAGAATATAACAGTTTATGATTTAATAATATATTATCCGTACATTTTATTGTTTGTAGACCAAAAAAAAAAATGTTTATTTTGTTAAGTTATTATTTTGCTATTATATTGATGTGTATTAAACTCTTGCGTATTTAATTTCTAGTTTCAATTTTAAAAACTAGTAGCAATTTGTTATAAGAATCAGTTTTTATTAGTGATGGGAAATATCGAATAGTGACTATCGAACTATTCGATAGTGATTCGAAAAATAATCGATAGTTTGTGTAACTATCGAATATATTGTGTATATATTCGAATAGTTTTAAAAACTATTCGATAGTTTATACTAAAAATAAACTATTTGGTTGTATAAACACAATTCGAATAGTTATACGATAGTTTAAAATATTTGAAAATTCCGATCACTAATTTTTGCTATTATTGATTGTATAATAATAAATTATTTTAAATATTCGTTAATTAAGTGTACTTAATAAAAATTTTAGATAGAACTTGCCGAATATTTTTTGAAAACCATTCGGTAGCCTATTTGAAAAGTTTTTAAAACTATTCGATAGTTTATAAATATAAATATAAATATACTATTCGATTGTATAAAAACAATTCGAATAGTTATTTGATAGTTTAAAATATTCAAAAATGCCCATCACTAGTTTTCATTATTATTTTGGTTATATATATATATATATATATATATATTTTTTTTTTGTATATTGTCGTTCGACATACATAATACTATTAGATAATGTTAAAACAACATCAATTAATATTATTTTAGTTAACTTTTAAATTCATAATGAATGTTTTAAAATGAATAGATGCGAATTAATTATTATTATTTTGGCTGTATATTGAGATAAAAACAGTTGTTATCAACTAAAACTGATATAGGTATAATAATATAATTACTAGATTACATACATCAAAATATAAAATTATCGCAATACCAATATAAATAGAAAAAAAGACGAAAAACATTTACAACACGACAAATGCGCAGAATAAATAAAATTATGTTTTTAAATTATCTCCAAAATAAGTTTTTGATTAAAAATATTGAATTTTGATAGAAATTAATTTATTTAAATTATTTAATTTAATAAAAATTAACTGCGTCATTTATTGTTAACAATAAATTATTTATTAAGGCGTAGTGGCTAAACGTGTTTTATTCGTTCATATTAATCCTGACACGTATAAATATGAAATAATAAATAGTATTATTTTGCAGTCAGAATTTTGACAAATTGACATTCAAATAGACAGCAAGCATTGGCGATAGTAATAATAATAATAAAATAATAACTGATGTTATAACCGCTCTTTAATTATTTTTTCTTAAAATGCTGTTACAGTCAGTTTTATATATTGTTAAATTTTTTATTGTATAATGCACTTAAAAAAGTTCATAAACACTATTTTATTTACTAAACCCTTCTTGTCTAATTCAATTATTATTTCATTAAAATCTTGGATATTTGTTTAATGTACTGCTTAGACAATTAATTTAATGCATTTTTGCTTGATGCATGACAATGTTAAATTCATTAGTAAATATATAAGTAAATGATTGAAGCGTTTCGTTTATTGAATAGACGCTCATTAAAGTTGTGTTAATTTGACTTGATGCTTCAAGAGCACGAAATGCAATTATGAAGCTTCTATTCGTATGTGGTTGCATACAAATATTTATTGTATTATATATTGTTCTAAAGTGAAATCTACAATCCGTTTAAAATACTAACATTCATATTGTGGTGTGTTGTCGCCTGACTTGAATAAAGATCTCCAATATAAGGTGTTTTGTGATAGTTCAATAAATCATTTTAAATGAAGCGAAAAATAATATTAGCAACGGTTTTTAAAAACACATTTTTTCTGTTCATATAATACAGGTTTTATGCTGGTATTGTTATTATTTGTCATAAAATTTAGTATTATAAATGCTTGAGAATTTTTATTTCTCCAAGTGCGATATAAATGTACTTCTTATTAATTCAACATTTCCATGTGATTTATTGTGATTGAAATTATTTATAACAATATACATTTTATAGTTACCAATAACAAATGGGAAATGTAGATTAAAATTATTTATAATTCTATTATATGCAAGATTAGTTATACTGACTTGTGAGTATGAGTCGAAGCGATTATTTATCGGACGCTTTCTTCAGTCAAATGCATTAAATCTAGCCAAGGCTGCATTTATATATTGTTTTTTTTTATAAATTACTATTAACAATGGATATTAGTTTTCGCTATTGTCTCAGCTAATTTAAATGATATATATATATATAATATAGAGTGACTCACTAGGTGCTGACACCTTTAATAATTTTGATCCAGCGAATAATTTGCATTTTATTATTTTTTAAATAATTTTTGGTTTTGGACATGTTAAAAGCATATTTATCATATGTTTTTAATAAATAAAAAAATAATTGTCTCCCTCAAATACTTACAAGCATTTTAGTACATTGACTATGTAGCGCATTTGGAGTATTTATTATAAATATTTATCAGACGAACTGTACTCATCCCGCACTATATACTCTAATCACACACTAAAAGTCTTGTAATTCAATAAATATTTATCCTAAAGTTATTATAGACCCATACAAATTTTTCGTAAGAAAAGAATTACAAAATGTTTATTTTGAAATTTTGAAGAAAAAAAAGAAAATTTTAGTTTGTAAACTTATTAGAGACGAATAATAAAAGTCATGTTTTTAATGTAGTTATAAACTGTTAAAATTACTCAAAAAAGGTAATGCAAAATGTTCATAGATCAAAAGTTATTGAAAATGAACCTGGTGGGATACTATTTATATTATATATCCACAATAACAATTCTACATATCTTTGCTAATCGTTTCATGCTGTTTTCAATTTAGTTCAAGGATAGTTAATAAATTCGCAAAATGACAGATTTCCTTATCAAATAGTCCATCGTAATAAATGATTAGTTAAGATTCTACAATATTCTAATAGCATCTGAACTTTGAATAACTTGAATTTTAAAAGTAGACATTTTTTATCTTTAAGGTTGTTTGTAAAATAAAATAAGCTGTTGACATAAATTCTCAAAGTTTGTAACTTTAAGTTAAACATTTCTCAGTGAATTATTTTAAATTAAATCTTCCATACTAAATTAAACAGTGGCATATAACAGTATTACGACAATTTTTAGTCTTTATTGTTCTTAAGTTATCAAAATATAACTTATTATTAGTAATTATATGGTATTTTCATTGTTGATTAAAAAAAAAAAAAAATCATTGCTTATAAGTATAATATTGATGTATAAATATTTGGTTTGGAATAGTAAAGTTTTATTATTTTCTTTAAAAACATACGCGACTGTTTTCATCTTTAATCATTCAAATTTTTCATAAAATAATAAAATTTATATAAAAAAGACCGTTAAGGAATTTTAGAGAAATATTATTGTGGGCATTGATCCAATATTAATTATTGACGTTGAACACATTATTTTATAGTATACTGATTGAAAGATATACTACTGTAAAGTAAATAAACATATTTGCAATTCCAAAGAAAATTTATGTATTACAAAGAAGAAGTTAGTGTTAGAAGTTCATGATGAAATATTGATACTTCATTAAACAATATTTTTTATTGTATGAATTTTCAAAATAAATAAAATATTATAATTAAATATTTTATTTTGTTCATGGTAGTTTTTGTTTTAGATGCACAATACAGTATAATTTGGTATAACTTATATCTGCTGATGGTCAAAACTTTTTTATTAATTTTTAAATTTCTTGTATTTTAAGTAATTTTACAGTTTTTTGCATAAATTAAAATTTTCCAGTGTCTATTCAACTATTAGCGAAGTAAATTCTGTAACGTGAAATCAGCAAAGTTAAGTAACCTGAAATTGTACAACAAATTATTCATTTATATATTTCAATTTAAGAAATCTATCAACACATTGATTTGATCCTAGTAATTGAGTTTTTATAACTTTTTCATTTAATTTTTTTCAAAATTGGCTGACAAATTGTCAATATATATATTTATATAGAGGTTCATTAAATAAGGAAACGAGGTTTTATTGTTCACATTGCAACAACTGACCTGTTTCCTCCTTATAACTACAAACTGTATATCTTATAAATTTCTGACAGAAAATAACTTTGTAACTCATAAAATTAGGTAAAAAAATTGTTATTGTTATTATTATTTTTTTTGTTTGATATATTTTTGTGTGGATGGCTCTACATTTCAAAAATAAACGCTGACGTATCATTGCTTTGAATTTTTCAATAGTAGTCACAATAAAATAGTGTTACGATTTTTATTGCGCAGTTAATTCAATAGTTACCTAATTCAACAACTATTTAGAGATTAAATAGCATGGGAAAATTAGGTTTACCAATTATTATCCTAAACTATGTTTGATCTCGTGGGCAGAAAGTGACGAGTGCCCACTTAAAATCCAAAAAGATAATGCGAGTTCTCTATTTGAAAGTATATTAAGTGCTAATATAAAATGTAATGATTAAGTGGGCTAAAACAAACTTAAGTTTAATTATTTAGAATTTATTATTTTGTTGATTACGTTACACATCGTGAAAAATTTAATGTTTTTTTATTAATATGTGTTTTTGACTATAATTTTTTAACTATTTCTATTTATATATTTAACATATATTTAAATAATAGCTCTTAAAATATCACTCTTGAAAATTGCCCAAATTTTATGATTAGTTAGTATAAATGTGAACATATATCTAACTTTCTATTAATTGTACTAAAAGATATACTAACCATCAACTGTCTTTTTAGTTAATTAAAATTTTAGTATTTGTATAATTTTGGCGATATTAATGTAGTCTGCATTTAAAAAGTTAATATAATGCACAAATAATTAATAAAAGGGTTAAAACCTTGAATGCAGACGTATGATGCCCTCAAACTATTTTATATTGTAATATCTGTCTAATTATTCTGACTTGCTGATGTACATTATTTCATACAACGAGTTTTTGAATACAGACAAACAATGATAATGAAAAACATAATAATATTATTATAAACAAAACTCGTTATAATAGTTGCTATGCTGTCATTTGGTCAATATAACCACTAAAAAATAATGAAAATACAATCGCATACAATAACTTTGAATTGTCCTTGGGGATTTAGTGGTGCCGAACCTGTGTTATCTGCTTGTGTTATATGATATTCTTACGCTTGTATAGTTAGAAAAAATTAAAAATGTGTTAATGAATCTTTAAAAAAAGTCATATTTTACTTCTAAAAAAATTCTCATTAAATACTTTTATCAATTGAATAAACTTAAATACAACGAGTATGTATAAAATTCTTATTCATAATGTAAAATCATAAAATCAATTTTTATTAGAAATTCTTGTGTTATGTTTCTTGTGCTATGAAAAGCCTTTTGATGTTTTTAACTGATATTATTTAATATTTGGAATTTCAAACTTTTATTTGAATTAAAACGATTACGTTGATAAGTTAAATTGTTTAGTTCCTTAACAATATTATTGAGAGTACACAAACATGTAATTTCAAATGAAAATTATTCCAAATTTCCACTTTTAATTAAAAGATAAAATAACATAAACTTGGGTGTTTTATGTGTAGTTCATATAAAGCTCAACATTAAATAAATAACAAAAGTTTGTGTGTCTGCATTTGCACTGAAGCAAAATAGTTTTATAAGGAAAGATCTTAACTCAATGACGTTGTAGACGCTTGAGAAAAATTAATCAACTAAAACATAACGAGTTGCGATATTAATATAACTAACGTGATAAATTAATCATTTTTAATTTCTCCATATCATTAAAGTTGCGTTCATTACTTAACCACGTCATATATTTTGTGCTACAAATTTCATAATGACCCATTCTTTACTTTGGACTGTTCTGCGTGCTTTAACATTAATGTGGTTATGATAAACTGAGATGACATTTCCCAAATAATATTATTCATGTAAAATTTTTTGAAGGTTTAAATTAATTCATGCTGAATATTATCCATCATTTGGGATACGAACAACAAGTAGGAAATTTGTTTACGAACACATTTTAGTCGTTCTAAAATATAATTAGGCCTTCCATAATTTTGGGTAATTCACGCTAACGTTTATTCATACAAATAAGCATCAGGCGCGTTCTATGGTTTCTAATCAGTTTGTTAATTGTTTCTCGTTTAATGGATTGGACAATACCGCGAAATCATTGAAATTGAAAAAACAAAATTAGCTAGAGTATACTACTTTGTTAGCATTTTTGCTGACTAGACTAGCACCAAGTTTAAACATATTTTCATGAAGAAATCACTGTACAGCTTATACGAGAAAGCAAATTACTATGTAGCCTACTGATAATTATTTGCAAAAATTCAACCTTTCAACTTGGGTTTATCTAACCATGTTCTTCGATTGCATTCGTAATAAGGTTACCATTGATAATTAATGTCAAACATCTCATACAAGTTCAATACAATGACACCGACCATTACGTTTGACAGATTCAACCGACACGCCTTGTACATAATTAATTTATGACATTTTTTTTGTTTTAATTATTTTTATTGCGAGTTACTTTTTGCGTAAGGCTAAAAAAAAAATAGTTAATTGTTATAGTAGTTCGTTATAACCAGTAATTATTATTAGAAATTAGATGACTACTACGTCGTAATACAATTTTTTTGTTATCTTTACTATTTGTTTACAAATTTTCGTTTCATTAAATTGTTAATAAAATATTCATCGTAATCGCTGTGAAAGCTAAATAATAACATACGAGGCCATTAGCCTTCTTCAGAAACCGGTTCCAAGTAGTTTTAAACTGTTTACTATTATTTCGTTATTTTCGAATGAATTGGACTCTTCTTTAATTGTTGTATTTCGAAATATAGGTGAAGTTATCTATGTCCATAGGCAAATTAAATTATTTGTATACGTTTTTGGACCCATTCGTGAATATCGTCCACATCAATAATACCCAATAAACTTCTATAAATGATTCGTCGGTTAATAATAATACAAACGTTTATAATATATTAGGGTTTAAAACTGTAACTTTACCATAAGCGCAATCTGGTGGGTTTAGGAGTACTTAGCCCCTTTAGTTATGTCTAAATCCCTTCAAAAATTATGAAAATTACACGTAAATTTATGTTGAAATACTGTTAAGGAGTGAAGAACTAAGTTGAACATCTTGTGCAAATTGCGCCTATGAACTGTACCTATCTAGTTAAAAAATAAATTAACAAGACGTGTTACTGAATGCATAATAATAACTCTGAAATATTTACGATGTTGTTGTTTATGTCACAATTAATAATGTATGGTTTTTTTGCAATTTTATTTGTGATAAGTTTCTATTGCCTCGTACAATATTTTATTTAGTCGGTTGTGTTT
Source organism: Daktulosphaira vitifoliae (assembly GCF_025091365.1). Classification (NCBI taxonomy): domain Eukaryota; kingdom Metazoa; phylum Arthropoda; class Insecta; order Hemiptera; family Phylloxeridae; genus Daktulosphaira; species Daktulosphaira vitifoliae. The sequence goes on along the minus strand of NW_026099575.1, from coordinate 18,008,219 downwards.
GCCACGTTAAAAGAGCCAAGAAAAAAGGTAGTTTGCTACACTGGACAAGACGAATAAAATGGTTCGGAGTAGTCTATTACCAAATAAATGTGCTTGTCTGTATTCGGTTATGACGGCGAAAGCGAAAAACGAATTGACAATTGCATATACATTTTTCAACGTCAAAATGTCTCAAGTTAAACAAATTTCTTTGCAAAGTATCTAATTATTTATATTTTTTCTGGAATACTTGTTCATATTTCTCCTAAATTATCTTGCACAAAAAAAAAAAAAAAAAAAATAGAAAAAATAAAGTTATTATGATGTAAAAAAACAACATTGACACACTTGTTTCCTGTCGAATTTGTTTGTCTGTGTTCGGGAAAAAATATTAATTAAAACCATTTTAAGACTCGGCAGAGTTAAAATGTCAAGGCTCTTCCGGCTGGGACTTGGTGTTTTTATTAATAACGACTATAGTTGCGTTGAAAGATTAAAATTAATTAAAAAAAAAGTAAAAATTTATGAACAAGAGAATTGTTGGTCCAAGTTTCTCTTATTCGTCTTTTATGTTATTAATTTTACTGACGTTACACATTTTTTTTAAATAAAAAAATCATATTCATATTACTTTTTTTATTAAAAATATTATACATGTATTAAATATTATATTAAGTACCAAATCATATCAAATGTTCGAATAGTTTTACTACTAGACGTTGATTTATTATTATGAGTATTCATTTATGAATTATTATAGTAAAATAAAAAAAAAAATTGTATTTTCTCTAAGTGTTAAAAATACAGATATTTCATTATGTAGGATGCTTCTAAAGTTGATGATTTTTGTGCAATTGAAATTATTTTTATTTTGAAAATTAGAAATGAATTGGATAGAAAAGTCGTGTCTCAGTAGGTTGTGACAAACCTAAAGAATTGTTTTATATCTCATATACACAAAAATGCAAACACCTCACACATTCGTTTGTATAAGGTGTTTATTATATCTAATGTTATTATAATTTTTATTTATTTGGAATACACGAAACTATATCAAAGTCAATATAGTAATAAAACTAATGATGGGTTTCAAAAATAATTTTCGTTTTTCTATAATTGAAATTTACAACTATAAATTCGTTTTGTTTTTTAAGGACCATCGGTCTGGCCAAAATTTTTCCCGCAAGCTGCAGGTTCTCTACAATCGCCTGTTAACATCGAAACATCCAAGGCCACAACTGACACGACTCTTCAGTGTAAGCCTCTGTTTTGGAACTACAGTTCGGAAATATGCAAAACTATTGACAATAATGGATTTGGGTGGAAAGTACAAGTATTTGACGAAGGAAATGGATCTGGTATGAATAATACATTTTTTATTTTAACCGATAATGTATTGTAGACTTTTTTACGCGCTCTTCATAATCTGCTTTCTGATATTGTTCAATCATTTACTAATATTAGATTAAATATATATATATTTTTTTTCACAAGTAATAAATATATATTATTGATACTTTTAACTTAATCAGAAATAAATTTTGTATAAAATCTCATTGTTTGATGTAGCCGACTGTTAAAACAACAGTTTGTACTAAATTTTTCATTTTTAATATAATAATAGAATTATTTAATCACATGCTCTCTCTTTTATCAATGGGTTTCAAAGAATTTTATATAAATTAATTTTTTTTTTTGAGTGATATATGTATGATTCCAGAACTTTCCGGTGGTCCACTTGGACAGAAGTACAAATTAGAACAATTCCATTGCCATTGGGGTTGTACGAGCACAAAAGGATCTGAACACACGGTTGATGGAATACCTTACGCTGGTGAAGTAAGTAAAATCAGTTGAAACTTAAAATTACAATAGAACAATTTTTTATTAAAAACTTCTACTGTAACCACGAAGAGCTCTAGATTTCAACAACTGATAGAAGGTTCATTTTCTAATTAAGGTTTATTTTTTTAGGATATTATTTTCTATTTTATATATATTTTTTTAACATATATTAATGTTCATATTATTTTTTTGGTTACCTACTGTAATTAAATTGGGTAATGATTTTGATGTATTTCAGTAAAAAAAAATAAATAAATAAAATAGTAATTGTTTTCTATTTAATATACATTCAAATAAGGAAACTCGCCAACAATTATTACTGAGTAATTTGGAATGTTTTTAAGAATACTTCAATAATTTATTCGAATATGGGATTATGTTTACCAAGGTCATCTATAAGGGGGTCTGAATCTTCAGAAAATGAATTATTATTTATTTTTCGCATCTGAAGTATAATATAAATTATTCACAGTTCTGATGTGTTTAACCTTGACAGTGCTAATTATTTTTCTTCAGTACAATTTTTTAAATGTATTTTCAGATTTATTATTTTATAGACGCAATAATACGATGTTTATGGATTGATTGATATTTTTTTTGAGAAATGTAAAACTTTATTGTGACCGATTGATTATAGATGGTGTTTTTAACTGTCTTATATACACTGCACGGATAATATATTATTCATATATTTTTTAACGATAAAGTTTAATGATGTTAAAGAATTTTATTTAATATTTACTAGAATTAAACATTTTACAAACGTTACTTACTCAACACCATGTTTCTCGAAATCTTTATGGATACATTGGTGAGTTTCTATTTGTTTATTTGGTTTTTTCAGCTGCATTTGGTCCATTGGAATTGTGACAAATATAATTCGTTCTCCGAAGCCATTGACCATCCAGACGGTCTAGCTGTTGTAGGAGTCTTTTTGAAGGTACGAAAAATATTTTCACGTGTGATAATTCTATTACGAGAGTGATTTGTTTAAAATAATAATAAATATGTGGCAACGTTGATTTGTAAAATGGGCATCTATTTATGTGCAGATTTAATTCAGCCGTGGATAATTTTTTTTATAAAAGACAATAGCAATGACAATAATTAAGTCGAGCGTTATAAATAGTAATGATATTAAAGAGTTTGGAATAGATCTGGTACATAATTATCTGTTCATTTATATAAATCTAAAAAAAAAAAAATTGTTATATTTTGTTAATTTTTATTAGTGTTGATAATAAACCATTGAAACACCGGATCGAGAGCAACATGCAAAATGCGAGATTAATCGAAATGATTAATCTCTTAATCGCTTGTACACGTCTTGTTTTATACTGGTCCTACCTGGTTGAAATATTTAGAAATTTTAGTCAGGTCCTCTCTGAATAAAGTGAGAGTATCTCGGGAGAACTTCCCATGATGCAGAACGGTAATTCCAAGTGATGACCCCGCGTGAGTACTACAGTATATCTTGTCGGCAGCCGCATTGAACTTTTATACAGTCGCGCACTCGTTTCAGCCCGACAATAATTTCCATTTAATAGGATAATATATCTAATTCTGTTTTTCTGTATTATTATTTTTTACTTCCTATATTCTTCTTCTAAAGCAGTGTCTAATCTTAAATAGTTTTATCATTGTTATTAATTCACCAGATGTATTTTTTAGGCTGGCGAGAAATGCCACCAAGAGTTGGAAAAAATCGTTTCGCTTATACCTCAAGTAGCTCTACGCAACCAGTCGGCTCCGATTACCAACGCCATCGACCCGGCTGCATTGTTGCCCGGTAAGTGTTTAGCCATTTTTTAATGCCCTTTGACATTCATTGTACAACTACTACACAATCATTGATTTATTATAATTCGTGTGCGGCCGACATGTAAGCTATACAAGTGTACCATATTTATTTTGCGTAGGGATTATTGGCTTTAAATTTTTTAACTTAAAAATAGTATCTATAATTCACCCAGGTTTCTACCACACATCATACACATGAACACTGTTACTCGCCAATATTCCTTTGCGTAATATTGTTTGCATACTTCACTTTCAGAGGATATTACTTATTGGACTTACCATGGGTCTTTGACGACTCCACCGTGTTCCGAATGCGTCACATGGATTATGTTTAAGAAGCCCATCGAAGTATCCGAAAGACAGGTGATTATAATTATCTAAATTAATATTCAATTTAGGAAATCGCCAACTCTTGAATATCGACCATTGTCCAATAATGTTTTGAATGTTTGAAGTAAAATTACCTATGATAATTTTTAATTTTCTTCATATAATTTTTAAATCTTATTATAAATTATTATAAATTTATTTCAAATAGTTTCGTGTAACTAGTATAACTAATCCTTTCATATTTTTACTTTGAAAACAACGAAAAAAAAACAATTAAAATCGTTCATGTCTATATACAGATGTATTATTTACTAATAACAATTTCATTTGTTAAAAATAAATCAATATTGTGAGTATCTAAAATAAAAGAGGATGCAATTTTATTAGTTATCTTTGATGATAACATTTTATTATATTGATGAATCAAGGTCATGGTTTATCATTACATAAGTTTTAATGAAAATTTATGCAATGATAAACGTTTATTTTCAATTAAGTACTCATAAATCAAACTATTATTCAACTATTGAGAACGATTAGAGAACTATGAAATTTCCTCTTTAAGATCCTTGGCTCTAATTTTTCTTTATAATTTTAAAGTCTTTTTGTATCCATTAAAAATAGTTTTCTAATCATTAAATTTCAAGTTGACATAAATCAGAAAAATCTAGAAAGTTTAATTTAGAGTAATAATTTTTGATTGTATTCCTTAGTGTTGTTCGTTTTAAGTTGATGAGGATTTGTGATTTTTTCTTTTTGCATTGAATAACGTATTATTTATATACATTCTTAAAAACATTTATACTTTTTCATTTTAGATTCAATATAGTTTTTAATTATTTGTTTTAATTAAGTACGAATGGGTTGGGGTAAGATGACAAAAACGATTGTAAAGCTTTGTAACCAAAAGTATTGTAAAAGAAATGTGTCCTTATGAATTAATGTGTATTAAATAATACTTAAAAATATTTAAGAGAAATTAAAAAAAAATTAATGCGTGCGCACGTGTGTTTGTACTAATGAGTAGCAATGTGTACCGTATGAGGCTTTTATGCTAGCAAGGTTGTGTTACTATTTGTGATTGATTTTAAATTTTGTGAAAAATAGTTTTGAATTTTAATTAAAAATTTTTGGTCTTAAGGTTGTATAGATAGAATGTTAAGGTCAAAATGTTAATCAAACAATTCACTAGCTTGTTGTAAACTAAATAGAAAATGGAGTTTTAAGGTTTCTGACAATATATGTGTCTAAGTAAAAATGTTTTCTCTAGCGAACCCGAAAATGACAATCAACGAATGTTTGTATTTTGCACTTCAATAATGTCGTTATACATTAATTGCAATTAATTGATCGTCGTGGAAATATAAAATTGTTAATAACTATCCTGAAAAATAGATGATGTACATACGTTAAAATTTGGATTGTACCTTTAATTTAATAAAGAATGGTTTCTTTGGATTCGAATGAAAAAACCGGAAACAACACATTGTTCTTGTACACAGAGTTGTAAAGTCAGCAAAATATTTGTCAAGAAAATGTTAAAAAAACCGGCAATAACCTCATCATTAGTCACGAGCACTGTCAAATAGTTTTGACTATCCGATAGGTTTTTTTGATTTTAATAACAATCATTAGATTGTTTTTTTACCTTTGACTAGTTTTAAACTATTAAACTACCGAATGAAATATTCGGTAGTTTCATTCAAATTAAAATTACCGTACATTTTACCTGATAGTCAAAAGTGTTGAGCCATGCAAACTTTTGTTCAAGTGAGATACTTGTTGTTTCTCTTAGTTGTTGTAACACGCACAGTATGCCGAATGGTTAGTAATCATATCACTAATGACAGGGACGGTCCACGGCCTACAGGGAGAAAGTGCCGATAGATTTTTATAGATAAAATGGCCTGCAATGCCAGAAATGTTATCGGGTAAAATGTGGCCGAACAAAATTATATTCCGTCCAGAAATTTCCTCCAGGCCGTCCCTCATTCGCGGTAACATTGGACAGTCGGCAGTGCGGTGTCGATTGTTTCATGACTAAATGCTGTCGAAAAGCATTTATTTTCGTTGGAAGTTTTTGAAAACGACCGAGTGAACCGATAGTTTTAGACTATGGAACAGTACGGTAGTATTCATTCGGTAGTGGCCGTCACTAGTTGTCACCTCAGACGTATGCCGGTCCAGTAATAGTAGCCGCTACTGCGCCAGAACTGCCAGTACTAAACGAAATAGTTTTTAGTATTACTATACTTATTAAATATTTATTATTATGTTGTTGATATTGAGTATTTTATTTAGTCAAGCATTTTAAGAGACAAATTAATCTCAACATATTATCGAATTGTCAAGTTTTATGTCTTTAGAACACAATTAAAAATAGTTGTTTGATGAGATTGCTTGTTTTAATGAGATAATAAAAACAACAGCTAATTATTTTATCATAAATTCATATTTTCTAATAGTGTAGTACTTAGTATATTGTTTATGTTTAGCTAGACAAATTTTTTAGATTATTTCTAAACTTGTTGTAGTCAGTATTGTCGAACCTATGACTCATTATTTGTACAGCTTTCAACGAATGCGTCAACAGCGTTGTCGTTTTTTATTATAATAATGCTTTTGTGTAGTTTCACAACTAAAAAAATTAACATTCATAATTCTAACAAATAGTTTCCATTTACTATAGCAAAATTACCGTTAACTACTGCCAATTATGAAAATGTTTGAAAAAGGTAGTTCTTTTTGTCGATTGTTTTTAACAATGTAGATGGCTTTAGTAGTTAATTGTAAATAAGTAGTTGCTAAATTAAATAACGAAGTCAAGCAAGGTGTTTATAAAAAATTTGAAAGTACCTCTAAAATTAAATATATAATATTCGACAGGATAATATACGTTGCAAATATGATATCTAATTCTGATCTTAGGGAATCGTGATATTTATAATTATTTTTTAAAAAATTTACGTACTCATTTGAAAAATTATAAACGTTTCTGTAGAATGATTTTGTTTGAAAATATGTGTGACATAAGGTTTTATTTAAATAAATATGGCAAGAAAGTTATAACAATTTTTTTTCTACTATTTATGTTGTATTTAAAAATTAATTAAAATTAGATGTGATAAAGTTTTTGTAAATTTTAATGATATTCGATTAGTTTACTGAAATGTCCATATGATTTGAACGACTTTTTTAACAACTCAATGGTTCGTTTTCATGACTTGAAAATGAATAATAAATAACTAAATAGTAACTTTACTTTTGAAGATGGATCCAATGTGTTAGTCTAAGACAAATCATATGAGTGTTTCTGTTTATAAGTTGAACAGTTGAAAGCCGTTCGGAATAATAGTAGAAACACATTTGATTTATTCTAGTTCGTGTGTAGAATATTAAGAGTCTTTTATTGGAAGGATGTTGAATCAGATTAAATGTTTTCCCAAGTATACGGTAGTAAAAAGAGAAACGATATGTTAAAATTTTTTTGTTAATGCAACATAAATTTTGAGAAAATAAATTGTAATGGTAAAAAGTTGATTAAACTCATTTATACCCATAATATAAAATATTATTATTAAAATTTGCAAGAAATTATCACATTAGTATCTAATTAATAGTTATTTTTTTTGGCGGGAAATATTGAATAATTAAATGTTGGTTAATTTTTTGCAGTTGAATGCATTTCGGAGCATGCGGATGAAAACACCTGAAGAATGCTCCGAACCACACGGCGGCCCTCAGCTAGTGAACAACTATCGGCCGCCATTACCTTTGGGGAATAGAGTACTCAGAGAATGCGGCGCTATGTAAAAAGACTCTGTCCCTGCCACTGTGTCACTTAGAAAGGATATTTGTGTTTTTCTTTTATTCAAAGTATACTCGTGAAGCATCAAACGTATTATATTTAAATATTTATTTTCTAGACTATGCGAATGGCACATCACCATTTCTCGTGACATATCTTAGTTATAAAAAAAAAAAACACTGAAAATTGCACAGAGTAAAAACTTAAAGTTTTTTTCTATATATGAGAATACTTTAATAATTTTGTTGGGTAAATTTCTTATGAAATTTTCGCATTATTTAATTGAGTTTAATGTAATACTATACCTAGTATTGAGTAGTTTTAAAATAACAATAAACGTTTTTAAAAGATAATTGTTCTTTACTTATATTAATATATTATACTTGTTATTCTATCATTTATATAAAATATACATACATATATATACATATATTTTTTTTTTTTGTAAATTATATTTTACTACTAATTATTTTAACAATGTTTTGTTTTGACGGTTAATTTGACATAGTGCAACAATTTTCGGGACAATTTTTTTTAATATTGTAGTACACTTAAAAACTTAATTTTATGTAAGTTTTACCTAGTTGTCAGATTTCCAAAACATATTAAAAAATCAAGTTGAAAAAAAATGTTACATGCGTCTTATTCAAACTTTTTCTATACTTAAGTTTTTTTATAGGATATTCAGAAAAAGTTTTTTTTTTTTTTTTTAACAAAATTTTAATTATTACGCTATCTGTTACAATATTGAACAATAAGCTTAAGTGATAACATAAAAAGAAAAAACAGACAGAAGAGACTGAGTGAAGAGACCTCCCATCGGAGGTACTTCAACATGAATATTAATTTAAATTTAAGGTATTAGTCCTAACATAATATTAATAATAGTGATAATAATTGGATTGATACATATACTTTTTTTTTTAAATTATAAAAGTAGGTCACGACACCACTGTCTTTTTAATCTTTTGTGGGGATTTCCTGGAATAGTTGCAGATGATAGTTGGACAATAAGGGGATTGGAATGATGTGTTAACTTGTTATTGAATCGTTTGTAGTGGAGCTTGGCTAGTTCAGTGACTGTGGGTAAATTGAAGTCGGAATGAAGGGTATCATTTGAAACATAGAAGGGAGCTTTGGAGATGACGCGAAGGACTTTGGATTGGAACCTTTGTATACGGTTTGTATTTGATACTTTGGCTGAGCCCCAAAGTTGCAAACCGTAGGACCAGATGGGCCTGAGTAGTAGTTTATATAGCAGTAATTTAGTAGGTAGTTTGATATTTTCAGAAAAAGTATATTAAAAAAGAATTACATCAGTTTTAAAATGCAGAAAAAAATTTTAAAAATGCTATTTTTTACAACTTTGAAAAATGAGATGTTTTTCAAATTTTTTGTGCTTACAAGTTCAACTAGATTAAAATCAAGTTCTCTTGACGTATTGACCATTAAATTCATTTCAGTGAAAGCTAAGAATTTGCATAAAAATATACACATCATCACAAAATCAATACTTTCTTAGCTTCGCACCAAAACTAAAATTAAAACACAAAAATTACTGATTTTTTTAATTTTAAAACTTATTTATTAATTATGTTTTATTATATTAATTTTATTTATACACGATTATGACTATGTTGCTTTTTAAAATTTTGTTTTGTTGAAAAATAGAACTTCTCAATACGATTTCAAGTATATACAAAGTGATATTTTTTCAATGATAATCATACGATTTCTTTTAAAATATTAATTGAATAGTCATTTGTTAAAGAGAACTGATGTCCAGTTTTCCTTAATTTTTCATGAGAGACAAAAGACTTTTCTATAATTGATTTATGTATATTTTAAAACTATATTACACACATAAAAACAATGTTAAAATAGACATTTTTTACATACTAACTATTTTATAAAATTAATAAAATATACTTGTATGGTGAAAAATTTAATTTTTAACAATTGACTATTAGATTTTGCTCAGAAAATTATTTTTAATATTTGTTTTCTTGTATTTCTTAATTTATCAGTTGTTAATTACCTTTTTAATCATTTGTCACACCTTATAAGCGTGAACTTTATTTTTTAAAAGTCAACATAAAAATTTAACTAATTTATACAATAAACCTGACATTTATAAGGTATAAGAAATAAATTAAAAAAGTAATTAATAACTGACACATAATTAAATATATGAAACTACATAATACCATGTTTAATTTTCCTAAAATATTATTTTACGAGAAATCTGGTGGTTAACGTTTAAATAATCACTCTGTATTTATCTTATAATACAGTATATTTGAAAAAGGAGCTCAAAAAATACCACATGAGACGTGTTTTTTATGTTCTTTTTTTAATTTTTATGTAACGATCTTAATAAAAAGGTTATTTAAATGTATGATGTGTACCTACCTTATCCGTAATAATATTTATCTTTGACCCCTTTCCCCCATACATTTCTAATTGCGCCTCTGGAAATAGGTCTAGTTTATATAATTTAATTTTAATGAGAAAACAACTATCAATCTATGGATGTGACTGTGGTTGAATCTATGAACTCAATCTTATTCATTTATGTTTTTCAAGTTTTGTCATACATAAAATCACAGCTAAAATTAATGATAATGATTATTTTTACAAACATCTCAAGAGGAAATATAATTTACTAGAATAAAATGATGTAAAATGTACATCGGGTTTATTATAAATTATCGTCCTTAGAAATGTTCCCTCATTATTCACTTATCTGAATACTTAAAAGAAGAAATCGTTTATTTTAACTTGGTTAATCTTACTTTTAATAGTAAAATGATTCCTTAACGAAAAAAGACAACTACTGAGTGTTTTATATAAATTATTTCTTCGTTATTGTGTTTGTTTCTTAATATCCTCTACATTCTCATGTATGTGATTACAGCAAGATATAAAATTTTCATTTTACTCACCATTAACTTCTAAGTATAAAATGGTTTTGGGTATAACTAATAAAGATACTTTTTCGTTGAGGTTTTAGTAATCCAAAGGATAGTTTGTTGAGGACACTATTTAATCTTTGGCATAAGTAACGGTTATCTGACAGAACAATCGTGAGTACTCCTTCGACCATGTTCTAATAAAAATTAATCTTAAGTAAACTAGACTAATTCTTATTTAGATCTATTGATACGTAATGTTATAGTAAACTTATCAATGCGAATGTGTGTGTTGCAAAACTTATGTCATAACTAAGGTATAGTGTGTTTTGATTCACAAAAATTAATAAAAAACAAAGAATTAGAATAAAAATGTAGAGAAACAAACGTCTTCTTATTGATGTGTTTCTGGACATTAATTAAGTATTTAAATTACAATAGTAGTACCTAAAAGTGTCTGCTGTTAATGATATTTTATTGTTAACAAAATCTATTTATTTATCCCACACATTTTTACTATTTTGAATACCTTATCTGCAATTCTTTAACACTTAAACACCTTAATTTAAGTCAATTAAACTTGTTCTCTACGATTAATTAAATTTATTGATGTCCATTAGTAGTCATATTTTCTTTTAATATTTAAAAATAATCTATAATGAGTTCAATTTATGAAATCGGTACAATAATTTTTAATTTTATTATGTTATTTTCACAAAAACAGCGACGAAAAAATATTTAACGAATAACAAGAGAATTGACAATTTATTTGCATTTGTGTTTTTGTTGACTATCAAAATGACACAATAACAAAAAAATATTAACACTATATTAGTTGATAAAAGGTTCGTTAATTTTTAGCACATAAAAATTAACTAATCCAAAAAAATATTTTTGACATCTTCCAAGTATCTTTATTATACAGGATGATAAAAAAAAATTGATTTTTTTAGTTACATATATTTTTTGATTTATCATATATTAATGACTTTAGAATCGTCCCTTATTACTTAATACAAATTTATTTTTTAAATAGGAAAATTCATATTTAACTAGCTTATTAAATAGAAAATATTCCAATTAAGAAAATAGCTGGTCGATAACAATTTATGAACCAGTACTTTGTAAGATATTTTCATTTTTTACCTTCACGGGAGGATGAGTAAGCTGAGAAATTACTAATGATAAAATTAGCTGCACTTATTCCTCACCTACAGTACTATCTTTAAATNGTAAGCTGAGAAATTACTAATGATAAAATTAGCTGCACTTATTCCTCACCTACAGTATAATAACTGTTGTTAATAACTTCTGAAATACTGGTTCATAAGTTGTTATGGATCAGCTATTTTCTTAATCAGATTATTTTCTATTTTAGAAGCTATTTACTTATGAATTTTGCTATCTATAAAATAAAGTTGTATTAAGTAACAAGGGGTGATTTTAAAGTTATTAATAGTTTATAAATCAAGAAATATGTGTAACTAAAAAAAACTAAATTTTTTTTCAATTACTGTATTTATTTTGTGAGTAATGGTTTGGTTTATGATGAACCGATCACCTGTATATTGTTCACTTTAAAAGGGATGAGGAGAAATATTTGGATTTTTAAATATAAGTAGCACATTAAAGTATATAAAATATTTATTAATATAATTACATTAAATAAATTAACTTTTTATGATTTGATTACTATTTACTATTTGCTGTAATTTATCAAAACTAAGTAGTTTCGTTGTTTTGTGCCAAATTAAAATCATAGATGTATAATAATGCATGATGATAATTTATCATAGGTGTACTTGATTATACATCTAGAATGTCTTGTTTTTTGAAATATTGCACGAACAGTGTTGAATCCAGGTAAACTTACTTCAGAGGAGCCTTAAGCCCACTGTTCATCTCAGGGTGACAGTGTTAATATAGGTATTTTCGAAATTTATCATGATGTTTAGTCAATTTTGATAATTGTTACAGACTGTTATTGTTACTTTTCAAAATAACAGTTGCTGTTATATATATTAAAATTTTTAATAACAATGATATAATATAAAGGACTAACATTATCATCTGATAAGTAAAACCCGTTCTGTATGTTCTACATAACCGGAAAATGTTACGATTATCAGTTAATTAATTTTAAATTAAAAATTTTAATAATATTAAAAATTGTATGTAATTTTTATATTTTAAATAATTTACAAATAAAATCTTAATTGAAATATTCAAATTTTCATACTCTGATTTTGTAAAATCTATATTATATTGAATTTTTAGGTCTTAATTGTTGAAATTAAATATATGAATTAATAACTGCTATAATATTATTTGGATAAATATGGATTTATTTTGTAAAATTCACTGATATATTTGTCTAAATTGTTGTAACTCAAAAAGAAGGTGTAAAAGTGATGTATTTGGTGAGTATATTGACCAAGTTTGGATATTTGGTCAATTCATGAGGTTCTATTTGAGTTGTAGAGTCCAATTTAATTCCAAATAATTGGTGTAATACAAATTTACTTACTTTTTTAGACAGCTTATGTAAAGATTGTCGATAGTCGAAGTGTTAAGTTTGAAACTCTTTCTTAAATTATGCTAATTCGCATATGAAAATTCTATTATGATTCTTTTTATATAAATAAATAAAATCTCGACGAAAATTAATTATATATCAATNAATTCTATTATGATTCTTTTTATATAAATAAATAAAATCTCGACGAAAATTAATTATATATCAATTATCACACTAAAATGTACCAACACGGGTCGCAGCTAGTTAAGAGAAATAATTTGACAAAAGAACTCTGAATTCTATATTTAATTCAGAGCTTCAAAAGTACGACTCTCTTTATGGCTCGATAGCTCACGGATGTACAAGTAGAACTATGCCTTTTTATATTATTTTTAATTACCCCCATCATGGGATCTTGTCCTCTGTGCTTTTAGTGATTTTCAGATTATTGTATTAAATTTAACATAACATGATTATTTTTTTACGAAAAGATGTATAGTATACAATTATCAATTTAACATGTATATACGTATAGAATAAATAGTGTACACAAGTGTATATGTTATGACAGATAAATTAATTATTTGTTTGTATACAAATAATATAAAATAAAGATTATCAGGAGCGCTAAAACTATTTTTTACACGGGGGAGAGAAATTTAATGACTAAAACTCGGTCCCCTTGGTTGTTATTAAGCTAAAAATCGGGTCAAGCTATTTTTTGCTGGATTTTAGTGAACATATAAAAAAAATCCGGTAATTATAAATTTTACTCTCAATAGTACATATTATTAGCTTCGATGAGAATGTATTGATTTTACCATGAGCCGTTTATTTATTATTTTTTTGTGTCTGTCACTACTTTTTCTCAGCTCTCACTGGACCGATTTTTCTCAACGATACGTTAAAAGATCACAAATCATATCTAGTTAAAGAAATTATTCTCAAAAATTAAAAATATTTCCCTCGTTTCTCGTAAATGGTGAAAATCCACCAAAAAATTACGATTTATAAAATCGGTAAAAATCGACATTTTTTCACTTTTTTTCGAAAAATTGTCATAACTTATTGAAAAATGAACAAATCAAAATAATTTTTTATGTATTGTAACCTTAAGTAATTCCCTTTTATTTGATATAATATATTTGAAAATCTGACCCTTTACTTGCCCACAAGAGAAGATTCTAAATAGCAACTTTTTCAACTTAACTTTTGAAATTGTTCCGGAAATATTGCGTTCTTTATACAAATGGAAAATCAAAGCTTATAAAACGTACAATAAATTAAAAAAAAAATTTCTAACGACTTATCTTCTGCGTGCAAACGGCTGCCGTAGTTAAAAAAGTGCTATTTTTTTGTTAAAATTTTCGATTTTCAATATTAAATTGCAATAAATTTTTGAAAAATGTATGGATCAACACAAATTTTTGTTTCTATATATATTATATATACTCCTTTCATTTGACATACTTTTTTTTTAATTCGGGCAATTTCTCCTTATACAGGTGGCGATAAAATCTTGAAACATATATAACTGTTACTAATTCTTCCAAGTAACAGTTTGTTTTTGCTATTTAAGCAGTAACTGTTATAAATTACTGTTACTAATATTTTTTGCCATCACTAAAACTATCGGTTGGGTCAACAAGAATTAATTGTCCAATTGCATAAGTCATTGTAAGCGGATTCTTAGGAGTTTGCTGATGGAGACTTGTCTTATTCAATACCTTTTTATATTACCATGTATTGTTATTATATTTTTAATTCTGCGTAAACTTAATTTTTTATGATTTAATAGGTATTAAAATTAATTTTTTAAAGTTAAGCAAAAAATGAAATTTATATTGACTCCTCTGTAAGTGATATTAGTGTAGTCTTAACTAATCAACCATTCATTTAAGAATAAATGGTGTTGTTTATAAATGTAATAATATGATCGATAAACGTAAAGTAAACAATCTTGTTGTTTTGTTAAATTTCTATGTTGTGTAATTGAGTATTACTAAATTACTATCATTAAGAAGTGGATAATAATAGTGAAAATAACTAAAATATATATATCGGTTATAATGTTTCTAGAGCTGAGTAAAACTGTATGTATTTGTGTAGCATTTAACAAATGAATTGTGTGATTTTTAAAAATAGTGTTTATTTTATAAATTTTTAATTTTATTTATTTTTTAAGTAATTGATATTTCAATACAAAAAAAATCAAATTAATTCATCATGCATTGGATTTACTAATTTAGTAAGGTCAAGCTGGTAAAAATGTTTATTATTTTAATGACATAAACAAAATATGAACTGATTTAAGTTACTAAAACTTATTTACTGTACATTAAACTTATTTTGTAAAACTAATTAAAAAAATATAATTTATATTCAGCCAGGATCGTATTATATATTATATACTGATGATTTCCTTGAATTTTCTAGATGGGTGATTTTACTTTTGAAGAACTTCCCAAATATGCTCATGCCCATCATAATTATTTCTTTAATTATAATACAGAATGATCTGCTAACTATGTTTTACGCAATATCTTAAAAAATATAATTTTGTTTTCTAGTTATTAATTAGCCTACTTATTTTAATTTATCCCAAAAAATATAATTTTATCTCCTTAAATTTGTATTTATATTTAGTTATTTTTAACGAAAATACACATGTTCAACTTTTTAAAAACAAGAAAAAATCTTGCAAAGAAAATTGTAGGTCGATAGTAACTTTTGAATCATTATCGTGATGAACCATATCGTGGTGAGTGAAGAAAAGTGGTGTAGAAATACTTAAAGATAAAAATAAACAGATTTGTGTTTTACCTCCATTCTTTATTTTTAAGTGTTAAGAACTTCCGAAATACTGGTTTAAAATTTGTTAGCGACCTGTAAATTATTTAGTTAGATCATTTTCATATGTTAGCCGGTACAACGCGTATGTTTTTATTAAAAAAACTAATAATTATTAGTGATGGGCATTTTCGAATATTTTAAACTATCGAATAACTATTCGAATTGTGTTTATACAACCGAATAGTTTATTTTTAGCATAAACTATCGAATAGTTTTAAAAACTTTTCAAATAGACTACCGAATGGTTTTCAAAAAATGTTCGATTAGTTCAATCTAAATTTTTTATTAAGTACACTTAATTAACGAATACTTAAAATAAATTATTATACAATTAATAATAGCANCATTTTCATATGTTAGCCGGTACAACGCGTATGTTTTTATTAAAAAAACTAATAATTATTAGTGATGGGCATTTTCGAATATTTTAAACTATCGAATAACTATTCGAATTGTGTTTATACAACCGAATAGTTTATTTTTAGCATAAACTATCGAATAGTATTTAAAACTATTCGAATTTATTGTGTAACTATCGAATAGTTCCATAGTTACGTACTATTAGATATTTCCCATCAATAATAATTATACAATTATATGGGGAAAGAAATAGCAATTTAACTATATTTTTTTATGTAAACTAATAAGTATATTAATAATTTTTGAAAAAAAAAATGTTTATACTTTTAGCGGATCTTTCTGTAAATTGTCTAGAAACAAAAAAATAAAGCTTATAAAAACGTATAAACAATTATATAATTTTTTATTTCTTTTGCAATTCATTATGAGAATGCTTATAACTTTGGCCATATAAATTTTGCTACCGATAGTAACTGCCTTCCGTGTCATGACTAAAATATGAACTTGTTTTCTACTCAACATTTCTTAAAAATACATTTTATTTTTTTGTTGTAGCGAAATTTACTTACAATCCATCTAACTAACAAGATTTTTTACAAAATGAAAATCTTACAAACAATTTAACTTATCAATTGCTACTGTTCTTCTCTATGTTGCTGATTTTCAATTAATGATTCATTAAAAATGTTTGATTTATGGCTCACAATATTCGGAATGACTCCGTTAATCATTTTGGCTTTATTTATCTATATTTTTAGTAAAGGTACATTTGGTATATGGCGTCATAAAAAAGTTTTTTATGTGCGACCTACACTACTTTTTGGCAATACACTTTCTGTAGCTTTAGGAATTGATCATCCAATAGATGTGTATCAAAGGATTTATGATCAATTCGAAGGCCACAAATTCGGTGGAATGTTCCAAATGCGAACTCCATATTTAATGATTAGAGATCCTCAGCTTATTGTTAACGTACTGATTAAAGACTTTGAATATTTTGTTAGTCGCGGTCAGTACTCGGATTTAAAAATGAATAAATTATCTAATCATCTGTTTTTTATGTCACCCACAAAATGGAAAATTATGCGAAAAAAACTTAGTCCAGCGTTTACGTCGAGAAAATTACGTCAAATGCATAAACAGATGGGAGAATGTACCGAACTATTAATGAAACAGTTTGATGATCGATTAAAGAAATCTGATAACATAGAAGTGTGTGAAATATTTAGGGATTATTCAACTGATGTCATAAGTACCTGCGCGTATGGCCTAACAGTTAACTCTGTATCGGATGATGAAAATTCGGAATTTCGACAGTACAGCAGAAATGTATTTAAGCCATCTCTTCGTGTGCTTTTTCGAGACCTTTGTTTGTTAATCTCACCAAATTTACTGAAAATTATTCGAATAGCAGATATATCACCTAAAGTAACATCTTTTTTTGGCACGGTATTAAAACACGTAATGGCGTTTAGAGATAGTAACAACATTGTCCGCGAAGATTTGCTACAAATTTTAATAAAAGCCAAAAAAGATTTGGTTTTAAATCAAGTGGATAACAATTGTAATGGTAATAAGTAAAAATGTATTTGTTTATTATTTATAGTAAATGGTGCTCAAGAACGGCCATGAGGGGTAAAATGTGTGTACTTATTACAATTATTTGCTTAGATAAGTTTACTGAAAACGATATCGTGGGAAATGCTTTTGGATTATTTATTGCTGCATATGAGACAGTTTCGACTGCAATATCATTTTGCCTTTATGAACTATCATTAAATAAATCAATTCAAGATCGAATACGAAAGGAAATGGAGTTGGTTAAAACAAGGTTTGTCGATAATGAAGAAAAATATGATATGTTCAATCAACTTCACTACACTGATATGGTTTTAGCTGGTCAGTTTTAATATAAAAATAAACAAAAAATATGCTATAGTAAAATAAATACCTTTTTACCTTCACATTGAATCTAAATAAAATAAATTTAGCACTCAAGTATTTTGTAGAAACCGTTCGTAAATATCCACCGGTCGCAGCATTGTTTCGAGAGGCAACACAGGATTATAATATGACTGAAGGATTATTGTTAGAAAAAGGCATTAAAATTATAATTCCGATTTATTCGATACATTATAATAAAATGTATTATCCAAATCCATACAAATTTGATCCTGATAGATTTTTACCCGAAGAAAAAATTAAAATACGAAACGGTACGTATTTACCATTTGGAGATGGACCTCGTATTTGTATAGGTAAAAGAAATGTTATTAAATCAAAAACTTAAAAATACACTATTTTTGTGTACTTAATCATTTTTACAGGTAAGCGTTTTGCCGAATTAGAAATGAAAATAGCATTATTGGAATTTTTGACAAACTTTGAAGTAGCACCTTGCGAAAAAACTGATATACCAATAAAGTTTAGCAAAAACTCATTTGTGGTAGTTCCAAAAAATGGCATTTGGTTACATATCAAAAAACTGAATAAAACCAGTAAATTTTCATAGTTTTAAATTATTTAAATTAGCTCTTTGTTGTTGTTAAATAAATAATGCGTTATATTTAATGTTTTAAATAATGTATTATATAAATTAAAAATGGTAAAAACAAGAATTTTTTAAAATTAAGTTGTATTTTAGATGATCAAGACTTGGATTGTTCAGCATAAAGTAGAAAAATGCATACATTTTTATAAAATAGTTTTAAAAAATAAATAAAAGCTTTATTGTAGCAATAAATTCCTAAAACATATTTATTTATCAATTAGTGTAACGATTGAAGGTTGGGTGAAAATAGAAAATAAATTTAATTAGCTTTTTATTAGCATGTTTACTCTCAAGACCGACATCAGCCTAAAAAGTTTTTGAAATGTATCATTTTTTCTATGTTCAAATATACCTTTCAAGTTTATTCATGACTGTTAATACTTAATGCAATTAATTACTTATTAAAATATTAAACATTTTTTAATAATGTGTGTAATATAGTATTATTTGTTATACAGCGCCTGTATTAAGGCTCTACAATGTTTTATTTTTTCAAATTTTTATCAAATAAATTTAACATAATATAATAATTTTCAATTATTTGTTGTATCAAAAAAATTTAGCTACTGTAAAAAAAAAATTAAATACTTATACCTTTTCATTTTTCTGACAATTCATAATTGTTACTTGACATCAAGTACGGAATACTTGCACTGTATAAGTTATGATAATATAAGTGAATAGTCTTCAATATGATGTACTGATTATTTATAGGTTAGGTGAAATACCGGTAAAGTTCTTTACGTATGTTCTAGGGATGACCCTGATAGTAGGCTCTATAGTCATTAGCATAGATAGTACTTATTCTGTGTTGTCAGTATAAACAATGTGATTTTTATAATTAAAATTATATTTACAGTAAAAGAATGATTGAAAACAAACAGTTAATATGTAATTATTTTTCAAATTTTTGAAGTCACGCAATTGCATTAGCCATAATTGTGAGTATGTTTTAAATATTTTCCGTGTAATCGCTGACATTATAAATTAATTAATTTTAAGTAATTAATTTATGATGATATTTCATTATTTCATTTTAGTACTGTGACTAGGCCAATTATTATATTTCAGTACAGTAAATAATAAAAAAAAGACACAATCCCGTATCATGTCTTTTTTTCACAAGATTTCCAGTACATTTTCAATGACTGTCCATCAATCTCCGGTAGTCGTGTCAACTTGAATCANACAATGTTTTATTTTTTCAAAATTTTATCAAATAAATTTAACATAATATAATAATTTTCAATTATTTGTTGTATCAAAAAAATTTAGCTACTGTAAAACAAAAATTAAATACTTATACCTTTTCATTTTTCTGACAATTCATAATTGTTACTTGACATCAAGTACGAAATACTTGCACAGTATAAGTTATGATAATATAAGTGAAAAGTCTTCAATATGATGTACTGATTATTTATAGGTTAGGTGAAATACCGGTAAAGGCAATAGGTAAAGTTCTTTACGTATATTGTTGGGATGACCTTGATAGTTGGCACTGTAGTCATTAGCAAGATAGTACTTATTCTGTGATATCAGTATAAACAATGTGATTTTTATAATTAAAATTATATTTACAGTAAAAGAATGATTGAAAACAAACAGTTAATATGTAATTATTTTTTAAATTTTTGAAGTCACGCAATTTTGCATTAGCCATAATTGTGAGTATGTTTTAAGTATTTTCCGTGTAATCGCTGACATTATAAATTAATTAATTTATGATGATATTTCTTTATTTCATTTTAGTACAGTGACTAGGTCAATTATTATATTTCAGTACAGTAAATAATTACAGTAAAAGACACAATCCCGTATCATGTCTTTTTTTCACAAGATTTCCAGTACATTTTCAATGACTGTCCATCAATCTCCGGCAGTCGTGTCAACTTGAATAATTTTCGATTTATAAATACCACTAAAAATTACAAAATATCGATAAGGTTACTTTGATGAACAAGTACTTATTAAACATGACGTAATAAATAAATGAATACCTTTTAACAATAACGTTAAATGTTGTTTACAAGAACTATGAATAATCCAACATGGCTTCATTAACATTATTAATTTTAATAGTAATTATTACTATTAAAGTTAAACATGATAAATTTTTATTAAACTATCTTTTTCCCATAATATCGTGGTTTTGAGTTATTGAATATTTTGGGTAACAGCAAGCCGTTTTATGAAAAAAAGTATAATTAAAAGCAATGGTAAAATATTTTTTTCTAGATTTTTCTATCTCCACAAATAGTTAACTATTTTTTGTATTGAATTACGTAAAGATATCATATTTATTAAAAATTAACAAAACATTACTTTCTGAAAAAGTTTGACATGTCACTTTGTTGCTTCAAGGTCTTCATTATCAAAGACAAGGACAATTACGCCAATATTGAATTTTAGATTACTCGAGTAACTATTAATTAAGACCTATAAATAAATTTACCATTATATAAATTAAGATTTTAATTTAACCAAACAAAATGTTTTCAACAAAATTTTTCTAAAATTTGTATTACAAAACTCATTAATTACTTTGAACTGTTGAAGATTTTAAAAACCAAATACTTAAATAGATAATCTTAACATACATTAATTTCTTTTCAAATAATAAATTATATCAATAAAAAAATTACTTGAAAAGATAACTAAATTGTGTAGTTAAATCGTTTTGCATCTTCTTAAAAATAAATAAAACATTAAGTGAAATAATTTCACTTGACAAATTATTCGTGTACCAATTTATTAAAATTTACTTTATTAATTGTTTTAATAGGTAGAAATTTGGAAAAAAAAATTTAACTAAATGTATAATAAATTAGAATAGAGAGATTTATGATTAATATCGGTTGATATGCTAACTTAATTCGTGGCCTACCTATGGTTAAGCATAAAGATACTTACACTTCGGCTTAATTAAATATTAATTTTTAATGCTAAAACCTTTTTTTTTAATAATATTTATTAAGTTACAAGTATAATCAAAAGTATTTATTTCGTAAAATAATTATTCAAATCTACATACTTTTAAGTTATATACTAACTGGAATGATCTTCACAAATACAAATTTATTTTTTAATGCAAAATTTATTATTTAAAAGTTTGACATGTTGTTAAAGATATAAATGACATGATTAGTTTTTTTTTTTTTTAACTTAAATTTTATTGATTTACTATATTTAAATCGCGTATTAACGTTTGATTTCAAATGTTAGGCTTAGGTAATAAAGAGATTTTATTATTTTTGTAATAAAATTTTTATTTGTTCAAATTGATTACTTTGAAGTAAACGTATTATTTTTTTAAGAAAGCAAACAAGTATGATATTTTGAAATATGTGAACACATAATTAAATAATTAAAAATGTTAATTATATATATTTTTAATTTTATAGTGAAAATAAGAATTTATTTTTATGAAATTTAATATTTTCAATTTTGATCCTTTTATACAAAATCCATTTTATATAAATATTTTTTTATAATAAACATACCGAATGATGTAAAAAAATTTAATATTCATGAATTTTTATTAAAATAAGTGAAATATTTTAATCTAGATCAAAATGATTTGAAATAATTAAAAAAAAATTTAGGATATAAAAATAGATTTTTGTAAAAATTAATCTTCAGAGTAGTTATTAATTAAGAAGTAATAGGAACAAGTTAACACTTGGAACAAAATGATCTTCTTGAATTAAAAAAAAATGTAGTAATGTTTTTGAAGTTCTTTTGAAAGTATATTGCTATAATTTTTTAAAATATAATTACAAACAATAATACAATTTTTGGAAATAATTATTAAATGAACAGATTATTATTGTAATAAAATTTTAGTAAAAAGAGTTTTAGAAATGTCAAAATTTACCAATTTTAAGAATTGTAGTTATTTTGTAGATTTTCCTCATTTACAGAGAACTTTAACTAATTAATCTTTTGACATATTGTTTAAAGAAATTGGTTCTGTGAAAGGTGAGTAAAAGTGGCGACAAACAAAAAGAAATTATCATAGTAATATTAATAGTTTCTCAGCTTTGGATCAAAGCTAAAATATCAATTATCTGGAAATAAAATACGTTATGAAATAAAATTGTTTATTTTGTATTGTTCCTTTTGCATAACGCCATTCAATTAAAAATTTTTTCCATTCGATTTTGGAAGCAGGAAAAAATTTTGAAAATTCCATAATAACATAATTTTATATTGTTAAACATTCCAATGTGTTGCATTAGATTATTCAGTGTATTTTTAAAATTTATTAGAAAATTTTGCAAGTTTAATAAAAAAAATATGTTTATGAAGTATAAATTTGCGTATTATAAATGTGGTATTTTTGTGCTAATGTAGAAGGTGAATACCTCATATACTTCAGAGTAATAATTAACATAATTAGTAGAATTATGTCTTATTAAGTTTTGGGAAACTATTATTAAAATTGTTTAACAACTATATAACTGATATTGTGTGGTAGACATGAGTTAGTATTATTTTTTTAAAAACTCGTAATTTTGTTTTGATCCATAAAAATGATTCCTTTATCAATTTTTAATATAAGTTGGTTTGATGTCTCAGTCATTTTTTTAGTGGCGTTGACAGTATTCTATTACTTTTCAACATCTACTTTCAATAAATGGAAAAATGATAACGTGCCGTTTGTAAGACCAATACCTTTGTTTGGTAACATCTTATATTTAGCATTAGGCTACGAACATCCAATCGACACCTATCGAAGAATATATAGCCAATTGGCAGGTAAAAAATATGGAGGATTCTGGCAGATGCGGACACCGTACTTAATGATTCGCGATCCCGGACTTATCAACAGGATTATAATCAAAGATTTTAATTATTTTGCTGATCGTGGTATTTACTCTGATTTTAAAGTAAATCCACTTTCAAATAATCTATTTTTTATGGGAGGTCCAAAGTGGAGAACAATTCGGAATAAAATGAGTCCGGCGTTTACTTCAGGTAAACTCAAATATATGCAAGAACAAATAAAGGAGTGTGGTAAAGAACTTATGCGTAATATAAATTCCAGCATTGAGCAATCACCAGATATAGAAATCAGAGATCTCATGGGAAACTATGCTACAGATGTAATAGGCGAGTGTGCCTTTGGTTTAAAAATAAACTCAGTCAATGACAAAAATTCGACTCTTAGAAACTACGGAAAATCCTTATTCAAACCAAATTTACGAATACTATTACGGGAGCTAAGTATAATGATCTGCCCTGTTCTTATTCGACTAATAAAGATCAAAGATTTTCCTACGGATGCCGTGAATTTTTTTCGTTCGGTTTTCCAGGAAACAATATCTTATAGAGAAGAAAACAACATAAATAGAAACGATTTTGTGCAGTGTTTGATGCATGCAAGAAAAGAATTGGTACTAAATAAAAACTTGCCTCCAGAAGGTTTGTATAATTAATAGTTCAATTTAATAAAAGTTCATTTTTCAATTATTTGGCTTTCTTTAGAAAGATTCACGGAATTAGATATAATTGCCAATGCTTTTGTGTTATTTGCTGCTGGATTTGAAACTACATCCACGGCTTTGGGTTTTTGTCTTTATGAGCTGGCATTAAAAAAACATATACAAGACAAAGTTCGTGAAGAAATTAAAGCAAAAAAGGTTGTACATGATGGAAAAATTACCAACGAATTTTTAATAGATCTCACTTATATGGATATGGTTTTGGCAGGTTAGATTTTCGGAATTATTATTTTTTCTATAATCTATGCTATTAATATTATTTATTATAAACTATTAATTAATTTTTTTTATTTCAAAAAACAAAAAGAATAAGGAAAATAAACAACATTGATAAATAAAATTTAATCGTTTTAGAAACTCTACGCAAATATCCACCTACTTTTGCTTTATTCAGAGAAGCGACACAAACCTACCAAATTCCAGATGATAGTTTAATAATCGAAAAAGGACAAAAACTAGTAATTCCTATCCATTCTCTTCATTATGACACAAAATATTTTGAAGATCCTGAAACTTTTAATCCGGAAAGATTTACTGCTGAAGAAAAAGCTAAAAGGCCTAATGGAACGTATTTACCATTTGGTGATGGACCAAGAATTTGCATAGGTACTTGAATTAATTAATATTAACGAAATTTATCAATTTAATAGAAAAATCTTAGATATAATTATACATATGCATTTATATATTTTTTAGGAAAAAGATTTGCAGAAGTAGAAATGAAATTAGCATTAACAGAAATATTATCTAAATTTGAAGTAGAGCCATGCGAAAAAACACAAATACCATTAAAGTTTGGCAAAAAAGCAATTATAGTTACTCCAGAAATTGGTATTTGGTTGAAGTTTACACCAATTACTAATTAAAACTAAAGGTATATGGGTTAAATGACATAATATCAAATAAATCGGTAGAATTAGTTATTCTATTAACTAATTTTATTAATGTAATAGTGTAAATTATTTTTGTGACAATTAATTACTTACTAAAAATAATTATAAATATTTGTTAAAATATAGCATATTGTAACACAAAAATGAATAATGAAAAATCATTTTTTCTAAAAATCTATTTCAACAACTATTCAAACAAATTACAATATTCTAGTTTAGAATTAATTATTTTTTAGCTTCCATGAAAAACTGAGAGAATATTAATTCTATGTTATGATTTTTGATTGTCAATAGAAATACTCAATTAATATTGTTTTTATGATTTTACTATATATGAGGGGCTTAAAATTTGAAACATATGTATATAATATTTTAATTTAACTTTTAAAAACTTTCCAAAAATCCTGCGTAATTTAGACATAAATATAACTATAGTCTAAATTATTTTCCAAAAGTTAAAAAATAATTGGCCCTACGACTTGTATCTATATATACCGGCCTCTATAGTTCATAAAAAATGTTATTTTTATGTAAAAATATTATTGTTTTTCTTATTGTATATTTACTAGTCCAATTATTATCATTAATACTTAAAGTATAAGAGTATTGATATAAAAGGGGAATTTGTACTCTCCATTAAAAAAAAAATTATTTTATTTTAAAGCTTCAATTACAGTAATGGTTATTAACCTAATTTTAAGTTTTATTTTTTTGAAGATAAAATATTCATAGTAAAAGACTCGTGTAATTTATAGTTCATTAAATACATTTTTCTCGTATTAAACATAAAATGAGCAAATAGAATTCAGATAAGATAATAATGAAATCATAAAACATTAATTATAGTTACTAAATGCAAGAGAAGTAAGATATATAGTAATATGAAGTATTCAAGATTCTATATCAGTTCTTCTAAACAGACATCATGCATCGTAGCCTCTTGCTAATACATTTCAGAGTACGGCGTTCTAAGCAAAACTGTGCACCTAACAATCTTTCCAGAAGTAAAAATAATTCCCCTGACAGAACATTTTCAAATTATAATATGCAAGTATGGCAGCGTAATGTATTACATTCAAAATTACACGAGTCTATAAAAACCTATGAACCAACTTTAAACAGTTGGACACATTAGGAAAATTATAAAAATCTATAATACAATGTTATTATTAATAGCTTTATTATTAAAGGTTGATTAAAAATAGAAAATATGATATTTTAGTTAAAAAATTTAATATTATACAATTTTTAAAACATAATAAAATTTTTTTCAGGGATCCATTTTTGAACCTTTAGATAATTATTTTAATTTGTTAATTTTGTTCAACTTGGAATTGTATGGTTTGTTAAATTTACTGTTTAATTCAATTAAGTGAGTTATTTTATTATCAAAGAAAAATTATCTGTCTAACATTTTAATTATGCCTTAAAAAATATTAAATAATAATTAATTATGTGTACCTAAAATAAATCACAATGGGTTTTATCTATAAGTATTTATACGTAATTCCAAGACTAGAATTAAATAGTTTCAAAATATAAATAAACTCTATAAGTATCACTTGAATTGTAATTACATATAATGTGTTATTAGATTTTATTCATTATCAGTTTTGTTGAATAGAAACTGTTAAATTATAAATTCAAAAATTATGTACATATTTAGTTTAGTACGAATAATGGAATAAATTAACTCCTAAATTATATTGTTAATGGCACGTTACCTCAAATCTCAAAAATTTTATACATATATTGTTTTACTTCTAGTTGATAAGTGTTTTTTTTTTAAATAAATGATTAAATATTTATAAATATATTAGATATAAATAAAAATGTTTATGCTCGATTTCTTTTGTTAATTCATTTGAATATTTTTAATTTTCACTCTCGAATCTATTTACTAATTATGTCCCAGAACGTTCTAATGATAATACAAAAAATGATCTCTAAGAATAACAATAATCTTATAAAAGTATTTCAAAATGATCTTTTATGATATTTTTAAAAATGAACTTTGATCTTAATGTGTTAATCTTTAATAAAAATTAGTATGTTATTTAATAATGAATTGATTTAAGTAAAAATTTTAATGTTTTAATTATTATATTCAAATTTGAATTTTAAAATGTCTTAACTGAAAAATCATTTTCTTCGACTGACGATGTAAAATAAATAATAAAGGTTATGTATAACTTTGACTATAATCATAAAAACTTGTGTCACATTTATTGCACCGTAATAGATTAATGTTTAATATTTTTGCATTATATGAACAACAGTGATGATAATTTAATAACATTTAATTCACAGTAAAAATATAAAATAATCATGCAATTAGCTATGGTTTAATAAAAAAAATGCTGTTTTAATAATGTGTACATTGAATCGCGAAGAAAATTAATTTTTGCAAAAATTTAGTTAAGTAACAAACATTTGATATTAATAGATTTATGTTTTTCATAAAACATTTAATGGCTGCTAGAAAACATTTATGGGAGATGATTAAAAAAAATATGACTTGTGCTTTTAACTAATGTTCTCAGTCGTGTTAAAACATTTAGGTAAGGCTCTTGTGAGCAATTAATTGAAAAATATGTTGAATTTTATAATCGATGTTTTAAGTCAGAAAACAATTGTGTCAGCCATAGCCGTTTACTTAATTTATGTTTATACTACATGGAGTTTTAGTTACTGGGCTAAATTAGGTGTAAAATGTCCGTGGTCACCAGTTCCTTTATTTGGACACTTTATCAAATCAATTTTAGGTTTACAGCATACTATGGAGGTGTTTGATACAATCTATCAGAAAATGGGCGATGAACCATTTATTGGTGTTTATACATTGAGAATCCCTCAGCTGATGATTAAAGATCCGGAAATCGTAGGTAATTTAAATATAATGCAAGCGGATGGTTCACTTTTATTGAATAAATTAAAATTTTTAGTAATATTATTACGTGTTGCATAGATTCTAAATATTTGTGGTGTTTATAATGACGAGTATGATTTATTTGTTTTTAATTTTGCACACCTGTTGCCGTGTAGTGATTTATTGAAAAAAACTTTACTGGAATGTATTGAAATTTTATGTAAAATATATCTTATTGTAATCATTTTTCAAACCGAAAACGCAAAGTTTAATGTTATTATCATCTATACCATTTAATGTTTTAAAATTGTAATAATGCATAAACGTTTATATGAAGTTAACGAATAAAAATTACAAATTGCCTATATCTTAGAAAAACAAATTTGTTTTTTGATATTTATTACAAATAGGTCGAGTTCTGATTAAAGATTTCCAACACTTTACCGACCGAGGAATTTACGCTGATGTTCATACTAATCCATTGAATAACAATATATTTTTTACGAGTGGTGAACGATGGAGAACTATGCGAAAAAAACTCAGTCCAACCTTCACGTTAAATAAACTGAAGCACATGATTGAACAAATCAAAGAATGTAGCGATAGCTTGTTAATGACCCTTAGACAAACTATGACGGAAGAGAAGTGTGGGAAAATAGAAATCCGTGAGATGATGGCCAAGTATTCTACCGACGTAATTGGCAGTTGTGCTTTTGGTCTTAAGTTAGATGCTATTAATGATCCAAAATCGGAGTTTCGCAAACACGGAAAAGCCGTGTGTACACCTTCGATCTATACACAGATATGGTTGGCTATTATCTTTATACAGCCATCTATATTGCGTATGTTTCGGTTAAACAATTACTCGAAAAAAAACATTACATTTTTCCAAGACGTTTTCCAGGAAACAATTAGAAAAAGGGAATTATATGGTGACAAACGCAAAGACTATGTATACAGATTGATGAAGGCCAGA
Organism: Daktulosphaira vitifoliae; assembly: GCF_025091365.1. Taxonomy (NCBI): domain Eukaryota; kingdom Metazoa; phylum Arthropoda; class Insecta; order Hemiptera; family Phylloxeridae; genus Daktulosphaira; species Daktulosphaira vitifoliae. The sequence continues at coordinate 17,979,018 of NW_026099575.1, read as the reverse complement.
AAAGAATTAGTTTTGAATCCGGATACTAATTTAAGAGGTAATTTGTCTATGTATTTTAAATATGTATAATTACTTCATATGATATATCTATGTATATTTGTATTTTTTTTATTGAAATTTTTTAGAAAAGTTTACAGAGACAGATATTGTGGCAAACGCATATATTTTATTTCTCGCCGGTTTTGAAACTGTATCTACTACTATTAGCTTATGCTTGTATGAAATGGCTTTAAATAAAGATGTCCAGAGGAAGGTACGAGAAGAAATAATGCAAATTCAATCTAAAAACGGAGGGAATATGGACAGTGATAGCTTAAACAGTTTACATTATACGAGTATGGTTATAAAAGGTATATTTTTAATTTATGACATTACTAAAAATATAAATAATTTTTATGTTTGGACTGCTGGATAATATATTATTAAAATTCATATTAAAATGTTCTACGAATAATTTTACAAAATAATTTGAATTACAAAAAAAAAAAAATGTTTTTTGATTTTTAGAAACTTTGCGGAAATATCCACCACTTATAGCATTAAATAGAGAAGTCACTGAACCTTACTTATTACCAGGTACAAATATAACGTTAGAAAAAGGAATGAAAATAATTATACCTATTAACTCAATTCACTACGATCCGCTGTATTTTCCTAATCCTTTTGATTTCAATCCTGAACGATTTTCAGAAGAGAATATAGGCAAACTTAGACAAAACACTTACATCCCCTTTGGAGATGGTCCTCGAATATGTATAGGTACATTTCAAATAACTTATATTTATTATTTAAAATCATATTAATGGAAATTTTGGAAAAATAAGTTTTTATGTACAACTTTTAATTAGTTTTCTTATACGATATTCACAAATACTTATCTCAAAGTTCATTATATGATGAACTTTAAGTACATGTACATTAAAATCACTTGATTTGAATTGTATTTTCTGTTTAGGTAAAAGGTTTGCAGAGTACGAAATAAAATTAGCTCTGTCGGAAGTGCTGATTAACTATGAAGTATTACCATGCGAAAAAACAAAAGTACCTGTTCAATTTGTCATTGGGACATTTGTTAACCAACCCAAAAGCGTTTGGCTTAAATTTAAATCAATAAATGGGATATAAATTTTAATTTATTTTTTATTTTGCTTTTGTAGTTTTTGAAAAAATATAATATTTATATAAAACTGATTTATACAATTTATTCAATTATATTTTTTAAAGGTTGTAATATTTACTTGTGATTTTTTTTAATTCTGAATATTTTCTATAATTATTTTTTCGTTTTATATTGACTGAATTATTTATTTTAATATGTCATTTTATAGGGTTTTATATACTCTTACAGCTAATATTATATAATACGGATACGTGAAAATAACAATTAATTGTCTTTTAAGAATTCATTTTTATATTATTATATAATTATACGATATTATTATATATTATTACATTGTTATTATTCATTATTTAAGAAATTATATAATAAAAAATTATTTTATTAAATTATCTAGTTCTTAAAAGGATTATTGTAGTAAAATGTAATAATCTTTGTTAAAATTTTATGTGTTTAACAATTAAAAAAAATATATTCGTATATATTGTGATTCCTTAGGATTTAAGAATATTCTTTAGTATTGTTTCAATATACATATTTTGTCAATCATTTAAATTATTCATCAACGGTAATATCGTTAAAAACTATTGCCGTAACGAAATTTTTATGGGTTAAATATTTCAATAATCCTTAATAAATACTTGAGGTCCGAGCCCTTTTTTCCTTAATTATTTAAAAAAGAAGTATGCAGGAAAACAAGTTTTTTGATATCCTACACGTTTAAATACATTATGCTAAAAAAACTATTAATTACTAATATACTACTACAGTACCCTTGTTATATTACATCTAAAGAGAAACAGAAAAAAATTCGAGATACGTTAACCTATCAAGTTTTATACAAATTAAAAATAAATAATTTTTTAAATTATAAGATTTTTTTTAATATGTAAGCAAAATTTGTATTTACCTACTTCTATCTTCAATGATGTTTTCTAAAGTTGATAATGTATTGAACGCGTTATTGTTTCATACTTTTTGATGTATCAAGAAAATGTCTCAATGTTATTATTTCTAGTTTAGCTTGTTGTATTGATGCCTGCTACTTCTTTTTTTTTTCTTAATTCTTGCTACTATCAGTATTTTTAAAAGATCCTAATCAAATTTCGTGATCCGTCCATGTTTCACATAATATGTAAAATTGTTAATGTCCAAGTTAAGATTATTAGCAACAAAATTTCAATTATCATCAGAAATAATTGAGTCATATAATTGAATGCAACTATCTCAATAAAATCTTAAGATAACTTTAACAATTTATAATTATGAAAAAATGAAAAATAAAGACTTGGAAATTTGGAAAATGCAAAACAATGAATACACTTTTTTCATTTAAACAACATCAATAAAATAAATTGTCATCTAAACTTTTTCTCATATTAACTGAAGTATGTGTAAAATTAACATAAAAATTAATTTAAATTGTTATATTGTACAATAAGTGTATGTGTAATATTTTTTATATTAAATGAGTGGCAATTATCAGACAACAAATTTGTACACTTTGAAAAGATTTTTTCTTTGTTGTCGGAAGTATTTGAGAAAATTTTAGAACAAGATCTTAAGTAGTAAAGCTTTTGGCAAACAATCTAGAGAAGCTTCTTTGTCACCTATTATTTTTGAGATTGTTGTAAGAGTTTTGTTTCATATATTTTTATCTAAAACTGCTCACTAACTAAGAAGTATTATCATGCGAAGAAACAAAAGTACCTGTTCAATTAGTCATTGGGACATTTATTAACTAACTCAAAAGCATTTGGCTCAAATTTTTATCTAAAACTGCGTTTTTTTAATATATTTTATTATTTAATATTCAATTTAATTTTCTGTTTTTTTAATTTTGTTGTCTTCAACTCTAACAGTTTGTACTAAATAATGAACATTAAGTTTTGATTAATTATTTCTGACTAAGTCAATCAGTATCAAAATGCGCTTTAATATAAACTGAATTAATTTTTTTAGTACTTTCATTTGCAAGTTTATGTGCTTTTTCACAGGATACTAAAAAGAAAAATAATATATTTTAATAAGATAATAATAACTAAAATTTTTTAGTTGAGTATAAATTATCTCATTTTCAGGATTTTTAATAAAAATATAGTATAATTATAAAAACAAAAAAAATTCTTGTTATGAAATACTTAATGAAAAATGATAAAAAAGTAAGATTATGAATAAAATATAGCCTAAAAAGAAATAAAAGCCCAAAAATAATTTTTATGAAAAAAATTTAAATACTAGAAAATTATTATGTATTAAAACTAATTAGTTAAATTAAAAGTTACTTAAATACTAACTTTTTGACTAGTTAGTGTCCAGCTTTTAGTAAGAGACTGATATGTATTACAAGTAAATATTATTTTTCAACCTCTTTCAGTAAAATGTTGAAATACGACCACAATTAATAAATATCAAAACATTTTTGTAAATATAAATTAAAAAAATGTAATTTCACAATTTTGATTTATTTTGAAACTTAAAATTTTTTTGACATAAATATCAAACAATATTATTTAAACTTGGTCAACATTAAATTAAATAATACGACAAGAAATTTATTAAGTAAAACACAATATAATATTATTTTTTATTACTTTTTAGATACTTGTTAAAATAATTGTAAAGTTCACAGTTTTAAATATATTATTTTAAAACTATTGTTTTACTCTTATTTAAAACAATTAATATTAAACATAATATGTTTAAATATAATGTTCAAATTTTTAAATTATGTATAAAACATAAAAAATAGTAAAAAAATTTTTTAGTTGAGTATAAATTATCTCATTTTCAGGATTTTTAACCTGAAATGATATTTAATATCATCTTCATTAATCATGGGAAGAAACAGATTTAACTGAAAACTTTTGATTCAATAAATATTTTGTTGTAAATTTTTTGTTTACAATTTTTGCATTCTTAACTACGTTAAAAGCATGTTTTTAATTATTTATTTAAAATAAATAAATATATATATTTTAATTTTTCAATGTTTAAGATTTTTTTGAGGTTTATTTACAATAATTTTTAATAGATCAATAACAAATACGTATTGAGTTCAGTGGCGCATCAATGTCCTCATGGACATAAAATATTATTAGCGGGGGAATTGGAGGAATGAATCTCCCTACTTCTCTACGTATTAAAAGCTATACGTACCCCCCCCCAAACAAAATTTCTAATTTCGCTACTTATCTGAGTTACTATTGTATAATTATGTTATCGGCTTCAAACAATATACCCGTATATCATATTATATTATTACCAAGTAATCAATTGGTCAGTAATCGCTCGTTGTTCTTTTAGTACACTATGTTTAAAAATGTTTAAAGTCGTTATCGAGTGTTTTGATTTAAAATTTACATTTCTGGCAATAGTTTTGGGAGTTTTGTACAGTTATTCTACTTGGTATTATAACTATTGGTTAAAGTTGAATATAAAATGTCTGAGACCTCCTATCCCACTATTTGGTCACTTTTTCTATTCCATTATCGGGCGAAAACATACGATGGATATCATAGATAATATTTATCAGAAAATGGGTGACGAACCATTTGTAGGCATGTACAATATGCGTACTCCAGAACTTTTAATAAAAGATACAGAACTTATAGGTAAAAGATAAATCAAATATCTTTATATAATATTATTTTTATTATAGTAATTAAAAAGCTTGTATCTATTTATTTTAAAACTAAAAGGCAGTTTTATAGAATAATATGATGAAGTCGTAGGACAAAGCATAAATAAGAACAAAAATCAAAATTTTCTCTAATAATAAAAACAAATATTGATTATAAATGAAAAAATATAGTTAGGTCAACCGAAATTATGGTTAATATAGTGACAACCTAATTATATAGTTATAACTATCTTATTTAGTTGAATAAAAAAAAAATCCTATATTAATTCTAACTAATGTTAAATACGGCTAACTATGTAATTGTGTAATAATAAAAAAAATAGGCTATGTTGGTTATATTGACCAAGGTTGTGATTTTTGGGGTTTGTTGAATTGGTTAGCATTAAAGTTTTTTAGATGATCTAGAGTCCGAAGGTGTAGAATAATAAAAACAATCTGGGAAGACTAAGGCATATTCGAATGTGGAGTATATTTGAATTGATTAAATAAAACTAGTCATAATGAAATTAAGCTCAAGTAAAATGCAGAACATTTATTCTATTGTAATCATCATTTGATATGTTTATTTTACATGAACTTAATTTATCACTACAGCTAATTTTATTTAATAAATTAAAATGTACTGAGGTACAGTCTTCCCTAGATATAAAAAAAAGTGATTAAAGTTCTTCTTTTTAGAGGTGTAAATACTGAGATATTTATGGAGTGGTGTAGGCCTTCACTTTGACACTCTGTTAAGTATATGACCTAACACTAACTAGTTATTAATAATAAAACTACATTATTTATGTTTTAAATTTAACTATTGCTTTATCATTTTTTACTCTCATTATTAATCCTAAATAATTGGGTTGACATAAATTGCTTTACCTTGTTTTTTAATTTCAAAATATTCAGCGACGTTCAAAAATGACCAGGTATCTTTTCAATAATTTTCTTATGCACTTCCGAATTTTTGGAAGAAATTATAATTAAGTTTTAAGAGCAGAAATGTAAATTAATGTCGCACTAATATGTACTGAAGACAACACGGGGCCGTGGTTAATTATTCTTTGTAGAGATATGAGGATTTGAGTAAGACTCAAACTGAATTTTGGATTCAATCTAGAACTCATCCTCTCGTTGGACGATGTGCGAGCAGAACTAAGCCTTTTTAAATTATTTTTAATTACCCCAATTTGGGATTATGTTGATAGCGCATTTGGTGATATTCAGTTTATTGTATTAAATTGAACATAATATGACTATTATTATAAGATAAGACGCATTACTTACAATGATCAAGTTGACACATACATACATATAGAATAAATAGTGTACAACAGCGTAAATGTTTTGACAGATAAATAAATAATTTGTTTGTATACAAGTCATAAAAAATATATATTATACATTTTTCAATGTAAAATGCGTAATGCAAAACATTGGACATATTACGACAGTTGTCACTATAATAACCATAACTATAAAATATTTTTTCCGTTTAAACGAATATTTAACACTTGTTTCAAAGTAGAGTTCCAAGAAAAATAATTTTAGTATTTCTTAGAAATTTTGGTTTCAAACTTAAATGATTGTTATATTTTGCTATAAAGTAGATGGTGATTATTTGAAAAAAAACAAGCACAGTGGGGTCGTGGTATAGTTAGATGATATACGAGTATAGATGATATCTGACAGTGAAAAAGGTTCGATGCGAGTGTTAAATTACTTACTGAAAATCTATTTACTAAATGACGATTATCCAATGGAATGTAAATTTTGTTTCGAATAGGTCAAGTGCTAATAAAAAATTTTAATAATTTTACTGATCGTGGAATTTATTACGACGCCCATGTCAATCCTTTGCATAACAACATATTTCATATTGGAGGAGAAAAATGGAGAACCATGCGTCAAAAACTGAGTCCTACTTTTACTACTAATAAGCTTAAAAACATGATTGATCAAATTAAAGAGTGCAGTGATAGTTTGTTAAGTACAATTGGCCAATTGGTCACAAAAGAATCTGGACTTATAGAAATCCGAGATCTGATGGGTAAATATTCTATCGATGTGATAGGAAGTTGTGCTTTTGGATTGAAATTGGACGCTATTAATGATCCCAAATCAGAGTTTCGGAAGTATGGTAAAGCTGTATTCACACCGTCTTATTGGAGTCTACTCAGAAATGCTGTTATATTCACGCAACCATCATTAGCCAGTATCCTTCAAATGAATAATTACCCCTTTAAAAATATTTTATTTTTTCGCAATGCTTTTGAACAGACTATTCGTGCTCGAGAACAAAGTGGCATTGATCGTAAAGATTTAGTACAACAGCTAATGAAAGCTAGAAATGATTTAGTGATCAACCCAGCATTAAGATATAAAGGTATTAAATTAAAAAATATTTTATTTTTAATTTTAAAAATCGTATTTTGATTCAAAGTTAGATTAGATTCATTAATAACGATTATTATAATAAAAAAAAATATTATAAAAGTTTAGTCTACATATAAAGTGTGATTTATTAAGTAACTACCCCATATATTTTCGATAAATGATGATTTGATAAAAATGTATAGATAAAATAAAATTTTTTCTTTAAAATCATTGCATATGTCATTGTTCAATATAAGAATAGATTTTAGGGGTAACTTTCAAAAGTTAAAAGGGAATTTATCATTATTATTTTTGTACTGTTAAATGGAGAATAGTCTAAATAAAATGTTGATACGTTTATAACCAGTATTATATTATTATTTTTTGAGTAGGTATAATTTTTAGTGTTTATAAGACACCGTACACTAATCTAAAAAAATAGTACTTTGGGGGACAAGAAATTATTAAGTGTCGGGTGCCACTGTATGCGCATACTATATAAATATTTTCTAAAACTTAGAATAATTCTAAACTAAAGAATTTAAACAATTTTTGTACATCAATATTTTTATTCGGAATAGAAAAACATAATAAACTTGAAAAAAAATAATAAATTTTTTTTTTATAAAAATTGGAATTTTATAAATATAATGAGTATCTCATTATATTTATTTATTTTATTGATCATGTATTTACAACTTCGGCATCTTAGGCCATTAGTTTCATTTTGTATTAATATTAGTGTTTATATTTTAAATTTCATTGTACCAAAATTTACAAATATACATTATATTTCTTCATCCAGCTTGGTCTCTTTGATAAATTGCAGTAGTATTATGATACTTTGGGTTCGGTTCTAATGATTCGTGAAGATGGGCAGAAATCTTATATTTGAGGTGTTGGTTTTCATACTTAATACATTCAGTTAAAATACGTTTTACTGTGGTTATAGGTTCCACATGATTCATATAGTGGCTCTTCTTTTCCTCCCATTCATGAGAAAATCGGGTTGTCCTATTCTCAGTCGGTTTATTATTACATTATCTTTACTTATAGGTAAGTATATGTTCCTCTTTTTATTTCTTTTATGTGGCCAAATCTTCTGTTTTAAAGTTTTAGTATGATTAATAGTATTTGAAGAGTCGCTTATAATGCTATTGCCTGCGTTGCAAATATACAGATATCTGACAGCTTGTACATTTTCTTATCATTTGACATAATGACTGCTATTCCAACTCCTTCTCAATTTTCAGAAGCATCAGTATATACTTATATGTGGTCATAGTAGTTATCTATTAAACTTTGACTTCAGGAAGTGTTTGGTTTTCTAATTCTGTATTAATTTTACATTCACTATACCAAAGTGCGTTAGAGTTATATTTTTTATTAACTATGTTAGTTAACTAAATAGAGTAACTGTTCATAACTTTCTTTTGTTCGTTACTTCCATGATATTGTTTTTGACTGTTCTTGCTAAATATTATTATTTATTTGCTAAATACCATTGTTAAGTTCTCCAGCTATAATGTAAATACTGTAGATGGATTACTTTTGAAGGCGCCTATAGCTAAATATCAGTACAATATTATTAGTGTTAGAAGTTATAAGTGTTGATTGGGTAGCTGTTATGCATAACATAGTTATGTTTTGATTTATTAAGTGATTTATGTATTTTTATAAGCGTATTTTCACCTCCTCCTCGGGATGTATGTGAGAGTGTTTTTATAGTGTTAACAGTTTGCATTGTCTTTCTTTTAAGATATTTGATCTAAGTTTTTTGTCTAATATGGCCCTTAGTATCTTGATCAAATTGTCTTATTTAATCATATGACTATCTAATTTTATTTTAAATTGTTCAATTTTTCATTATTTTATAAACATAATGCATTTTGTTTTGTCATGGGCAAATTTAAAACCTGATTGTGACGCCCGAAATGTAAGTTTGTTTATAGTATTTCGATGTTGTTCTTGGATTGTACTTTTGCTTTGACACCAAAAAATAAAGTCGTCCACGAATTAATTTAATTTATTTGGTGAAGTTGATTNGTCCACGAATTAATTTAATTTATTTGGTGAAGTTGATTAACTTATGTTGAATTCTATTGCTCATTTACATTTTTTTATTAAATAGTTTATTTTTGTACTACAGACGTTTTTGTAAAATATTTTTATAAATTAATAGCAGTTAACACATTGTCTCCCAGAGTGCTCTCTTTTCAGTCCAGTGCACGATGAGAGCCGTGTGTACAACATAGACAAATTCTTATCTGTATATTATGGTAAAAATAATATTCAAACTATAATATAGTTACGCAATAAATTTAGTTGTACGCTTATCATTCAAACTAGTAATATTTTTAAATTAACGAGGTGTTTTGATTCTTTTTATATAGAGCTAACAAATTATTAATCAAAAAATTCTGATATCAGGTAAATTCATTTTAGGGTTATAATCTCTCACATTTCAACCACACAATTGTTTATTATAATGAATAATGCTAATAATAAAAACCATAATGTTGTCGTTTAAATTTTTTTTTGTTGTTAAAAAAAGATATAAACTATACAAATATAAAACAATTACTTATGATAAAAATAATATTATTGCATATAAATAACTTTGAAAAAACAATAACTTGTGGAAACTCTGTCTTGTGGCGGGACTCCAACTAACTTAAATAATTTAGTAATTTAAAGAGCTATTATAACATAATTAATTTTATAATTGATGTAGATCTCTACTTCAAGATCTTTTTAGGTGACGTGGAGGTTTATTTGAAATTTTTTGTGAGGACAGCGTTTTAATAAGAGGTTTTGGTTGATTTTAAAATCGGTTGTGTAATTTTTTGTATTTGAAGATGGCAGTTTGTTTTACGGTAAGGTGTTAAGATCATTATGCATTGATTAATTTGATATGTAAGGAGGGGCGTTGAGTATACGGCGAAAATACTTTGATTGGAGAACTTGAATTATGTTAATGTTCGACATTTTTGCTGCAACCTATAGCTCAATATCGTACAACTACATAGTTTAAAAAGGCGTTTATATATTATGACTTTGTGTGCAAGTCAATTTTGACATTTCTATGGTGTAATGGCTATAGTGTACTAAGACGCTAAGACGGTTCACAGTTATTAATTTTGGAATGGATGTTGTGCGACCAGATAAGCTTATTGTCAAAGTTAATACCAAGATATTTAACTTTAATTGAAGTGAGAATAGGATTATTATTAATAAAAACTTGTGGGAGATTGATAGCACGGAGAGTAAAAGTAATATGACAGAATTTATTTTCATTTAACATAACGTGCCATTTTTGGTACAAGTCATGTGGTGTAGGTGTAATATAAGTGGGACAGGAACGGTTGTTTGATATAGTTTATGTACTAATATTTTCGTCTAATA